>NC_060075.1:100212500-101412500 GCF_922984935.1 Meles meles
TTGAGTAGGATATAGTGTCCTTCCTCATCTCTTATTATAGTCTTTGGCTTAAAATCTAATTGATCTGATATAAGGATTGCCACCCCAGCTTTCTTCTGATGCCCATTAGCATGGTAAATTGTTTTCCACCCCCTCACTTTAAATCTGGAGGTGTCTTCGCGTCTAAAATGAGTTTCTTGTAGGCAACATACTGATGGGTTCTGTTTTTTTTATCCATTCTGATACCCTGTGTCTTTTGATTGGGGCATTTAGCCCATTAACATTCAGGGTAACTATTGAGAGATATGAATTTAGTGCCATTAGTAGCCTGTAAGGTGACTGTTACTGTATATTGTCTCTGTACCTTTCTGATCTACTACTTTTAGGCTCTCTCTTTGCTTAGAGGACCCCTTTCAATATTTCCTGGAGAGCTGGTCTGGTGTTTGCAAATTCTTTCAGTTTTTGTTTGTCCTGGAAGCTTTTGATCTCTCCTTCTATTTTCAATGATAGCCTAGCTGGATAGAGTATTCTTGGCTGCATGTTTTTCTCGTTGAGTGCTCTGAATATATCATGCCAGCTCTTTCTGGCCTGCCAGGTCTCTGTGGATAAGTCTGCCGCCAATCTAGTATTTTTACCATTGTATGTTACAGATTTCTTTTCTCGGGCTGCTTTCAGGATTTTCTCTTTGTCACTAAGACTTGTAAATTTTACTATTAGGTGACGGGGTGTGGACCTATTCTTTGATTTTGAGGGGGGTTGACTTTGAGGGGGGTTCTCTGCATCTCCTGGATTTTAATGCTTGTTCCCTTTGCCATATTAGGGAAATTCTCTCCAATGATTCTCTCCAATAGACCCTCTGCTCCCCTCTCTGTTTCTTCTTCTTCTGGAATCCCAATTATTCTAATGTTGTTTCGTCTTATGGTGTCACTTATCTCTCGAATTCTCCCCTCATGGTCCAGTAGCTGTTTGTCCCTCTTTTGCTCGGCTTCCTTATTCTCTGTCATTTGGTCTTCTATATCACTAATTCTTTCTTCTGCCTCATTGATCCTAGCAGTGAGAGCCTCCATTTTTGATTGCACCTCATTAATAGCTTTTTTGATTTCAACTTGGTTAGACTTTAGTTCTTTAATTTCTCCAGAAAGGGCTTTAATATCTCCAGAGAGGGTTTCTCTAATATCTTCCATGCCTTTTTCGAGCCCGGCTAGAATGTTCAGAATCGTCATTCTGAACTCTTGATCTGACATAGTACCAATGTCTGTGTTGATTAGGTCCCTAGCCTTTGGTACTGTCTCTTGTTCTTTTGTTTGTGGTGATTTTTTCCGCCTTGTCATTTTGTCCAGATAAGAGGATATGAAGGAGCAAATAAACTACTAATAGGGTGGCAAAGACCCCGGAAAAATGCGCTGTAACCAAATCAGAAGAGACCCCAAATTGTGGGGGGGGGGGGGGGAAGGGGATAAAAAACAGGTTCTGAAAAAAAAAGAAAAAAAAATTTAAGAAATAAAACAAATAAAAAAATATAAAAAAGAAAGAAAAAATAAATATATTTAGATGAACTAGTCAAAAAACGTTAAAAAAGAAAAGGGTAAAAGTTTTTTAAAAAAATTTAGCAGAAGAAGAAAAAAGAAAAAAGAAAAAAAAATTGAAAAAAGAAAAAAAAATAAAAAATTGAAAAAAGAAAAAAAAATTGAAGTAGCCGCAAGACTAAAGAATCATGGGGAGAAAGCCATGAGTTCCGTGCTTTGCTTTCTCCTCCTCTGGAATTGCTCTGTTGTCTTAGGAATTGAATCTGCTTTCTCCTTGATAGATGAACTTCGTCCTGGCTGGATATTTTGTTGATCTTCTGGGGGAGGGGCCTGTTGTAGTGACTCTCAAGTGTCTTTGCCCGAGGCGGGATTGCACCGCCCTTACCGGCGGCCGGACTAAGTAATCAGCTCGGGTTCGCTTTTGGGAGCTTCTGTTCCCTGAACGCTTTCCGTAGAGTTCCGGAGGACGGGAATGAAAATGGCAGCCTCCCAGTCTCCGGCCCGGAGGAGCCGAGAGCCTGGGGCCCCACTCCTCAGTGCGCCCCCAGAGGACAGCACCCAATCACTCCCGTATCCCCAGCCTCTAGCCGCGCTCCGAGCTCACCCAGCCCGCGACCAGTTCAAGGTAACCCCGAGCTGAGAGCTCAGTCCTCGGCTCTGTCTTTGCAGCCGGTTTCTCCGTTCTAATACCTGCGAGCTCTCCGACACTCTGACACCCCCGATCCTTCTGTGACCTTGCGGGGCCTGGGGCCACGCTGGCCCCGCGTGGGCTTCACCCCGGTTTAGCCCCTGGAGCAATGTCCCTCAGTGGAACAGACTTTTAAAAGTCCTGATTTTGTGCTCCGTTCCTCCGCCGCTTGCCGGGAGCCGGCCCCTCCCCCCACGGTCTATCTTCCCGTCGTTTTAGATTCACTTCTCCGCCAGTCCTACCTTTCAGAAAGTGGTTGATTTTCTGTTTCTAGAGTTGCTGTTCTTCTTCTCTTCGCTCTCCCGTTGGATTTGTAGGTGTTTGCTATGTTTAGATAAGCTATCGAGCTGATCTCCTGCTACCTGATGTAGTCTCAGGCTGCTACTTCTCCGCCATCTTGACTCCTCCTGTGTGTAAGTTTTATCCAAGGTAAAACAGTACAGATTTAGAACTACAGGAAAGTGATCAGCTGGAAATTTGAAAACCTGTACACACTCATCATAGTTGAAAGCATGACTTCACCCAGGAGGAGTGTGCAAAGTAAGAGGATGGATGGCCAGGGATAGCCCCTGGAGAACACAGATATTTAAGAATGGTAAAGGAGAGATATCTTTAAAAGAGAATGAGAACAAAAGTGCTATCTATAAAAGAAAGAAAATGGTAAATTGGACCAAATTAAAATTAGGAACTTCTCTTTGGCAGAAGACCTCATTAACAGAATGGAAAAGAAACCCCTAAAACAGACAAGATGAGGCAGATCGATGACTGAAAGAATGAGAGAGAGGGAAAGAAAGATGATAGATATAATTGGTAAAGAGAATGTTACAAAAAGTTTGTGTTTATTGCATATAAATAACTTCTAAAATCAGTACAAAGTTTAGATAACCCGATGGGACAAAACACTAGCACAGGTATGTCCAACGAAAGTTCATCAAAATTTCCAATAAACACGAGAAGAGGCTCAAGTTTATTGCCAAGCAAGTGCAAAATAGAACCACAATACAAAATCACTCATCTCCATCAAAATGAGCTAAAGTTTATTAGCTGAAAAGTACCAAGGGTTGGGTGGGGGTGGGGACATACTGCCCCCTAACCTCTCGTACCACTCTGTTGGGATTGTAAATTGGCACAGACTTGTTGGTTTCCATTAAGGCTGAACATACACCCACTCAGTCCATGCCTGGGAAGATCTGAAATAAAGTCTGTACATATAATCCTGAAGACACCCGTGATCGCATGTGTGTAAGAGTCCCACTCAAGCTGGAGATGATTCTAGTGTCCAGACACAGCAAAGTGGGGAATTAAATTGTGTTATGTTCCTGTCTGAATACTGTACAATAGTGAGACTCAACATTGAATCAAAAGATGGAGGAATCTTGCAAACAAAATGTGGAGCAAGGGAAGGTCTGAGCAAAGGAAAAAGAGAACACACTGTCATACCCTTGGGCAGATGGCAGTCCCTGGGGCAGATGGTAGAGACAGGTGTTGGGCATGTTGTGTTTCTCCATCTGAGCCCCCATTACATAGGTGCATACGTTTTCTGGACATTCACCTATCTCCAGGCTTTAGAAATGCACACTCAGCTATATGCTGGTTAGACTTCTAATGATCTGAAACGGAGAGACTGGAGTATAGAGGGGGACCTGAGAGTTAGCCCAGGAACTAACAGGAACATTTATTTTAGACTCATCTTCAGATAATTTTTTTTTTGAAAGAGGGAGGGAGAGAGATTGGTAGTGGAAGGGGCAGAGGGGGAGGGAGAGGAAGAGAATCTTAAGCAGGCTTTCTACGCCAAGCATGCAGCCCGACATAGGGCTCTGTCCCAGGACGCTGAGATCATGACCTGAGTCGAAATCCAGAGTCAGAAGCTCAACTGACTGAGCCACCCAGGCACCCCTCATCTTCAGACGTTCTGATTTAATTGAAGGGATAGGAGCAGACAGCCAGGTTTGAGAGCCACTAGTTTCTATGCTGGAAGAGAAGACGAGCATTCCTCAGTTATCAGCCGGTTCACAAATGCTTTACTAGCTTCATTCTCTCAAACATCACTGAGGCAGTATTTTGTCCTCATGCTTCACGCCTTTCCCTTCCATCCTACACACTTTCTCCCTCATTCGTGGTGCTGCTATATACAGTTTCCATCTTGCGTCACAACGTGGGCAGACCTTTGTGTCTGCACCTGGATGACAGCATCATTAATGCACTTTGTGTGTTTCTCTCATACATTCAGGAAAACCTAAGGGGCACTTTTGCTCATTCCTGAACATGCTGATCCCTTTCTCTCCTCAGAAACATGGGGTCCCCTCTGTGCCCATTCAGGTTCTCCACTTGAGTGTCATCTCTTTCCGTTCCTTGTTTTTTGGGACCTCCAATCTCTTTCCTTCCATAGGGCTAGTCTCCTCTGCCTATAAAAGATGCAGACCTGGTTTTGCTGGATGCAAATCCTGGGTCCCCAAGTGGTCCAGTCATTGCTTACAGTCACGTCACAGGCAGAAGTAATTTAAAAGGACTAAGCCTTATTAGTATCACTCCAGGTATAGCATCTCTACAAGAGAAGTCACAGCCGTTGAAACGTTTCCCAAGATTCTTTTGCTCTCCTCCTCAATTCTTTTATGTTCCAAAGCTCTCCTTTGACAACCTCTCAATATTGTCCCTGAACATTTCCTTCTGTCCTCTGGCCCAGCAGGGGCCAGAGCCCCTCGGCAGGTCTCCCAGAATCTCCACACCTGCTTTCTACCTTGGAGGGAAGACAGGGTAGCTCCCATCCTTCCAGTCCCCTTCGACTTGTAGCTGGAGGCACTCTGAGGAGACTGGGAGCCTTTTTCTTCCTCTCACTCCTTTTCGTGTGATTTCCAGAGAATGGAGGTTTGGAGAATTAAATTCTCCTCTTCCTTCCATAAAATAAGGCATTTCCTCAATGCTTCTTCTAATTCGATTGTCAGACACCTTTACTTACCCATTCGGCAGCAGCTCCTGCCCTCATTATCCTGATGCCTTCATAGCACTCTCACACATGCGGTCCCAAACCGCCTTCCCCAGGTCACACACTGTATCTCGCATGTGCTCGAAGGTTAGTCCACAGCCTCCTCATGCTACTGCCATGTCCAACTTGCTCTCTCAGCTTCCGGGACACCGCTCCTCCTGGCCTTTTTTATTTTCCTGCACCTCTGCTCAGGACCTCTGTCATTTTCTGGCCCCTCTTCCTCCTGCTGCTTCCCCCAAAAAGCTGCTGTGCGTGTTCTCACATGCCTCATGGTCTGCATGGTCCCTACTACTCTGTTTGAGAACGGCTCTCTTTTGTTCTGTCTCCATCTCATTCTTGCTCATAGGCTTTTGCCTTGGAGTTCCCTTGCCTGATGGGCCCCTGCCTGTGTGTCCTTCCCACATCACAGAATCCACGTGACTACCATTGAGTGCACCATCCTCTCGCAGCCCTGTCCTGTCCTGGGCGTTTCTGTTTTCTACTGACGATACCATTTCTATCCCACAAGATCAAACACTTTCTGATTCTGCCCTGTTTTCTCCAAACATCTGGACAGTTACAGAGTCTTTTGGCATTTGCATTTTAGCATATTCCTCCTGGCTGGTACTTTTTTCTGCATGTTAGGCTCTTGTGGCCCCTCGTTACTTCTTACCAGATTTTTAAAATACTAAGATGTGTCCTTGTGCTCATAATCCTCAATTTTCCCTGCCCCTCATTGCTACTTCAGTATTTCCTCATAAAAATTCTAATCATGCTACTCTTTAGCTTTAAATATGTGTGGCAAATCGGATGCTCTGGGCATCAGGTTCTGAGGTGGAGTGTGGAGGGCACAGGACATTTGTTAAGGACTGCCTTTAGGATCAGCACCTGTGGAAAGGGGCCAGGGAAGCAGGAAGGGGTGAGAGAGAAGAGGAGATGCCACACAGGCTCAACACCAGCCTCAGACCCACAGGAAGCTCTGGATCTATGATGACCCTTAAAAGGTATCTCCCTTAGTTTGAGATAGCCAGACCCTCTTATCCCAGCACCGGGCAGCCTCTGATGCTGGGCAAAGATTCTCCCTGCGTAGGGCAGTCCTTGAAGGTGTTGGTGGCTGGAGTGTCTGTGTCTGTTGCTAACCCTTTTAGCAAATCTGCCACTGAAGAGGGCACTGGAAGGACACCAGAGTTCTCCGTGGCTCCCTATTACTGACCGGCTACAATCCAAGCTCCTTAGCCTGAAGGTCATGAGCGTCCATACTCTGGCCGTGATGTTCTTCCAATTTCACATTTCCTGGTCTCTATATAAGGTCTGGGCTGCTGTCATGCTGGCTAACTCAGTATTTCACCCACGTGACAGGCACGTTTCATCTCTGTGATTTACACGTTTTTGCCCATTTTGCTAAAACTCCCTCTTCCATCGTTTCCTTATCTCACAAGTCTCCTTTCAAAGGTCAGCTCCTATGGTCCTGTGTCCTAATTCCTCTTTGAGATTCACATATAGCTCTTTTCTCCAGCTAAAACCTGTATGGATCTTAGTAAAATCATCATCATCATCGTTATCAGGTCTACTGGGCTTCCTACCATTACTATCATGGCCACTATTGTCTTGTATGTAGTAGGACCCTTCTGTCTCCCAAGTGCTATATTAAGTGCTGATTATGTTCTCAGTTTTCTGACAGTATCCATGCTCTGTTTCCTTAGTAGTGTGGCCTGAAATAACTGCATTTCCAGTGGAATCCAGCCCAATGCCTGGCTCACAGGAATGAGCCAAGAGTGGTTTTCTGAAGGACTAAATATACAGACAAATATCCAACAATATGTCACAGTGCAGAGTTCTCTCCTTTTCTCGCTGTGTGCCCCAAGACAATAACGGAAATTTGGGAAAAGCATAGCTGTGGAATTGGGAATAACTTAATTGCGGAGTGCAGAATCATCCCAGTTTCATGGGCTGAAACTCTCTTTCGACATTTAGTAGTTAAGAACCACCGGATCTTCCCTAGATCTTTCCAGTTTCCTTGAAGAAACGCAGAGCTCAGTTTCTTGAGCGCAACGGACACATTTTGAGTAAGCTGATTCTGTTCTTCACTACTGAACCCACCCACTCTCCTGCTTTCCCTTTGAGAAAGAAAGCTGAGAACACGCTAGGTAAGGTGTTAAAATTATTTAGGAATGAGGAAGCATGTGGCATGTGGAGTGGGGGTTGTGGAGAAAGAGTGAGCTGAAAAGAGGAATGTGGTCTAAGTTAGCATTGCTAAGTTTGTTTTGTACCATGAAAAATAGCATGCATCAATTATGCATGGGTAATATTATTGCAGCAATAAGCTTATTCAAGTTTATACTGTTGTAAAATGCAATACATAGCTCATTTTTATGTGGGAGAAAATTCAATGTTTAAGGCACCTAGGTACAAAAATATATTTGAGGTTTCCTTTGACCTTATGGAAATTTCC
Source organism: Meles meles (assembly GCF_922984935.1). Classification (NCBI taxonomy): domain Eukaryota; kingdom Metazoa; phylum Chordata; class Mammalia; order Carnivora; family Mustelidae; genus Meles; species Meles meles. The sequence continues at coordinate 100,220,108 of NC_060075.1, forward strand.
CTTTATGTCTACAAGGAAAAGATGGCTTTGCCTCAACTGGCCTTTGTTTCCAATTCTTCCTTTAAAAAAGATCCTTTCTGCAATTTTGATTGAATCAAATAAGGTGCTGACCCTGCTCTTAATAGAACAGAAATCTTGCAAACAATAGATCAATGGAACCACATGAATCCGCCTTTGTCATTTAATGAATCCTTGGGGGGGGGCAAGTAAACTTAATTTAATCAGTTTCCCAGAGCACAATTCTCTATTGCCCTTTCATTTACGAAAACTATTTTTTTAAAGTTTCTTTTAAAAATCACCTCATGTTGTGTTTTCAAACAGTCAAAATATCAGCAATTTACAACATCCCCTGTTCTTTAGCAATGTGAATGTTTAAAATAGCTACAATTAATGTGCTCATTAGGAAGGAAAAGGGGAGGAAGACTTGCACAGGGCGGAATTACGCCCCAATCTTGGTTTCAAACCGCAAGTAATTAACACAGGGAATTGGCGCGCTCACATGTCTGTAATCACTGGCCCCTGCCCCCGCCCCAGCCACCCTCACTGTGGGTCCTGGAGCCACTGGGTGTGGAAGCTCGCCAGTGCAATGCTTGCTGTCCCCCCACGTTGTAAAATGCCTGCTTCCGCCCACTTGACAATGGTGGTTTTGTGTCATTATTCAAAACTACATGAGAGATAACTTTAAATGGGATCCATGGAAATACTCAGGTAGGTAGACAACTTATGTAATGCTGGCTTTTTTATTTAGATGGGAATGCTAACTTGTACTATTCTACATGTTACCATAAGCCAAAAGCAATATTAGAATTGACCAAAAGCTAAATATCTTGCAGGAATATCTTGAGGTGAGATGAACCTATGTAAGGAACATGCATACATACAGAGGTCGTGCACACACACAACTGTGGATCCGGGTACCTATTTATAGTAGAGTCACCAAAGACACATCGATTTTTTTTTATTAAATATATATATGTTTAATTTATTTATTTGACAGGTAGAGATCACAATTAGGCAGAGAGGCCGGCTGAGAGAGAGGAAGGGAAGCAGGCTCCCTGCCAAGCAGAAAGCCCTATGCGGGTCTTGATTCTAAGACTCTGGGATCATGACCTGAGCCGAAGGCAGAGGCTTTAACCCACTGAGCCACCCAGGCGCCCCAAGACCCATCGATTTGAAATCTGCTTCAGTCTGTCCTCTCCCTGCTGCCTTTTTTAGACCGTTTCGACCCATAAGCGGCACTGGCCATGGGGACCAGCCTTCCTTCCTCTTTTCTGCCCCTGGCCTAGCCGTGTCTGGTTCATCAGACAAACATTTTTCTTGACAATGATGGTACTGTTTACATTCTGTCCTATGGTGATATTTGTATCTTCCGTGGCTTTAGGGAGATCGATTATGAATGTGGAAAACAAATCTGCAGTCTTTGCGTTAATACGTCTTAAGTTGATGGAATGAAAAATATGGTACTTAGAGCCCCAACTAGAAGAACTAAAATAATCCCTGGATATTGTGGAGGGGGAGGTCAGTGTTTAAGGCTGAATACCATTTTTTAATAATATGATGAATAGATGTTTTATGAAATTACTAAACAAGATATGGGATCCAACATGTAAAGATGGGGCCCCTGGGTGCCTCGGTTGGTTAAGCATCCAACCTTGATTTCTACTGAGGTCCCTATCTCAGGCTCAGGGGTGGAGTGTCCCATCCAACTGGGAATGGAGCTTGGAGTCTCTTAAGATTCTCTCTCCCTCCCTCCCTCAGTCCCTCCTTCCCTCGGCTTATGTATGCTCTTTCTCTAAAAAGCAAAACGAAATAAAAAAAGTGTGAAAAGAAGACTAGACAGCAGTTATGGTTCTTGGATTTTGGTGTTGGGAATAGGGCCAGGGATAAGGAATGGGTTGAGAATCTACTACTTTTCTTGATAAGCCCTTTGTCATGCTTTTGTATTTTACCCATTGCATTTTTTTCCCCCTGCATAACAGAACCAATGTTAGGCTAGAGGACAGGATAGAGAAGCAACTTCATAGAGGACTGTGCTTATCTCTCTGACATTTTGGCCTCCTTTTCTCTTCCATTGGTCATATAGGTTTGGGACTGGCACCAAGGGACACATCCCTGAGTGAGTCATCGAGGGGAGCAGTCTCCATATTCCTTTAGTTTTTGTTACATGAAGGTGCTAGCAGTAGCTCAATTAAAACATGAATCTCAACGAAACAAGCACATAAATCTATCACTCCAAACCCAAACTCAGTTTCTCTCATCGCCTTCCCTTTAACCAAATTCCCAAACTGCTCCCAGTTACTCTAGTGCCCCAAGAGGCACTGGGGAGAAGTGTGAAGAAAGAGTGCCAGAATGGAGGCAGGCGGGAATCTCAACCTAACCTAATGAATTTATTTTATTTTGGTAAATTTCATGGAAACGTGTAGGCAAGTGAACAAGTTGGTAGGATGTATCCCAGGGGGCCTTGGGAAGAGTCATGCATGTGAAACCCTGTGAAGTCTTAATTTTGTTTCACGGTGACTTTGCCTCTGGATACCAATCTACAGTAATTTTTGGTCATGGTGGGAAGTGACATACAAGGAGACCTCCTTGATACAGACAGAGTTCTACATCCAAGAAAAGAGAAAGAAAACCTTCTGAAGCATGTCTAGCCTTGCCTGAAAAAAAGTCACACATAGAAACTACACGTTTTCTCTGTCCAGATAAATTACCCCTTGAATTTCAGTTGTGGATACCGACCTTCCTATGCACACTGTAATTTCTTCAAACACTATTTTCTGATATTCTGACTTAAGTTCAGCAAATCTGGATTTTCATGCATCCGATACAAAAAGTTATTTCAACTCATTGTAGGCCTTGCCAACAACATTTTAGGTTAAGTGGAATCTCCATCTTTGTTGAACAGACGGTGAAATTATGTAAATCCTTAACTGCAGTGACTGTCGACTGCGCCGCAGAAAATCTCTGGTCTTCTGTTGTGAATCTCAAAAATAAGGGACCATGAATAAATGGTTTTTAAGGCAGCAAGTCATATTCTAATATTGTAGTTTTGCTCTTTGGCCAATCCCATGTGTTTGAATAATGTTCACTAACATAAAGTGTAGCGTCTTCCTTCCATCAGGAGTCAAAGAAAATTACAGGAAAAAGGATTGGTTTTAGTCACATCCTGAGTGATTATGGACTTCTTTGAGCCTTCTCCCTCATTTATAGACTGCTGTGAATGATATGTAATCTATAGGCATATTGGGTTTGCTAAGTGAAGTTTTGTCATAATGTGCCTAGCATGGCATCTTGTACCTTTGTTTAATTATTAGCTGGTATCCTCCTCCTCCTCATCAGCATATCAATCAGCTGAAGAATTACATCTCTTTGTTCTCTGGTCCAAGTTCCGCTGGGGAGAGCAGCGGATCTCATGTGTCAGCAGAAGACAAAGGGTTTGCCTGAGCAGCTGGTCATCCTTAAGTGCAGACGTCTTTATGCCTGTGTCTCTCTAGTCATCCTTGAGAATGCAAATAAAGATAAACGAAAACCACTTTCTTCCTAGGCCCCAGGAGCTAACTCGTCTGTGGAAATGAACTTCCATTCTCTCTGACAATTAGTTCCACTCTAAAATATGATAATTCTTTGAAGGCGCACCACGAGAGGAAATATGGCACGCTCCACGTTAAGCAAAGGAAATATACGGTGCTGCCGGAGACATTAATCTCATTTGCTCTGCACCTGATTTCTCACCGTTGGAATATTGCAGCAAAGCTCTGTGCTAAATCTCAAGCAATTTAGCTCAGCAAAGTAGATTAGTTAGAGCCAACGCAAAGCTCTACCTTATAACTTTCTTTCAGCGAAGCGGTATTCAGATAGATAGTCTGAGGCCTAGACTCGGAACTGAGATGTTCTGCTTTTTCACTTTTAACAATATTAGATGTGAATAAAGACCACCAAACAGGTACCTGTGGCCCAGACTCTTCTTCCAAAAACAGTAAAATCTTAAGTAACTTTTATATAGTTGGTGCCTCTTCCCAAAAGGGAAATCTATCTTGAAGAAGGCTCCTAGATACAAGTTGGATGAAAGGTAAGAGGGTTTTTATGTATGTCTACTGAGTGCTGCAAAAATTGTCTCATATCTTTTTCCAAGGACACAGACTTTACTGAACTGTTGTTTTATTGAATGTCATTAAATACCACGGCCCCCCAGTAGACTCGTCTGGAGCTTGTGTGAATCCACAGCCAACAGTTTCGTTAGAATCTTGTAGATACAATACATGACCTGCCCTTCCTTCAGCCTTGTCACCTGTCACTCCTCCGTACAGGACTGGACTGGGTTGAATGGTGTCTCTCCGAAACACATGTCCCCCTAGAACCTCAGAATGTGATCTTATTTGAAACTAGCATCTTCACAGATGTAATTAGTTAAGGCAAAGTCCCACTGGAGTAGGGTGGGCCCTAAATCCATGTCTCTTGTTATGCTGAGACCATGTGAAGATGCAGAGATGCACCCATGGGAGAAAGGGTCCTGGGTGAAGGTGCAGGATGTGATGGGGTGATGCAGCCCTGAGCCAAGGAACACCAAGGGTGTCCCAGCAACCATCAGCAGCTACAAAGAGCCCAGCAAAGATCATCCCCAGAGCCTTCAGAGGGACGACCTGCACCTTTGTTTGGAACCTCTGGTCTCCAGAACTTGGAGAGACTCAGTTCTTCTTTTCTAAGTCACCCAGTTTGTGAGCTTGCTTGGGGCAGTCCCAGGAAAATAACCCAACACTGTGTCGACACTCCAGGTGAATACAGTTATCACCTCTCCAGACCACCAATTCAGATCTGTCAGCCTGGTCTTCGCCATGAGGTCGCCAGGAGGAGTTAGCATAATGTAAGTGCGCAATCAATCTTGACCATCTGGCAGCAGATTCCTCTCTGGAGCCCACGCTTCAGTGCTTTTCTTGTGCATGCTTCAAGCCCTCTTCCTCTTCTCTCCCATGCATACTGTGGCCAGCTTGGCTTCAACGTACTCCTCAGCACCTCATCTTAGGCCTGCCCCATGCCATCTCCACCTGGCTTCCTACATGAGGGTTTCTCTGAGCCTGGTATGGGCTGCTCTGGGAATGTGCCAGTTGCCCCCAGTCAGGTGGGGGTCAGCGCCCATAAGGCACGCTTAGCTAACCTGCACTGGAATCAATCAGTGGACCAGTATCCCTACTGTGCTATTTGTTCACAGGTTCATCTTGTAAAACTCTTTAGTAAGGGCTTGGGATAGATAATGAATTCCCCCAAAGAGTGGAAAATTGGATAGCTCGTGATTTGGCTGGCATGCCTTCCCTTCTGGCTTTCCTCCATCCCTCACAGTGCTGCCTAAATAGACCACCCACACGCTTGCCTCAGATTCCACTCTGCAGGGGAACCCAGGCTCACTGTGGGTACTAGAATTAACCCTACGATGTGGGACTTTATAGGCCTGTTAAGTAGGAGTTCATAGCTGGATCATTCTCTAGTGAGAAGGTGAAAAGACCCCCTTGCTGGAGTAAGTGGATGGTGCTAGTCTGACCATGGAGCCCCACTACTTGTGCCCATCCCCTGTGAGATCTGGGAAGAGGTTAAAGGAGTAGTTGAAAAGTCAGTTGTGTGTTCGCTGTGGCATGTGATCAGTTTTGGGAAGGAGGGGCAATAGTAATTTTAAGAATTTTGAAATTAGCCAGCAGTCTTGGAATAAAACATAGTCCTAGGGCAGCCAACTAACAACTCAAGTGTGTTTTGAAAACCGGAAATCTTCTGTGACCATGTTTAAAGAAGACTCTCATCTCCTACAGCTCCAAAGAAGACTGTGGTAAGGTCTAAACCCAGGTTCTAACTGAAACAATTTCAGAGCCACAGAAGAGATAGACTCCCCAGCTACAATACATCTCCTGGAGCAAAATCAGGGCTCTGGTTAAAAACAAAATTTGAATATGAGACTTTAAATGGGAACACTTGGGAAGGAAAATCTGAGAATCTTGAACCCAGATTACCTTGAACTTCCTGTGAGTCAGAACAGCCCCTTCTAGAGGGTAGCAGCCTCCTCTTGTTAAAGATAACAGATGAGGAATGTGCCTATGATTTGAAACTGGCACTCTCTAAGATGTATCTTATCAGCCCTTGCTCCAGGCCTAAAACTAAACTCAGGGCGTGGCCCAGATGGGGAAATGCAATCCCAGCTCTGGGAGGGAAGAGCTCACACATGAAAATCATTGCAGTAATTATCCAATATACGCCAACAATAATTGTTGGAACACACGTGGAAGAACATATTAAGGGTAGTGGACAGGTTGGGGGAATAAAATACTAAAGCTAAATAGAGAAGAAATTTTTAACATGGGGGAACTCATCCATGACTCAAAAATTAACAATTTTTGAGCTGATCCTAATAGTTGTTACAATGTCGAAAACCTACAGTAACTGTAGTCCCCTTGTAAGGACTCAAAAATTAACAATTTTTGAGCTGATCCTAATAGCTGTTACAATGTCGAAAAACTACAGTAACTGTAGTCCCCTTGTAAGGACCTATTTAGCCCAAGCGACTCCATCTTGGTTAAAAGCCATTTTGTTGTTTGTGCAGTAAAACTTAAACTGACCCTGCCCCCCTCCCCCCAGAGAAACTTAGAAGCAAGTCTGGGACACCAGTAAAATATGGTCAGCCAGTTCCTAATAACAGAGCCCAGAATACAAGGCCAGGTCGGCCAGTTCTTAATAACAGAGCCCAGAATACAGGACGAGTCGGGCCAGGTGGAGACATCCAATCAGTAAGAAACACACATACTTTTCCCCTAACCACCAAAGAATGTAAACCCCGCCGTTTGGGCACCAACCTTGAGCACCAATTCTGACCAGAGTAATAGGTTAGGTCAAACACCTACTACAGGATAAACTGTAATTCAATTGGCCACCTGCATGTGACCTAACATGACTACAATCTCATTGGCCACCTATGTGTGACCAGACTTTTGCTCTATAAAAGGTTGTCTGTAAGATGGGGAGGGGTCGCCCTTTTCGGAGGTGGCCCTGACCAGTCAGTCAGTCAATTCTTGAGCCTATAAACTGGGGGTGGTCGCTCTCTTCGGAGACGGCCCTGACCGGTCAGTCTGACTCCTAATGCTTAGTATAGAATAGAGCTTTGCATAACTTTCACCTTGTCTCAGTCTTGTTCCCCTGACCAATCAGTCTAACTTCTAATACTTATCATAAAATAAAACTTTAAATAAATTTCACTTGCCTCAGGGGCACCTGGGTGGCTCAGTGGATTAAGCCGCTGCCTTCGTCTCAGGTCGTGATCTCAGGGTCCTGGGATCGAGCCCCGCATCAGGCTTTCTGCTCTGCGGGGAGCCTGTTTCCTCCTCTCTGCCTGCCTCTCTGCCTACTTGTGATCTCTCTCTCTGTCAAATAAATAAATAAAATCTTAAAAAAAAAATTTCACTTGCCTCAGTCTCGCTTCGTTTAATAATGGACCTAACAACCTACAGATGGTGGCTCATTAACCTCCCTGGTATAGATTGAGGAGGGGGTCAGGAAGCTAAAGGAGGTAACAATGTTACAATGGATGTACCACAAGGTCAGGAGCTCTCCTGGATAGTTCATGTATTAAGAGAACCAGAGGCTCAGTACATCTTCAGGATATATTGACAGCAGGATATAATGACATGGGGTTCAAGAGTGGAATGGCAAAAGCCAACAAGTCACACTAAACAGCCAAGAGGCCATGTGGAAATAATGACCAGAGTGAACAGCAGTCACAGGACCTGTAGTGGAGGTTCATTGGTCAAGAGTGGGAAAGTCCAATTGGATATGATGTTGCTTCCCTTATAAACAAGTGGAGAAATGGTGAGCAGAGAAAGAAAGAGATTAAGGGAGGGAGAGAGAGAGATGGAGAGGGACAGAGAGAAGGAGTTGGTGAACAAAAATTGTAATGCTCACTTCATCACCTGAAGGCAACTCTCAGAGTGGGACTCAGCTGAGCCATCAGCCTTCAGTTCTCTTGGCAACTGAAAAAATGGACATGAAAGTCAAGAAGGAGTGATGTGGGGAGTGCACCATGGCATCGACTGCACAAAGGAATTTTGAGAACTGGAAATCCCAGAGATTTCAAGGCCACAGCATAGTGACACCTGCACAAACAGCCAGAGGTAAAGACACGACAGGCCCTGGAGGGTTGAATCCTAAAGAGGTCGACTATGACCTGTGCAACCTTGGGCAAGTTTCTCCAGTCATTGTGCTGAAGGTTTATTTTCTGGTTGTTTTAATCTATAAAATAGGGGCTATGGTTCAGTTTACCTAATAAGGTTATTACCTGGATAAAAAGAGTTAACATTTGTAAAGTGCTTGGCATTGAGTAAACTCGGTAGAAGGATTTGTTAATTAATAAAAAACAATCCCAGGCAATAGCATTTCACACGAGCCATTACAATATAAGCACAAATATAAGGATTTAAACAAGGAGATTTGTGGGCATCTTGGGTTAGGAAATATTAGGTTATAGAGAAGAAGGATTTTTTTTTTTAAGGGGCAAAAATGGGGCATGGATTATCCTGCTTCAGATCTACATGACAATTTAGGAATTATAGTGTATAAATATAAATTTTAGATGTTTTATGTTAAGATACACAGACAGTGACACTTAGCATATTTCATGTAAATCTTATGTATAAATATATAAATAATTATAATAATTAAGAAAACATAAACAAAGAGAGTCTGGGACAATATCCTTAACACCAAGAAGAAACAACATTTAACATTTATTTTCTAGCATATGCCTGTAGCAATACAGATTGAAAGAAAAGATGTTTTAACCTTATTCAACAAAATTAATGACAGAAAAGAATAAAAGAATCATAGTTTTAGAGACAGCAATGAAAATTCTGCCACAGAGTTTCAGAGATTCGTCCAGAAAGTCTGGTATGTCTTCAAATACCACTCGTATTTGGTCATGCATTTTCAAGCACAAATATACCAGCAACTGTTTCACTGAGCACACTCGGTGTCCCACTCTCATTCATTCCCTTCTCAGGCTCCCGTCCACTGCTTCTCTTCCTTTAACTTCCCACCACGCACAGCGGCCCTGTTGGTTTGAAGAGCTGTTCAGCTTTCTCATGTACAAAGGCTTTGAAGTATTGGTGGCTTCAGCCCCCAAAGGTTTTTCTCATTACTGAATTCCCAGTAGCTATTTTTTTGCACTGTAATTGAATGGCACTCTTAGGAGCAAGTGTTCAGGGCACACAGTGTCACAAAGGTAGGTGCATTCCAGAAAAATGAGGAGATGATGTCCATTAAAGCAGGGTATCATGGACAAATATATTCCCTAAGGTGAGGGCAAACAATCAATAGCAGAAATGGGGAAAGTAGGTCTCATTTGTGTGCCGATTAAGAAAGGATTTAGATCCTTCCTTCCCAAACCAGAGTGACCTCTGGCCCTTAATTAGTGAATGCAATGCATGCCTTCTTTCCAATGGGAAATTAGGGCTTTGTGCTGACCTCCCACATCCCCATATCTCCAACCTTCACCCCCCAACACACGAGAGAGAGATAGAAAGTACCCGTCACTCCATTTATTAATACTCTTCATTATTCAACATTGATACCTTTTCAAGCACTGAATGGATTATCTGTTTTGAATATGTTTAAATTTAATTTAATTTAATCAATGATACTATTTCAGATGATATAGATCAATTACTTTTCAGGACAATATCTATGTTTTCAATGAAACATTCTGAACAAAATTACCCTCAAGAACGTACCCTTATGTATAATAATGGTTGAGTTCTCTGAAAAATTAAGTACTGAACCAGTGGCTGAAGCAGAGGGTTCCCATGATGGGAGTTTAATGAACTGAATCACTGAAGACATATTTAAAAGTGCCGAGGAAGTACAGGGTATTCTTTGGGTGGAGAGCAGGCCAAGGTAAACAGGTCCCTGCTCTCCACCAGGAAGACAAATGCCAGGCAGAACCGTGTAAGTGCTTCAGAACGTTGTTCTCCTGTTCGTGTGAATGGAGCACATGGGAAAAGAAGCCTCCTGGGGTCCCCATGTGTTACTGCAAGTGCTTATTCAAATGCATGCTTTGTGATTCTCAAATTATCATTTTTATATTATTTATGTATTTAATTTTAAAGATTTATGTATTTATTTGAGAGCGAGCAGGAGCAGGAGGGGCAGAGGAAGAAGGAAAGAATCTCAGGCAGACTCCCTGCTGAGTGCAGAGCCTGATGCAGGGCTCTATCCCATGACCCTGAGATCATGACCTGAGCTGGAATCAGCAGTCAGATGCTTAACGTGACTGAGCTCTCCAGGTGCCCCTCAAGGTTATCATTTTTATCCTCAGGATATGCATTGAAATAAGGACTAAAATTGGAAACCGACAGATGAGAACAGATATTAAACATAAAAATTTAACAGAGTAAACTTTGGTAGAAAGCATAAAGAAATGTTTCATTACAAAGGAATGTAATAAGGTATAATTTTTAAGACTAAATTCATTTTCAATCACCATAGTTAGTAATATCTTCTGCTATATTCTGAAGTAAAACACTATTCATACTATTAATTCCATATTCCTGAAGCCACTGTCTACCCTCTCCCTAGCCCCTGGCACCCACCACTCTACTTTCTCTAGCTACAATTCTGACAACTTTGGATGCCTCATGTGAGTGGAATCATAGGGAATTTTCTTCTTTTGCAGCTGGCTTATTTCACTTGTTATAATACCGCCAAGGTTTATCCAAGTGTTTAGCATGTGACAGGATTTCCTTCTTTTTAAAGATCTGCTTAAGATTCCACTGGATGTATGTGCCACACTTTGTACATCCATTCAACCCATCAAGCCGTCTTTACAACTTAATTTTAGTACACCTTATTGTGATTTTTTAAGCAACATGTTCTGATTGCAGAATATTCAAAAAGCATAAAAATGAACAGATACTTTAAATACTCTGATTCTACCATCCGATGGCAATCACTCTCACATTATTTTACGTATTTTCTTCATGCTATTGAAATGTATATGTAAATTTGTCTCATAATAAAATAAATAAATAAAAATATTTGTATGTTTATGTACATAGACATACATATTTGTGTATACACACATATGTACATTTATGTACACACATATGTGTGTATAATGCTTCTGTGTTTGCCCTAATTTATGGTTAAATTTTTCACATTTAGTGGTTCTGTTAGAACTTCCTTAACCATTCTGGAGGATATTAGAAAGGAGGCATTTGCTCTGATAGCCCAGAGAGAACAAGAGGCAGAGACAGAGAGAATGGGAAAGAGATAGGATTGGAAGTTTATCCTGAGTGATGTCAGTGGGGACATTTGAAAGATAGTGACTTTCTGTGCATCCAGATTTCATGGTTTCCTTCTGGTGGTTCACGTACATTTTTTGTGGTCCCCCATTTTTAAATGTTCTTGTTAAAATTTAAAATGAGGCCTCCTTTGAAATATAATTAAACCAGTAATTACTAGTGTGAAGAAAGTTTATAAACTTTTGTATGTCTTTTCTAGGGGTTTGTTGCTGTGTTTTAAAATTATAATAGTGTACTTTATACTTTTGGATTGTTTAGGAGCATATGTTTTTTAAAGATTTGATTTATCTATTTGACACAGAGAGATCACAAGTAGGCAGAGAGGCAGGCGGGGAGGGGGGGCAGGTTCCCCACTGAGCAAAGAGCTCGATGTGGGGCTCAATCCCAGGACCCTGAGATCATGACCTGAGCCGAAGGCAGAGGCTTAACCCAGGTGTCCCTGGGTTCATCACTTTTTGAATAAGTAGATCACCATTTATATCTTGTCTTTTCTCCATACAGATTTCAAATGATATTAAGTAATTCTGAGAGGAAGTGTTCTTGTGTGTTGGTGTCACTTAGCACCACTCTGATATTTCATGAGAAACTGTTACCTGTGGTGCTCCATGGGAAACTTGCGACAATACCTGGAGGGGTGATGGAGCTTTTCTTCACCTGCAAATTAATGCCGTTGTGAAGGCTACAACAACAAGGACAAAAACAAAACACAAACACCTGGAACTAAGAATAAGATTGTATCAAAATTTAACTTTCTGACAAATTGTTCACTTTCCCAAGAACAGTGTGTTTATTAAGACCTTGTTCTCTGTCATAAACTTTGTCTAATTCCAGTTTCCCACCTTGAAAAATCAGCCATTGGCAAAAGGAAATATATCTACATCTGAGCCAGAGGCAGTTTCCTTCTGCCAAGGGCTAGATAGCAAAGGCTGAGGCCTCTGTTCCAGCTACCCCACTTTGCCACTGCAGCACAGAAGCAGCTGTAGAAAATATGTAAACAAAAAAGCATGGGTGCATTAGAACAGAACTTTCTACAAGACAGGCAGCAAGCCAGATTTGGCCCCCGGGGCCATTAGTTTGCTGACCCCTAGTTTGGCTTGACCTGCTTCTCCAATTTGGTCAATGAGGACACTGGGAATCTCTTGGGGTACCTGACCTAGCTGCTCAAATCACCCATCATTTCCCTCACTCATGGAATATTCAGAGTTTCAAACAAAAATCCAAACTCTTCTCAGTTGTCTTCTGAGCAAGTATCCTGGGCTCCCATGTGCAGGTTTGAATAATCCCCCGCTGGCCGAAGGAGGAGGCAAATGGCGAAGGAACATGCAGAGTTCAGGATCATATACCTGTGATTTGTGGATAGGGACAGAGAGAAGGGGCTCTTTTCCAGTATGACTGGAACACCTCAACCAAAGGACCATGAAGACTGGGGGTCCTCGGGTGCCTGGGTGCCTCAGCTGGTTAAGCATCTGCCTTCACCTCAGGTCATGATCCCAGGGTCCTGGGAACTCCCTCTCCCTCTCCCCCTGCTTGTGCTCTCTCTCTTTCTCTTTCTGTCAAATAAATAAATAAAAATATTTCAAAAAAATAAAAGAAAAGATGAGGTCCTCATGTCCAGCCCTTGCCCATGGAGTCGGGTGCTGGGAGTGGACAGGTGAGCTAGACCCACGTGTGTTCTTCAGTGGCAACAACGGATGTAAGGAGGGGCCTTGAATAGTGGTGTTCTGCATCTGCCAGGGTCTCATGCCCTAAGTTCACTGACTGTCAGAGGAGCAACCTGCATGCCCTCCTGTGCTTTCCTTTAAAACAATTATGACACACCACCTCTGTTCCGAATCTTGAATGGTTGATTTTAAAAACGGACCTTTGTCATTTCTCTCCTTTCTGAGGTTAATTCCTGTGCATTCTTTGTATTCTCATAATATCTTGGTGAGCTCATAAAGCTCTAATAGTTGCCAAGGGATGACCATATTGGTGTTTTCTGTATTTTAATTCACTTTTTCAGTTTATCCTGGAAATGCAGTACACAGCAAGTTTCACCCTGTTGCAGTGGTGAACTAATCTCTTGTAAAGCAATACTTTTGAAAGCAAGGTCCTAGAGCCCTCAACCTTACCTTCTGGTATCAACTGGATCTCAGGCCCAGACATTGGGCAAATAGCCAGATGTTTAGTTTAATCCATTTTCCAATCCTGGCCCTCCACAGAAATGCATCCTTCTCATCAAGGACCTAATTTCCAGAGAATAGATTTCTGATCTACCACTCATCCTAGCTCCCCCCACCCCCCGAAAGGGCAAAAATTAAAACCCATGCAGACACACATCCATACATGTGCACACTCTCTTCTTTTCTGTGCCCCTTTTCGTGATAGGGAGGAAGGAATCCTATAACTGTTTGGTGAAACACTTTAGAATTATGGTTACTGTGACACAAAGCTGAGATCTCAGTGGCAGATTTTTATGTTGGTCAGTTCATCACTACTCATGTACAGACCAGTCATCAGTGAACTGTGTTACTGGTTATTCCAGTTCTTAATGGCATCACTGCCACATATAGACACAACCATGACCTAGACCTTAACTCTCATCTGCGGAAACATGAACAAGAAAGTGTTGTGCTGTCTTCTCATAAAGTGCTCCTTGTCAGGGCATGCTCCTCTTTGGGGGGGAGGAGTCTCCACCTTAGGGCAGTGTCCCCTCTTCATGGGGGACTCCTCTTCAGGGTGGCACTCCTCTTCAGGGTGGTACTCCTCTTCAGGGGGTACTTCTCTTCAGGGTGGCACTCCTCTTCAAGTGGTACTTCTCTTCAAAGTGGTACTCCTCTTCATGGGGGACTCCTCTTCAGGGTGGTATCTCTCTTCAGGTGGTACTTCTCTTCAGGATGGTACTCCTCTTCAGGGTGGTACTCCTTTTCAGGTGGTACTTCTCTTCAGGGTGGTACTCCTCTTCATGGGGGACTCCTCTTCATGGTGGTATCCTCTTCAAGGGGTACTCCTCTTCATGGGGGACTCCTCTTCATGGTGGTATCCTCTTCATGGGGGACTCCTCTTCATGGTGGTATCCTCTTCAGGGGGCACTCCTCTTCAGGGTCATACTCCTCTTCAAGACAATGCTCCTCTTCATGAGGTATTCCTCTTTGGGGGGATTCCTATTCCGGGCAGTGCTGCTCTTCATGGGGACTCCTCTTCATGCGGGACTCGTATTCAGAGGACTGCTCCTCTTCAGGGCAGTGTTCCTCTTCAGGGTGGTACTCCTCTTTGGGGGGGACTCCTCTTCAGGGGGAACTCCTCTTCAGGGGGTCCTTTCTTCAGGCGGGAATCCCTCTTCAGGACAGGGCTCCTCTTCAGGGTGGTGACAGGAGAATATTGTAGTACCTTCCTCAAAACATCAAATGTGAGTTGACTGGTTTCATTGATAAGCAAACTAAAAATAAAATACTGTGAAGTTAGTGGATGTTGAAGACAACTTATATCCCATCGCAATTGAAAAAAATAAAAAACACGTGAAGTCTTTTTGGTTTTAGAGATATGGGGCAGAGAAGTAAAAGAAAAAAATGTGTTTTTATTATTTGAAACTGAAAGAAAGGAAATAGAGCAGATATTTCAGACTGTAAAATAACCACTTTCTTTATTTTTATTTCTCAACTTCCTATTTACTCGTTGAAACTATTTTCCAAAAACTTCTTTTTTTTTTTTTTTTTCATCCAAGAGAAGACCATTTCTGTCCAAGAAAAGCTGGACCATCCTGGCTTCCATGGCTTCCTGGATTATTAAGTTGAATATTGTCAATACATAATATATCTCTGTAGATACATAAGTATCTACAATACATAATTATTACAATATGAGGAAAGAAAATACAATATGAGGAAGAAAATACAATATGAGGAAGAAAAGAGGAAACCCTAAGTTATCAGGTTTCTTGCTTGAATGGTCTTTCTTTTTGTCAAAACAATTAACAAACATTATTTTGTGGAATTATTAAGAATGGACAGCAATTACGAAGATTCCAAGGGCTAGAAAAGCATCCTGTTCAGCATTTTGTAATTTATAATGAGAAAGCTAAAGCTTGGAGTCATCAGAGGAGTTGATGAAGGGCACTGGGAATTTTAAGGGAGATACAAATGAAACCATCACTCTATTTTTCAGTCTTGTGCCTCACCTTTCCACTGCCAGTCTGCATACAGTTCAGCTCAAAATTCCTACCAAATTATCTAGATAATGAATGCTAGTATAGATTTTTTAAATGATTTTATTTATTTATTTGAAAGAGAGGGCACACGCAAGCAGGGGCAGGGGCAAGGGAGAGGGATAAGCAGGTTCCCAACTGAGCAGTGAGCCTGATGTGGGGCTAAGTCCTAGAATCATGGGATCATGACCTAAGCCAAAGTCAGATGCCTGACTGACTGAGCAACTCAGGCACCCCCCCCCACCGCCTTTTAAAAAATAGACTCTGCAACCAGCATGTAGCCCACCATGGGGCTTAAACGCAGAACCCTGAGATCAAGAGTGGGATTGTCAACTGACTGAGCCACGCAGGTGTCCCTAGTATAGATGTTTTTAATGAAACTAGGAGAATAAGATAAATCAGGTCAATTGTTTTATTTATTGAAATACTTGCTTATTGAGTATCCTCTCTGGCCAGGAAGAGTACTAGGGATGGGATATGCAAGGCAGAGATGGCATCTGTGTTCTCCATCTTCAGAATGCTTATAATCTAAGAAATACAGATAGAAACTGGGGGTGACATAATGAAAGGACAAATCATGATTAGAACTCAGAAGGAAACAGATGTCAGCAGGGTTGCGGGGTTCCTTTGGGTATGAAGAAGGAGATGGTGTAGTGGGGGGCAGGGATGAGCTTCAATGTGTCCGCATTCAACCACATGTGTCCACATTCAACTACGTGTCCACAAGGGCATACTGCTTCAGAGAACTGGCAGGATCCATAATGAGCTTTTCTTCTGTGGATCTCTACAGTGATGCTTATCTCTTGATTAAAAATACAGTAACCTGTTTCTAGCAGTAAACAAGTGGGGATTACAGGATTTTATGGGAAATTGGGGGAGTCAAATTACTCTGAAGTGCCTGTTATTTAACACACTGTCCGCAGAGACCTACAGGAATACAAAGTGATGGACACATGAGGATACCCCAAAGGAATAAAAACGCGAACACTGAACAACAGCTTGATGGAAGAGGCCATTATTCTGTGTCCTGTTTTATGAATTCAGCTTCTGTCCCTCATCAGACTGTGAAGGCAGAGAGCAAAACCCGTATGTCTGCTGCATTTCTCCAAACCCTAGAGCAATGGTTTGGACATGTCACAGATGGAGAGAAGCGTTGACTATTGATTAATGAGAAATAATAATAGCATAACATCTTTATTCACATTCTAATGTTGCAACTCATCAACTATCTCAGGATTTTGATATGCCTCAGAGTTTATGTATAGCCACTGAGGGAGGAGTAGAGAGGGGTGATGGTTCAATTTGCCAGTTATTTTTCACCTGTGAAACATCATGTATGGACTTCAGTGCTGGATAGCGAGGTCAGGAGAGGAAACGTAATCTGAGGTTGGGAACCTCACCTCATAAGGCAGATGAAGTCTCGCACAAGCTAGGCTGTAGAACTTGTCTCTAGATAATGACACCACTAATTTAAATTAGGGGAGCCCCCAAATGGCACAATAGCTATGCATTGGGTCTGAGTGTGATGGATATCCAGGGTGGATTCCCTTCATTGGATGTGGCAGTAGTGCTTCCCAGATAGAGCAGAAAGAGCAAATTCTGTCTTGGGGACATCTGCTTGGTTCCCAGCTGAATAGGAGAGAGGACAATCATACTGACAAGAGCTCGGTCAGACTTAGAACCCTGCCAGGCTTATGGAGACTTAGTGCAAAAAGGTTTTGGAGAAAGAGAAGGTGTGATGTAGGAGTTGTCAGAAACATCTTCTAGGTGTAAAGATGTGGTGAGCAGAATTTGTGTTTTGGTAGGCTAACCCCAAACATAGTGAGAATTTAAAATGGCAAGGTAAATTTCAGACTACCTTTGTTGGTATCTGTGAAGGGTGGTAAAACCCATGGTTAAGATTGACGCAATAATCTGATTGGCTAAGATTTCCGGTCATGGAAGCCAATGCTTACAACTGGAAAAGACGGGATCTATACATGCGAATGCGATAAAGAGAGAGATACCTGGAGATAGAGAGACAGAGAGACTAAGAGATGGATTTTCCCAGTGGGTGGGTAAAATGCTTAACAACTGGTTCTCTGAGGAAGAAGTTAGGCTTTGTGGTGTTTACTAATTTCATGACTAATTCCAAGTATCCACATGACATCACTGAACATGGAATTGGAAGGTGATGTGAACAGTGAACTCAGATGCTGGTGTCTGCAGGTCCAGCACATTGTTACCATTTGTGCATACACATGAGTTAATCTCTGAACAAGTTGGGTTACTTTCGCTTATCAATAAGTCACACCTAATTGATTGACTAACTGCTTGAACCTCTGTATTCTCAATTTCTTCGAATATCCATTTTTGCTCTCATGGACCACTTAGATTATTTTAAGAATCCCAAGGATTATTACTGTTCATTTATTTTTTAAATCAGACTGCCACCTGCAGCATCTCCTTTGGATATGTCTGGAGTCTTGGAAGCTTGACTACCCTATGTCCTCCTACAAATGAACCTTGAGGTCTTGTTTGGAGGTCCTAGCAGGAGAGCCCAGCTACTCATTCACCCTTGACTGAAGAACGGTCCTCCTCTATCAGTTAAGGTCATCCTCTTTGCCCGAGCAGGCTGCTTCAGGAGGGACACTCGTGGAGCAGTGAGGGAGGAAGGGGACACCCACCTAGCTAGCCAGATCAGCCCAATCAACCCTGGTGACGAGTGGGGTGACAGATGTCACAGCCAAATTAATTGCCCTCCCATCCTCCCAAGGATTATTTGATCTAAGGGAGCAAATTGTACATCTGAACTCCATTGGAGAGAGGTCTGGGGCACTGGATCAGCAATTATTTTACAGTTTTTAGGCTTCTTTAGGTCTCTGGCTACCACACAGCCACTGGGCCACATAGTTTGATATATATTCAGCCCCAGCTGGATAGCTCATGAGGCCACGGTAGGTTTTTACAGAAGAGTGTACTCTCTCAGTGGGTTTACTCCTATGCTGAGATATCTAAAACTGTCCCTATTTCAGTGGATCGAGTGAACAGAACTACATCACACTCCCTCTTCCCCCTCCCCTATTAATTTGCAGAAGGACATAGCTGTGTGGAGAAACTAACTGAATGTTGGCATGGTACATCTAAGAGCCATACATGGTGGGATCTTCACAATCAGCCACATGCTAAGCTGAATTGACCACAGAGTGCTGATTTTGGTTCTATACAAAGAAAAAAAAATGAGAAAAAAACCAAGACACAGTAATCACAATATTTAATATAATTTGAATAACTGTAGTATTGTAAAGATCTAGTGACTAAGCTTACTATTGAATGCAGGGAGAGGGAAGATATTATTATAATCTCTCCTCAAGCTTCCTTTTTCTGACCCAGCAGTTTGTATTTTGAGTCTTAGGTCAGGTACCGATACAATTCTTTTTATTATATTCTTTATTTCTATATTATTATTAGAAGAGTGTACTCTCCCATTTATTATTTCCTTTATTTCTATACAATTACATATTATATATATTATTTTATTTCTTTATAATAATTATTATTTTCTTTATTTCTTTTTTAAAGATTTTGTTTATTTATTTGACACACACAGAAAGAGGGAGAGAGAGAGGGAACTCAAGTAGGGGTGGAGGGAGAGGGAGAAGCAGCTTTCCCGCTGAGCAGGGAGCCTGATGCAGGACTTGATTCCAGGACCCAGATCATGACCTGAACCGAAGGCAGAAGCTTAACGACTGAGCCACACAGGTGCCCCTATTTTCTTTATTTCTACATAATTATCATTTCTCTGACTCACTGTTAAAAGTAGGGAGGAATGCAGCAAGGGTCTAGTGGTTCTGTTGGATAGTTCCAGATATTTCCATAGTCTTCTCAATGAGCTTTGCCTCAGCCATTGTGGGAAGTGAAGTTGCCAGGCATGGGCAGTGCTTACATGTTTGCTTTGGGAGGGTAGGTGGTGGGGGGTTCCTGACTCACTCTTCTGATATATCTTACTTTGTAAAGCATTTCTTACTTCTGGAAAGAAGAAAAGACATTTAGTTTTGTTTCTTTTTTTATGTTAATGGCTAATCATCTGTTGTTGAATATTTTGTTCTAACAAAAGAAGAAAATCGTTAGGAAATTGCCACTATTCGGCATTACCACTATTGACCATAATCCCCAGTCTTCTTAAGAAACCTTGCCATCTTCTCAACATTGAAAAAAAAAAAAGTGATATTTTGACACAGGCTCTTTGAGCATCTCCAAGGGGATGAATTTATTGCTGAGAAATATAACTTGTACCTGTCACTTGAAATTATAGGAATGGTTTTACTGGCATTCTCAGAGAAGTTATTTCAAAGACTTGGGTCTCCCCAGTCCCTCTGGTCCTCATGTGCCTGTGTGGAAAGGAGGAGCCGTATTGCTGTCTGTCTGTGCCCAGTAGGCTGCTCAGCATCCCTGGGCAGGTCAGGCTGGGAGAGGAACAACAGCTTTGAGGTCCTAAGCTGACTTAAGGTAGCCAGATGACTGGATCCTGGTTCTTGCTCTGCCTTTTATTCACTGGCTGTTTTGAATAAGTTACTTTTCTGTCTTTGTGTCTGTTTCCTCAACTATAAAATGGGGTACTAATAGTATCTACTTTACAGGTTACATCAGTGACTCCATGTAAAGTACTCAGAACATTGCCTGGCTGCTGTAAGTACTCCAGAAGTTACCCTTTTATTACTATGATCACAACTTTCAACAACCAAGATTACTGCCACTCAAGCTGGCCTGCTGTCAGGACGTGTCATAATGCCTATAATAATCAAGTCTATTTCTGTGCTCCTGGGGTAATTTTTAACTAAAAGGAAAACATGCCTTCTCTTGCAGCATGGCTCCCATTTTTAAATGTGGAGACAAAGCTCACAGGACTTCTTAAGCATCCACTGCACTGTAGTGTGGTTTCCTGTGGTGTCCTTCTCTTCTACACGGGTTCTCCTAGAGCATGACTTCATCACTAGCATAGCTTCTCATCACTCACTTGTATTGTGCATTTAGCTTATAGCATGGGTTCGGGGTCGCTAGTAGAATGCAATTTGCCTGCAGCGTATCTTCTCCTGAGTATGCCTTCCTCTGAGCCACTGGTTTTCCTCTAGCATGAATTTTTCTCTTGAAAGAGTTTTCAAAATTTACAAATAACATAGTGTTGAGGCAAGTCTCCTTCATACATGCCAAATTTCTGACATGTCCCCTGTGCATCTGTTGTTTTATCTGACTGTATTACTTTTGGTGTGCCTGTGTGACAGTAATTACTCCCTCAGATTGTGTGTCATTCCCTTAATCAATATACAACAGGGTCATTCATTAAAATAACATTCCCCATGGCTTGTGTGAAATCTCAGTGAATATATTACAGTGGAAACCCATCTATCCAATTTACTTAACATAATATAGTTGTTCATTTAATTGAAACATTCAATTAAGATATGGAATGAAAAGATTATTAGCATAATTAGACAGTTTATTTTAACTTAAAAAGATGAGTGGCCATTCACTGTGACTGTTCGGTTAAGGGACAAGATCTCTTTATTTTTATTATATGATCCATGCTGGATCTCAGCATAATCTATATACCTCAAGCATAAGACAACATCCAAGACTTCCAGTTCTGAACTCTGTTAAGTGCACTGAGGATCTAAATGTACTTGGGAAGCAATCAGCATGCAGAGTACCTCTAAATTTGCATGATTCCCTGCCCCCGAGATCTTTCATTCTTCTCTAATTTGTCAACAATACTTTCAGCAATTAACATTTAATTTTTTTTCCAATTAAAAAATGGATAGAAGACATGAGCAGACATTTCTCCAAAGAAGACATACAGATGGCTAACAGACACATGAAAAGATGCTCCACATCATTCATCATCAGGGAAGTGCAAATCAAAACCACCATGAGATACCACCTCACAGCTGTTAAAATGACTAAAATCCATAACACAAGAAACAACAGGTGTTGGTGAGGATGCAGAGAAAGGGAACCCTCGTGCACTATTGGTGGTTATGCAAGCTGGTGCAGCCATTGTGGAAAACAGTATGGGAGGTTCCTCAAAATGTTAAAATAGAACGACCCTATCGTCTAGTAATCACACTACTGGGTATTTACCCAAAGAACGCAAAACTACTAATTCAAAGGGATATACATGCACCCCTACATTTATAGCAGCATTATCTACAATAGCCAAACTATGGAAACAGCCCAAGTGTCCATCGACTGATAAATGGATAAAGAAGAGAAGGTAAAAATATACAATGGAATATTATTCGGCCATAAAAAAGAATAGAATCTTGCCATTTGCAGCAGCAGAGAGGGAGGTAGAGCGTATAATGTGAAGTGAAATAAGTCAGAGAAAGATAAATAGCATATGATTTTACTCATATGTGAAATTTAAGGAACAAACAAGCTGAGGGGAAAAAAGAGAGGTAAATCAAGAAGCAGATTCTTAACTGTAGAGGACAAACTGATGATTACTAGAGCCGTGGTGGGTGGGGAATGGGTAAAATAGGTGATGGGATTAAAGAGTGCACTTATCATGAGCACTGAATAATGCACAGAATGGTAGAGTCACTATATTTCACACCTGAAATTAGTATAACACTGTATGTTCATTCTTTTTTTTAATTTATTTATTTTCAGCATAACAGTACTCATTGTTTTTGCATCACACCCAGTGTTCCATGCAATACGTGCCCTCTCTATTACCCTCCACCTGGTTCCCCAACCTCCTACCCCCCACCCCTTCAAAACCCTCAGGTTGTTTTTCAGAGTCCTAGTCTCTCATGGTTCATCTCCCCTTCCAATTTCCCTCAACTCCCTTCTCCTCTCCATCTCCCCATGTCCTCCATGTTCTTTGTTATGCTCCACAAATAAGTGAAACCATATGATACTTGACTCTCTCTGCTTGACTTATTTCGCTCAGCATAATCTCTTCCAGTCCCATCCATGTTGCTACAAAAGTTGGGTATTCATCCTTTCTGATGGAGGCATAATACTCCATAGTGTATATGGACCACATCTTCCTTAACCATTCGTCCTTGAAGGGCATCTTGGTTCTTTCCACAGTTTGGCGACCGTGGCCATTGCTGCTATAAACATTGGGGTACAGATGGCTCTTCTTTTCACTACATCTGTATCTTTGGGGTAAATACCCAGCAGTGCAATTGCAGGGTCATAGGGAAGCTCTATTTTTAATTTCTTGAGGAGTCTCCACACTGTTCTCCAGAGTGGCTGCACCAACTTGCATTCCCACCTGTATGTTCATTCTTTGGGAATTAAAATTTAAAAATGAGCACTGGGTGTTATACGTAACTAATGAATCACTGAACATTATATCAAAAAATTAAGGATATACTATACATGCCTAACTGAACATAAAAAAAAAATCTTTACAAGGCATTCAACTTGGTTTTGATTAGAATAACTTTTTCTTACAATTTTGTTTAGTTAGATTCCAAAATAATTAGTACAATTAAATATTACAAGAGTGTTCTAACTGCTGTAAACATTTGGGAAGAAAGATAACGGAGTCTTCCCACAGAAAAAACTGAAGTGGGGGAGGCAGGAAAGTGTGGGAATGCGGAAAGGCACCTGCAACAGGTCTGATGCTAACATCAGCAGTATGTTTACCCCCAGGGGTGGAGAGCAGATCTGGGGATCACTGACTTCAGTGTTCATTAAGAGAACTCCAGTTCCCGTTGCTAATAATCCTGTGAAGGCTTTATGTTCAGCTTCCCAGACACAGTGTAATTTTGCTCTATGAAGTAGAACGTTGAGTAACTGCTCCGTGGTTTGTTCTTTCCTTTGCATGAACAGAAAAAAATATTAATTTATATTGAAAATAACTATTTCATATTTTTATATTATTATATTGAATAATATATATCATTTAATAGTATCTTATCATATTGAAAATAACTATTTCATAGTTATTCAAAACAAAAAGTATGACTAAGTTAACATTTAAAAAGTTATGTTTTTAACTTAAAAATTAAAAAAAATAAAGATTTTTTATTTATTTACTTGACAGAGAGCGGGTGCAAGAAATCACAAGCCAGCGGAGCTGCAGTGGGGGAGGGAGAGGCAGACTCCCTGATGAGCAGGGAGCCCTGAGGCAGGGCTCCAGTCCAGGACCCCAAGATCATGACCTGAGCTGAAGGCAAATGCTTAACCGACTGAGCCACCCAGGCGCCCCCAAATTATTATTATTTTTTAATAGCGAAGCGGGTTCTTAAAAGGTTTTGTACTAAATTTAAAAGGCAAATGGACTGCTGATCCTATAAAATCCAGTTTTCAGTTCTTTACGTGTATACTTCCAATTCACAGTGTCCTCTTTAATTCTGCATGTGTCATATGACCCCAGAGGAATGTTACACTTTTCACAACGCCACAACCTCCCTTTCCATTGGAGTTCTGTTTACTGTTTGCTTTTATAAGATTACTTGGAACTATAAAAAACGTAGTTACTGTTTTCATCATGAATTTTTCACTGTGGTGAGCCATTGTTCTACAATGAATCAATTTTGGGGAATTAAAAATATAGCACAAAACAATAGAAATAGCAATAACATAAATTTGACAGCTAGAAGTAATATGAAATGGCATGAAATGACATCAGCCCACTTGTAATGCAGCTAAAGAGCCTGTGATCAGAGATTGATTATAATCTGTGACAGATTATATGTAACATATAACAGCCTTTTAGTCCCTCATGACTTCTAATATGAACATAATGAGCTTTTAGTGAAAATCATTACTTATGTAAACTTTCCAATATATGAGGAGTGTGTGTGTGTGGAGGGGGAGATAGATTGAGAGAGAGAGAGAAAGATGGAGGATATTATATCCTTTACCTTTCAAGTTAAGGTACCAGCCAGCCTGGAAATCACCCACGTCCATGGGCCACACTTTGAGGGCCCCCTCCCACTTGTTGGTCTTGGTTGCTAATCCAGTCTACCTTCCTCCATGGTGAATTCTTCTGAAGACTTCTTTCCTGACAATGACTCTTGGCAGACCCACTCCCATCCATCTGGGAGGACTGACTTCCCTGAGGAGGAGTCCTTTTCTTCTTGGAGCTCCTGGGTCCTTCTGCAGACTCATCCGTCTGCTCCTTAGAGCTCAGCTTTGCCAAGGATCATGGGGAATGACCACCCAGGATATGGTGTACTGCCTGACCTTGTGCTTGCAAAACCAGTGGGTGGAGTCTTGCTCTAATAAGGAATATCTGCTTCTGTTATCTTGCCTTCTTCTTTAGATATAAGCTTGGTCTCAACTGTTACTCCCTTGCATTGTATAGACGAAGATGTTGTTTTCACACACACATAAGAACTTCAGACACATTGGGGTGCCTGGGTGGCTCAGTGGGTTAAACCTCTGCCTTTAGCTCAGGTCATGATCTCAGGGTCCTATGATCGAGCCCCACACTGGGCTCTCTGCTCAACAGGGAGTCTGCTTCCCCCTCTCTCTCTGCCTGCCTCTCTGCCTACTTATGATCTCTGTCTGTCAAATAAATAAATAACATCTTAAAGAAAAAGAACTTCAGACATGTGATGGGTTTGCAGGCTCTATTTGAGATTTGCTGATGTGCTATTCATCTGCTTTGACAGAATTAAAGGAGGAGCAGAACGCAGAGTTGACAATCTGTGGTCATTGCACAAAGTTGAAGACCAAGCAAGACTAAAGACAGCCTTGGGTTTTTATCTGTGGGTCCCATCATGGCAAGGGGCTGGAGAATGTACCTGTAATGAAAATGATTCCTGATGTGCCTCACAGTTAAATGGATGTAAAGATGCTTAAAAATGCCATTTATAAAGGGCATTTGTAAAACACTGATTGGATTATCATAATGTACCCAAAATACAATTATCCAAGTTAAATTAGAAACAGTAAGCGATTATTTCTTTTTTAGGTTTTGCAGTTCCCAATATACTTTAGGGTGGTTCAAACATACATACATTTATGTCTGGAGATTAACAACTAGAATTTAATTATCATAATACATCTTCTTTGACGCCAGAAATGTGCAGTGATAGGGAGTGCAGTTCATTTCCTTTGTGAAATGAGAATGCTCAGAAATGACGTCGACAGTGTCCACAAGATACTGCTTTAGGGGAGCGATAAAAGCAGGCATCAGGTCTCGTAGGCTATGCAGACATTTTCTTAACTGGGGAAAAAAAAATACATATTGGTGTGCTATGGGTCTCACCTCTAGTCTTTTGACCCTATGAGCCAGGCTAGCCCCTGCTCCTCTTTAATTTCCCACCTCCTTGCATGGTTAAGGGAAAGCTCTCCTGGTGCATGGAAGCATTCCACCGTGTTCCAACACCCAGGGTCCTGATGGAAGACAGCATCCTCCATCCCTGCAGGGCAGGGGCTGAATAGTGTCCAGTTGGGAGTTTGAACTGGGAGGCAGGAGGGTGAAGGAAGCAGGAGTATCTTTAGCAGCAAAGAAAGAGAAGGGGAGTGGAGAGCATTCTCAACAGCCTCAGGGAGAGAAGTAATCCTAACCAGAAACTGTTCAGACATCAGACTACTGGGGCCCTTTGGGTGTTCCATAGACAAGGCTATGTGCCAGGAAGTGCTTGTACTTTGATCACTTGCACCATGATATGTCCTGTTCCTCCTCCTCTGCTTTCTCCATTCCCTCCTTCATCTTTCCCTTGTCCAGGGGTAAAGGAAATGGGTTTTTGTTCATGATGCTACAGCCTGCATTTCCTCTGGTTGATTCCAAGTTTCCTAAGAATTAGACAGGTGTTTCCCCCTCCTCCAGAATACACAATGGTATGTGATTTTTTAAAAGATATTATGCTAAGTGAAATAAATCAATCAGAGAAAGACAATTATCAAATGATGTCTCTGATATGAGGGATTTGAGAGGCAGGGTAGGGGGCCGAGGGGGGAAAGGAGGGAAAAATGAAACAAGATGGGACCAGGGAGGGAGACAAACCATAAGAGACTCTTAACTTCAGGAAACAAATTGAGGGTTTCTGGGGGTGGGGGGTAGGGATGGGGTGGCTGAGTGATGGACATTGGGGAGGGTATGTGCTATGGTGAGTGCTGTGAATTGTGTAAGCCTGATGATTCACAGACTTGTATCCCTAAAACCCCTGAGGCAAATAATACATCATATGTTAATAAGAAAAAAGACTGATGAATCTGATACAAGTTTAATATACAGAGACCAAACACGTTTGTGGCTTCCAGTTTCATCACATTGGTTAACAGCTCTTTAGTGATTTGTTAAAAGATGAAGTTCATTTAAATAAGACAGTAAAGATTTCAGGATTGGAGGAGCCAGGTTGGACTAGTCAAGGAGCAGAAATTTTTAGTTCTGACTCCCAGCGTGTCTGATCTGTGAATATTTTGTCAAATAAAATTGCACTGCAATCATTTTTAGGCTTTAAGTAACTCTTAATTTCCTAACGTGGGACTTTAACTAGCTGTTGGAATTTTGAGAACATTTCTAATATACATTTTTTGATCTACTTCATTTTTTTCCCCTTCTGGCTAGGCCCATCCAATGACTTTCTCCTGCATTGCTCTGTGATTTTTTTATAGATAAATCAATCACAGCAATTATGCACTGGGCTTAGGCATGTAGTAGAAGACTTGACCTTACATGATCATAGTCATAGAACAATGCAATGAAGAAGGCAAGGTCGAAGCAGCCGTGCAACTTGATGCATTTTTGGCTCCTAGATCTCTAGATGTTGTACATGTTGATATCAGACAAGTGGCCTCCAAGGGTACCGCTCTGCCATCCAGAAGTAGTGAGTTTAGGATGAACAACCCAAGAATACAACTGATTTAAGGAGAGGTATTTGGGTAAACCAGGTCTGGCCTCAACCTATGTCTTTTTGTTTTATTTTTCCTGTTTTTTGTGAAGACTAATGAATTCTATTAAAAGACCGTAGGCTTTTCTATGACTACAATCAGATTGTATCTTCTATGTCTTAGTCACCAAATTAACCACTTACATGAATACATTATGAAAAAACATATTTAAGGTAGGTATGTACACACAACGGTGGGGGGAAAAAAAAAGGTCACTGGGAACAGAAGAATTTTGAAAACGTATTTGCCCAAAATGATTGATTTCATGGATGTGGCCTCCTTCAGCTCTCTGTAAGTTTCAGACAGTAAAAATGTGCAGAGCTGTACAAAGCCCACAGAGTCTGTGGCCGCTCCCGTCAGTCAGCGTTAGCCTCCAATCAATCCCGTAGCAGGAGCAGGCAACAAAGGCCAGACCGCTCAGTCTGCCTTCAGACGAGAGAGAAACACATTTTTGGAGGTATTTATATTTGAAATTAATTTGATCATATTGTCTGTAAGACCACCAACAGCTGAATCCACTACCCTGCGTCCCCCAAGGCATTTCGAAACTACTGGGCTGAACCATGTTCCAACAAAGATGGAATTCATCTGCTTTTAGCTTCCTTCATTTTTTTTTTTTTTTTTTGTAATGTCCTGCCTTCCCTTTTTCTTTTCTAGTGTCTCACTTGGTAGACAAATACACCGTTATTTTGTAGTTTCTGTCAATTTATGTTGAATGCCTCTATCTTTCTGATACACAGGAGCACCTAGACACCTCTTGGGGGTTCCAAAGCTTGCCAGAAGTTTGTTAACACCCTTAATACAAACCCAATGTCTTCGCAAGTCCTCCAAAGATTGCATTTCCAATATAGGAGAAAAGGTGATTCAGAGGACTGTAACACACATCTAAGTAACTACAAATTGCTTCCTGCTTTATCAGAAACTACTCTCATGGATTAACTTCATGGTGCAATGCTGTGTTTGGAACAATATATCATGCATAATAGCAGTCCTCCAGTAGGTGATTCAAATGGTTTTTGAATAAGCAGTATTCCGTTTCCCTCAGTGCCTGGGCTTCCAACAGAGACTTATTCAGCCCTAAATTGGGAATAAATGAAGCATACTGTTAGGAACGGTGTCTTTGAGGCTTATGCTTATGCTAATTTATTTAAATATATACATTAGGACAGTGTGGATCTGAAGATTTAGGGGGTCTTTGAAAGTTCTATATGTAGACTCTCCCTTTTATTTAAGATCCAGTTACTGCTAATGCAATTTTTCCTTGTTGACTTTTTCTGCTGCTGAAAAGTTACTTACCACTTCAGGACAGTGATTCTTTTTAGCAAATCATCCGGTTTTTTAATCATGTTAAGTGTGTGCAAACAAAGCAGGGTGGCAATTAGGCTTAGAACTCCAGCTTTGATTGTACAGAGCACTTTTAAGAAAAACTCATGACATTTGGGGAATTGGGGTTTTTGTTAGCTCCTTTTTGTTTTTTTTCCGGCTGCAACCCTGCAGAAGGGAGTAACCCATGTGCAAAGTGAGTTGGCATCCCTGACTCTACTGAGGCAAATGTCAAAGTGGGCTTTCAGATCCATGGATGTCTGTCTAAAATGCACGGATCTCCAGGAAGCCAGGCAACAGTCATGTGAGGCCACGAGAGGCACCTGCCAACTCTGATACAGCCTGAAGCCATTTACTGTGCACCTGGAACGTCATAAAGTGCATCTTTTGTCTTTCGTGCTTATGACTGTTCATCTCTGTTCCTTCTAAAAGGATAAGACCCAGTAATGACACAGGAATGTGGTCAAAAGTGGCTTCTCCAGCTCCACATCCATCCTCTAAACACAGTGTGAACTCCAAGGACCCACTTTCCCTCAGCTCAGCTGGATCCTCCCTGGGATTTCTCACCTGGGTCTTTGCAATGGCCAGGACACTAGTCTCCCTGCTTCCCTCCTGAGTCCCCATATCATGAACCACAGGATTTCAGAATGACCTTTTCTTTGTATATTCTGTATCAAGCATTTTTAAAACATTATTATATAGATCATAAAACTACCCTGTGCTCCTGCTTAAAACACGATTGAACAGCTCAGAGGGGATAAAAATGTAAAAGAATTTCTGTTACCCCCACTGACGTCTCTCACACTCTCCAGAAGCAGTAATTTTATTTATTTATTTATTTTTTTTAAGATTTTATTTGACAGAAAGAGAGAGAGAGAGAGAGAGAGATCACAAGTAGGCAGAGAGAGAGAGAGAGGGAAGTAGGCTCCCTGCTGAGCAGAGAGCCCGATGCGGGACTCGATCCCAGGACCCTGAGATCATGACCTGAGCAGAAGGCAGCGGCTTAACCCACTGAGCCATGCAGGCGCCCAGAAGCAGTAATTTTAAACAAAGAATTTAATGCTTTCTTCCCCATTTTCCTGATTTTCAATATATTTGTCTCCCTGCTATGGAACACAAAATCATCACCTACTCCTTCTGTCCTCCTCTGATGATTTTGTCCAATACGTTATTTTAGTATTGCTATGATTTAAAACATTTCATTCTAGATTTTTAATTATGTCTTTCTCTGCTTTGTCTGTATGTCAAACACAGAATCTGAGATATATAACATGTAAGTATTATGTTCTGCAGAACCAAATGTCTTCTCATGTAATGTAATTAGACTCGGAATCTGGCAGGTAAACAGCAATGGTGAATATTCATGGAGCAAACCGTCCACAGTGGAAGGTGCACCTGTGAACGGCCGCCAGGAAGGATGGCAGAGCCCAGGAAGGGAAGGAGGCTGAGTCACAGCGGAGCAGCTGGGCCAGCCCCAGACCCTAAGCGCAGGCTTCCTGCTGGGTGACGGAAGGAAATGAATTGCCCCCCCGCAAATCACCTCCCCATGGACTGCAAAGCTGGCCATTTGTCCGAACATTCATTTCTGTTCTAATGTCCTTCCATGCAGCTGTTCACTTCTGTCTTGAAATTGTTTTAAAACGATCTGGAGTCTCCTAGATTTATATTTTGCCTGAATTATCTCATTTTCTCTCTCCTTGTCTCCATCCATCTCTCTCTCTCTCTCTCGCTCTGTCCTGCTCATTCTCACTCTGGCTTGTGCACCTGTACAGTTCCTCAGCATCAGATCGCTGGATCTCCATTTCTACACACTCCACCGGGCCTTGTCCCCACTAGACTGTGCTTATGTTTAGAAGTCATAGTTTGTCATTACCACGAGTCCCTCTGATCTCAGCTGTAGGAGCGAATCACTCTGTCTAGTGGTCTTGCTTCTTTCTGTGGAGAGCTGTTCTCTTGGGACGTCCCTTTCGCTGGTCCCCTGACATCAGGAGCCCCTGGTGGTCTCCTCATGTTAGCTTATGATGGCGTGGATGGGTCGGTCCCCACCACGGTGTTTCCCTATAGTCTGCATGGTGGTGGGAGGCGGGGACCTGGAGAAAGGGCCCTACTTGGTGGGACACACGTGGGCAGGGACAGGAAGGACAGGGATGCCTTCAGTGTCTAAGGGCGGAGAACACCTTATATAATTACAGGAGCATATGTCCTAGAGATGTGTGCCAGGGTGGTGCTGGGGTGGTCTTTCTTTTCCATTATTGTTTTCTTCTTCATTCTTTCCTCTGATTGTTGTGGAGTTGAGAGTCCCATTTCTGTTTCCCTTTAGGTCCCACGATCACTCCGGCAGCACAGCTCTGGCCACCTCAAATGTCTCTGCAAGTCCCCTCATCTCACACAGTCTTCCTGGACACCCTCAACAACACATTCCAGCTTTGTGACGTCCCTCTAGGTATCCTTTCCTGTCCCCCTCTCCCTGCCATGGCAAGGCACGCACACACCTATCACACTCTCAGCTATCAGGACTGTGAGCCTGCACAGGAAGCCCGTGAAGTCCCTGAAACTGGGCTCAGAGCTGGTTTGGAAAGGAATTCTGGGGTTGCCAAGTTTACACATGTGGTCTAGAAGATGAGCGTGGGGTCTACGTGGGCCAATCCCTGTCCTCTGGGGGATTCCTTTCTATGGGGTAGGGAGTGGTGTGAAGGAGAGCCAGAATTGGGCACTCCAAATCAAGAGGTCCTGTGCCGGGGTCTTGTGTCTCTGGCCTCCAGGAATTTGATGAGCATATGAAGCGTAGAGGTAGAGGTGGGAGGCACTGGACATAACAGCCCCAAGGCACCGGACGGACAATTAGATTCCTATAGCGTTGCTTGGTAACTGCTATGAAGCCCAGCAGAGGCTTCGGGGAGAAGCGCTGACCAGGCAGATTCTTGAGTGATGGCACTGATTCAGCCGGGGGAGCCAGGTAGGATCGATATTTGCAGCACAGGCAAAGGTGAGCCGGCACGAGGAGTGCCTCGGTCAGGGTTTATTTGGACATAAGTTACACAAACCCCCAATAATAATGGTTTTCTGTAAGCTCAGTTCACGCCCAGCAGACAGCCTCCAACTCCAGACGGGAGAGTCCCTGAGGATGCACATTTGGTCTCCTTTGGGCGCCTTCTCGCTGCTGCAAGGCAGTCATCGCGGCTGCACCGACAGAAGAAAGAAGGTGTGCCGAGCAGGGGAAAGTGTTTCTCCTTGTGAGGCATCACCATTTTATCCCAGAAGAAGTAAACCAAACCCTCCAGTCCTGTTGGAATCCTTAGAGTTCCTCTTAGCTCTCCTCCGTCAGACAGGGGTTGAGCCCAAGAAGGGGCCAAGCGGGGCTGGGGGGCGGGATTGCAATGCTTGGTCTGGTTGCTCCTGCAGGGCTTTCCCCCCTGGGGTGACGGGACCTCTGCCCTCCCGTGGAATCTAACAGGCGCTCTGAATCGGGAAGAAAGGACTAGACGAGATGCTTGAGGGAGGACAAAGCCCTGACATCCACCTCAGAAAGGAGTCCGGTATTGGGAAGTTCTGGTGATTTGGCCCATTGGGTGGTCCAAGCACACAGGGATCGATGACCAAGCATTGAACCTGCACAAGAAGGAGGCCCAGACGGCCCCGCAGGACATTTCCAGTACTCAGAGCGTTCCACCCATTTTTAAAAACAACGGCAACAAAAAAGGACCTGCAGATGGCCATTGCGCTTTTCACGCACATTAATGAGTATATATATGTAGAAAAATGAACGGCTAGGAAATAATAAAAGTTAAAGCTCACGTGTAAGTAGACATCAAGCGCTCATCACAAGAGTGCCTACACATATTTAGGAAACAGCCGCGCATGCGTGGGAGACGCTCATTTTGTACTCCGTGCGCGCGTGCGTGGGAGACGCTCATTTTGTACTCCGTACGCGCGTGCGTGGAGACGCTCATTTTTGTACTCCGTGCGCGCGTGCGTGGGAGACGCTCATTTTGTACTCCGTACGCGCGTGCGTGGAGACGCTCATTTTGTACTCCGTGCGCGCGTGCGTGGGAGACGCTCATTTTGTACCCTGTACGCAAGCTGCATGCTCTCTTCCACTGCACAATGAGGCGTTTTAATTAACAAAATGACAAGGTCAGTTTTGCCTTCTACTTAGTTAGCTTTGTGGCTGGAAGACGGAGGCCTAAAAGTGATTAAGCAAGTTAGGAAAGTATTATCTAAATCCAAGTCGGGGATGATAAAAGCCCAGATTAAAAGCATGGGGAGGATTGTAAGAAGACAGAGTCCACAGAGCCTGGGGACTGATTTCTCCCAGGCCTCTCGGTCCTCGTGCCTGATATCTGGCACAGAATTAGCTCTCCACGCGGGTTCCCTCAGGACAGAATGACTGAGGAGCGGAAGACAAGGGTTGGGGGATGGTTGGGGGTGGAGGGAGGACCCCCAGTTGAGCTCGGTTGAGCGGAGGTCATTGCAAAATACCTAAGTGGACCTCCGGATCAGGAATTTAGGAGGGAGAGCTGGGTTGGGCACATTTAGGAGACGTCAGCGTGCAGAAGAGGGCTAAGGTCAGAACCCTCGAGAAAATCCAGTGGTGAGGGAAGAGATTGAGACGGAACCATAGCAAAAGGAGAAGCAGAGCGGCTCATGACCATGAAATCCAAGGCAGCAGGGAGATGAGGTTTTCCTCGATTCTGCCAACCTGAGCAGAGCCAATCAGCAAGAAAAAGATTGAAGCCTTTGGATTTGCGATGGGAAGGTGTCGGTGACTCTGGCCAAAACAAACTCAGAGGAGGCTATGGGTGAGGAGCCAGATGGGAGGGACACAGCCTTACTCTTCCTGTGCTCATGGTAATGGCACACACAAGTGTGCCCAAGTGTGGGCCCCGAGTATGGGGGTGCCCAAGTGTGGACATAGGCAGAGACAAAGCCAGAGATAGTGTGCAAGTATGTGGGAGGGAACAGGTAGCAGAAAGGACAGAGGGAGGTCTCCCTCCACGAAAGGCACAGATGCAGAATACCAACGTTATTGACATACACAGACCAGAGAGGTCCCAACAGGAACTTCGAGTCCTTACATATTTGAAGGAACGTGTTATTGCTTGTCGTTTATTCGAGGGGATTTGAAGGCGCAATCAAGTACCTATAAATGACAGGTGACTATGTCCTTTTTAAGGAATCATACGACAAGTTCTGTACAACAAACATAAATTATCAGACATACATTTGTTGGGTTGATATTTTTTTTCCCCTTTGACTCTTTCAGGAGTGCTTGGCTGAACACAGAAAAGAGTTTCCTCGACAA
Source organism: Meles meles (assembly GCF_922984935.1). NCBI lineage: Eukaryota > Metazoa > Chordata > Mammalia > Carnivora > Mustelidae > Meles > Meles meles. Next base: position 100,254,078 of record NC_060075.1, read on the forward strand.
CGCACGGTCCTTTTCCTAAATCCATTTCTACGGTCTTTGTAAACTTTGTAGTTGCTGAAAATCCATCACATTCTTTAAAAATATTATTGTGTCTGTTTTTAATTAAAATTGGTTCATCAGGTGCACAGCATGGATATAAAAGTAATAGGGTCATTTTTCATCCTGGACTTTCTTAAATGTGTGGTTGGTTTTTGCCCTTAATTGTCCACTAGGGCTTACTGCGTTTGGCTTATTATTTGTTTGTATTTCACTTTTTCATCCAAAACTGCTATCAGGCACACAGGCAGGTAGGAGAATTTCCTTCCTGTGTAATTTAAGTCATAACATTTTGATGTAAAAGCCTTCAAAGGATTGAGAGCGATTCTTGTATTCTATGAGAAACATTATAATATTCTGGAAACATTGTGATGATAAATAAATAAAATTTTAAAATTTATTTTATTTAACTGAGAGAAATACTGCTTTAGCACCAAGGAGGAAAACTGTCAGTGAATAATGGCTTTAACCAGTCAAGATCCTTCAGATACTTCCCGCTGGCTTGGAGCCTAATTAAAATACACAGCAAGACCCCCAGGAACTGTGGGGACACGGGAAGTGGCTATTATAGAAGTATCTGCTGTGGTCAGTACGTCTTGGCTTTTCCAATCAACCTGTATCGAGTGTGTGCTGTCAATGATTGGTCTTTACCTCTTATTTATTTATTTATTTATTTATTTTCCATTTCCACTTTCTGAGACAGAAGACTCGGCCATCAGTGTCCTCAGTTTCCAAATCGTGCCCCAGGGCCCTGGGGCTCAGAACTTGTGCAGGTGTCCTGCGGTTCTCCAGAGCCTTCTTGGTAGTTTTCTGTACTCAGCTTTTTTTCTGCCAAGTGTCCATTCCAGATGCTCCCTTTAAATAGATAGTCTCATCCCTAAATTTCTCCAAGACAAATAAATAAATAAATAAATATAGAAGTCATCTAATTCCTGCCTTCCTGGCTGCCTTGCCCGTTCTTCCTTCCTGTCCCTCTCAGTCATAACACAGGGGCTCCCCCTCCTGCTCAGGGCTCCTGACACCACCTGCTGTTCCTCTTGTGTTCTGTGTGGGTCCTTCTCTCTTCTGTGTGCTCACACTCCCGCTCTCCAGTCAGCATTCGCAGGGACTCTTCTCTCAACATCAGAAGTGCTCACATTTGGCGTCTGTGGTCCAGCGCGGCTTTATCCTCAGAGGTCCTGGGTCTGTGCTGCTCTCTTCCTGATAGCCCCTCTCCTTTCTGCAATTGGCATGGGATGCTATGGGGCCAAGGGTGTTGAGCACGGAACATACTTTAGGAGCTAGTTCACACTTCTGAGTCCATCTGTGGATTCGTTCACGCTGCAGTCTTCCCAGAAGACTCAGAAATTTCATTGGAACCAGCTTTCCAAATGACTCTGAAGCTAGGTGCCCAGAAATTGCATTTTCAGAAATGCCATTTGAAGGCAGACTTGTCCCGGCTCAACTTTGGCTTTATCAAGCATCTTTCAATCATTGTAGCTGCTGCTTTTGTTAATGGATATTGGATTCATCCCTTCAGTGCGGGGTTACTGTACATGTGACTTGTGATCAGTGCCAATGCTCTGTTAACACTGTGCTTCTCTCACAGCACCTTTCCTCTGGGCAACTGAGTTGGGAGCAATTACATCGGCTTCTTTTTTGGGATAATGATATTTTTGAAGGTTGTGAGGTGCCTGAATGGTCATACCCACACCCCAGGGGACATGTTGCATAAGTGAATTTTTGTATATAAACATCACCTTTCCTGTCACAAGGAAGGTAAGTTCTGCCCTTGCAGACAAAGCACAACTTCATCAGGTCTGCGACTTTCCTCTTTCACACACGATGACTGTGGATATTTAATAAGAAGAATTGCAGTGATCTCTGTTTTTGGAACCTATTTAGCTTTCTGAAAAGTCTGGCAGGTCCTATTTATTTATGCAACATATTAACACAAACTAAGTTCTGACGCTACAGTATGCTGGAAGGAATATTTTCCTCTGGAAAGCCAGTAGCTTAAGGAGGGATAGAAAAAACTCAAGAGATTTCAGGGGTTTAATGGATTTTACCCTTGATGACGTGCTGTGTCTTGATAATATTAAAAAAAAAACACTTTAGAAAGAAATGTGATGAAAAATTCTTACATCAATTTTTATATAGTGCTTTCGAGGGCAATGATGCCAAAAGCAAACAATTGTTTTATCAGTTGAGTTGATTGAAACTAAACACCACAGGCTTCCTCCACTAAAGTAGGGAGGAAGATCCTTCTGAATTCCCATGTCTGCCATGTTAAATTAAAGTGTCTTTTGGTAATATAGAGATCAGATTTCCCAGAGTGGGAATGGGGGTGTGAAAGGAGGCAGCCGACGACCTGAATCTCCCCTTCACATAAACCTCAGAGAGCAAATGTAAGGCCTCAACTCATGAGGCCCGCAGTGCTATTCTCACCTCTGAAAGGCATGACATAGTGTGGGTTCCCATCACGGGTAGAGAACAAGTCCTGGCTTCCAGACGACCTGGTGGCCTCTGCTCAGAAGCTGAGAGATCCTGATACGTAAAAAACTTGTGGACTCTCCATTCTCTCACTTGAAAAGCAGAGTTAAAAAGATGCACCTTGCAATATTATTGCAGCAGAATAAAAACATTTTCTTTTTAACATGTTTGGAAGGTCGAGCTAAAATCAAATAAGCTGGCTTAATTTTTTTTTTTTTTTCCTTCTTGAGACTTGACTGTTTTGGAAGTTTGGAGAGGCAAACTTTTCTGTACTTTGTCTCTGTAGATAAAGAATTTGTCACATCTAGGTCTCAGACAGGAGAAGCTACAGGCTCCTTGTACCTGATGGGAATGGTTACTGTGAGATATGTAGCTCAGAACATTTGTAACACGTGTCCAAATCACCTTTCCGTGACTCGCCAGAGTGTGAATTTGTGGACTGTCAAAAGTACTCTGTAGCAGGTGATCTACCGGAATTCATGGATTTGTTGGTTATTTTCCCTAGCAACAGTGAAAATTAACCCACATTTCAGCAAACTTCTAGTGAGAGGTGAGATTCACCCTGAGTGAATACCAGCCTAAGTACTTTTCATATAATCTGTCTTTTATGTGTAACATCAGCTGTAAGAGGCAGAGCTTCCATTTTGTGCCCATTGTATTGGTGAGAAGCTTGAGACAAAAGGAAGCTAAATAATTCCACCTGAAACAAAGTCTTCATTTATTAATGGGGGGTAGTGGTTAATAGGTTCAGGGCTCAGAGAATTTCAGTCTGTTGCCAGGACAAGGTCATTAAAGGTAAGATGTAAACCTGGCATGATGGCTGGGAGTCAAATATTAGGAGAGAAGAAACAAAATTCATGTATTTCACAGTTTGGTTCAATTCACTGAACACTTATCCCCCAGCTCCTCCACACCAGGAAGTTGAAGAAACACAAGTATACATAAAACTAGCCTCTTGCAAGGGACACAGTAACAAAGTATCATGAGCAGTTCATGAGGGGACGCGCCATGAGTGAGACCCAAGAAGGAGAGCAGAAAGCCACTGGAGAAAGTTGTGAGAGGTGAAGAGGTCTAAGCATTGGGATGGTGGAAAAGTAACCACTAATAAGGGATGGGGGAACTGTGTAAAAAGAGAATTCCAGATGGTGAATCCAGCTGTCAGGATAGACATTTAAGAGAGATGTTAACTCAAAAGACTCTCTTGGAGATGATTTTTTTGCATCTGATACAAGAACCAAAGAAAAAAAATCAAAAATAAATAAATGAGACTATATCAAATTAAAAAGCTTCTATACATCAAGGCGAAAAAAAAAAAAAAACAACAACCACAAAATAAAAAGGCAACTTAACTGAATGGGAGAAGATATTTTCTAATTATATATCTGAAAAAGAGGTAGTATCCAAAATATATATAGAACTCATATAACTCAATAACAAAAAACACTTTGATTAAAAAATAGACAGATGATCTCAGCAGACATTTTTCCAAAGAAGATACACAGATGGCCAACAGACACGTGAAAAGATCACTGATCACCAGGGAAATGCAAATCAAAGCAACAATGAGCTATTATCTCACACCTGTCAAAATGTTATCGTTGAAATGTCAAGACATAACAAGTGTTGGTGAAGATGTGGAGGAAAGAGAACCCTCACGCACTTTTGGTGGGAATGTAAATTGGTGCAGCTACTGTGGGAAACAGTATGGCATTTCATCAAAAAATAAAATAAAATTAAAAAACAAGTAGAATTACCATATGATCCAGTAATTCTACTTCTGGGTATTTATCCACAGGAAATGAAAACATATATGTACCATCATGTTCACTGTAGCATTATTACAACAGCTAAATTACAGAAAGAACTTGCATGTCCATCACTGGATTCATCAATGCCCTTAAAAATTTGTGGTATAAATATATACAATAGAATATTATTCAACCATGAATGATGACGCCTTGCCATTTGTGACAATATGGATACACTTTGAGGGCTTTATGCTAAGTGAAATAAGCCAGACAGAGAAAGACAGATACTGCATGATTTCATTTTTATATAGAATCTTTAAAAAAAAAATGAAACCCATAGATATAGAGAACAGATTCGTGGTTGCTAGAGGCTAGAAGGGATTGTAGAGGGAAAAAGGAAGGTGAGACCATAGGAGGAATCATGGGATGGGCGAGATCCCCCCACAGACTCCTGTCTACACATTTCAAGGACCATAAGGTCCTAAAGAAACCCTTAGTCCTGAACCCCAGGGAAGTTTCCAGAATTGTGACTGCAGAGTCAGGCAAAATCAGGAAACATGAGGCCTGGATCAACTCCCACCCTCCTGGTTGTCTATCCTAGGCAGAGACCCTTCCTTTGTTTAAAGAGAGAAAGAGAGAGAGAGAAATGGGGTAAGGGAGGAGGGGAGAGAGAGAGAAAGAGTGAGAGAAAGGAGAACAAAAAAAGCCCTGAGTGTTCTGACAATTCTGGAACATAAGCCACAAGGGGTTGATGCCATGAGATGAGACCTGAACGTGGGTGGGTTTAGTAGGGCTCTTGGGATTTCTTCTGTAGTCAAGCTGTGAGCCCATGGAAGACAGCAGCCAACATTCATTACATGGTAAGTATGTGAGAACTGTTCGCATGTAAGGAGCAAAGCACGGAGAATCCACTCTCCCTCGACTTGGATCTTTTGGGAGGGATTGTGGATATCCTTTTGTGTGCTCTGGAATGCCCAGAGGGATTCCACCTTCCCTAGCTCTTCTTGGTTCCTGGTATAGCCAAAGCAGGTTGGGCACTTCAGAGGGTGGCAGCTTTACCTGGGACGGAAAAGACTTTGTGTTTTAGGCTGTGTCTCCAGGCGTCTCTAGTGCAGTCTCCAGGTGCGTCCCATGACCAAAGCCACCCTCTTTGCGGGATCTGGCAAACACAGGGAGTTGGGAGGGGGTCGGGGGGGTCTCTAGGTGTTTACCAAGTTCTGAGCAAGGAGAAGGATTAGCAAAGTCTTCCAGGGAAAATTCAAATCTATGTGGCAAACTTGGGCTGGAGATTCACAAAATGGCTCTAATTACTTCGTTGTATAGCCGTCTCCTGGGCCTCTCCATCCTGCATAGCTAACCTTTGAAAAATGAGAGTAAAAATCAGTGAAATCTACTTAGTTGAATTCAATGGACATAATTAAATTAGGCTTCTGTTCTTTAGAATTCGGCTTAGGGTGGTGTTGTAAGAAGAAAAATAAAGATTTTATAAGAAAAGAGGTTTTAAAACCCAAATAATTACAAATCATTTCCAACCTATAGGATGGTATTTCTAAAGCACAGAATGACTCTCTCCCCCAAATTATTAATAGTGCCAGGAAAGAACAAAACATTTGTAAGAAAGACCCTTTTTTTGTATTTTGCAAAAAATGCTATTTGGGGAAAATAAAAATTAAATTATCTAAACGTTTATAATTAAATAAGAAAAAGTCCCATCAATTCTCCTCTCCGTGTTTTTGTTTTTATTTTAAAGAGGTGTGAAAGGATAAAACTAAAGAGAAGTGCCTTTTTCTCTCCTTGAAAATTGTGTATTCTCCAGGCAAGACCTCCCTGTGTTTCTTCTTTCTGTGGCATCTTCGCATCCCCAATAATTGCTTCTTCCCCTCTCCTGATATTTTGAGTGCTACTTTTCCTGTTTTGTGAGTGGAAGTCTTGACTTTCGGATGTGTTCTCTCACTTGTTTCCTAGGTGTTTCTAGCCTGAGACTCTCTGATCTCACAGAGCCCCTTTCAGTTCTTGTGAACTGTTCTGGCAAAGTTGAAACATGGACAAATTAGAAAGAACTTGCAATGTCAAGGGTTTTTCTGAAGACACACTTTGTACAATTCTTGGTGATTAATTGCTTCAGATTAAAAAAGAAACTCTTAATAAAAAAGAAGATTAAAAAAAAAACCTTTTTCTAGAAAAAGTTTCAGCCACCCAGGTAGAACTTCCACTAATGAGCACCGGCTCCTGACTCTGGGCTGTGAAAACTGAGGCTGTCAGGAAACCGGAAAGAGCCATCTCAGAGCTCACTTCACAGGTGCCAGATTCTAATTCTGGAAGCACTTCTGTCAGTGGGCATTAATGCAAAGATACTTCTTGGGCTTTTCAGGAGAACATCTCCATGTTCCTCATGCTCTGTCCACCTTGATTGGCATTGCTATGAAATTACTCGTTATTTCACACCTTCTCCATGCTCTGTTCTCACTCTTTCTAATCTATCCCCACAGTGGTTTTGAAAAGCCAGTGCCTCACAGTATGACTTTCACAGTCTGTGGTGCCTGGTCTCTTCCCTGTCCTCTGCTTTGAAGACTCAGCTGGCCCTGGAACATGGGTGTCCAAAAAACATACGATGTCACCTTCTTAAGCTCCAAGGGTCCCTTTTTCTTTTGGCTACTCCTCCTCTTTAAACACATCCCATGCACTCTGCCATGGGCCTCCCTCTGAGACTGGCCCCTCAAACATCACAGCTTTTAGGGGCAGCTAGTTTATTTTCAGCTGCATTTTAAGCCAATTTCAATGGTTTTTCACCTTAAAGGCATTTGCTAGCCTACATCTAATGTGATGGAGTCAGGGGCTAGATGGCATCAGGAAGAGCTTAGACCTCTTCCACGTTTTTGCCTATGTCTTTTTTCTGTGCTTTCAGATTTCACCTCTCATGATGGCAGCATGACAGGGGCCGGCCCAGGCATCAGCCATGAAAAAGAAAGACGAAGAAATTGTTATGGGCCAGAGCAGTTTAGAGATATGTCCCCAAATGTAAGGCAATTTCCTGGACTGGACCCTGGAATGGAAAAAGTCTATTTAGTAGAAACCCTGTTGGAACCTGCATGCCATCTGGAATGGAGTTAAGAGTAAGCCGCAGTACCTGTTCCTTAACTTTGGCAACTGTTTCGTGGTCCGGTAAGATGATGACTTGAGGGAAAACTGACAGTGGGTGATCTCTGTACTGACTTTATAACATCCCTAAAAATATAATTCTGTAATGGAAGATATAAACAAAATTTCCCACCAACTCAAAAGGAAAAGGAAGAACCCACAACAGAAAGTTTTCTCTGCAAATTTTAATGGAATGGAGGGTTGTCCCCCTAGAACCAACGGGCAGACGCGGGAGCTGCAGAATGGCACCTGGCCACCTGGATCCCATATAGAATCTAGAAAGAATGGGGAGCTCATCGGCAGGGTGGGCACCCATCAGTGAGAAGACATCTCCTGCAGTTTCTGAAGAGAGGACACTTTGTTTTCAGAGTTGTTCATTGCTATGCATGAGCAGTCACGTGCATCAGTGGCAAAAACACAAAAGTCACTGAATCTAAATAGTTCTTCAAGCTGTTCTTTTTGTCCTTAAGCCCCAGTTTTCATAGATGGCCCCTGGTTTGTAGATGAGTCTCTTTGTGTTGCTGAATCACTAAACCTCCAGCAAATATGAGGCACACAGAACCAGCCTGTGCTGGGATTGCAAACCGGTCTTCCCTCCCTTGGTCAGGTGGGCCTTTTTCTTTCTTCCCAACTCCACTCAGCAATAACCAGGGCTTTTCTTATTTCTTGTACACTTATGGGTGTCTTGGGGAAGCTCACAGTGAGTGGGGAGAGATGTCTGCCTGGGTCCAGCAGGGGGGCTCACACAATTCCAGAGCAGAGGCAGGCTTCAGCCATGCTGTGATCACCAAATGAAGGAGTGGTCAAAGTGAAAGACATGGCTCATCAGTCCCAGATTGGAAGGGCAGCACACGTAGCCAAGCAGCGGGAGATCATGTGGTCTCAGTGGACCTCAGGACACATTCCTTCCTTTCGTGTCCTTTGTGGACCCGTCCTTCCTCTGTGCAGGGTTCAGGCCTCTCTCCATTTCCACTGTCCTCTTTGTTCTTATCAATATCCTTCACTCTCTGTCCCCCCCAAACAGGTCTAGGACATCTTTAGTCTGGGTATAGAGCTGAAAAGCCCCTCTCCCTCCCATTTGTCTATACTGCAAGTCCTCTCTTGTTCCTTACATCTTGTAGAAATTATTGCCAGAAAGACTCTTTCTTTTGTCTTAGTGAAATCATGCATGGTCCTCTCTGGCCATGAGCACAGAGAACAAAGTGGTTGAATGCAGTGGGGATGGGTCTGGAATCAGAACCCGTCTACCAGGTTGAATCTGTTTCCTAGGCTGCTGTAGCAAGGTACAACAGACTCAGGGGCTTACAGTAACAAAATGTTATTGTTTCACAGTTCTGGAGGTCAGAAGTCCAATATCAAAGCGTCAGCAGGACTATATTCTCTGAAGTCTGTAGAGAACACGCTTTCCTTGCCTCCTCCAGCTTTGGTGGTTGGCAGCAATGGTTAACAGTCCTTCATTTGTGGTCACAGCCCTTCCATCCTTGTGTCATTGTCAAATGGCATCCTTGTGTCTTCATGTGGCTGTCTTTTTATAGGGACACTAGTCACACTGGGTTAGGACTCCACCACAACAGTATGATATCATCTTAACTAATTAAACCTGCAATGACCCGATTTTCAAATAAGGCCATTGAGTAACTGGGAGTTAGGTCTTTAACAGACCCTTAATAGGGGACACAATTCAACCCATAATATAAATAATAAACAGGACTTCTTTGCTCTGGCCCTCTCCCCGCTTCAGGTTTTTTCTGGGTCAGCTCTGTTGGAGTCCCCTGCCCTAGTCCAGAAGTTGGAGCTGAGTCAGCAATGAGAGTAGGATGAAACAGGGTAGCTAGGGACCCCCTGAGAGTCACCAGCTCCAGAGGGAGACATGCATTTCAGGAGTCACAGCTGGGGAGGGGCCTTCCATCTGGGCCCTGGGCCTTTTCCCAGGGTCATCATTTTAGAGCTCAATCTGCATGCATGTTCTCTTACTTCTCTGTACTTTATCTCATATTTGCTTTTGCCCTCAGCTCCTCAATTTATTCTCCCTGCCACACGCTTGTCTACCACGCATTTCTGTGAAATGTATTTTACCAGGAACTGCAGCCTCTTACTGTGTTGTGAAAAAAAAATAAGAACTCACTCTCTCTCTCTCCTTTCTTAACGTCCAGTGCCATTTATTTTTTAGAAACACCTCTATATTTGGGGAAGGAATGTAGCTTTGTAAATGTAGGAACACACACACACACACACACACACACACACACACACATATATTTATTTATTTTTTTCCCTCAGAGCTGTGTTATTTAAAGTTCCTGGTAAATGATGGTTTTCTGATATAGTAGCAGGTGGAAAAGAAGGCTGTGTGTGTGTGTGTGTGTGTGTGTGTGTGTGTGAATTACAAAAAGCAAGCTATTCATTGACTCTAGGCCTCCTGGGAGTGTAACAAACATTTACCTACTTCTTTTTGCTCCTGCAGCTAAGAATCCTTGATTCAGGTGGACAGTGGGAAAGGTGGGCAAGCTACAGAATGTCAAAAGCAACCTTCCAGTGGACTGTGTGGGGCTGTGTGGGGCCAGGCTTGGAGGCCAGAGAGGCTTAGGTTTAAGGGCACTCTTGACCACCGCTTCAGTTCAGGTCCTTGGACCTCCCCTTTCTTGGCTGTCCATGTAGATACGACCCTGCCTTATAGAGCTGCCGTGTGAGGTGAGGCTAAAATTTGTTCTTGGTTGCACAGTGTGTGGTATATCACAGACACTCCTTAACATCTAGTGCCCCCCCATCGGACCTTGAGAGCTTGTTTGGAGGTCCTAGCAGGGGCGCGCAGCTATTTGTATATCTTTGACAGAAGGACGGTCCTCTCCTCTATCGGGGTATGTCATCCTCTTCGACTGGCTCACAGCTTCGGGAGGGACGCACATGGAGCAGTGAGGAGGAAGGGGACACCTGCCTAGCCAGCCAGATCACCGAATCAGCCCTGGCGATCAATGGGGTGACAGATGTCGCAGCCAGAACGCCCTCACATCCTTCAGGTGTTATTTTATTTGAAGATAATATTTATCTAAATCAAAATGAAGCAACTTAGATAAAAGATGAGTTGTGGGGGGCCATTGCATGTCACTAAGCATGAACTATGTCCACAAATTGACCTGCTATCAGTGTTACGAAGCATACGCTCTGGTGTACTGTCCTGCCATGGGTCACTTATTTGTTATTTAATAATAATTAGTATTTGATTTGGGTCCTGTAGAGCCCCTTACTGTAACCTCATGAATTTAAATGCTTTTGCCCAACATTTGTTCCCATTAGTCCCACATAAGCTGCCTGCATAGGAATAGTAACAAGCTAAAGACAAACATTCATGTCCCACATTTTCTGCTCTAGTACCATTTGGAAGGAGGTGTGTGAAGATTTGAGTGATCTGTGTTCTCATTTCTAACTGATCCACTGTGCTGGGCAGAATTTCTAGATGACTTCAAGATCTCCACCCCTGGTGATCACACCCCACAAAACCTCTTCTCCTGAGTGCAGGCAGAACCTGTGAGTAAGTGAAATACTGTTCTTGGGGACTTTGAGTTAATCAAAAGGGAGAGGATGTCCGTGAGTCTGACATAATCAGACACAGGAAGTTGTTGTCTGCTGAACTCATGGTCTTTTGCTATTCATCAAAGGAAAAATTATATATCCATTTACATGGCACAGAATCGGGAAAGATCATAAATAACTTCATCATAACAAATCCAAGAGCATCTTCTCCTTGCTAATTTTATTTGACATCTTTTAAACGTTTTTGATTGGTAAGCATTGGGTTTGGGTTTCAAGACATGATTTGGCTCTCACTTTCCACTGTGAAGCTTGGACAAATTGCTTAACTTTTTTTTCTAGCTCCATACTTTCAGAATGAAATTCTTATTTCCATAGCCACCTCATAGGACAGTTTTCAAGTTTTAATCATGCACATAGACATGCAGAAGCATGATCTCACTCTGCGCTGGAACTCCGCCCCATCAGGGGCAGTCTGCCACTGTACTTGGCTCAGTTAATCTCTCTGTGCCTCAGTTTTCAAAACAACATGTTTAAACCACTACTTGCCGTGTGGTCTACAGAAAACATCAATCCTCAGAGGACACGTTAATCTGTCTGTAGAAAGCCTTGCAAATACAGATATGGAGTGTGTTTAGAAACATAACTCCTCATTATCCTATAGCCAAGTGCACATTAATTCTAGTTACAAAAATTCAGCTCATGGTGTATTACCATGATTTTTCAGAAGTGCAGGCAAGTTAGTTGGGCACCAAGCTCAGGATCTCATGGGGAGAAATCCAGGGGCCAGCCAAACTGAGTTTTCATCTGGAGCTCAAGGTCTTCCAAGGTCATTCAGGTTATTGAGAATTTGATTCCTTGCAATTGCAAGAATGGGGTTAAAGATGAACAAAAATGAGTAAATAAAATAGAAAGCTAAACCAGTCCGTCCCTCACCAGTGTGAGTTTGAGAATCAGTGACTTGAAGGGTGTGTAGATTTCTCACAGTTCCAAAATTATGTGAACCTAAGGTTTTTCTTACTTAGCTGATAATTCTTATTTTGGTTTTTCTACTTGGCTCTTCTTCCTCTAATACCATAAGATGAGCTCCGGACATGACGCGTTTTCATCTTTTGCCTCATCTCATCCGTGGATGGATTTTGGTTTAGGTTCTTAGAACCTGGAACACAGGTGGTACCTCTCTATCCTTGGGCCCTCAGAAGTTTGTGGATTTCAAGGACCTAGAAATGGAAGGTTTCAGATTAAAAACACTTATGTTCAAATTACATATTTGAAGTTTAACATAAAGATGATCACTCAATTCACGGAAAAATCAAATGGTGCACTACATTTGACGAAAGAAATCATCTGATGTTTCAGACCTTATTAGTGCTAATAAATGCCCCCGGCATGACAAAAAGCCTGCCATGATGGTGCTCACATTTGAGACTGATTGCTCAGAAAGGGCTATGCACCTCTTAAGAGATTTTCAGAAATGAGCCAAACACTATTCTTTGAAATGGGTAATTGGTCATTAGCTGATGATCTCACTTGTAGTTCTTTTAAATACAATGAAGGTCTTCAACATTGCAGAAGGTCAGATTGCTAAGAGCATGCACTGAACAGTGGAGATGGGTCTGGGGCAGAGATACCCAATTGGAAATGTTCTCTGACCCTACACTATATAATCTGAGTTGTTGTTTCAGAAAAAAAAAAAAACCCTTACCTAAAATTGGATTCTGTTAGCTGCCTGTATGCCTTGGTTCTTTATTGAAATGATCATAACCCTTGTAACCACAGCACTGCTTGGGGAACAAAATCAGGTCATTCAAAGACTAAACTAAATGTTAACACAAGTGTGAAATGAGCATAGTGCTTTATATTTATTTTCAAAATTTCTCTAAAATTAGGTGTATAGTATGCACATTTTCCTGATAGCTAACCAAGTTCTCTAGCAGGTGAAAATCCAGAAGAAAACAAACAAAAAAAAAAAAAAAGAAAGAAAGAAAATAAGCAATTTGATACATGTATCTATTTATAAACATCCTTATTGCTGAATACGGGAATAATGAGCTACCATTATATTTATCTTCACCTTTCGTAATGCTTTCTATTTAGATATTTTAGCCAGTGATTTTATTATATCATCCCCTATCCTATTGAGATTTTAAACACTACAGGGAAATTGAATGACCAGGATACTGAGGAGCACAGGCTGCCCATGACTACCATGAGATCACCCATGTGTATCCCAGGACTACGGGACTGCAGAGGGATGCTCACCAAGGGGAATGGAACAACTGGCCAGAAACTTGAGAGATGCCTAAAGCAAGTAGATTAGGTCAGGAAGAAAAAAAAATCAATTCTTGTTTTTCTTCCCCATCTTGTATTATTTAATGCAGAAAGGGAAAGTCCAAGAGGAGAGAGGGAGCTGCACCTGTTATCTCTCTAACAGAACATCAGGGTCTTAAGGAAATAGAAATACACACCCAGGAGACACCCCAGGTGTCTCTCCAGAGGAAAGCGGTCTATGCTGACATCGACTCAGGAAGCCTCTTCCTCACCATCAGGGCTGCCTTTCTTGAATTCATATTGTCAAAGTTAGTAGTGGGCTCATTTTTAACCAGTTTTGGGGGGGAAGATCTTTAAAAATATGAAGTCTGAAAAACAAAACCAAAATCAACCTGTCAGTTAGGGTATGGCAATTGGCTGTCATGTCAGCTGTTAATTAAGAATATCAGGTCTAATGTCAAGAAGTGGACATGAAAATGCATGTCTGAGCAGGAGATCTGTCTATTTCAAAGGCTATACAGAAAAGTCTCAAGAGCCAGAGCATAATTGCTGTATTAATTCAGCTTGTCAAAAGCCACTGGAAACATGGTACTTGCTTTACTAACAATTCAAAGGACTTTGGCACTTCAGTTGGTGCTAATTTTCCTGAACTGCCCCATGCATCTGGCTGTCCACAAGCTATTGTGCTATTCTTCCAATGGATCGATTTTACCATATGGACCATTGTGTGGGTTCTACCGTGGAATGGGGAGAGACTGTGCTGCCAAAGTGATAAAATATTGAGTACAGTTGTTTATCAAAACAGCCACAAATCCAGCTGTCTGGGGAATGCTGGAGTTGAGTACCCTCTTTCAAAATAAGCAAAATCACACAAGGAAGACGAGATCTTTAGACCGTCATCATTCTAGGTGATGAGAAATGATGATGAGAAATTTAAGCTAAGATCGAGAGGTAAAATTCTGAGACATATGTTTATTTACGAAACCGAGCACTCAGTTGACGTAAACAATGATGGGAATGCAGCAGTGGTCCCTTTACGGCCTTAAAAGTGATGCGGTGCTAATACCACAGCCAAAGATACTGAGAAAGAGAATGATGGAGCGAGAATGAGAGAGGAAATTTGGAGTACCCTGAATGTGCTAAGGGATTTCGCACAAACAAGGAATATCAGGAGAGCCTTTCTAGATAATGGTTTTTACAAGAGGAAATGTTTGGTTTATGAGTATGGATGTTGTTCTGAGAGCAGATGTTACTGTTTATCTATGTGCTACGATCACAAGGCTGTTGGGTCCCTCCTGCCAAACGGTGCTCTCTTTAAGTGGGTTTTAATTGTTATCAATAATGAGCGCTGTAACCTCACATCTTCACAGAGAGCTTTATCAAACCATCCGCTGACGGCCAAGACATTCAGCTCTTCAGTCAGGTTTTAAGGACAGGGTCACACTGTTCACCTCAAGTCCATTGGAGAAAGGAGGTGGGGGAGTGGAGGGGTCACGCCTGCGACTTCCTTAGCAGGCACATGTACTGACGCAGCACATTTTTGTAATGGCATCGGGAATGCCTACGGCATGGCAAGTTGGAGTGTCACAGAAAGCGCGCTCTAGGGCGCCCCTGTTTGCGTGGGTGGTGGTGTCTCCAGCGACAGGGAGCAGGAGGGAAGTTAAGTCTGCAGTGGAGCTGAAAGGCAAAGCAGGATGCTGGAGAAAGACCCGGCAATCATCAGAAATCCTCAGAGGCGCCAGGTCCACCCCGAGGGCCGGAGCTAACGTAATTGAGGCCGGACTATTTGTCGGTTGTTACTCTGTCGGCTTCACATCTGTTAGTTGCTTTCGTCCTCGGGAGACCCTCTGACGTGGGTCTGCAGGTTCCCACTCTCCCTGCGAACACACTCTCCGACTTGGCTTGCAGTCTCTGTGTCCCAGCTGCCCTCTCTCTCCTGACTGCTTTTCTTCTTCCTTTTCTGTCTCACAGGGCTCTGCTGGGTCATATTTACAGACCCACCAGTCGGGGTGTACCTTGTGCTCTCTCTTTGCCAACTAGCGATTGCATTCTATTCCCGTGGGCCAAGTCCATGGGCTGGAGTTGTGAGCTTCCTAAGCAGTTTCTGAGTGTCCATGTTTTCCATTGGACCGGGGACCTGGGTCTGTTCCTCCAGGTGACTGAGTGCGAGCTGGTGAAACACCAGCCATGCTCACACGTGCCCTGAAATGTACTCCTATTCCAAGCGTACACCTGCACTTGGCTCCAGGTGTGCATAGAGAGAACATAGATTCCTTGGAGCTGCAAGATGTGGTTGAGGGTGATGCCTTCTGGAGAAATTGTGTGCCCTGCTCCTTAGCACACATGTGATTCACAGCCCAGCTTCTACCAGAATTGAGGCCTCCCTGGCTCCTGGGCCACTGTACCAATCTCATCCTCACAGTCAAGCCTCTTATGTTGCAAGAACCCCACTTTGGCAGTGGAAGAGAGCTGAGCTCTCTTCACGTCAGGGGACACCTGGAAAGACAGGACCCAAACTGATGTGTGGCAGGGAAGGAGATAGGGCATTACCAAGAATGCAGTTTGGAGAACCAACATGGCAAGAAAAGCTCCAAGATACCAACAAGCAGCCCGCCTAAGCTGAAGAAGATCTCTTTTGGTATGAAAAGATAGGCCAGGCAGAGAGGAAGTGAAGAAGAGTGGTGATAGGTGAAAGTATAATGAAGTAGGATAGAGTCATCTGGGATAAGACCAAGTGCATACCAGCTTATTCTGCAGCACCACTTGAAGTGGGCCCTGGCATGTGCCCTGGGCAAGGAAACAGACTTGACAAACTGCATTGGCCACACCAGTCCTGCTCTGAGACAGTCCTGGCTTCAAGGTATTAAGAGCTTGAGTATAATAACCATGTGGTTCATGGGGCAGGAGACATGCCCTCTTCAGAGTGGCAAGGGCGGCCAGAGCCCCCTTGGGAGTGGGGGAGGATGAGGTGGGCACGAACCATGGAGGGCATCTGATCCATCACTGAGTCAGACAGTTGGGCAGGCACATTGGTGGAGTCAGGCATGGTGGCTTTGGAGCGTAGTGGAAGGATGATACTGTTGCCCCATGCCATTGTGATTCAGCCTCCTTCTCCATGCAAATGCCTCAAGAGAAATGAAGTCTTCCTTGGACAATGGCCACTCCCTCTGGGACAGAATTTCTACTGCAGGTGGCATATCACACCTGTCTCCCTCATCCCCGCACGTCTTTAAGCTTTGTGTTTGGGCACATGGTAACAAGGTGTGGTGGGTAAAAATCCCTTCAATCCTACTGTGCCCCCCCCCCCCCCCGAAAAAACTTAAAGACCACGATCTCCCTTTCCCAGTGCGGTTTCAGGGCTCTTTCTCTGCCCCATTGATGGTACAGTCACAAGTACCTGCAATCACAGTGAGCTGCTGTTACCTCACCAGAGCCGGTGTTTCTCTCTTTCTCCCTCTCTCTCTCTCTCTCTCTCTCTTTTTTTTTCCATTTAATTGACTATAATGGAAAATCACGAGCTAAAATCAAGTGTTGGCCAGGGCAGAGTGAAAAAGCTTTCATCCCACCTCTTCAAGTGCATTCTTAATTGTGCTGCCTAATGCTGTATAATCATCTCCTTGGTGACAGTTAGCTAACAAAGTTGTTCCATGATCTTTAAGTATGTTTTTCAAGACCCATGAACCATAACTGGGTAATTGTCCACTTTGTATGGTCAGAATTGTAACTGGTGTAGGAGAAAAGCACAGCATCATAGGACATCAAGGGTTACCTGAATGTGGGTTTGCCGGGGGCTGGTGCACAGTTAGAATCTCACAGGTAAAAGCTTCTTGCAAAGATTGGGTGCCTCAAATATGCATCTCTTTTTGGCATTATAAAAACTTTATTGATTATTCATGGTTTTGAGAACTGTACATGTGAGAAAATCCTTTCAGTGTAAGGTATTTGATTCCCGATGCAAGTGATGAGGTGGGGAGGAACCTATTATTACTGTCATTGTCCAGGTGAGACACAGATTCAGAGAGGATGTGTCCCCTGCTGGGAGCTGGGTGCAGGGGATTGGAACAATATTCGAGGTGTCAGGCACCTAATCTGTAGGCTTTTGCACCAGATTGGGAGAATCAAAAGAAAAAGAAAAAGCATATTTCTTACTCTTTGTTTTTATTGAGAATTTCTAAAGATTCATTTATTTGACAGAGAGAGAGAGAGAACGTGTGCACAATGAGTGGAAAGGACAGAGGGAGAGAATCTCAAGCAGACTCTGCACTGAGCTCGGAGCCCGACATGGGGCTCAGTCTCACAACTGTGAGATCATGACCTGAACCAAAACCAAAAGTTGGAATCTTAACTGATTGAGTCACCCAGGTGTCCTGAGAATTTCTAACTTTTCCACTCTGTTCTCTGCTCTAGGGTTTTGCTAAGTTGCAAGAACATGAAAAGGTTTGGGTAGGTCCAAGAGGTGAGGTGGTCAGCACATCGGATGAGAGCCTACCAGACCTAAACATTGTGGGACACCTCTCTGAGCTATGGCTTGGGGGGGAAAAAAAACAAAACAAAACAAAAAAAAAACAGAAGGGAGAGAAATGTGTACACTATGACCTGAGGAAGACCCCTTCTTTTATAGATTGGCTTTAACATAAGAATTAAGTTCTGGTTCTCAAGGAGTTCATGGTGGCAGTTTTTATTTTAAGAATTCTGAAATATAGGAATTAGACCAAATGAGATTACTTGCTTTGAAGAAAGATTGGCTCAGACTGTACATGGCTCTTCTCTTGATGAATGAGTTTATTGCCTTTCCAACTCTCCAGAAGGGTTTCCTAAGAACAATATAAAGAGTGCTGGAAATTTCTCTTTTATTTTTTTGAAGATCCTCACTGTGCTCAGTTTCGACAGCAGAAACCAACATTCCTACACTCAATTTATTTACACACATCCAGAAACAACTGTCCCCAGTAAATTGTGTCTTCTACTTTTTGCTTTTATTGAATGCCCTTGTAAGAAACATCCATTTGAAGAATTGGAAACTTGTAGTAGCTGAAAATATTGCCCGGGGATTCCAAAATCCTTTATACGAGAACTGAAGGGAATTAATTTTCATGAATCTATACCCAGGAAAGAGCATCTCTTAATTTAAACAATTTGTTGGCTTCTCTTTAGCAGAACATAATAAATATAAAACATGAGTAACTCAGGGATGGTTCATGACTGATGATTCAGGGCTGTACTGATATCAGACATTTATTCATAAGTCATGCTGAGCCCACAATAATTTACACGTCCTCATCTGGACTTGCTGTCAATATTTGCAACTCGATGTACCCAAAAGATGACATTTGCATCCTTTTCTGAATTGCCTGCAGTATTAAAGTCAGTGGACACATTAGAACCGACAGAAACATGAATGTAAACCACGTGATTGCCTGCAGAGCAGATAGAGAAGCAGAGAACTCAAGCAGTGTGTGATGAGGCATCCTGGGATGCCTGGACAGCACACAGAAATGGAGGAGGACAGGGGACAGGGTATTGCTACAACCCAGGAATCAGAACTATTGAGAATCCAGCACGGGACAAAGCTGAGCTGAGCTGAAACCATGGAGTAAGGGGAGAGCATACAGAAGAAGTTAGAGCCATGGAGGAGAGTCCCCCAGAATCAAAGACAGGGAGGAGGTAATATCTTGATCTCTCCCTTCCTCCTACCCTCTAATCTTCCAACAGTGGCTACCATTGGGCAAAGCTCGTCAAAGAGCCTGAGAAAAAGACTGACACAGAGCCCAGAAGAGGAAGGTGAAAAAGGGGGTCTGAAAGAAATGAGTATCCCACATGCATCTTGCCATCTAATCCTGACCACAGACACACAACATAAATCGACTGTCACCAATCACAAAAGGAGAAACACAGCATCAAGCAAATCAAAGTCAATAAGAAGGGACACCTGGGTGGCTCAGTCGGTCAAGCATCTGCTTTTAGCTCAGGTCATGATCTCAGGATCCTGGGATCGAGTCCCATGTCCAGCTCTTTGCTCAGTGGGAGTCTGTTTCTCTGCCTCTCCCTCTCACTTTTCTGTGTGTGCTCTCTCTCTCTCAAATAAATAAATAAATAAATAGGTAGATAATCTTCAAAGTCAACACGCAGTAAAGAAAGAACACCACCCAAGTGAGCAGAATTCTGTTGTCCTTACAACATCTTGTCTCTCTTCCAATCCTGGTCTCCACCTCTTCAAAGACATCTGCTCCTGGCTTCATCACTTCGAGTAGGCACCACCGGTACCCCTTGGCCCAGGCCCTGCTCCTGGACTCTTGGTCAAACTGTGTCTTTTTTTTTTTTAATTTAATTTATTTATTTTTTCAGCGTTAACAGTATTCATTGTTTTTGCACAACACCCAGTGCTCCATGCAAAACGTGCCCTCCCTATTACCCACCACCTGTTCCCCCAACCTCCCACCCCTGACCCTTCAAAGCCCTCATGTTGTTTTTCAGAGTCTATAGTCTCTTATGGTTTGCCTCCCCTTCCAATTTTTTTTTTATAAACATATAATGTATTTTTATCCCCAGGGGTACAGGTCTGTGAATCGCCAGGTTTACACACTCCACAGCACTCACGATAGCACATACCCTCCCCAATGTCCATAACCCCCTCCCCCTCTCCCAACCCCACCTCCCCCCAGCAACCCCCAGTTTGTTTTGTGAGATTAAGAGTCATTTATGGTTTGTCTCCCTCCCAATCCCATCTTGTTTCATTTATTCTTCTCCTATCCCCCTAACCCCCCATGTTGCTTTTCCATGTCCTCATATCAGGGAGATCATATGATAGTTGTCTTTCTCCGATTGACTTATTTCACTAAGCATGATACCCTCTAGTTCCATCCACATCGTCGCAAATGGCAAGATTTCATTTCTTTTGATGGCTGCGTAGTATTCCATTGTGTATATATACCACATCTTCTTTATCCATTCATCTGTTGATGGACATCTAGGTTCTTTCCATAGTTTGGCTATTGTAGACATTGCTGCTATAAATATTCGGGTACACGTGCCCCTTCAGATCACTATGTTTGTATCTTTAGGGTAAATACCCAGTAGTGCAATTGCTGGGTCATAGGGTAGTTCTATTTTCAACATTTTGAGGAACCTCCATGCTGTTTTCCAGAGTGGTTGGACCAGCTTGCATTCCCACCAACAGTGGAGGAGGGTTCCCCTTTCTCCACATCCTCGCCAGCATCTGTCATTTCCTGACTTGTTAATTTTAGCCATTCTGACTGGTGTGAGGTGATATCTCATTGTGGTTTTGATTTGTATTTCCCTGATGCCGAGTGACGTGGAGCACTTTTTCATGTGTCTGTTGGCCATCTGGATGTCTTCTTTGCAGAAATGTCTGTTCATGTCCTCTGCCCATTTCTTGATTGGATTGTTTGTTCTTTGGGTGTTGAGTTTGCTAAGTTCCTTATAGATTTTGGATACTAGCCCTTTATCTGATGTGTCGTTTGCAAATGGTCAAACTGTGTCTTACATGCTGTCTATTCCTTGCTATGTCTCAATTCTCAAAGGATCAAAGACAACATCTCACTTGTCATTTAAAATATCTTCACAATATTATCGAGTCTTTGCCTTGCATTTCATTCAAATTCTGCCTCTCTCACTGACTCAACTTCCCTAAAGATCCAGGTACATATAAATGTATTTGCCAAAGTTCTGTGTTTGGCTTCTTATTATAACTCTGTTTTCTTAATGATCTTAATTATTTTCACGACTACTATCAGAAAGAGTTTCTCTCAAACTATGGAATATTTTTTAATATTAATAAAATTAATATTAAACACAGAAAATTAAGCTATATTACTAGAAAGAACTTCTCTTCTGAATTCTTTTTTTTTTAATTCGTTTATTTGTTTATTTACAGCATAACAGTGTTCATTGTTTTGGCATCACACCCAGTGCTCCATGCAAAACGTGCCCTCCCCATTACCCACCACCTGTTCCCCCAACCTCCCACCCCTGACCCTTCAAAACCCTCAGGTTGTTTTTCAGAGTCTCTTCTGAATTCTAAATGGGACTTGTGAGTGGTTCTATCTAAATACATAGCAAATATCTCAAAATCAGCATGTCTAGTGCTAGGGCTTCTCCAACTCAGTACTATTGCCATTATGGACCATGACTCATGTGGATGTAGGATGTAAATTTGTTGTGGGTGCAGTGTAGGTAGCATTCTCCTATTTCCCCCTGTGGTGACAACCAGAAACATCTCTAGACATTTCTATGTGTCCCCTTAAGGACAAAATCCCTTCTTGTGCACAACAACTGCCTGACTCCTCCTTGAATTTATCTTTGCTCTACGTGTCTGCAACATTTCCTTTGATTCACTGATTCGTGCATTTGTTGCTTCTTAGTATTGTTAACAGCAACACTGACCTTGACATCCCTGTGATTTGAAATCATCGCATGATTGTATCTTCTCCATAGTCTTCGTATTTTATTTCCATCCCCTTGCCAAGTTGTTTAATAATGTCTTCACAGTGTCTCTTTAATCTATATTTATTTTTGCACATTTGGGCCTAGATTATGTCCTTCCATGTTCTTGTTAGGGCGATTGCAGTAGCATGATAATCTGTATAATCTATTTTCAACTTCTAACCACGGCCATCTATTGTGTCACATGGTGATTCCAGCTTACTCTGCAGAGCATGCCTGTCTGCTGACATCCTGTGTCCTCTAACTTCGGGACGGGTTTCCTCATGTGTCAACATCAACAGTATCTACTCCACTCTTATTCAATACAAATACCCATCCATTTATTTCAGTGTTTATTGGTCATCATGTTCTGTTCTTGATTCTTTTGACCCACTCACGTACAAAATTATACATGAAATGTGTACAAAAAATGCTTCCCTCACAGTCCTACAGTTTAATGGGGGAAAGAATGAGTACAAATGCATGGATAAATAACTTGTATAAAATAAGTATTAAAAGGGTACTATGTGCTATAAAATAATTAAGGCTACGAAGTACGGCAGAGAATGTTGACCTGGGCATATATTGTGAATTTTAAATAGAGTGGTTCATGAAAATCATTGAGAATGGAACATTTGAGCAAAGACTAAGAGAGAGTGAGAAAGAGGACCATGCAAATAAAGAATCAGGATATAAAATAACAAACACAAATTCAAGTAAGAGCAAAGAGACCTTCATGCTAAGAGCAGACCTAGTGATGGCAAGATAGGTATATGGAAAGGTCAGAGACCTGAGTGACAGGGTGCATGAGTTTTCAACCTTTGAGACAACTTTGCCTGAACAAGACCAATGTTCTTATGCTCTGAATTTAGAAACCACACTCAGGTTATGAGCAGAGACTGACATAAATGAGTGTATTTTATTTCAGGATTACATGGGTCTCTGAATTTAGGGAAACTATTTGAGGTGGGATATGTACACACATATATATATTTGTTATTGATATACAGACAACATCTAAAGCTATGAGACTACATAGATGTGCTGGATAATCGACAAATTTGGCAGGAAAGTATCAATCCTAAAGCCCTGGGATACTCCAACATTAAGAGGTCAAAGGGAAGAAATCCTCAAGCTATGGGGAACTTGCGTGAAAAATGTAACTACCTCTGACCTCAATGTCCTCGTGTAGAGTGCATCTTGTTGTATCTTGTTTTTGTTCTGAGGATAAATGTGATATTGTGTTTATAATATATTCAGCATGGTGCCTAGAACAGAATAAGTACTTAATGTGGAGGAATGATGATGATGGTGATGTGACGATGATGACTGGATTATAATGTTGATGGTGGTGGTGATGGTGACGATAGATGGTGATGATAAGGACAGGAATAAAAGAGGAGGATGACTAGTAGTAGTAGTAGTACAAGGAGAGGGAGAAGAAGGAGGAGGGGGAGGAAGAAAAGGAGGAGGACAAGGACATAAAGAGAATGGCAAAATGAAGGACAGACATTATCTGCCCAAGAGACCTTTCTAAGTGCCAAGTTCTGAGTTAGGTGCCTTAAGGAATCAACCACCTCCACACTTCACAATAACCTTGTGGGAGGCACAGTAGTACACTCATTTGACAGATGCAGGAACTAGTGCTTATAAAAATCACTCTGTTGCTCCAGAACACATGTATCTATGGAAAACAAAACCCCAAAACCCTTGTAGAATCAAATCTAGGTCTTTCTGATTGAGAGACCACTCTCTCCACTCATCTATAATTTCAGGTTAAATAAGGAAATTTGGTCTTGTTCTTTAAGGTAATTGCAGGGAAATGGCTGCATTTTGTGCAGAAAACTGTTCAAAGTAACACAGAGAGTTGCCTCTGTGGGTCTCCAAAACTGGAGTCATACTAAATTTTTCCTAATTTGAGGACTACATCTCACTCAAGTAATTGCAAAATGCTGCATTAGGCTGGCAAGGTTTTTTTCTGGGGTGACTTCCACCTAGAAAACATTTCTTCTATAATGAGAACAAAAGTAGCTTGAGGGAAAAGAGCTATAACTGTATGTCTTTGCTAACTTTCCTGACATCAACTTAGACTCTTCAAAATATTGATTTTAAAAGTCTAATGTCACTGTATCATTGGTAACAAGTGCTAGAGCAGTTGACATTATTTGGGAAATATAGAGTGATTAATCCTTTATGACAGTGTTTCAAGTGTATTAATTATTTGGAAGGCAACAAAATGTTAGTGTGGTAATAATGTCTAATGCTGACAGCGAATTATAAAATTATGGATCTGTCTGGTGGGATTAACATTTTTCATAAGATTATTTAGAGTTTTTAATTTATTGTCTGCATCTTTCTGTGCATAGCAATATATGTGATTAGCAGAATGCGGTTTTGCAGCCAGGAATACTGAGTTTGAATTTTGGTTCTGCCACGCACTAGATGTTGCACCAGGGGTATAAAATAGGAAGATCATGACACAAGCATCAGGTCTCAGGCACAATGCATCTACACATGTCTGGCACATGGGAAGCCTGCTGATAAAAATAGATAGATAAAGGGGCGCCTGGGTGGCTCAGTGGGTTAAAGCCTCTGCCTTCAGTTCAGGTCATGATCTTGGGGTCCTGGGATCGAGCCCCGAATCGGGCTCTCTGCTCTGCAGGGAGCCTGCTTCCTCCTCTCTCTCTGCCTGCTCTCTGCCTACTTGTGGTCTCTGTCTGTCAAACAAATAAATAAAATCTTAAAAAAAAATAGATAAAGACTGAGATGTTACATCCTATTTCTGGGGCATCTGAGTGGCTTATTCCATTGGGCAACCAACTCTTGATTTTGGTTTAGGTTGTGACTTGATTATGGTCATGGTATTGAGCCCCACAACAGGCTCTGTGCTCAGAGTGGAATGTGCTTAAGATTCTCTCTCTCCCTCTCCTTCTGCCCTTCCCCCAGCTCATGCATTTGCACTTTCTCTCCTCCAAATAAATAAATAAAATATTTTTAAAAAGCCTATTTCCAAAACAAACTCCTGAGTAACTTTATAAAGCAAATAATTGCATGTATATATTCTACGTTCAGAATTATTATTTCGTTGACCTTCCTTGCTCCCTCTGGGCAGTGGTAATGCCACTTGTGTTGGTCAGCTCACTAGTGTTTGGAAAGGTTGGAAGTAGTTCAGAAGACCAGATTCTCTCTACTTTATGTATTACAGGACATTTGGAATGATTTTGACTCTACTCTTTTTCCTTCATTCCCCGGTGTTAGATCTTAACTCTCAGTAAGATATGATCCTGCTGTATTTCTTTCATAAAACAGTAAGTGGGCATTAAGGAAAAGCAGCAGCCAGATAACATAAAGACTATGATGGCCAGATACAGAAGTATTAATGCATCTGGTAGTGATAAGTTAGAAGATGAGAATTAAATGTTCACATAATTAGACACGAATATTATTTAGAAATATACGTAATGAGAAATGTATATTACTTGTAGAGAAAAAAAAGCTCCATTTGTTTATACTGTTTGTTTATATATAAGGGAATTTTAATAAATAAAGATAATACAGAGTTAGTGAAAGCATTAAATAAAAATATAGTAATGCATACAAAGTAAGAGGCCTATTATCAAAAAACAAGATAACACAAAGATAACAAACGTTGGTAAGGATGTGGAGAAATTGGAACCCTCATGCACTGTTGGTGAGGATTTAAAATGGTGCAGCCACTCTGGAAAACAGTATGGACGTTTTTCAAAAAGTAAAAAGTAGAAATACTGTATGGTCCATCAATCTCCTGTCGGGTATTTATCCAAAGAAAAAGAAATCACTACCTGAAAGAGACATTTGCAGTCCCATTTTTACTGCAGCATTATTTAGAATAGCCAAGGTGTGGAAATAAATGTTCATTAGTGAAAGAATTTTTTTTTTTAAGATTTTATTTATTTATTTGACAGAGAGAGATCACAAGTAGGCAGAGAGGCAGGCAGAGAGAGAGGAGGAAGCAGGCTCCCCACGGAGCAGAGAGCCCGATGTGGGGCTCGATCCCAGGACCCTGAGATCATGACCTGAGCCGAAGGCAGCGGCTTAATCCACTGAGCCACCCAGGCGCCCCAGTGAAAGAATTTTTTTAAAGATTTTATTTTTATTTATTTTGACAGAGATCACAAGTAGGCAGAGACGCAGGCAGAGAGAGAGAGAGAGGGGAGGAAGCAGGCTCCCTGCTGAGCAGAAAGCCAGATACGGGGCTCGATCCCAAGACTCTGGGATCATGACCCGAGCAGAAGGCGAGGCTTTAACCCATAGAGACAGCCAGGTGCCCCTAGTGAAAGAATTTATATTATTTATATCCTATTTACAATAGAATATTATTGTGCATTCAAAGGAAGAAAATCCTTCCATAAGCAACATCATGGATGAACTTTGAGGACATTAGGGTAAGTGAAATAAGCCATATAGAAAAGGACAAATACTGCATGATTCAACTCACATGAAGAATCGGAAATAGTCCAACTCATAGAAGCAGATAGTAGAGTAGTGGTTGTCGGGGGCCAGGGGGTGGGGGGAAAGGGGAGCTGCTCTCCAATAGGTACTCAATCATGCGAGATGATTAAGTCTAGGGATCTTCTCTATAACATTGGGCATATAGTTAATACTACTGTAATGTACAGTTAAAAGTTCACTAGTGGGTAGACCTTAAGTGTTCTTAGCAAACATTACATATGAAAGGAATGAGGCAATTCAATAAGATGTATAAAATGAAATGTCTAGTGAAGAATATAAACGATTCATACTACTACTACTCAATGCTCTCTGAAAAAGAGCAGTAGGTAAATTTTCAACAGCTCTTGGCTACCTGTAATCTGGTCAACGTCTATAACTCAATGCCATACTTCATTTCCTTGAATGTCAGTGTTCTCATCTGAAAAATATGGATAATAATAGTACATGTTATAACACTGTATGGTTAAATGAAAAAGTATGGACAGATCTGAATGATGATAATATCGATATCATCCCAACTTTTAACCCTCACAATGATTCAACCTGAATTGCTTTATTCTCCCTATTCTGGAGAACATATATTCCCACATTGGAAAAAGAACTAGTTAAGACTCTAAAGCCAAGTTCTTTTTCATGAAATAACCTCTCTCAAAGTCTCTGATAAGACAATAATGAAAGTAGAAAACTAATCAATGATTTTTCTAATTGCATCTCTTTGTCTACAGCCAACAGTAAGCCTTATCTGCATGTGCCTGTAAAAGAGGGTTTCAAACCCAAGTCTATGGGCTCATCAGCACTTGACTTGATGCGGCACTCTGGCCCTCAAAGCAGGGCTTCCTCCAGACCCCGACTCTCTGGGATATTGCCACTCCTACATGCAGGTGAGGACGTGCCACTGGCTGCGCCCCACTCCTCTGATGCTGCTCTTGGAGACCATGCCCATGCCAACGTCCATGGATACTTCGATGACTTGGCACATGGCTGTGTAATTCCCATTATGTAGACTCCCCCGTAGTAGGAATTACACTCCGGCATTTTGGTTAGTAAACCTGAGTTGAGTTCAGGGAGTGTCACAGAGTCAGGAAGGAAAGGCTTGCTAAGTGAAAGCTTCTATTTTCAGGAGAGATCCTCCCACTCTTGACGCTCAGGCTCAAGGAAAGATGTTTTCCTCAGGACAGTCTCTCCAAGAAGAAAGTTTCAAAACACAATCCCTAGGAGTGGGAACTGCTGGGAAAATTACCTCCTCTCCATGAAGCTGTTAATAGAGTTGAGTGGAGAGTCCATTCCCTAGAGCCAGGCAGGTACAAGTGAGAAGAATTTTAAAGAAAGGTGGAGCCACATTTACTAGTGTTGCAAATACTGCAGTGAAAAAAAAAATAGAGCCATGATAAACTTTGGAAGAATGTGTACATTATTGTATAGATAAAATAAAACTTAGGGACCCTATCAATTTGTACCCTGAAATCATTTTCCTTAGAAACCATACCCAAAGAATATAATTCAAAATTGGAAAATATCTAGCACACATATAGATATCACGGCATTATTTGTATATTAGAAATTAAAAGTGAAAACACATGTTGAACGATAAGGGATTAGGTAAATGATGGTACATACATATGACACAATATTAAAAGGATACTTAAATATTTTGACACTGGAGACACTGTAAGGACTATATGCTAACATGAACATGTGTCTGTTATAACATCAAATAAAAAGTATAATATGAAATGAAAAAGCCTAAGAAAAGTGATGCCATAACTTTTATTATGGTTAAAATGCATGCACTCACGGAATAAAGTAAAACAGCTAATATATCGAATGGCTATATTTCCTTCATATTATTTCTTTTCTTATTGCTAGAATGTTATCCATGCAATCAATGAAAATCAGAACAGAAATACATTGACTGATTCAGGATGGAGGAATATTTACTTTCTTAAAATAATACATACAAACTTACAAAATGCAGGAAAACAGCAGCAGCAAAATCAATTATCAAGATTTCAAATATGGAAATATGGAAAAATCCAGATGACATTTAATTTTGCTTATTTCCCTAGAAAATATTTCAAATTCTCATTTTCATACTGAAGTCCAGAAATGTATAGTGCCACTTGTACTTGTAGTATTGAGTTGTTTTTCCCAATGATATTTCTTTTTCTATCACTATTCCACTTACAACTAAGCAGATGCTTACATTTTTAGCATTTTGGAAGTTTTAGGCCAATTTATTTTATTATTAAAAAGAAACTTTCCCCAGCTTTAAAGAGATATATTTGACATATAGCATTATATAAGTTGAAAGTATAAATATATATTTTGTATAAAATTTAAAATATATATACAATATATACAATAATATTTATATTGAATATTGTAATTATATATACGAAATATATTAAATATTGAACATTTTGCTATTTATTATTATAATATATTGCAATATTTTATTATAATATATTATTTTGCAATATATATATTGCAAAATAATTACCCCAGTAAGGTCAGTGAACACTTTCATCACCTGACGTAATTACCACTGTTTGTGTGCGCACGTGCATGTGCGTGTGTGAGTGTGAGTGTGTGTATGGTGAGAACATTTAAGGCCTCTATCTTTTTTTTTTTTTATTCGTTTATTTGTTTATTTACAGCATAACAGTGTTCATTGTTTTGGCATCACACCCAGTGCTCCATGCAGTACGTGCCCTCCCTATTACCCACCACCTGGTTCCTCAACCTCCCATCCCTGCCCCCACCCCTGCCCCTTCAAAACCCTCTGGTTGTTTTTCAGAGTCCATAGTCTCTCATGGTTCATCTCCCTTTCCAGTTTCCCTCAACTCCCTCTCCTCTCCATCTCCCCATGTCCTCCATGTTATTTGTTATGCTCCACAAATAAGTGAGACCATATGATACTTGACTCTCTCTGCTTGACTTATTTCGCTCAGCATAATCTCTTCCAGTCCCGTCCATGTTGCTACAAAAGTTGGGTATTCATCCTTTCTGATGGAGGCATAATACTCCATTGTGTATATGTACCACATCTTCCTTATCCATTCATCCGTTGAAAGGCATCTTGGTTCTTTCCACAGTTTGGCGACCGTAGCCATTGCTGCAATAAACATTGGGGTACAGATGGCCCTTCTTTTCACTACATCTGTATCTTTGGGGTAAATGCCTAGCAGTGCAATTGCAGGGTCATAGGGAAGCTCTATTTTTAATTTCTTGAGGAATCTCCACACTGTTCTCCAAAGTGGCTGCACTAACTTGCATTCCCACCAACAGTGTAAGAGGGTTCCCCTTTCTCCACATCCTCTCCAACACACGTTGTTTCCTGTCTTGCTAATTTTGGTAAGGCCTCTATCTTAGCAAATTTCTATATATACAGTATTGTAAACCACTGGCACATGTTGTGTATTAAATCCCTAAAACTTATTCAATGTTTGTGTGTAAAAAAACCAAATATATATATATATATATATATATATTCTTTAACCATTCATAATATATGTGGTTATTCTTTAATCATGTATCATATATATGATATCATATATATATATGTATCATATATACATATATCATATATCATATATATGATACATGATTAAAGAATAACCACTCTTTATATATAAAATATTCTTTATATTTATATGTAAATATAGATAATAATTTAATATATTTAATAAATATATATTTTAATATATTTATATATAAATATAAGGAACATAATATATTAAAGCCTTAATTATATATCAATTATATATATTATATGCACTAAATATATATATCACAAATATATATTCTAATTACGTATGATATATTAAATTATATTAAATATTAATAACCACTATTTAATAATCATTTTAATAATATATAATTATAGGGCATTATATTAGTAAGGAAATAATATTATTAGGGAAATTATTATTATTATTAAACAATATTATATATTAAATATAATTAATATAAATCATTTAATATATAATATAATCATACATTAAATCCCTAAAATTTATTCAATGTGTATATATATAAATAATTTTACATTGTATATATTATATCTATGTGTGTGTGTGTATATATATATATATATATATTTTAATTTATTCTTTAACCCTTCACCAGTCCGTAGAAACTTAGGCTGTTTCTACATCTTGGCTATTGTGAGTAATGTTGCACTGGACATGGGAGTGTAGATATGTGTTTGAAATACTCAGTTTCCAAAAAAAAAAAAGGAGAGAGAGAGATAGAAATACTCAGTTTCCTTCAGATACATGTCAGAAGTGGGATTGTTGGATCAAATGCCAGTTCTGTTTTTAACTTTCTGAGAAAGCTCCATGCTGCTTCCCACTGTGGCTGTACCAGTTTGCATTCCCACCAGCAGAGCACAAGGGTCACCTTTTCTCCCCATCCTTGCCAATACTCCTCAACTTTCGTTGTTTTGATAACAGCCTTTCTAACAGATAGGAAGTGGCATTTCATGGAGCGTTTCTTTTGCACATTTGCATTTCCGTGATGATGAATGATTTTGAACAACTTTTCACGTATCTACTGACCATTTGTATGTCTTTGGGAAAATATCTATCCAGATTCTTTACCCATTTAAAAAATCAGATTATTTGTTATTAGCTGCTGAGTTGTGTGATTCCTCATGTATTTTGGGTATATGTATCCAATATTAAAATGTATGTATCCAGTATTACAATAACCCCTTACCAATGTGTGGTAGGCAAACAGTTTCTTCCATTCCATAGGTTACCTTTCCATTTCATTGATATTTTCTTTGTGCAAAAACTTTTATGTTCAATGCAGTCCTACTTCTTTATTTATGCTTTTGGATTCATATCCAAAAAAACTATTGGTAAGGCCAATGCCAAGGAGCTTTCTCCTTATGCTTTCTTCAAGAAGTTTTATAGTTTCAGTCTTGCGTGTATGTCTTTAATCTATTTCAGATTTTCTTTTGTGAGTGGCTTGAGAGGTCCAATTTCACTCTTTTTCATGTGACTTTCCAGCTTTTTCAACACTATTTAAAAAGACTGTCCTTCCCCCATTGAGTATTCTTTGTGAATATGCTTTGATTCTATTCTCTTTATCTTTTGTTTATCTACTGTAGGTTTTTGCTTTGTGGTTGCTATGAGGCTTACATAAAATATTTTATAGCTATAATAGTCTACTGTAAGCTGATTACAACTTAACTTTTTTTTTTTTTTAGATTTTATTTATTTATTTGACAGAGAGAGACCACAAGTAGGCAGAGAGACAGGCAGAGAGAGAGAGAGAGAGAGAGGGAAGCAGGCTCCCTTCTGAGCAGAGAGTCCGATGCGGGACTCGATCCCAGGACCCTAAGATCATGACCTGAGCCAAAGGCAGCGGCTTAACCCACTGAGCCACCCAGATGCCCCTACAACCTAACCTTGATCCCTTAGAAACACTCTGCCCTTTTACTCTTCCCCTTACACTTTATGTTTTGATGTAACAATTTACCTCTTTTTATATTGTGTATCCATTAACTTATTATTGCAGATATAGTTATATTTAAGGCTTTTGTCCTTTGACCTTCATAATAGAACTAAGTGGTTAACACACCACCATATTACAGTATTACATATTCTGAATTTGACTGCATATTTGCCTTGACTGATGTGTTATTTAATTTCACGCTCCTAATTATTTCCTTTCATTTCAGCTTGAAGAACTTCCCACATTTTTTGTAAGGCAGGCCTGGTGCTGAGGAAATGCCTCAGCTTTTAAGTGTCAGAGAAAGTCTTTATCCCATCTTCATTTCTGATGCGCACCTTTGCAGGGCAAAGGATCCTGGGTGCCAGTTTGTCTTTTAGCACCTTAACTACATTATTTCATTATCTCCTGGTCTATAAGGTTTCTGCTGAGAACCACTGAACTCTCTTATATGTGGTGGTCTTTTTTTTCTCCTGCTTCTTTTAGAATCATTTGTCTTTGATTTTAGACAGTTTTAATATACTGTGTCTTGGAAAAGATTGCTTTGGGTCAAAATTTGGGGGAACACATAAGCTTCATGAACATGGATGTTCAAATCCCTCCTCAGATTTGGGAGGCTCTGAGCCATGATTACTTTAAATAAACTTTCTGTCCTCCTTTCCCCCTCTTCTCCTTCCTGGACTCCAGCAGTTTGCAGGTTGTTTCTCTTAATGGTTTCCTGCAGTGCAAGCAGGCTTTTTCTTTTCCTTTTTTATTAAACTTTTTTTTCATTCTTGTTTCTTTGTTTTCCTCTGACTAGATATTTTCAAATGAATTGTCTCCCTCTTCACAGACACCTTCTTCTGTTGAACAAGTCTGTCATTAATACACTCTACTGCATTAAAAAAACAAAAAACAAAAAACAAAAAAACCCCCTCCCATTGCATTCTTCAGGTCCAGAATTTTTTCTTTTATTTCTATTTCTCTATTTAACTTCTCATTTAGTTTGTGTAATGTATTTGTTGAGTTGCCCTTTTTGTTGTTGTTGCTATTTTCATATAGCTCATTGTTTTGAATTCTTTATTATGCAAATTGAAGATCTCCATTTCTGGCATCCATTATTAGACAATGATTATGTTCTTCTGGTTGTGTCATTTTTCCTTTATGCTTTATGTTCTTTAAGATCTTATGTTTCTGTCTTTGCATTTGAAGGAGAATTCACCAGTCTCCTGGCTGCAGGAGAGAAATACCTTCCAGCGGCCCTATTAAGGATTCTAAGTGTTTCTCAGAACTTTTCTTTTTTTCCTTCCTTTCTGTTTTTTTTTTTTTTTAAAGATTTTATTTATTTGTTTATTTAGCACAATCAGGGAGAGGCGCAGAGGGAGAGGGAGAGATTCTCCAGCAGAATCTAGGATGATTGTGGAGCCCCACGTGGGGCTCTGTCTCACAACCCTGAGATCATGACCTGAGCTGAAATCAACAGTTGGATGTTTAACTAACTGAATCACCCAGGCACCCCTCTCAGAAATTTTCTATGCATGTCCTTGTTCCCGTCTTCATGTTATCTTTTGGGGGTGATTTTTTACAACTGTATGCCTTCACTCAATCCCACAAAGCCAGGCCAGGTCCTGCCAGCCAGCTTTCTGCCTGCTTTCCATAGGGTCTTTCAAAATTCTTAGGTCTGTATCCTTTCTCCCAGTTCTGCAGCATTGGGCCTGCTTTTTGTACCTGCTCACTAGCCATCTGCAAAGGCTCCTTCTTACTTCTCTCTGCAGCCTACACAGGGAACTGGCCTCTCTGGGCAGAGTGTGCATATCAGTGAGGCATGTGCACTGTTGAAGCTGCCTGTGGGCCAGTTGTGGGGAGGGGGATATATAGGGGAGGAATCCTTATGGATTATGGGCAGACTTCTCAATGGAGTCCACTAAGAACTTACTATGATTTCTGTACCTTTGATGCCTTGTGAGAAAACTGGATGCTGCTCCTCACCCCTCAGTCACCTCAGATTTCTGGGCAGGGTGAGAGTGAAGTGGGTCGTTCCCACAGCATTCATATACCTGGGAAAGCTGGATGCTCACTCACCTCCTCTTGCTTTGTTTTATGGAAGCAGACCTAATTAGAGAAGGTCTCTTTTAGGCACTGAGCTCTGTTGCCTTGGAAGAAGGGGTGATGCAGATAAAATGAAATTGCTCCTATTACTCATGTCAATGCATCCAAACTTGGATTTTTTTTTTTTCTCCAGCATTGAGCTAGAATTCTCTCATGGAGCTCCTTAACCCCAACAAATGTACTCTTGTCAAAATAGGTGTTCTTGGGGATAAAGATGATAGAAAATTCTTAATTCACCATTTTTAAGACACCATTCTCTTAATTCAATGTAAGTTGAGATAGCAAATCTCTATTAAAGCACTTGCAGTGTGCAATATAATATATATATGTGTATATATATAATATATGTATATATAATATGTATATATAATATATATTGTATATAATGTATATATAAATATAATGTAGATTATATATAATCTTTATAATCTTTATATTATATATTACATTATGTATAATATATTATATATAATTATATATAGAGATATCTATATATAGATATACAGATATAGATATCTCTATATATAATCTATAGATATACATAGTATATATATATCTATAGATTATATATATAGTTAGATTATCTATATTATATATAATATTATATATAATCTTTATATTATATAAATTAATACATACATTATATAAATGTATTATATATAATACATTATATATAATTATATATAATACATTATATATAATTATATATAATATAATGTAGATTATATATAATCTTTATATTATATATAATATATTATATATTTTATTATATATATTATATATAATATTTTATATTATATATAACATATTATATATAATATAAAGATTATATATAATCTACATTATATTTATGTATATATATAATATATATTATGTATATTTATGTACTATGTATATATACATATAATATATATTACATACAATGTATATATATATTCTACAGTATATTTACATATACATATTATATATGTATATATATATAAAATATTATAGCTTTGAAAAATCTGGACTTGTATTTTTGAATTCAAAGCTGAGTAAAGAAAGTTTCCCCTTACATTTACATTTCAGAGAGAGAAAAAGGGTGGCCAAATATGTCCCACCAAAATACATAAATACAGAAAGTTCACTAGAATTCTGAGACTTAAATACCATCAACACTTTCCACATGCATTTGTGGTGGTGGTGGTAGTGATGATGATGGTGATGATGGTGTTGAAGGTGGTGGTGGTAATAGTGATGATGGTGATGATGTTGCTATTGTTAATATAAAAGCAAACATCCTCCATGATAAATGCAGAACAAAAAAAATATAGATCAGGTCAAGATCTATGCTTAGATCAATCCTTTACCCCAGTCTATCTTGCAACTACATTTGAAGAAAGACTGTGTTCCCAGAAAAGGAAAGCTGTGGATGGAAACTGGAAGGAGTGAGCTTTGGCCACTCTTGGTTTAGAAATGTGGGCACCATGAATAATGGATTTGTTAATACGAGATTTTATTGTTGTACAACTAATACTACATTTATTTATATCTGGCTCAATAATCACCATCCTCAATTTTCTGGCTCAATAATCACCAGGGAAGCTCAAATTGAATAATAGATTTGAGCATCTTAGGACCCCTGATAGCTACATTTCCTTCTTTTCAATTTTTCTTGTATTTATTTATATACTTACTTTAATTTATTTTTTATTTACTTACTTTTAAAGTTTTTTTATTTAAAATCAATTATCCAACATATAGTACATCATTAGTTTTTGTCATAATGTTCAGTGATTCATTAGTTGAGTGCATCACCCAGTCCTCATCATATCACGTGCCCTCTTTAATGCCCGTCACCCAGTTACCCCATCCTCCCACCCATCTCCCTTTCCACAATCCTCAGTTTTTTTTCTCAGAGCCAAGAGTCTCATACTGTTTGTCTCCCTTTCTTATTTCTTCCCGTTCAATTCCCCCCACCTACCTCTGTTGTCCTCTGCTCTATTCTTTATGTTCCACCTATGAGTGAAACCATATGATAATTGTGTTTCTCTGATTGGCTTATAGCTACATTTCTAATGGCAAATCACTAAACACCATTCTTATTTCTGTAGTCTGGGTCTTGACACTATTTACTGTTAATCTGTCCCATTTGTGGAAACTGTGGTTGTTGGCTGGTGGAATTTGAAGCCCAGTTCCTAATTCCAACTCTTTCCAGTATTTACCCCAAGGGTTTCAATATACACCTGTTGAATGAGCTGACTAGATAATGTCAGCATGGGCATCTGGCTTCAGTTGCCAGTTAACATCTATAAGTGGTATCATCATTTTATCATGTTATCTGTAAGACAAGCTGATGATGGATCACAGAAGAGATTGTGAGGTTCTGCTTTTGATGTTGAGAATAAAGAAGACAGCACGTTAGCTTAGAAGTTTTTGATTAGGACATGTCCTAGAGAAAATAGGTAGGGAATAGCCAAAATACCGATGGTTCAAGGAGCTATTTAGATTGTGAGCAATGATTAGGTCAGGGGAACATACTGAGAACAGAAGTTTGAGAAGAGAGTTACACCATGATATGTGGAAGTGTGCTTCTGGACAGTATTAAACTAAGCTGTGTGGCCTCTGCATGACGCACTGAAAAACAGATATACCTGGCAGGCAGTAGAATGTTGTCAGTAATTGTTAAAACAGAAATACACCAAGTACTGCCTACAAGATTGAATAATGTATTTTCATTTCATTTTGTTTCATGGGTTTACATTTTTCTAATGTCCAAAAATGTATTTAAAGTGCATATGTAAGCCATTTTGAATTAAAATTTTGTGATGGATGTCTAAATTCATATTTGGAACTTTTCATCATTAATTTTCTCAATAAATGAATATGAAAAGCTCATCTCCCACCATCTAGGCTTCCTCAGATATTTTGTTGTTCAAATGGGTCACTATACATAAAGGGGTTGGGTACTAGTACTATAATTCTGAAGTATACAAGGAGAGATGAATGGAAATTTATACCTTTGCTGTTTCTTGGTTATTTAATGCCTGTTCGATTTCATTTTTATCTCACTAAATATACTATTCTCACTCACTCTTGCTCTCAGTCTTACTTTCTCACTTTTGTGTGTATATCATCACATAAGTACATACATCCGTCATAACAAGATAGATTATATCGTGGTAACAAAAAATCCCCAAATACCAATGGCTCAAAACAACTAAGACTTTTTTTTTTTCCATTTTATTTATTTTTTCAGCATAACAGTATTCATTCTTTTTGCACAACACCCAGTGCTCCATGCAAAACGTGCCCTCCCCATTACCCACCACCTGTTCCCCCAACCTCCCACCCCTGACCCTTCAAAACCCTCGGGTTGTTTTTCAGAGTACATAGTCTCTTATGGTTCGCCTCCCCTCCCCAATGTCCATAGCCCGCTCCCCCTCTCCCAATCCCACCTCCCCCCAGCAACCCCCAGTTTGTTTTGTGAGATTAAGAGTCATTTATGGTTTGTCTCCCTCCCAATCCCATCTTGTTTCATTGATTCTTCTCCTATCCCCCTACCCCCCCATGTTGCTTCTCCATGTCCTCATATCAGGGAGATCATATGATAGTTGTCTTTCTCCGATTGACTTATTTCACTAAGCATGATACGCTCTAGTTCCATCCACGTCGTCGCAAATGGCAAGATTTCATTTCTTTTGATGGCTGCATAGTATTCCATTGTGTATATATACCACATCTTCTTGATCCATTCATCTGTTGATGGACATCTAGGTTCTTTCCATAGTTTGGCTATTGTAGACATTGCTGCTATAAACATTCGGGTACACGTGCCCCTTCGGATCACTGTGTTTGTATCTTTAGGGTAAATACCCAGTAGTGCAATTGCTGGGTCATAGGGTAGTTCTATTTTCAACATTTTGAGGAACCTCCATGCTGTTTTCCAGAGTGGTTGGACCAGCTTGCATTCCCACCAACAGTGGAGGAGGGTTCCCCTTTCTCCACATCCTCGCCAGCATCTGCCATTTCCTGACTTGTTAATTTTAGCCATTCTGACTGGTGTGAGGTGATATCTCATTGTGGTTTTGATTTGTATTTCCCTGATGCCGAGTGACGTGGAGCACTTTTTCATGTGTCTGTTGGCCATCTGGATGTCTTCTTTGCAGAAATGTCTGTTCATGTCCTCTGCCCATTTCTTGATTGGATTGTTTGTTCTTTGGGTGTTGAGTTTGCTAAGTTCCTTATAGATTTTGGATACTAGCCCTTTATCTGATATGTCGTTTGCAAATATCTTCTCCCATTCTGTCAGCTGTCTTTTGGTTTTGTTAACTGTTTCCTTTGCTGTGCAAAAGCTTTTGATCTTGATGAAATCCCAATAGTTCATTTTTGCCCTTGCTTCCCTTGCCTTTGCCGTTGTTCCTAGGAAGATGTTGCTGCGGCTGAGGTCGAAGAGGTTGCTGCCTGCATTCTCCTCAAGGATTTTGATGGATTCCTTTCTCACATTGAGGTCCTTCATCCATTTGGAGTCTATTTTCGTGTGTGGTGTAAGGAAGTGGTCCAATTTCATTTTTCTGCATGTGGCTGTCCAATTTTCCCAGCACCATTTATTGAAGAGGCTGTCTTTTTTCCATGGGACATTCTTTCCCGCTTTGTCGAAGATGAGTTGGCCATAGAGTTGAGGGTCGATTTCTGGGCTCTCTATTCTGTTCCACTGATCTATGTGTCTGTTTTTGTGCCAGTACCATGCTGTCTTGATGATGACAGCTTTGTAATAGACCTTGAAGTCCGGAATTGTGATGCCACCAACTTTGGCTTTGTTCTTCAATATTCCTTTGGCTATTCGAGGTCTTTTCTGGTTCCATATAAATTTTAGGATTATTTGTTCCATTTCTTTGAAAAAATTGGATGGTATTTTGATAGGGATTGCATTAAATGTGTAGATTGCTTTAGGTAGCATAGACATTTTCACAATATTTATTCTTCCAATCCAGGAGCATGGAACATTTTTCCATTTTTTTGTGTCTTCCTCAATTTCTTTCATGAGTACTTTCTAATTTTCTGTGTATAGATTCTTAGTCTCTTTGGTTAGGTTTATTCCTAGGTATCTTATAGTTTTGGGTACAATTGTAAATGGGATTGACTCCTTAATTTCTCTTTCTTCAGTCTTGTTGTTGGTGTAGAGAAATGCAACTGATTTCTGTGCATTGATTTTATATCCTGACACTTTACTGAATTCCTGTACAAGTTCTAGCAGTTTTGGAGTGCAGTCTTTTGGGTTTTCCACATATAGTATCATATCATCTGCGAAGAGTGATAGTTTGACTTCTTCTTTACCAATTTGGATGCCTTTAATTTCTTTTTGTTGTCTGATTGCTGAGGCTAGGACTTCTAATACTATGTTGAATAGCAGTGGTGATAATGGACATCCCTGCCGTGTTCCTGACCTTAATGGAAAAGCTTTCAGTTTTTCTCCATTGAGAATGATATTTGCGGTGGGTTTTTCATAGATGGCTTTGATAATATTGAGGTATGTGCCCTCTATCCCTACACTTTGAAGAGTTTTGATCAGGAAGGGATGCTGTACTTTGTCAAATGCTTTTTCAGCATCTATTGAGAGTATCATATGGTTCTTGTTCTTTCTTTTATTAATGTGTTCTATCACATTGATTGATTTGCGGATGTTGAACCAACCCTGCAGCCCTGGAATAAATCCCACTTGATCGTGGTGAATAATCCTTTTAATGGACTGTTGAATCCTATTGGCTAGTATTTTGGCGAGAATTTTTGCGTCTGTGTTCATCAAGGATATTGGTCTGTAGTTCTCTTTTTTGGTGGGATCCTTGTCTGGTTTTGGGATCAAGGTGATGCTGGCCTCATAGAATGAGTTTGGAAGTTTTCCTTCCATTTCTATTTTTTGGAACAGTTTCAGGAGAATAGGAATGAGTTCTTCTTTAAATGTTTGGTAGAATTCCCCTGGGAAGCCATCTGGCCCTGGGCTTTTGTTTGTCTGGAGATTTTTGATGACTGTTTCAATCTCCTTACTGGTTATGGGCCTGTTCAGGTTTTCTATTTCTTCCTGGTTCAGTTGTGGTAGTTTATATGTCTCTAGGAATGCATCCATTTCTTCCAGATTGTCCAATTTGTTGGCGTAGAGTTGCTCATAGTATGTTCTTATAATTGTCTGTATTTCTTTGGTGTTAGTTGTGATCTCTCCTCTTTC
Organism: Meles meles; assembly: GCF_922984935.1. Taxonomy (NCBI): domain Eukaryota; kingdom Metazoa; phylum Chordata; class Mammalia; order Carnivora; family Mustelidae; genus Meles; species Meles meles. The sequence continues at coordinate 100,293,954 of NC_060075.1, forward strand.
ATTCATGATTTTATTGATTTGGGTCCTTTCTCTTTTCTTTTTGATGAGTCTGGCCAGGGGTTTATCAATCCTATTGATTCTTTCAAAGAACCAGCTCCTAGTTTCATTGATTTTTTCTATTGTTTTTTTGGTTTCTATTTTGTTGATTTCTGCTCTGATCTTTATGATTTCTCTTCTCCTGCTGGGTTTAGGGTTTCTTTCTTGTTCTTTCTCCAGCTCCTTTACGCGTAGGGTTAGGTTGTGTACTTGAGACCTTTCTTGTTTCTTGAGAAAGGCTTGTACCGCTATATATTTTCCTCTCAGGACTGCCTTTGCTGTGTCCCACAGATTTTGAACTGTTGTGTTTTAATTATCATTTGTTTCCATGAATTTTTTCAATTCTTCTTTAATTTCCTGGTTAGCCCATTCATTCTTTAGAAGGACGCTGTTTAGTCTCCATGTATTTGGGTTCTTTCCAGCTTTCCTCTTGTGATTGAGTTCTAGCATCAGAGCATTGTGGTCTGAAAATATGCAGGGAATAATCCTAATCTTTTGATACCGGTTGAGACCTGATTTGTGACCCAGGATGTGATCTATTCTGGAGAAGGTTCCATGTGCACTAGAGAAGAATGTGTATTCTGTTGCTTTGGGATGAAATGTTCTGAATATATCTGTGATGTCCATCTGGTCCAGTGTGTCATTTAAGGCCTTTATTTCCTTGTTGATCTTTGGCTTGGATGATCTGTCCATTTCAGTGAGGGGAGTGTTAAAGTCCCCTACTATTATTGTATTATTATTGATGTGTTTCTTTGATTTTGTTATTAATTGGTTGATATAGTTGGCTGCTCCCACGTTAGGGGCATAGATATTTAAAATTGTTAGATCTTCTTGTTGGACAGACCCTTTGAGTAGGATATAGTGTCCTTCCTCATCTCTTATTATAGTCTTTGGCTTGAAATCTAATTGATCTGATATAAGGATTGCCACCCCAGCTTTCTTCTGATGCCCATTAGCATGGTAAATTGTTTTCCACCCCCTCACTTTCAATCTGGAGGTGTCTTCGCGTCTAAAATGAGTTTCTTGTAGGCAACATACTGATGGGTTTTGTTTTTTTATCCATTCTGATACCCTGTGTCTTTTGATTGGGGCATTTAGCCCATTAACATTCAGGGTAACTATTGAGAGATATGAATTTAGTGCCATTAGTAGCCTGTAAGGTGACTGTTACTGTATATTGTCTCTGTACCTTTCTGATCTACTACTTTTAGGCTCTCTCTTTGCTTAGAGGACCCCTTTCAATATTTCCTGGAGACCTGGTTTGGTGTTTGCAAATTCTTTCAGTTTTTGTTTGTCCTGGAAGCTTTTGATCTCTCCTTCTATTTTCAATGATAGCCTAGCTGGATAGAGTATTCTTGGCTGCATGTTTTTCTCGTTGAGTGCTCTGAATATATCATGCCAGCTCTTCCTGGCCTGCCAGGTCTCTGTGGATAAGTCTGCTGCCAATCTAATATTTTTACCATTGTATGTTACAGACTTCTTTTCTCAGGCTGCTTTCAGGATTTTCTCTTGGTCACTAAGACTTGTCAATTTTACTATTAGGTGACGGGGTGTGGACCTATTCTTGTTGACTTTGAGGGGGGTTCTCTGCATCTCCTGGATTTTGATGCTTGTTCCCTTTGCCATATTAGGGAAATTCTCTCCAATGATTCTCTCCAATAGACCTTCTGCTCCCCTCTCTGTTTCTTCTTCTTCTGGAATCCCAATTATTCTAATGTTGTTTCATCTTATGGTGTCACTTATCTCTCGAATTCTCCCCTCATTGTCCAGTAGCTGTTTGTCCCTCTTTTGCTCGGCTTCCTTATTCTCTGTCATTTGGTCTTCTATATCACTAATTCTTTCTTCTGCCTCATTGATCCTAGCAGTGAGAGCCTCCATTTTTGATTGCAGCTCATTAATAGCTTTTTTGATTTCAACTTGGTTAGATTTTAGTTCTTTAATTTCTCCAGAAAGGGCTTTAATATCTGCAGAGTGGGTTTCTCTAATATCTTCCATGCCTTTTTCGAGCCCGGCTAGAATGTTCAGAATCGTCATTCTGAACTCTTGATCTGACATAGTACCAATGTCTGTGTTGATTAGGTCCCTAGCCTTCGGTACTGTCTCTTGTTCTTTTGTTTGTGGTGATTTTTTCTGCCTTGTCATTTTGTCCAGATAAGAGGATATGAAGGAGCAAATAAACTACTAATAGGGTGGCAAAGACCCTGGAAAAATGCGCTGTAACCAAATCAGAAGAGACCCCAAATTGTGGGGGGGAGAAAGGGGATAAAAAACAGGTTCTGAAAAAAAAAAAAAAAGAAAAAATTTAAAAAATAAAACAAATAAAAAAATATAAAAAAGAAAGAAAAAATATATATTTTTAGATGAACTAGTCAAAAAACGTTAAAAAAGAAAAGGGTAAAAGTTTTAAAAAAATTTAGCAGAAGAAGAAAAAAGAAAAAAGAAAAAAAAATTGAAAAAAAGAAAAAAAAATTGAAAAAAGAAAAATAAATTGAAGTAGCCGCAAGACTAAAGAATCATGGGGAGAAAGCCATGAGTTCCGTGCTTTGCTTTCTCCTCCTCTGGAATTGCTCTGCTGTCTTAGGAATTGAATCTGCTTTCTCCTTGATAGATGAACTTCGTCCTGGCTGGATATTTTGTTGATCTTCTGGGGGAGGGGCCTGTTGTAGTGATTCTCAAGTGTCTTTGCCCGAGGCGGGATTGCACCGCCCTTACCGGCGGCTGGACTAAGTAATCGGCTCGGGTTCGCTTTTGGGAGCTTCTGTTCCCTGAACGCTTTCTGTAGAGTTCCGGAGGACGGGAATGAAAATGGCGGCCTCCCAGTCTCCGGCCCGGAGGAGCCGAGAGCCTGGGGCCCCACTCCTCAGTGCGCCCCCAGAGGACAGCACCCAATCACTCCCGTATCCCCAGCCTCTAGCCGCGCTCCGAGCTCACCCAGCCCGCGACCAGTTCAAGGTAACCCCGAGCTGAGAGTTCAGTCCTCGGCTCTGTCTTTGCAGCCGGTTTCTCCGTTCTAATACCTGCGAGCTCTCCGACACTCTGACACCCCCGATCCTTCTGTGACCTTGCGGGGCCTGGGGCCACGCTGGCCCCGCGTGGGCTTCACCCCGGTTTAGCCCCTGGAGCAATGTCCCTCAGTGGAACAGAATTTTAAAAGTCCTGATTTTGTGCTCCGTTGCTCCGCCGCTTGCCGGGAGCCGGCCCCTCCCCCCGCGGTCTATTTTCCCGTCGTTTTAGATTCACTTCTCCGCCAGTCCTACCTTTCAGAAAGTGGTTGATTTTCTGTTTCTAGAGTTGCTGTTCTTCTTCTCTTCACTCTCCCGTTGGATTTGTAGGTGTTTGCAATGTTTAGATAAGCTATCGAGCTGATCTCCTGTTACCTGATGTAGTCTCAGACTGCTACTTCTCCGCCATCTTGACTCCCACCAACAACTAAGACTTTTTTGTTTGTTTGTTTGTTTTAAATTTTAGTGAGAAAGTGAGAGTGAACATAAGTGGAGGAAGGGCAGTGAGAGAGGGGAGAGACAGAGAGAATCCTAAGCAGGATCCATGTTCAGCACAGATCCAATGGGGATTCAATCTCATGACCTTGAGATCATGACTTGACCTGAAATGAAGAGTTAGACACTTAACCTACTGAGCCATCCAGGTGCCCCAAATAACCAAGAATTCTATCCTCTTCATAGTTTATGTCTCTTTACTTGTCAGCGAAACAGATTCTATTCATTGGGTGGCTTTGATATTTTGACTGATGGATCAGGCATCATCTTGAATATGACCAGTCCTCATACTCTAGGGAAGGAGCCCTCATGCCAGAAGCTTGCTCAAAAAATATTGACTAGGACTTGGAACAGGAACCTGCATGACCTCCAGGGGTTTCTAAAGCATGTTCCCAGCATAAACCCAGAAGGTAGAGAACCAGGAACTCCTGGTGACCTGATGCATGAATGACTAAGTCAGCATTTTGAATCATTGCTTTCATCCAAGTGAAACCCTAAGAAAACTTTTCTATGATCAAGGTCACTAGAGTCAAATGGTCTTTATCTTAGGACAAGGAATGAAATCCATGGAGGGTGAATGAGGTCCAAACACGACTAGATGACCCTGATCATGTACTGCAGTGGCCTTAGTAGGCAGATCCTCTTATTCACTAAGATAATGATCTAATCAGAATTGGAGCAGGGACATCAGTGATATCTAATCAATTCCTCTAGGATGTGGAAGAACAGCCATTGATTTTAAGAGAAAAAAGTCATCAGCTATTGAACTCGTATCCACCCTTGATAGATTTTTGACTGAGCAAGTGTAAATCATGCATTTTCAAGATCTTAAACTTTTGTGTGTGATTAGTGGAGACTCTGGCAGAAAGGCAATTCAAGGGAGGTGATAACAGCTCTGGGGATATGGCTTGAGCAGTGCACCCAGTGTGCTCATGGTTTTGTTATCATAGCTGTTGTCTGAACTGAATTCACTCTATATCAACACAAACTCAATATTGTAGAGAAAGAAATGAATCTAAGACTCCTTTATCAGATCATGTTGGCTTCTAGTTTTTGAAATGTTTTTGGTGAACCATGCAGCTGAGAGTGGAACATGGGGGACCATGAATACCAAGTTGGGGTATTTATCTCTTCTTCTGTATGAAAAGTATTTTTGCTGTTGTTGTTTCAATGTCTAATGGTGAAATTGAAAACAAAAGAGAACAGTAAAAATTATCACTTTAATTCCTGTAAACAAAAATTTTGCTATCTCAATAAGAGTGAACCTCCCCTCAGTCTGAATGCTCAGACCACCAAGCTCTCCCTGAAAACAGCAAAATGCCAAACACCCTGAGATGTTTACCCAATATTCATTTAGAAGAAGCAATTGTGAAAAAATATATAGTGTGCCTAGGTGGCTCATTCAGTTAAGTGTCAGACTCCTGATTTTGGCTGAGGTCATGATCTCAGGGTCCTGGATGGAGCCTCACCTGGGGCCCACATTCAGTGGGGAGTCTGCTTGAGGATTCTCACTCTCTCCCTCTCCCTCTGCCCCTCCTCCCATTTACATGCATGTGTGCTCTTTCTCTAAAAATAAATAAGTCTTTAAAAAATTAAAAAGAAAAAAAAAGAAGGTAACAGAGGAAGATCATAGTGATATGCTGATTTAAAGGGAATTTTTTAAGATGCAAAGGGAAAACATCTAGATGGATAAGAATATACAGGCATTGACTGTAGATGCAGAGTGAGCAGTATTATTAGTTTCCCATTGTTACCATAACAAATTGCCATATATATGGTGTCTTTAAACAACAGATATACTATCTTACAGTTCTAGAGGTCAGAAGTCTGAAATGGTCCTGCTTGGGCTAACCTCAAGGTATCTGCAGAACTGCATTCCTCTGGGGTCTCCAGGGGAATTTCCGATCTCAAGACCTTTAGTTTAATCACCTTTTGCCATGTAAGGCAACGTTCAAGTGTACCAGGGATATTTAGCGTTGTCTGGGAACACCTATGGGTGGAGTTTCTGTTCAATCCACTATAGTGATGAAGAAAAAAATAAAAGAAAGCAAATAATGAACACAGGTTGGATGCAGTCACTCCACACCTCTCATTTGTGTCTTATTCTCCTGCCATTTTAGTCCATCTGCTTGATTTATTTGGAACTTTGTCATTTTGTTTGTTTGTTTTTTTGTTTGGTGCTAAATTCAGAAAACGAATGCAGAGTGGACCCAACCTCCTTGAGTGGCTGGAAAAAAAACAAAATGCTAACCTAAGACGAAGTGTGATAAGCAGTATGTGGTCTAGGAAGCAGCTGGGCACCGGAATTGCATATTATGCAATTATATTCAATTCCTGACCATTGTCGAGGAAGTTTTTTACAGGTAATTATGGAAGGTTACAACAGTGGCCTTTCTACTAGAGTTTAATGTTTCCAGTGGATGCTCATGAATAGTGATATTTTACCTAAGAATAAAATCACTCACTTCCACTTAAAACACTCATTAGCAAACTTTTTAAATGGTTGCATTGTCTGAAGCCTGATTAGTCCTGTTAGACTTTGATTAATGCTGCTCATTACTGAGATTAAGCGTTAGCTTTGTGCAGTCTACTCCATTGACTCATAACGTGAAACATTTCACATTGAAAGTGAGTCATGTAGACAAATGATAGTATTTTAATCAATTGACTTAGTGGTGCTATCACAACCCTCATGAAAGGTCTAGGCACACTGGAAAATGCCACATCTTTAATAGTTTATAATTAGTTCTGGACAATGAATGGCTTTCACATCTGCTGAGAAGACCTTCCTGTAGGGCTCTTCCTGATAAGAATTACAGTATGCATTTCTTGCTGCTTGAAAACATTACATTTAGCATTATTAACAGTGGAGCTGTAGATTTAAATCTTAGTTTCCCCAATAACCTTAATATTATGAATCTAAACAGAAATACTGTCTACTTGTTTGCCAGGGGAGGTGAATCAGGTAGAGCCACAGCACGGTCTGCACTCGTAATTGGACGATTAATATGATGGATGAAGACTCTCATTTAAAATTTTATGGGGTAGAACAACATGGCACACAAGTCCCCCTCTGTGTTGTGTAAGCAAATGAATGAAGACAACTAAAACCCTATAAAATCTCATATATAAGTTTGTAATTGATGAAAAAATCTCATTATGGTGTTCTGAGGGGAGGGGTAAAAACTACATAAATTATGTTCTAATTTATTCATGAAAATAATGAAGAGTATGGTTAGCAATCTAGGGTATAGAAATAAAGATAGGAGACATATATAGTTAAAAAGTAGAAAACAAGAAAAATCGGAACTTAAAGTTTGTAGGTTTTTCTCAATTTGTCCTGTTTGGTTTACTATGTAAACCACTTTGATCTGAAAATAGAAATCTGTGACTGATACAATCTCAGACCAGTTTTGTTATCCAATATTGGTTGGTTAAAGTTTCAACATTTGTGTAAATTATTTGTGATAATTTCAAACTTCAAACTGTGTGCAGTCTTTAAACAAGGATAAATTTCTTTTATCCTGGAAGTTAAAAAGGAATCCTCACTTCTCTTTTCTTCTTCTGTCTGAAAATACAATTCATGCTGTAATCTCCAGCAATCATCAGCACTGAGGCTTCATGTTCATTTAAGAATCAGAAATTTAATTTTCTGTAAAAGAGATAGTATACAGTTTGTCATATAGTGTCTGTTAAGCAAACATTAGAATCCCTAGACTGCTGGGGAAATTGTTAAGTGCATTATTAAAAAAAAACAAATTAGTACACAGGAAATGCCTATTTAATCATACCAATTTTGTTCATGAAGAAAATAGAGAGATATACATATGCAAGAAGATTCCAAACGTACCACTGAGTTGAATATTCTTGTTCAAGTTCACTTAGATGTCCAAGCCATCTTAAGAATTTTAGAGTTGTAATGGAAGAATAGAAAAAAAAAATTAAAATTTTGATATTATTTTCCTACCATTAAATTCAGCTGTAATAAACACCATCAGAAGTGCCATAATAAGGCTATCTTCAAGTATTAGCTAATACTATTTTTTTAAATGGGGCAACAATAAAGTCAACAAAATAAAATTCCTGTATACTTGATATAAAAAAAAAAAAGAATTTTAGAGTTGTGTCAAAAAATGTTTTCCCATGATTTGATTAAATTATTGCTGAGGTAGTTAAAGCAGTAGAATGGTATGAGCTGGTTGTGTTTGGACGAGATCTGGGAAGGAAGAAATGTGTGATAGGACACACATCAAACCATAAAGGACAGCATACAGAGGGGTGGGCCTGATGGCTCAGATGGCGCCAGGACCTGTAAGGTTGTATCTTCCTGGGGTCAAGCCTCCTTGGAGCAGAAAGAGAGAGAGGAAACTTGGGAGCAATTGCACTTAAATTCTGGATCTCCACAATCTGAAAGGCAAGGTGAATCTGAGTGGAACTGGCTATGGGTTATTTCATTCTGAGCAGAAGACAGGCTGGTGAGAAATGTTTGTTAATGATCTGTTGGTGGTAAATGTGAAGAATACAAAGCAAAGTAAAAAAGACTGGAATCTGGGAGAATAGATATGGGTCTGCTCAAAAATCTGGGCTTATAGAAAGAAAAATAATAGACACCATGAGAGAGATTTTGAGGCAAGAATTCATGCATTAAAAGATATACTGAATACAGATGTTTTGGGAATAGTATGATTTAAATGAGTGCCCAATTCCAAGATTTCATGGACTAATCTCAGGCAGTTTGTCTCATTGACTGAGGAGCACATACCAGACATGGTTGGAAGGTAAGATGATTAGTTTGACGAGTGTTAAATGTGGGTATAAGTTGGTGGTAGATTTTTTCAAAAGGAAAAGTGGCTGTGTTTATTAGAAATAAAAAGAATTATACTTATCCAAAAGGACAACTTTTATTATAAAATTTATTATATATATATAATTTATATATCTAAAATATATAAAATTTATTATCATGTTTTCACAATTGTTAATAATATGTTGTCAAATGCATCCCAGAAAACATCAAACAAGTGCAATAAATCTACTGATAGTTCAACCTAAAAGTGAGGTGTTCAGGTAAACAAGAATTTTCAGGTATCACTCTTTTAAGATTGATTTACATTTTTATGAAAATGTGACATGGAATTGCCCAAAACATCTGAAGATGATGACAATATTTGAAGGCAAATTTATTCAAAAACAGCAACTGCTTGTCCATTCTCCAGGACAGTACACCCACTTTTCTTGTCTTTTTAAAAAATATTTTATTTATCTATGTGACTCACAGAGAGAGATCACAGGCAGGCAGAGAGGCAGGCAGAGAGAGAGGGGGAAGCAGGCTCCCTGCTGAGCAGAGAGCCCAATGAGGGGCTCGATCCCAGGACTCTTGAGATCATGACCTGAGCCAAAGGCAGAGGGTTAACTCACTGGACCATGCAGGTGCCCCGACACTTACTTTTCTGATGTCATGATGACTATATAGCAACAACTTGGAGCACTGACAGTATTGAGAGGCAACACAGATTATGTTTTGAGATTATAGAACGAGAGAACTTATTTTGTCTGAATTGCAAAGTATTTTGTATGTTGTATACTTCCGGTGCCCCATAACTTCTTGAACCACATGCCAAATAAAATAGAAACCAAGACCCATATTAATTCCATCATAAAGTCATGGAATTAAACCACTTAAGTGAGAGCAAAATTAATGCAGTGTGGAATTCAGTAATTTCTTTCCTGTTCTAAAGAACACAAAATCTTTCTGTATACTTGACATCTAAACTACTGATATTTTAAAAACTGATTTTACGTGTTCATCAATAATGATTAATCTGTAGAATTGTCAGAAATCGAGCACAGTATTTCTGCTCTATCACATAAGCTACGTGCACAAATGCACTATTAATGAAGCTTTCCTTATTATGTGTCAAGGTCTCTGGTTGTTACTTTCCTTGTATTATATCTCATTTAATCCACACTATCATTTATCTAAGTAGGTATATTATTGAGAACAGTTATAGCCAAGGGAACTGAAGCTCAGAGATATAAGTGCTTTACCCAAGTTATACAAACCTTATGTGTAAGAGTTATGCCTCAAGCATAATATTTAGATAGACAACACTATTTAATTTATTATATACCTATATGATACACTGTATGGTTTTGGTGTGTTTTTTTTTTTTCCCCACAATTAAAAGTCTGCATTAAGAACTTCTGATCAAGAAGGAAAATGTGAGGGTGCTTGGGTGGCTCAGTGGGTTAAAGCCTCTGCCTTTGACTCAGGTCATGATCCCAGGGTCCTGGGATCGAGCCCCGCCTTGGGCGGGCTCTCTGCTCCGCAGGGAGCCTGCTTCCTTCCCGCTCTCTCTCTGCCTGCCTCTCTGCCTAATTGTGATCTCTGTCTGTCAAATAAATAAATAAAATCTTTAAAAAAAAAAGAAAGAAAATGTGACTTTACTGAGATTGAAAATTCAAAGTATAATGCAGCTCTTATTCATTTCAAAAAATTGTAGGCACATTATCACTTTCTCAATAAGTGATGATTAATTTGTACTGAAACTTTTCCCTTGACGATGCTTGTCATTTCTATCAAAACTATCTAAAGGTCCCCTCTGGAATAGCTTTCTTTTTATCCTAAATGTAAATAAATGATGATTATGTGACTGGGAATTTATTCAACAAACTTTGTTAGCAAAGTTATTAAGAGCCTATTATATGCCTCACTGGGTAGAAAGAAATGGAATATTTTCAAAGATAAATACAGTACTTACCACATCTGAAGTTCTCAATGTATCACATAGACATGCACAATAGTGATATGGTATAAACAACTAGAAGTTGTTTGTCCTGAGCTAGATTAGTAAAGCAATTATAGTACCATAAATTCATAGATTTTAATTTTTCGGAAAATATTGAAAATATTTTTCAATATTTGATATATATTGATATATGATATATATATGATATTGAAATAAAATATATTTCAAAAATATTGAAAATATTTTTCAATTATAGCTGAAAAACCAGTCAGAAACCCAGAAAGCATCAGGAATTCCCTTCACTGGGATGAAATTAGGTCAGACTATTTCGGTTTTCCTGTAAGATGTTGCTCTGTTTGAGATTAAAAGCCTGTTGGGAGAGGAATCCAGTTGGTACAATTTGGTTCAGATGTCCCCATCTTGGCTTGTGTAGGGCAGGCCAACCTGATGGATGATCTTACCAACACTGAATACGGTGGGAATAAATACAGAAAAGGAACTGAGGTGCTGTTGCTACAAACATATTTTAATAGATGCCAAGTAGCAAGAAAGTGTTCCAATGTCCACTACAATTCTGTTGTATCTATCAATCTCTATCTTTGTCTCTAGGTATATATATCTATATTCTAAATGACAACAGTAAGGGGAAAACCGAGTAAAGTGGTACCTACTTCTTCTAATTCATGGTTTCTTAAGTCACTTATTCATTTTTCCATTAAAAAAATATATTTGGGGACAGTCAAGATGGCGGGGAAGTAGGAGGAGGCACCGTTTCAACCTGTACCCTAAAGTGAGCTGATTACCTACCAAAGAATTCCGACCACCCATGAAATCAGCCTGAGATCAGAATTATACATGTCTGGATCTCTACAGGAGCAGAAGATGCCAGTGGCAGGTAAAGCCGACCGGGAGCATTGGACTGATATCGGAAGATAAACAAAAGCGGGAGGAAGCCACCAGAGGTGATGAATTGGAAAGTAATACCCCAATACGAGAGTGCCCTGCATCTGGGGACCAGAATTAACTTGGAGTCTGGTTGAAAGCACTCAAAAAACAGAGAGCAAAGGATCGCAGGGGGAAATAGTGGGAACCTGGGCGCTTAGGGTCAGATACCTAAGTCCCCGGACCCAGGACAGCCTCCCCTGGTGCTGAGCCAGAGAGAGTGTGGTGGAGAAATCAGGTCTCCATCCCTGAGCCGCCAGTGCACCTGACCCGCCAGCGCGCCCAAGAACGAGTGGGGTCTGGCTCCCGTGAGGGGCTGGGAACCTGGCCAGATGGCAATCCTGAAATGCGAGCATCCCACACCCTCCCTTGGGAGAGGTTCTCATAGGCGCTAGCCTGGAGCTCTGGCATCCGGAAAAACCAGACATTCCCAGCCCAGGACAGCAGGAAAATCTCAGTGTGCGATCTCTGCTCAGAACCTCTCTGGCGGTCTGGAGCTGCCTAGACAGCCACCGCTGCCCTGGTTTTGGGTACAACGAGGAGCTCCTGCATCCCCAGGGACAGTGACTCTGAACCGACTCTGCCAGCAGCTCTTGCAAAACATTCTGAGGCTTCTCTCTGAGAGGGAGGTCCGGGTGAAGTTTGCACTCCTCTAAACCTCCAAAAACCATCAAAAGCTGTCAAGGCAAGAGAAAACAGATGAAAGAACATAAAAACCCCCAGAGAACAAAAGCCTGAAAAAAACCAATTTCCTCAGAGCCCACCCCCTTGAGGGGAGCGGGAGGACCTAACTCAGGGAACATCATTGTCTGAAAACCCACGTGGCAGGCCCCTCCCCCAGAAAACCAACCAGGAAGGAAGAAAAAAAAAAAGACTACAAGAGAACCACCACCACTACTTCATAAATACAACTTTTATTTTTAACTCTTTACCAATATTCTGGTTCTTTTTTTTTTATACATTCAGATAATTTTTTAACCTATTTACCATCACACTGAGATGTCCAGTACATCAAATTCTTTAATAACCTTTTAACCTGAACTTTTTGATACATACACCTAGGTTTTTCTTTTGCTTTTCTATTTTTTTAATTCTTTTTTAATTTTAACTTAGTTTAGTCTAGTTTATTCTTTTTTAATTTTTATTTTCTACTATACATATAGAGTTAAACTTCAAGGTAATCCCCTTTCCCCAATCAATGCTACCCCTATAGGCAAACCAGTTTCTAATCCCCCTGTAACTTAGGAAAGTTGAGTCCCTTAACAAAAACATCAAGATACATTCAGGAAGAATCAAAATAACCTTCCTCACCCACACTGAGAATTTATAACCACTCTCCCAATTTTTCCTTCTGTCAGTGTTTCTGTGAATTTGTGTTTGTCCTGATAATATATAAATCTTATACTTGGGGTTCTTTCTGATGAGGTTCTACCCTTTTTTTTGCTTATATATATATTTTTTTCTCTTGTCATATACTTTTATCAGTCTTTTCGTTTGTCTGTTTTTGTTTGTATACTTCACAAATCTTACCTTGTGGCCCATTTGGGCTGAGCCTTCTCTTTTATCTTCCCTTTTTTCCTATCTCTCTCTCTCTCTTTTTTTTTCTTTTCCTTTCCCCCCCTTTTTTTTCCTTTCTTCTTCTCTATTTCTTTTTCTTTTCTTTTTTCTCTCATTTGCGTGGGGAATCCTGATTGCACAGAAGCGTTCCAGGGTGAACATTGACTGCACCACAATCGATAAGTCCAGCTGCATCTGTTTAGTCATCTCTTACCAAAATGACTAGGAGGAGGAATACCCAACAGAAGAAAAATACAGAGGATGGGCCTTCTGCAACAGAGCTAATGGCTATCGACATAGACAATATGTCAGAAAAGGAATTCAGACTAACAATTATCCAGGCAATAGCTAGGTTGGAGAAAGCCATGGATGACCAAACAGAATTGATTAGGGCAGAACTGAAAGCCACCAGGGATGATGTTCACAATGTTAGGGCAGAACTGAAAGCCACCAGGGATGATGTTCAAAATGCTCTCAATGAGTTCCAATCCAATCTAAATTCTCTAAAAGCTAGGGTAACTGAGACAGAAGATAGAATTAGTGATCTGGAGGACAAACAGATAGAGAGAAAGGATCAGGAGGAAGCCTGGAACAAACAGCTCAGAAGCCACGAAAACAGAATCAGGGAAATAAACGATGCCATGAAACGTTCCAACATCAGAATTATTGGAATCCCTGAAGGGGAAGAAAAAGAAAGAAGTCTAGAAGATATAGTGGAAGAAGTTGTCTATGAAAATTTTCCCAATCTCACGAATGGAAACAACGTTCATGTACTAGAGGCAGAAAGATTTCCTCCCAAGATTTTAGATTCTCGAAAGTCCTCACGGCACCTTATCGTTAAAATGGGGAATTATGTTTCAAGAGAGACCCTCTTAAAAGCAGCTAGGACAAAGAAGCTTCTTACATACAGAGGAAAGCCCATTAGAATAACGTCAGACCTTTCCACAGAGACCTGGAAAGCCAGGAAGGGCTGGCAAAATATATTCAGAGTACTAAATGAGAAGAACATGCAACCAAGAATACTCTATCCAGCAAGACTGACATTTAAAATGGATGGAGAGATAAAGAGTTTCCAAGACCGCCAAGGCTTAAAAGACTATGCAACCACCAAGCCAACACTACAGGAAATATCAAGGGGGGGTCCTATAAAAGAGAAAAAATCCCAAGAATATCATTGAACAGAAATATAGAAACAATCTACAGACAGAAAGACTTCAAAGGCAACACGATGTCAATAAAAGCCTATCTCTCAATAATCACTCTCCATGTGAATGGCCTAAATGCGCCCATAAAATGACACAGGGTTGCAGATTGGATAAAACGACAGGACCCATCCATATGTTGTCTACAAGAGACCCATTTTGAACCTAAGGATACACCCAGACTGAAAGTGAAGGGATGGAGAAGCATCGTTCATGCCAATGGGCCTCAAAAGAAGGCCGGGGTAGTGATTCTCATATCAGATAAATTAGATTTTAAACTAAAGACTGTAGTCAGAGATACAGAAGGACACTACATCATTCTTAAAGGGACTATCCGCCAAGATGATCTAATAATTGTGAATATCTATGCCCCCAATATGGGAGCACCCAATTACATAAGAAAACTATTAATCAAGATGAAGAGTCATATTGATATGAATACAATAATAGTAGGAGATCTTAATATGCCTCTCTCAGAAATAGATCATCGAAGCAGAAAATTAATAAAGAAATAAGAGCATTGAATGAAACATTGGACCAGATGGACCTCATAGACATATACAGAACATTCCACCCTAAAACAACAGAATACTCATTCTTCTCAAGTGCACATGGAACCTTCTCCAGAATAGACCACATACTGGGTCACAAAGCAGGACTCAACCGATACCAAAAGACTGACATTATTCCCTGCATATTCTCAGATCACAATGCTTTGAAACTGGAACTCAATCACAAGGAAAAGTTCAGAAGGAACTCAAACACCTGAAAGCTAAAGACCACCTTGCTTAAGAATGCTTGGATCAACCAGGAGATCAAAGATGAACTTAAACAATTCATGGAAACCAATGAGAATGAAGACACTTCGGTCCAAAACCTATGGGATACAGCGAAGGCGGTTCTAAGGGGGAAATACATAGCCATCCAAGCCTCCCTCAAAAAAATTGAAAAATCCAGAATACACCAGCTGTCTCTACACCTTAAAGAACTGGAGAATCAACAACAAATAAACCAACTCCACATGCAAGAAGGGAAAGAATCAAGATTAGAGCAGAGATCAATGAGGTACAGTAGAACGTATCAATGAAACTAGAAGCTGGTTTTTTGAAAGAATCAATAAGATCGATAAACCATTGGCCACAACTAACACCAAGGAAATAGAAACAATCATCAGAAATTATTACCAACAGTTATATGCCAATAAGCTAAGCAACCTAGATGAAATGGATGCATTCCTGGAAAACTACAAACTCCCAAAATTGAACTAGGAAGAATTTTACAACCTGGATAGACCGATATCTAGTAATGAGATTGAAGCAGTGATCAAAAACCTCCCAAAAAACAAGAGCCCAGGACCTGATGGATTCCCTGGAGAATTCTACCAAACTTTCAAAGAAGAAATAACACCAATTCTTCTGAAGCTGTTCCAAAAAATTGAAGCAGAAGGAAAACTTCCAGACTCTTTTTATGAAACCAGCATTACCCTGATCCCCAAACCAGGCAAAGACCCTACCAAAAAGGAGAATTTCAGACCAATATCACTGATGAATATGGATGCAAAGATTCTCAACAAGATCCTAGCAAACAGGATCCAGCAGCACATTAAAAAGATTATCCACCATGACCAGGTGGGATTCATCCCCGGGCTGCAAGGTTGGTTCAACATTTGCAAATCAATCAATGTGATAGAACAAATTAATAAGAGAAGAGAGAAGAACCACATGGTCCTCTCAATTGATGCAGAAAAAGCATTTGACAAAATCCAGCATCCGTTCCTGATGAAAACGCTTCAAAGTATAGGGATAGAGGGAACATTCCTGAACTTCATAAAATATATCTATGAAAGACCCACAGCAAATATCATCCTCAATGGGAAAAAGCTTGCAGCCTTCCCGTTGAGATCAGGAACACGACAAGGATGCCCACTCTCACCACTCTTGTTCAACATAGTATTAGAAGTTCTAGCAACGGCAATCAGACAACAAAGAGAAATAAAAGGTATCCAAATTGGCAAGGAAGAAGTCAAACTCTCTCTCTTCACAGATGACATGATTCTTTATATTGAAAACCCCAAAGACTCCACCCCCAAACTACTAGAACTCATACAGCAATTCAGTAATGTGGCAAGATACAAAGTCAATGTACAGAAATCAGTGGCTTTCTTATACACTAACAATGAAAATACAGAAAGGGAAATTAGAAAATCGATTCCATTTACTATAGCACCAAGAACCATAAGATACCTGGGAATAAACCTAACCAAAGAGGTAAAGGACCTGTACTCGAGGAACTACAGAACACTCATGAAAGAAATTGAAGAAGACACAAAAAGATGGAAGACTGTTCCATGCTCTTGGATTGGAAGAATAAACATTGTTAAAATGTCTATACTGCCTAGAGCAATCTATACTTTTAATGTCATTCGATCAAAATTCCACGGGTATTTTTCAAAGAGCTGGAGCAAATAATCCTAAAATTTATATGGAATCAGAAGAGACCCCAAATTTCCAAGGGAATGTTGAAAAACAAAAGCAAAACTGGCGGCATCACGTTACCTGATTTCAAGCTTTACTACAAAGCTGTGATCACTAAGACAGTGTGGTACTGGCATAAAAACAGACACATAGGGCGCCTGGGTGGCTCAGTGGGTTAAGCCGCTGCCTTCGGCTCAGGTCATGATCTCGGGGTCCTGGGATCGAGTCCCGCATCGGGCTTTCTGCTCAGCAGGGAGCCTGCTTCCCTCTCTCTCTCTCTCTGCCTGCCTCTCTGTCTACTTGTGATCTCTCTGTCAAATAAAATCTTAAAAAAAAAAAAAAAAAAACCAGACACATAGACCAGTGGAACAGAGTGGAGAGCCCAGATATGGACCCTCAACTCTATGGTGAAATAATCTTCGACAAAACAGGAAAAAATATACAATGGAAAAAAGACAGTCCCTTCAATAAATGGTGCTGGGAAAACTGGACAGCGATATGTAGAAGAACGAAACTCGACCATTCTCTTACACCATACACAAAGATAAACTTGAAATGGATAAAAGACCTCAACGTGAGACAGGAATCTATCAGAATCCTAGAGGAGAACATAGGCAGTAACCTCTTCGATATCAGCCACAGCAACTTCTTTCAAGATATGTCTCCAAAGGCCAAGGAAACAAAAGCGAAAATGAACTTTTGGGACTTCATCAAGTTCAAAAGCTTCTGCACAACAAAGGAAACAGTCAACAAAACAAAAAGGCAACCCACGGAATGGGAGAAGATATTTGCAAATGACAGTACAGACAAAAGGTTGATATCCAGGATTTATAAAGAACTTCTCAAAATCAACACACACAAAACAGATAATCATATCAAAAAATGGGCAGAAGATATGAACAGACACTTCTCCAACAAAGACACACAAATGGCTATCAGACACATGAAAAAATGTTCATCATCACTAGCCATCAGGGTGATTCAAATTAAAACCACATTGTGATACCACCTGACACCAGTTAGAATGGCCAAAATTAGCAAGACAGGAAACAACGTGTGTTGGCGAGGATGTGGAGAAAGGGGAACCCTCTTACACTGTTGGTGGGAATGCAAGTTAGTGCAGCCACTTTGGAGAACAGTGTGGAGATTCCTGAAGAAATTAAGAATAGAGCTTCCCTATGACCCTGCAATTGCACTGCTGGGTATTTACCCCAAAGATACACATGTAGTGAAAAGAAGGGCCATCTGTACCCCAATGTTTATTGCAGCAATGGCTACGGTCGCCAAAGTGTGGAAAGAACCAAGATGCCCTTCAATGGATGAATGGATAAGGAAGATGTGGTACATATACACGATGGAGTATTATGCCTCCATCAGAAAGGATGAATACCCAACTTTTGTAGCAACATGGACGGGACTGGAAGAGATTATGCTGAGCAAAATAAGTCAAGCAGAGAGAGTCAAGTATCATATGGTCTCACTTATTTGTGGAGCATAACAAAGAACATGGAGGACATGGGGAGATGGAGAGGAGAGGGAGTTGAGGGAAACTGGAAGGGGAGATGAACCATGAGAGACTATGGACTCTGAAGGGCAACCAGAGGGTTTTGAAGGGGTGGGGGGGTGGGAGGTTGAGGAACCAGGTGGTGGGTAATAGGGAGGGCACATACTGCATGGAGCACTGGGTGTGATGCCAAAATAATGAATACTGTTATGCTGTAAATAAACAAATAAAAAAATAAATAAAATTATATAAAAAAATATATTTAGTAAGCCAAGAACTCTTCTGTGGCAGATCAATCACAGATAACCAAAATGAACATAAGTCCAAGTACCTGCCATGACAGAGCTTACATTCTCATTGGAGAGACAAACATGAACAAATAAAATACGGAGGTAATCGGAAATAAAGATAATGGAAGTGTTTAGGGAAGAAGGACCCAAAGAAGATGCTATCCCAATAGGGTAGTTAATGGTGGTCAAGGAAGGCTTCTCAGAAGAGGAGGTATTTCAAGTGAGACTAAATGCATTGAAGGAGTACATGATGTAAGCCAAGCAGTGAAAAAATATTTTAGACAAAGGGAAAATAATTTTAGACAAAAGGAAAAATAATTTTAGACAAAGGGAAAAAATGTTTTAGGCAAAGAGAATAAAAGTGGAGGGGTTTTGGGTTGGTGAAAGTGCATTTCTAGAAAATGTGTTTGGAGAGGCAGCCAGGGACATTTAAGGGCTCTGTAGTCTATTATAAGGATTTTAGATTGTCTTTATAAGGAGGGAAAACATTGGGTTTATAGAGGAAAGCTTTATTTGTGTCATGAATAAAAGGCTTAGTATGAGTTTCTCTGTGCATAGAGGTAAAAGGCATTCCAAAGAGAGGAAATGTCAAGTGAACATCGATGGAGTATTTGAGCGTTGACCACTGTGGCCGAACAATATGGTGTCAGGGTGATATGGCTGGACTCTGATAAAGTTGTGACAAATTGTGGATGTCTACTAAATAAGATGGACTTTTCTCTGTGGTCAATGAGGAATTGCAGATACTTTTTGGAAGGGAGGTCACTAGTGAAAAGATGTGAGGAAAACATGAAGGCAGATATAGCATGCAGGACGGAGTTTTTAAGAATCCGGGGGAATTCTAGTTCCACTCCCAACTCACTGAAAAAGAAACTTAATAAAATAAGTTTGTAAATCATATTTTGAACACCTCTTAGAGGTCAAAACAACCATTAAAATGTTACTCCGTTAACTGAGCTTATCTTCAAACTTTCCAGCTTTATCTAAGCAAAGAACATCTATCCCCTTCTTTTGGTGAGGAACATTTTTCTGCACAAGAGCATTGTTGCAGTACTGTAAATGAGCTTTAACAGATCCTGCACTTGGAAGTTGATTGGAAAAGAAAATTAAGGGAATATGATAAAACAAAGGTATGAAATGATCCCCTGCTTAACCAATGATGAACAAGACCTATAAAAGTGACAACAATATTAATCAAACAACAGATATTAATCAGACGAATATCTGATTTTCTCTTTTGACTGCTGAATACTAATTTGAATGAGCTAACAATAGATAAAATCGAAAAAAGAAAGACAATCTTGGATGGTTACGGTGTGCAAATAATTAATTGGTCGCCAGCAGATCTTCAGTGATGTGACAAAAAGCAAAATCTGTG
Source organism: Meles meles (assembly GCF_922984935.1). Lineage (NCBI taxonomy): Eukaryota > Metazoa > Chordata > Mammalia > Carnivora > Mustelidae > Meles > Meles meles. The sequence goes on from NC_060075.1 coordinate 100,313,583, forward strand.
CCAACTGCCAAATAATATGCCCAGCGCACAGGATGTAAATTTAAAATCCATCCTCAAAGATGAGTTGTCCATCAAACTCTTTTAGATTGCAGGGTGACCTTCCAGAATTTGAGGATGAATGAAACAAGCAGTCGAAATAATGGAAGGTGTATACTACAGGAGAATAACACATTTCTGAGTATTTTAGTGTATGTGGAATATATTACATGAAATTAGGTACCAGATGATACTATGAAATATTAAGCTGAGAAAAAATTGGTCTTATTTACATGGTATTTGAAATTCAACTTTAAGAAAGTGATAGACGATCACTTCCCAGCCTCGATCATCACATTTATTCGTTCCAACCGTATCTCACCAAGATGTCCAGTCTCTGTTCTCTGTCACTTGTTGCTATTAACTAATCATTCTCCTGTGCAGTTTCTTCCTCTTCTGAAAGCTTCCGGTGGGCCACTTCTGTCCTCAGTCAATACTTGAAACCTAGGCTCTTGTCCTTGTGTCACAGTATCCTTCAGGCTGAGCCTGGCCCAGTGCAGCGCTCCACCACTGCTGGTCGCTCCCAAGGAAGGTCTTCCCAAGCAGTCGATGCAGACCTGCGCACTACTATCTGGAGCCATTTCTAAGCATGTGTCCAGCTCCCACACTCTGGTTCTGATCCTTTCAGTTGTTGCCTTTATTTTCTGAATACAAGGTCCTCTGTGAGCTTCACTTCTTTATTTCTCCATGTGTTCACTCACACTACTCTTTTATCTTTCTGAACTATTTGCAGGCCACTGACTGTGCATGCTTGTATGCACAAAGGCCCTCATGCATGAATTTCTTAGCTTAGCATAGCTTTTTCCTCCTTATTGTGGCTAAATGCTCTTCATTAGTTAAGACTTTGTTTCATCAACTCCCTCCTCTAGGAAGCATTCTGAGGGTTTTGTCCCCCCCGGAAAATATTAAGGATTCCTCTTCCCTATGCTCTTAGCACCCTGTATCCCCTTCTGCTATTGCCGCCTTTATCCTGGGGCTGTGATTCTTCTGATTGCCCCATCTTTGTCTTTCTATTCTGGAGGGCTCAGCCTGGATTAAATTCATCACTCTATTCCAGCTACCAGTGCAGTGCATAGTACATGGTGGATGAATTTTTTTTTTTTTTAAGTCTTTTTTTTTTTTTTTTTTTTTAATTTATTTGACAGAGAGAAATCACAACTAGGCAGAGAGGCAGGCAGAGAGAGAGGAGGAAGCAGGCTCCCCGCGGAGCAGAGAGTCCGATGTGGGGCTCGATCCCAGGACCCTGAGATCATGACCTGAGCTGAAGGCAGAGGCATTAACCCACTGAGCCACCCAGGCGCCCCATGGTGGATGAATTAAATACCTCCATATTTTATGTGCAGGTATTTCAAATGTTCAGTAGTAAATTGGCCACATGCTTTGGAAAGAATACATATATTGGTAGAGAGGGAGCTTTATTGTGAGAAATTGACTCACGGGACAAAGGAGGTTGAGAAGTCCCACAATCTGAGTCTGAAAATTGGACATTCGAGAAAGTGTTTGTATAATTCCAGTGTGACTCTGAATGCCTGAGACTCAGGACATCTGATGGTATAAATACCAGTCCAAGAGCAGGACAATTTGAGGCAGGTAGGAAGGAGCAAATCCTTCCTTCCTCTGTTATTGTTCTAGTCTGGCCCTCCACGGATTGGCTGATGTCCATCTACATCAGAGGGTGGCAATCTACGACACTGAGTCCTCAAACTCAAATGTTAATGTCTTCCAGAACCACCCCTCAGACACACCCAGAAATGGTAACTAATCTGGACACTCTAATGACCAAGTCAAACTGACACAAAAAGTTAGCCGTCCCTGAAGTTAAAATGATTTCATGCAGGTTCAGTCCTCTGACCCGCCTAGACACTTAGAAGAAACGTACTTTATTTTCCCTATAAATAAGACCACAGAATCTCACCAGGGAGGAGACCCTCACTACCTCACTCTTAATCCTGTTCTTCAGTAGATTTGGATTCTCAACACAACAAACTGACAAATTTGGGGTCGATCTGTCTTGCCCTCTTGACTCCTTGACTTTGACTCCAGAATAATGGCTCTGTGAGGGTTGTGGAAGGGAAAGTGCTTCCTGACCTATGATCTGCGCATGTGGAAAACAGGCGTAGAGATCCTTGTTGGGTGCCATATTTCAGTAGTTGAGATGCCATCTTTGGTTCCAAAGAGCCTCCTTTAAATTCATCTGCAGATAGTAATAGGGGCTGAAAATACACAGAGGGGGAAAAATGGTTAAATAATAAAATCTTACCAGATGTTCTCATGTGCTCATTTTTGATAGTTGTTTTTTCATACCTACATATCTGGCATGGAGTTTGGGGTAATAGAAATATGGTGGCCAAGACTTGCTGTGGTCCTTTCCTCAGTGAGCAGACAACAAAGGGTCATACATTTACAACTCAGATCATTACTTCGAATGATAAACTCAAAGTGCCATGCTACAATGTGGGGAGAGGAGAGAAGTACTAATCTAGCCAGGGGAGCAGGAAGCTTCAACAGAGAGAGTGCACTTTACTATCAGTTCCAATGAGCGTGTTAACAATTTGCAATATTAACACAATTACCTGTTTATAGAAATTGTGGTGTCTTTCACTCTCAGAATTAGAAAATTCAAGTTCTTGCAGAAATCTACTAGACTGACTTCCATGCTGTGTATTAATGGCCTTTGACAAGCCTTTAGTTTATTTAGAATTCCTCTCTGTTTCAGAGCGCCTTGTTTCTAGCAGTAAGACAGATCCCAGGTAACTCTGCTTTTTGTTGGTTTGCTTGTTTCTCCTGTTGTCTCCCAAAGTGCATAAGGTGATTGAGAATTATACCATAAAATATGGAAAGAGAGTGATTAGAAATGCAGTTGCAATACATAAATGGGTATTTTGAAAAAAAGAAATTTAGCGGAAAATTGGGTTTACTATTCTTGATTTATACTAAAACTTATTTTGGTTGCATTGCACCCCAGAATGACCACTGATGGTAGAAAATACCAGAAGACTAAGTTCCTCATTATTCATGCATGCATGCTTTTTGCTATGGAGATCTTAGTTTTGGTTTGGTCGGAGACTTGTAAACTGATGTCCTGAAGTATTAAAAAGCTGTAAAAAGTCATGTTTGGGCTTGCCAGAAAATTTTTCTGAAGCATGTTTGAAGGACTGAATGGATTCTCTAAGTCTGGTTTTCAGTGTGTGTCACCATCATTCTCTATATTTAATTCCTTAGGTTTGCTGAAATATAAGAGCTGAACTAAAAATCTATTGCTTTGTCTATTTAATACGGCAATTTGAATAATATCTGAAGGAAATGGAAGCACAATTATATGCTCTTTTCTAAATTCAGAACTAGTCCAATGTGCTATTTTTATATGTATTGTTAGTTCAGAGCTCAGATAAAATTTAGTATTCAAATATAATCTTCTCAGCACAAAAAGCAGCCATCAGAACGTGAGAATTCCGTATCTATGGCTCACAAAAAGGATTTAGATTAGAATAACAGAAAAAGGTGGAGAGTGGAAATTATTTTTTAAAGCAAGTTTCATTAAATTTTATCCTGGAAATAAAAGTTCCATATGTGAACAATAATGAGAGCTATGAACAAGTACTTAACAGGAAGGTAATTCTTCTATCAGCCTTAACATAAATAAGCACTTTCTTTTTCGCAATCCTTTTATCTTCATTGTTCAGAAACATTTTTGTGTAATAATCACCTCCTAAAATGTAGAAAATGAAAATCAATCACCATTTCTTCTTACATTCTTAAAAAATACCACAGCATAGCTGAGATTTATTATTATTATTATTATTTGACAATATTCATTAAAAAAAATGGGGTGGGGTGGAATTTCCAAACCTCAAGCACTTACAAAGTCTAGAGGCAAAAAGAAAAGACAAAGAAAAGATAAAAAGAATATTCCCATTCAAGTTCATTAGTCTCTGTCTCAAATTAAGTTATGAAACCAAACCAGCCAAAACAGTGTTCTCTGAAAATAACTTATATTTTAGATCTGGGTATCAAATCAGAAAAGAAGAAGCCACTCATAGCACTCCATAAAAGGCAAAATTTCAATATATTTTTTTGGAGGGGGAGTACAGGAAAATATGATGTAATTGCTCAATGTCTAGGCAGATCAAAAAATACACATTTATGTTAATAACATAATTGGTAAAGCACTTGGATATGTGTTATGCATCTCTCTGTGAGAGGACAATAGAATTATTGATACCTTGTTTTATTTTGTGAGTTTATAAGAAAAAATAAATGACTTATTCAAGTTCTCCTAGTTAGTGTCCTGGGTGGGAATCTTCATGTGTCCAAATTCCAATGATGGTTTTGTTTGTTTTTCAAAAAAATGTCAATAACTTATAATTTCATATATATATTTCTTTTCAATATATTTTTAAAATGATCATGGGTTTTGGTGAATGATAAACAATGTTTCGCTTTGTATTCATTTAAATGGAAAATAGTTTTCACAACCTCATATAATCACTTTACCAACCTTCAACATCCATAGGATCCTGATGTTCACTTAAAGGCATTTGATGAAAAATACTCCTTTGAGCAGGAAGAAATGCCTCACCAACAGATTATTATGTATAGTCATTGTCTATTGAAAAATCGTTAACACTTACATAGGAATAATAAATATGCAAAAAGTATGGAGAGCCAATTATAGAAGACAGATGATGCTTTTTGTCTGATTTACCCTGTTATAGTTGAGATGATGAGTCATGAAATTAACATTCCAGGAGTGCTCCCAAATAATGGACTTTAAAAGATGGCCCATTCCATTAATCAAATTTGAAAACAGCCTAATTCAAACAGTTTCTACTTTCCTACTATGAAGCAGGTGCAACATAAATTCTTTTGCTAAAAAAACAGAGGAAACATGTGATTTTTAGTTACAACAGCAATCTTTTCAAATAAGCATTGTTATGCTGTCTTACAGAGGAGGAGGCTACGATTTATGAAAGAAAAGGATTTGCCTTAAACCACGTGACTAGACATGGCATAGCTCAAATCCAAACTCTGGATATTCTCACCCCAAAGTCCATACCCTTTCTGTTAGGTTGAAGGAGGGCACTTCCAATGATCACTGGATGATGTAGAGAAGTGCTGACTCATTATATTGTACACCTGAAATGAATATTACACTGTATGTTAACTCGTGTTTAAATAAACACTAAAGAAAAAAAAGCACAATGTGTGTAAGTATGTATGTATGTAATATACTTAGAAAATAGTGATGTTATTTAAAGAACAAAGATTTTAAACTCCAATCTATTTAGAGATTTAAAAATTTAGAGAGATACCCTTTTATCTATAAAGGGACCATGTTTAGAGATAAGAAAACTCCACTTACAGGATTTTTCTTCTATAGAAACTCCATCTGTGATGCAGTGTATAAAATAAGAAAAAAAATGGAGCATAGGTTTGTACTAAAACTTCGTCCCTTATTAACCAAGCGAACAAAAATTGGTCTATCTCTCCCAACATTACCATACATCAGTTTCCTCATCGGTAAAATACAGAAAATAAAAGAAAGCCTACTTCATAAGTTGCAAAGGTAATTAGTGAGATCGTGTATCTCCATGTTCTCCCATGACTAATTCTCAATGTTTTCAAGTTTTCTTTTCTTTTTTTTTTTTAGTATTTTATATATTTATTTGAGAGAGAGAGAAATAAACAGAGAGAGAGAGCGTTCTTGTGCCCGTGTACAAGCAGGGGACAAGCAGAGGAAGAGGAAGAAGCAGAACCCACGCTGAGCAGGGAGCCCAACACAGAGCTAGATCCTGAGATCCTAAGATCACAACCTGAGTGGAAACCAAGAGGCAGATGCTTAACTGACGAGTTACCCAACCACCCCTGTTTGCAAGTTTTCTTATCTCTCAAAGACTCTCCTTGTATTTTAGGGGAAATAGTTGAAAAATAACAAGTTAATCATATTTTGTTACATTAGTAAACATAGATTTTGCTGTGCTTCTATGACAAACAAGCCCCAAATCTATTATCTATCTATCTATCTGTCTATCACCGATCATCTTTTGTGAAAGGTAGTCATTGAACGCTGACATGAAAGAGGCTGTATTGCACACGATCAGTTGGGAACACAAGCAGTGAGAGACACAGCAACCTTGTGGCTGCACATTTGGTAACATGCTGTCTGCTAGCACGTGGAGGCAAGAGAATGGGCAGAGCAGTAGGATCTTACAAGATTGGTGTCTTAGTCTAGAAGTGACATATCATTTCCCCTCTTGGGTATTGGCTGGAATTAGTCAGTATCCACCTACCGGTAGGAGGATGGTAACTACAGTTTCCCTTTCACTCAAAAGGAGAGGAACCCCTATCGGTGACCTTCAAAGATACCCTAGGCAGGTGCTAGAGTCTCTGTGGTGGTTTCTGCTGAGCCAGCCTTCAAATCTCCTTTACGTTGAAAACTAGAGTTATCTCTCTGGAAGATAGTAGTATAGGCAGATTTTTCTGACTCACTAATGTTCCCCATTTTTCCTTTTCTCTCTTAATATGCGTCAGGCATGTAGCAATTCTTGGTAACAAGGATTTTGTAGCTTACAAAAAAAGATATTCTCTGGTAAAATAGATTTGACACAGCATGGACATTTTTCTTTATTTGCAAAATCAATCTTGAATCTTTTAAGCTATCTTGTAAAGGAGGAAACCAAAAATAAACAAAGACAAAACCAAAAATCTCTCCTTACACCTCTTTGACCAGCATGAGTGTCCATGTAGCAACTGCTCTTCTGTGGATACAATTCCATAATAGTAACATTGATTATCTTTTTTTAATTTTATTTTTTCAGTGTCCCAAGATTCATTGTTTATGCACCACACCCAGTGCTCCATGCAATCCGTGCCCTCCTCAATACCCACCACCAGGCTCACCCATCCCTCCACCCCCCTCCCTTCCAAAACCCTCATTTATTTCTCAGAGTCTTTTCATCGTTATTTACAATCATGGATAATTGTAACCTTTCATACATTTTCTATGCCCCAAAGAACAATTACTTGTGGGTCCCCAAGACTTAGTTGACACCATTTCTCCAGGTCCCAGTACCATCTGCACCATGGAGCAGATGTGGAATGGTCTCAGATTTTAGTTCCAGATTTTCGTGTCCCTGGCACTGTGTACCCCTTCTTCCCCTGGAGTCCTTACTACTCCACCTATTTAAACCTGAACTGAAATGCAGTGGCTGCAAATAACACATTCTCAACCAGAAAAGTCCACTGGGAATAGAGACTGTGAAGGATCAAATTTCATTTGTTCAAAGAGCCAATAACAATACCCTTCCTATCTGTTGTGCTCATGTTTAACTGAACTGGTAGATTATGTCATCAAAATAAAAAATAAAAAATGTTTTTTGTTTTGTTTTTTAATTTTTAAAAATTTTTTAAACATTTTATTTATTTATTTGAGAGAGAGAGAGAGAGCTTGAGAGGAGAGAGGTCAGCGGGAGAAGCAGACCTGCTGAGCAGGGAGCCCGATGTTGGACTCAATCCCGGGACTCCAGGATCATGACCTGAGCCGAAGGCAGTTGCTTAACCAACTGAGCCATTCAGGTGCCCCAAAAATAAAAATATGCTTCAAAATATTACCCTATATTGGGAAAAAATTCTTCTCAAGTATTTGTGCACTTCCCATGCCTCAGATTCACTTAATTTTTAAAATTTACTCCTTATTTGTGTTTCTACAGATTTCACAAAACCATGTACATTCTATGGCCACAAGATTGTGTTCTATAACTAAATTTAATCTTAATAGAAGTTTATAATTGAAGACAATAATTTTACCTTGTATTCTATAAATAGGAAAGTTGATTCATGACTAACCTTGGCTAATATGTCTTACTTAATATGGTGTGCTTTTATATTTTAAGATATTGGCTATTTCTAAGTTGTTATAAAGAAGAATATTTCAAATCATTACATTAATGAAGATGAGTGTATACCAGTATAAAGAGGTCAATTTTCAAGTTGTGAATACATTCAGTTATTTTTTTTTCAATTAATGCCATACATTTGAAGAGAATTAGTTTTATCAATTTTAATTTTGCAAAACAGCGAGATGACCTGACCTTGAAAACTCATGAAAAACTCCTTTTTTTTAAAAAAGATTTTTAACTTTTATTTATTTATTTGAGAGAGAGCGAAAGTGATCACAGAGGGAGAGGGATCACAGAGGCAGAGGGAGAAGCAGACTTACTGCTCAGTGAAGAGCCTGATGTAGGGTTTGATCCCAGGACCCTGAGATTATGACCTGAGCCTAGGGCAGGTGCTTAACTAACAGAGTCACCCAGTACCCCCTCCTGGCAAATTCCTTGCAATTGCTACCCTATGGCAATATTCTGGCACATAGATCCTTACATAACAGCTGCTGAATTTCTAAGTTATTTTCTTTAAACTTTTCTTTTTAAAAGGATTGTTTTCTTCTGGGTGCCAGGGCAGCTCTGTCAATTAAGTGTCTGACTCTTAATCTGGGCTCAGGTTATGATCTCAGGGTTCTGCAATCAAGTCCTGTGATAGCCTCTATACTTGGGGGAGGGTGTGGGTAGTATGCTTGAGGATTCTCTCTTTCTCCCTCCCTCTGCCCCTCCCCTTGTTCATGCTCTCTCTCTAAAAAATAAATAAATCTTTAAAAAGATTGCTTTCTTCTAATCAGGTTTTAAATGAATAATACCAAACTTTGAGTAAATGCTTGTGTGCTTTATGGGGCTGTTCAAGACGTGAAGATCACCCCCTCTTGGGTCCTTGTGGGCCAGCTTCCTCTGCTGTTACACTTTGTGATTTCATTGCAATGTTATTTGCTTTTATTTAACGATATTTGTTGTCTCTATTTTTTTCCTCTCGTAAGTTCCCGAACAATTCTTACTATGCAACCACACTGAATTCACTTATTAGGCTTAGGGGTTGTTTCACAGATTTGAGTGGACTTTAATGTAGACTAGCTTGTCATCAGCAAGTTGGACAGTGTCTTGTCTTCCTTTCCAATCACTTATGCCACTTAATCCTTTTCTGTGTTTTATGACATTGGCAAGAACTTCCAGAACTGTGTTGATGAAGAGTGGTAAAATCACCTTAGCTTGTTCCCAAATTTAAGGTACAATAGTCAGTATTTCAAAATTAAGTATGATGTCAGCTGTAAGATTTTGTAGATGCTCTTTTGCAAATAGAGGAATGTCTTCTCTACTCTGTGTTGAAGTTCTTATTATAAGGGTTTATTGGATTTTGCCGAATGATTTTTATACACTGATTAATATGAGCACGCTATTTTTTCTTTAACCTGTTGACACACGTGATGGTAATGGTTGGTTTTTTAAATGGTAACTAAAAAAAAAAAGTGGTAACTAACCTTGTATTCCTGGAATAGACCTCACTTTGTTATGGTGTTTAACTCTTTTCATACAGTGCTGCATTCAGTTTGAATCTATTTTTTTGAGAATCTTTGTCTCTAAGTTCATAAGACTTATTAGTTTATAGTTGCTCTCTCTTTACTGTCTTTGTCTGGCTTTATTTTCAGGGTAAGGTTAGTCTCATAAAATACACTAAGAAGAATTTTGTTTTCTTCTGTTTTCTGGAAGAGGTTTTGTATCAATGGTATTAATCTTACTTAAAGATTTAGTACAATTTTCTAGTGAAACCATTTGGGCTTGGAGAAATCTTTCATGAGAGTTTTTAAATTTTGAATTCAAATACTTTAATGGTCACAGGACTATTTGAATTGTCTGTTTTGAATTTTGGTAGCTTGTGTTTTTTGAGAAATGGGTTCATTTCTTAAGTTCTCCAAGTTATGACCATACTGTAGTTTACAGTGCCCCTTATTATTCTTTTAATGGCCTCAAGATCTGTAGTCATATCCTGCTTCATTCTTCATGCTGATGTTGAGGATTTGTGTCCTATTTTATCTCTATCAATCTTGTTACTTTATTTTATTTTTTAATTTTATTTTTTTGTGTTTCATTGGGTTTATTATTTCCTTGTTTTTGGTTTTCCTTATTTCTCCTTTTATCTTTACAATTTTCCTCTTTGTGCTTACTTTGTGTTTATTTTTCTAAATGCTTGGAGAAAGTACTTAGATGATCAACCTGCAAGCATTGTATGGGACGCGTCTCCTTTTCTCCCTTGCTGCAGACACATTTTGCATGTTTTGATAAGTTGCTTTTATTCCGTTCAGTTCTATGTATTTTTTTTTATTTCTTTTGAGGTTTTCTTTTTGACTCTGGGTTTTTGGGAAATGCATTAATTTTCAAGTATCTGGGGACTTTTGTTGTTTTTCTGTTGATTTCTAGTATAATTTTAATATAGTACACTTTTAATCATTTCATGTATTTTTTTAAGTTTAAAAACTTCACCAAAATATCTTGGCTCAAATCACATGGACTAAATATTTTATAAGGAGCTCCTGACAGACCCATCTTCCCTCAGGGAAGATGTTACCTTTATTATCCTGGGCTACACAAACCTGCCCTCTGGAGGGAGATGCTTTATCTTCCAAGGTGGCTTGTTCTATAATTGTCCTTGGAAAGACAATCTTGAAAAAACTGAGAGACCCATGGGGAATTGTCTCCACACAAAACCATTTAGTGAAAGCTTAGCCCAAAATCTTTTTTTTTTTTTAAATTCAGATCCAATCTCAACGAATTAAAATTAACTTACTGATAACTGTCATCTTTGTAATATTGAGCCCTGTTCCTATTCATTCAAGTTTTCCTCCTTGCTTCTAAAGGAAATTGGGCCATTTCACCAATAAAATCTCTGCAGATTTCTTGTTACATACTTACAATACTTACATATTAAGTAATTCTTGTTGCTAGTGTTTATGTGATTTTTCCTACATCAATACTTTCAACAGGTTACTGCCGATACACATCAAATTAAATAGTTTGATTATTTATTATGCTGTTAAACACTAGCTATTACTCTGAATTTTTATTTTCCCTGGACTGTTATTCTAACAATTTTCAATTCATTATCAAGGAATTTTGGGTTGCTTTCATAATAATCAAATGGGTATAATGTTGAATATTGCCAAGATATAAATAAATTATTTTTATTTGAACTGTATGACATTTAGATAAATCAATTAATGCCATATAAGGATCTGAGTCTATTCTGGTTTTGGTGGGAACAGATTTTGTGTTTAGGTGCAAGTGTGATTTTTAGCTCTAGAGTTAGATTAATAATCTCCCTGGGAAGGACTGGAGGTTCTGTGGGATGGGATGAATGAAAGTATGAGTCCTTTTTCCTCAGTGACCTCCACCAAGATTCCATCCTGAAAGCTGGTTTCTCCAGTAGCTTCTGGCCCCTTCAAGCTGGACACAAGTCTTATAGAAAGACATTAGGGTGAAGAAAGAGCTCCCTCTAATTCTGGGTCCCCTGACTTCTGCCCATTGTGAAGAATTCACCATTGTGCCCCTGGTGAAGAATTCCTGGTCTTCTGAGCAAGGGGAGTGTATTTGGCTGGAAGCCAAGTCAGTGACCTGATAAAAGGGCAAAAAATGTATCAAGACCTCAAAGGAAAGTCTCCTGTCAGGTGCAGAGAAAGAAAGCATGACCAATGCAGTCAGCCCCTATAAGGAAATTAATCTTTGTAAAACTTAAACCCGTGGTTTATTTGAGATTAAATAGAACCAGCAACTTTGTTTGGAATTTTGGACCTTTGGTTTGTACTTGGCGACAGCAATTTCCAGCCTTGCAGGGAGTGACTGATGTCAGCAGGTCTGGTCTCACCGGCTTCCTCCAATTCCAATATCCCAAAGGGTGGGCAGATCTAGGAGGGGCAGGTAGACAGTTTATAAGGGAGCATGTTTTCCAACACATTTGTAGTTATAAGCCGCAGGCAGGAGGTATAGTCAAGAGGCATATTGGGTACTTTGGATCCCAAACAGACTTGCCTGTTGCTATGCTCTCAATGACCGCCACAGATAGACATTGATTTATGGTAACAGTGATGATGGATGTGGACTTGCATTCATTGGCTTCACATTGCTGAGCTGATAGTCCTTGTGCTGTGCTAGTAGGATGCTCAGAGATCTACTGGAAAACATGGAACTCCTGTAGAATCCTTCAAGTTGACTCATGTCTCGTAAAGGTGTGGGGACAAGTGTGGCACTGGGCTGTGTCAATTTACCCTGTAAAGTGTGTGGCAATTCCAGGAAGACTCCTCTTCCACCAGCCCTCGTGAAGGGCTGGCGGGGAAAGACTTTATGAGAACTTTAATCATGTCTCCTGTATTCACACTAAAACTTATTACTCCTCTACTTAGCAATGAATAAAAGAATATAAATCTGTGAGAAATTTAGGGTGGCATCCTCTAGAGAATTTTTTTTTCTTTTTTAAAATTATTATCAGTAGTCATGAATGCTTTGTTGTTGATTGAATTTGCAAAAATAAGTTGCTTAGAAAGAAGTGAGAAGAAAACTTATCAGGTAAGGCAGAGGATGGATGTTTCCCAATAAAAAATATATATTTAAAAACAGAAGACAACGGATGAATGGATAAGGAAGATGTGGTCCATATACACGATGGAGTATTATGCCTCCATCAGAAAAGATGAATACCCAACTTTTGTAGCAACATGGATGGGACTGGAAGAGATTATGCTGAGTGAAATAAGTCAAGCAGAGAGAGTCAAATATCATATGGTTTCACTTATTTGTGGAGCATAACAAATAACATGGAGGACATGGGGAGATGGAGAGGAGAAGGGAGTTGAGGGAAATTGGAAGGAGAGGTGAACTGTGAGAGACTATGGACTCTGAAAAACAACCTGAGGGTCTAGAAGGGGTGGGGGGTGGGAGTTTGGGGGAACAAGGTTGTGGGTATTAGGGAGGGCACGTACTGCATGGAGCACTGGGTGTGGTGCAAAAACAATGAACATTGTTATGCTGAAAAGAAATTTTTAAAAAAAGGATAAATTTTGAAAATAAAAAAAAAATAAAAACAGAAGACATAAAGACATTTTTGAAATTGTTCTGAATGATGAAATGTTCACTGAGGAACAAATCAAGAAGTTCTGCGACCCAAACTCTTTCAACATAATGACTGTGAACACTTAAATCAAATGTATTAATGATGCCAACATGTGGAAAAGTTTGACTGTACAAAGGAATTAATATTACTTAAAGTAGAAAAATTGCAATCGATTATCCACCAAAAAAGCAGAATCTTAAGTCACAAGAAGTTTTTCTATTTTCGTTACATACCAGCCAGGTGAATGTTCTGCTGAGTGCTATTCTCTTCCACTTGGGTGGTCAGTGGTCAGGGTTGTTTTGTGCCATGAGCCATCATGCCCCAGGATACCTCATTATCTGCACCGAAGAGATGGAAAGGAAAGAGCGGGGAATATTTTCAAGAGCCAAATCTAGAAGTAGCATGTGTTCCTTCTGTCCACATTTTATTGGAGAGAATTTTTCTGTAAGCCCATCCTTATTTGTGGGGGGTGGGGGTAGGACATGTACATTAGCCATGGTCCCAACGCAGTGAAAACAACAAGGACCATAATTGTGTTTCCAATGAAAATTGAGCTAGGAAGCAAAAATAAATGAGAAGAAAAGGAACAGAAGATGCATGTGGGAAAGAATATGTACGAGTGAAGATTTAGGAACTAGAGGGAGAAATCCAGAAGACAAGGATCCTATAACCCCAGATTCATATTCTTTACTAGGAGGCTCGTGATCACCCTCTCATTCTTAAGATACAGAAAAAACTCTTGCTGAAGAAAGTTGCAGACTGTGAACATGAAATGCATATGCTTCATAGCACTACCCAAGAGATCAGGATTAACAGAATTTACTGTGACTTCTGCCTGGAATGAGGATTATGCCTCGTGGCATCGAGCATCCAACTCTGAGTGTCCTGGTTTAAAGAAAAATAATCATCACCAGTAACGCAGGTCACCTCAAGCTATTGCTTTCTACAGAATTACCTATTTATCTTAATTTATTTCTTTAAGCTCATATGACAGCAAATAATTAAGACTAATAGAAGGATGTCATTTATTTCTTCCATACTTCTATCCATAATTTTATTCTATTGTCATATTATTTGAAATGTCCTGTTATGTTTTTTGAATATTTTGTTTTCCCTGTATTGATCTTGGAGAGCAGAATGGAGTGTCCCTTCAAACAATAAAGCCAAAATAGCCGATCTATCAGGATTCATTCTGGAAGAAAATCACATTTTTCAATGTGAAAATACCTATTTCTCTCCAGTTTGATTCTAAGAACTTCTGTCAAAGCTGTGAGAACAGGGAATCCCATGCTACAAAATAGGTTTGAATTATCATGAATGTGTGTGCATGTTTTTCCTTTTTTGCGTCACACAGGATAGTTTCTAGTATATCGGCTGCAGACTGTTCCAGTTTTGAAGCCAACGGTAAGGTTAAACCATTGCTTAAAGGATTCCCACTCTTAGCTAAGACAGTAGATCTGATCATTGTCAGATAAACACCAAAAGCAAATTGCTGTCAGCTGTGAGGGAGGTCTGCGGTCACACTCTGCAGGGCCTTGTCTTACAGAGAGATTTTTATCTCTGGCACAGTCGAAACCAGTGGAATGAGGGTAGAGCAAGTGCAGCAAATGGTCCGACTAGAGAGGAGGGTTTTTTTTATTTTTTTATTTTTTTAGTGTTCCAAAATTCAGTGTTTATGTACCACACCCAGTGCTCCATGTAGCACGTGCCCTCCCTATGACCCACCACCAGACTTTAGTAAATAGTGGGACCAGATGAATCCAGCTTCCACAGACAGCTCAGATGACTTTCATTTTAAGAGTGTCTTCCAAATCAGGGGTGAAATTTATGAAGATGCAACTTTTATTTCCATTTGATTCTCACCCTCCATTCACATAATCTTCTTCCAAGTGAATATGTTTGTTATGAGCACAGATTGGTCTCATTCTCTAATTATTGATGTATGGATCATTGCACATTTTTAAATCAATACACTCTGAAGTTCAAATTCTTCACTCACTGATGCACACAAGCATTTTAATACAAAAACATCTTTAGTAGTCTTCTCGTCATCGTGATTCCAAATGATAAACTAAAAGCCTATCATTTCTAACCATCTGCAGCACTGGGTAAATATCACTTTCATAATATGAACCACAGCCATTAGAAAGCCTTTGTGTAAAACCATTCAGTGGACTTTTCTTGTTTCTATATAAAAAAAAAGTGTAAAATAACGATAAGTCCTTCAATTAACTCTATTGTAAAAAGTTGTGGATGTTGGAAGATACAAAGAAAGGTTTATTGTTTATTATTTTGGCAGCATTCCATCTATCAGTTGCTAAATAAAGGCTAATATTAATAAAATCAGGTTGAGTACATGGAGACCATTAATTGAAGCATTCTTTTTGAGATAGCTGTAAGAAGAGAAGAATTTCCCTTTGCAGCTTTCCAATGACATTTACATGGAGACTCATCCATTGTGGTTGTTTCCCTGAGTTTTACAAGAAGGGGGGATCTTCACCTCTATCTGGAGAGTCAGGTCCCAGGAACACAGTCAGCTCTTCAACCTCTAGAAGTCTCAACTCCTCACCCCTCTGGAAACCCAATAAACTGGGGTAGAATAGAAATGAATTTTGTGAAAAGGGGCAGATGTCTCTGGTTTCAGGAGGCTATTGCTTGGAAAAAGGAGTACTTACTCTTTCTGGGGCTCATTTTCTGAATTTATAAAATGTAGTTAGTTGACCCACAGAATCTTAATTTGCTCTTTTGAATTTTACAGTTTGCAGCTCTAAATGCAATGAAATCAAAACAAAAGGAAACAACTTTGATTTTCACTGGACTGAAAAACAACCTGAGATATTAGGAATGTGGTAAGGTCACTATGGTTTACAAATTTTAATGAACCCTATTAATCATTATAGAATGTCAAGAAAGTCAACAGCTGCTGGGTTCACCACCCAGGAGCTCTGGGAAAGAGAGAGACAAAATCAGGAATCAGAGGTAAAGAAATGCCCACAAGGGAAAAGGTTGAGTGAACAATCATAGAAATAGCAGAGAACTAAAACCTTGGCAGAGACTAAAAACAATAATAAAGCTAATTGCAAAAAATGATAGGAAAGGAGAAATGTATGCAGGAAAGCAACAAATGTCTTGACACATTTGTAGGAGTGGGACATACAACCACTTTCTGGATTGCGACGTGGAGGCCCTGTTGGTCTTCCATTGTCTCACCTCTGCTACCCAGGTCTGCATGCACCATTCATTTTCCTAAATCCCATGGTCATGTGATCAACCATATATTTACCATTCTTTTCTTTCAGTGATAACCTTTGACACACCCCATTAGTGCAACGGACACATTTCTTCTGACACAGCACATGCTGTGCCTCCATCCTCTGTGTCTGTCCTATATTTTCCAGCTACCAGGATGGAAGTGGCTGGCCCGTCCGTGGTTTGCTGTGTTGGGTCCCTGTGCAACCCCACAGGATGTTCTCTCTGGCGGGAACAGTGTTCCTCCTCTTTCATATTAAGCAACATTGTTTTCTTCTTCAAGATCTCCTTCCAATGTTGTATCTTCATGGAATGCTTAGTGCCTATCCTGGTTTATTTTATGGCTTCTTCCTCTCTGTTCCCAGGTTACTTCTCATAGTCCACAGTTCAGCATGTACCATAATGTAACCGTCTGTGTCCTAAACCATGAAAAATGCCTGTAGTATCTCTTGCATTGTTATGTCTCTTGTTTTATTATATTGTGAGATAGAAAACTTTGCTTTATAAAAAGTTTTTATTTAAATCATACAGTGTAATATTAATTTCAGGTGTATGATACAACGATTCAACACTTCCGTACATCACCCCTGCTTGTAATGACGAGTGCCCTTAATCCCCATCACCTGTTTCCCCCATGCCCCTTCCACCTCCCAAGATGGAACACTGAAAAATAGGAAGAGAAATGTATTTATTTCACTTTAATTTGCATCATTTTATTTTATTTTTTAAAGATTTTATTCATTTATTTGGGAGAGAGCGTGTGGAAGAGAGAACATGAATGGGGAAGCAGCAGATGGAGAGGTAGACTCCCCTCTGAGCAGCTGAGCAGGGAGCCCCACTTGGGGCTCGATCCCAGAACCCTGAGATCATGACCGAAGCCGAAGGCAGAGGCTTAACTGACAAGCCATCCAGATGTCCCTAATTTTCATGATTTTGTATCCTGGATGTATTTGATTTTTTTTTCTAGCTCCTGTTACCTTGAGTTTTGGGGAACATATTATATAAAAACAGATTTTTAAAGTATCTTTATTGATGGATAATTGGCATGCAATAACCTATTAGTTCCAGGTGTATATCATAATGATTCAGTATTTTTACACATTACACAACACTCACCATGATAAGTCTAGTTACCATCTGTTACCATACAAAGTGATTACAATATAATTGACTATTCTCTATGCTGTACAGTACATTCCCATGATTTATTTATTTTATAATGAGGAAATATTATATCCTTATAATAAGAGATATGTGATTTAAAGGTTGTTATGGACACTACTCAAGTATATGTGTATATATGTATATATGCCTGTCTGCCTGTCTGTGCCCATATTTATACATACAAGTTTATAAATTTATTGAAGGCTGTCATTGGATGGTACAGAAAAGTCCAATCTGTGTTGGGTTCTGTTTACTCTGTTAAAAATTTACATGAAGGGGCACCTGGGTGGCTCAGTGGGTTAAGCATCTGCCTTCGGCTCAGGTCATGATCTCAGGGTCCTGGGATCAAGCCCCGCATCAGGCTCTCTGCTCAGAAGGGAGCCTGCTTCCCCCTCTCTCTCTGCCTGTCTCTCTGCCTACTTGTGATCTCTCTCTTTCTGTATCAAATAAATAAAATCTAAAAAAAAATTACATGAAATAGTTGTGTATCCCATGGACATTAGTGATATTTAGGAAAGAGAGTCCAATTTATTTTCAGTCTCTTTTCTACTCTGTATTCTGATTTTTTTTTTCATTGAGTTAAACCAGTGGAAAGCCATAATTTTGGACCACATAAGTTTAACCTCCCAAAGAAAAGCCTTTCTGAGCTGCACTTTAATGAAATGCTTTTTGGTTTCATCCAGAATTTCTCAAAAAGCAGTCCAGTCAAATTGGCTTCAGTGTGCTTTATAAAAGATATCATTACGGACATTATCTTGGTAACTTCTGCGTGAATTTCCATGTGAGACAATTCTAGTATTTAGTGGCAGAAAGATTTTTGTGCTTTTGATGAGCTACTGTGCTGTTTCACTGCTGAAATAAGAACTAGACTAATTGTCAGGTTTTCCTTTTTACTTGGATCGAAAGAAAAGTGAAAGCAAATTTTTGGTGAACCAGGAAAATTCTATTAACTTTTCGAAATGCAATATTGTCTTCTTTTCTTTTCCCCTTTGTTTTGAACATTAGGTTCTTTCCATAGTTTGGCTATCGTAGACATTGCTGCTATAAACATTCGGGTACACGTGCCCCTTCGGATCACTATGTTTGTATCTTTTTTTTTTTTAAAGATTTTATTTATTTTTTGACAGAGAGAGAGAGAGATCACAAGTAGGCAGAGAGGCAGGCAGAGAGGAGGGGGAAGCAGGCTCCCTGCTGAGCAGAGAGTCTGATGTGGGACTCGATCCCAGGACCCTGAGATCATGACCTGAGCCGAAGGCAGCAGCTTAACCCACCGAGCCACCCAGGCACCCACTATGTTTGTATCTTTAGGGTAAATACCCAGTAGTGCAATTGCTGGGTCATAGGGTAGTTCTATTTTCAACATTTTGAGGAACCTCCATGCTGTTTTCCAGAGTGGTTGCGAATCTGCATAGACCACATGTTGCATAACTTTTCAAAATAAAATTGTGAAATATTTATTTTGAATTATTTTTATGAAAAAGTCAGATGTTTCACTACCAAAAGCATTGTACTTTAGTGACATGCATCCTGCATAAGAAAGCTTAATTAAACTGCCCTAACCACTTCTTTTTTTTAATTTTTAAATTTTTTTTTAAATTTTTTTTTATTTATTTGACAGAGAGAAATCACAACTAGGCAGAGAGGCAGGCAGAGGGAGAGGAGGAAGCAGGCTCCCCGCGGAGCAGAGAGCCCGATGTGGGGCTCGATCCCAGGACCCTAGGATCATGACCTGAGCCGAAGGCAGAGGCTTTAACCCACTGAGCCACCCGGGTGCCCCCACCCTAAACACTTCTTAATCATAGAGGTATTACATTCAAGGTATTTCAACCGGAAACACAGCACAGCTAAAAAATGTTCTTTTGTGACCTGGAGACAGACACAGAAACCCAGAAAGAGGCAGAACATATGTCAGCTTTGGGTGTTGACTGCTGTCCAGCAATGTGAGAAAGAAGAAGAAGGATATTTGAGGCTAAAAATCTCATCAGGCACAGGCTTTGAGGGAAGCCCTTGAGGGAGGGCAGAGGAATGGGAAGGAGAGGACAGGATGCTGACATTGAAAAGCTTGGCCAGGTCATATGTATGTCTGCTTGGAGAACTCAGGGAGGTGTGCTACAGTCTTTATTTGAAGTAGACACAGAATCCAGGCCTGAAGATGGAAAACTGAACACCAGGTGACTCTAGCAAAACTCTGCATGGAACAAAATAGATTCATAGCTTGGCAGGAAAAACTGTGACTTTATCTCTGCAGACACCTGGGTGTCTCCATTTCACACTGAACAGGATAAGAGCAGTGGGATGCCCGATGTGTGATTTGGAGTCTGACACTTGTCTGGCAGCCTTCCCCCTGGGCCAGAGTTTCTGCCAGTTTTCACCTGTGCAATAAGGGGGCCAGACTAGCTTGACCACAGGAACAGAGAGGCACAAACCCCTCTTGGTCTTCTGCTCTGCACACTGCAAAAATCAAGGTTCCTTGCACACCTTCTTGGTGGCTCAGCAGGACACAGAGCTGATGCTCTGAGCAAGCACCCAGGGGTATCTGCTGGAACTTGAATGCTTGCTTACACTCTTTGCATGCACTGAGGGGATGCATAAATCCTTTCAAACATCCAGATTTGTGATGTTCAGAGGTCCAAGCTGCCTCAGACAGCTTCAGTTTGTGGTGGGAAGCATCCAAGAGGCCAGCTGCGAGAAGTTGGGAAAAACAGTTAAAATGAGAGGCAGTGGAGTTTTATGAGTAACAGAAACGCTCATGCATATTCATACAATCATGCCATTGAGATGCTTTCCCAAGGAAACGACGTGAGAGAGGAAAGCAAATATCAATGTGTCACTGGATGTTAACAATGGAATTTTGTCTTGTAACTGTGACTGATGCCAGAAAAGCTAAGAGCCAAGGGTAGGTGGCAAATACTCACTTGTTTCCAACGTGCAGTACTGGGTCTCCTGCTCAGGGGCCGAACAGTGACTCTCAGTTCAAAAGTTGCCCTGAAAATTGTGAGGAATTAAGATGATTAACCAGGAGAAGGGCTGTTCATTCCAACCTCTCCCAAAATGATGGGGGATTACATCAGCTCAGTGCCAGGACTTCTAGGAGCTGGGGTGGCTGGTTGGGGGTGTTTGTAGATGTGACAAACACAGACAGGTGTCCACAGTCTCCAGGAAGAGAGAGATGGCAGTGGACTGGGACAGGGGATATGCCCAGAACGTGGGGAGAAACAGGGCTCCTCTCCACAAAGTCTGGAGGTAGGCAGAGGACCTAGAATAGTCAAACAAAATATTGGGCCTCTGGGTAAGTTTGGACTTCCTATATCCAGTGCAAAATTTGGGACATTTTTATAATAAAATTGATTCCTTTATCTGGAATTCAAATTTAACTGGGTATTCCCTATTTTTATTTGCTCAAAAATGATAGGGATCCATTGTGGTCCATTCAACAGGGAGGGCTGAAGGATCTCTATAAAGACCTTGGAGAAGGCAGAGCCCAGAAGTCAAAGGTCAGCTGCAGGCTTGGAGGAAAATCCTGGGGAGTCTGCTGAAGGAGAGCGTGTCTGACACTAAGGAGGTGTACCAGCGGGGTGTGTTAAGAAATCTCCAAGGAGGCTAGAAAGCTTCCATGGGATAAAGGGCTTTGAACATCCCCTGGGTTGAGCAAGCCCAGAGAAAATGACAACGTACCCCAACAAGTAAGACCTGCACTTGCCCCTTCTCCCTCCCTATCACGGAGGATCTAGAATGTTCTGGTAGGTGGGGAAGGAGACTTAGAACAAAAGGTGTAGAGCGAAAAAGCCTATGATGTCTCTTTTCCTCCCCCATGTTCAGGCTTAACCTGACCCAAGGGGGAGAGGTGGGGAGTCCTGATAGCCTGGGAGATTTGTCCAAGTAGAGAAAGGAGGCTCCCCACAGAGAATGCAGAAAAGAACCCGCCTTACTGTAAACCCAGCCTCCAGGAGATAATCCCACAGCAGAGAAAACAGAGTTAAAACTGTGGAATCTGTAGGTGAGTCAGGTGCAGAACTATCATTGACTATCATGAAGTCATGAGAAGTTCATGCATTTATTCATTCACTGGGTATTTATTGAACTTCTGCTCTTGGGCATCCAGGCGGGAAGCCGGCACTGGGGATAAAGTGATGAGCACACACAGAGATGGTTATAAAGCAAACAGATAACGGTCATAAAATTTATACGGCAACACAGTTAACCTAGGACTCTGGGCTCTGGGGTTACGGGAGCTTGTGCCACACGGTAGCAGCGGCCATGACCCCTGGTGCTGCCTCTGACATGTGATAAACCACTAGGTAGAAGATGTAGATGTCTTATAGAAGAAAAGAAAAAAAATCTCATTATTTTAAATCTTTTTCTTATTTTCCACTTATTTCACTTATTATTTCTGGCATATAATTGGGGAATATCTGGGAATATGTGTATGTGTGCATGTATATATTTTAAAACCATTATAATTTGTACAATGGGGATATCCACACGCATTCTCATAAGGATGCTCCTTCTGGGTCTGGAAGCAAAACGTGAAGGACTTAATGATTTTGATCAGTAAAGACCAATGTAACTATTTTTATCAAATAGCATGGTTATGCTTCTGTGTCCCTCCAGAATAAAAGCTACAATTTGCAGGGGCACCTTGGTGGCTCAGTCAATTGGACATCTGACTCTCAGTTTTCAGCTCAGGCTGTGATTTCAGGGTCATGAGATCGAGTCCCACATCAGGCTTCTCACTGAGTGGGGAGTCTGCTTTCCCTCTCTCTCTACCTCTGTCCCTCCCCTTAATCCTCTCACTCTGTCTCTAAAATAAATAAATAAATAAATCCCTAAAGAAAAAGGCTATAATTTCTCATGTACCTGGGTGGCTCAGTCAGTTAAGCATCCGATTCTTGATCTTACTCTGGTCTTGATCTCAAGATTGTGGGTTCAGTCCCCGCATCAGGTTCCATGGGTGTGGAAACTACATAAAACAAAACAAAACAAAACAAAACAAAACAAAAAGCAGTATAATTTCTGAATGATTCTAGACTAAATAGACCGAAAGACTCAATTTTCTAGACCCTGGTTTTGGTATTGTCAAAACCAGATCATATACTTGCATTAAACATCTAATGACCCCTCCCTGTGTTTCCATGATTCAGTTTCATTTTTACAAAGAAGTAAAAGTTGGAAAAAATATACAGGATCACAAGTGGACTCCTAAAATGCCACAGGTGTCAAGGCCGCAAGAACTGGAGTAAAAGATAAAATGGGAGGTGAGAGGATACCCATATGGCCACCACCAGGAAGCCAGTCATAAGAGTCTGATCCTGGAATGGGGGTAGCTGATGAGGTTTTCAGGACGGAGAAGGACCCAAATGACCAGCCCAGCAGTATGTACACTTCCTACAGATAATTCTCCATAGTGTACTCTCTTCTAAATGTGATCTATTAACAGTCAAGGGGGAAGTGTCTGCTGATGTCTTCTGCCCATTTTTTGACGTGATTATCTGTTTTGTGTGTGTTGAGTTTGAAGAGTTCTTTATGGATCTTAGATATCAGCCCTTTGTCTGTAGTTTCATTTGCAAATATCTTCTCCCATTCCGTGGGTTATCTTTTTGTTTTGTTGACTGTTTCCTTTGCTGTGCAGAAACTTTTTTTTAATTTCTTTTCAGCATAACAGAATTCATTGTTTATTCACCACACCCAGTGCTCCATGCAATATGTTCCCTCCATAATGCCCACCACCTGGCTCCCACAAACTCCCCCCCATCCCGCCCCTTCAAAACCCTCAGGTTGTTTTTCAGAGTCCATAGTCTCTCTTGGTTCATCTCCCCTTCCAATTTCCCTCAAATTCCACCAGTATTTTTCAAAGAGCTGGAGCAAATAATCTTAAAATTTGTATGGAATCAGAAGAGACCCCGAATTGCTAAGGAAATGTTGAAAAAGAAAAATAAAACTGGCGGCATCATGTTACCTGATTTCAAGCTTTACTACAAAGCTGTGATCACCAAGACAGCATGGTACTGGCACAAAAACTGACACATAGACCAGTGGAACAGAGCAGAGAACCCAGATAAGGATCCTCAACTCTATGGTCAAATAATCTTCGACAAATCAGGAAAAAATATACAGTGGAATAAAGACAGTCTCTTCAATAAATGGTGCTGGGAAAATTGGACATCTATATGTAGAAGAATGAAACTTGACCATTCTTTTACACCGTACACAAAGATAAACTCGAAATGGATAAAAGACCTCAACGTGAGACAGGAATCCATCAGAATCCTAGAGGAGAACATAGGCAGTAACCTTTTCGATATCAGCCACAGCAGTTTCTTTCAAGATATGTCTCCAAAGGCAAAGGAAACAAAAGCAAAAATGAACTTTTGGGACTTCATCAAGATCAAAAGCTTCTGCACAGCAAAGGAAACAGTCAACAAAACAAAGAGGCAACCCACGGAATGGGAGAAGATATTTGCAAATGACAGTACAGACAAAAGATTGATATCCAGGATCTATAAAGAACCCCTCAAGGGATGCCTGGGTGGCTCAGTTGGTTAAGCAGCTGCCTTCGGCTCATGTCATGATCCCAGCGTCCTGGGATCGAGTCCCACGTCGGGCTCCATGCTCAGCGGGGAGCCTGCTTCTCTCTCTGTCTCTGCCTGCCACTCTGTCTGTCTGTGCTCACTCTCGTTCTCTCTCTCTGATAAATAAATAAAATCTTAAAAAAAAAAGAACTCCTCAAGCTCAACACACACAAAACAGATAATCATGTTAAAAAATGGGCAGAAGGTATGAACAGACACTTCTCCAATGAAGACATACAAATGGCTATCAGACACATGAAAAAATGCTCATCATCACTAGCCATCAGGGAGATTCAAATTAAAACCACATTGAGATACCACCTGACACCAGTTAGAATGGCCAAAATTAGCAAGACAGGAAACAACATGTGTTGGAGAGGATGTGGAGAAAGGGGAACCCTCTTACACTGTTGGTGGGAATGCAAGTTGGGGCAGCCACTCTGGAGAACAGTGTGGAGATTCCTCAAGAAATTAAGAATAGAGCTTCCCTATGACCCTGCAATTGCACTGCTGGGTATTTACCCCAAAGATACACATGTAGTGAAAAGAAGAGCCATCTGTACCCCAATGTTTATTGCAGCAATGACCACGGTCGCCAAACTGTGGAAAGAACCAAGATGCCCTTCAACGGACGAATGGATAAGGAAGATGTGGCCCATATACACTATGGAGTATTATGCCTCCATCAGAAAGGATGAATACCCAACTTTTGTAGCAACATGGATGGGACTGGAAGAGATTATGCTGAGTGAAATAAGTCAAGCAGAGAGAGCCAATTATCATATGGTTTCACTTATTTGTGTGCAAATCTTTTGATCTTGATCAAGTTCACTTTTGTTTTTTTTTTTTTTTTTTTCCTTTGCCTTTGGGGACATGTCTTGAAAGAAGCTGCTGTGGCCAATGTCCTAGAGATTAATGCCTATGTTCTCCTTTAGGATTTTGATACATTCCTGCCTCACATTGAGGGTTTTAATCCATTTTGAGTTTATCTTTGTTTATGGTGTAAGAGAGTCGTGGAGTTTCATTCTTCTACACATAGCTGTCCAATTTTCCCAACACCATTTTTGAAGAGACTGTCTTTATTCCACTGTATATTTTTTCCTGCTTTGTCGAAGATTATTTGACCATAGAGTTGAGGATCCTTATCTGGGTTCTCTGCTCTGTTCCACTGGTCTATGTGTCTGTTTTTGTGCCAGTACCATGCTGTCTTGGTGATCACAGCTTTGTAGTAAAGCTTGAAATCAGGCGACGTGATGCCACCAAAACAAAACAAAAGTTTTGTTTTTCTTTTTCAACATTTCCTTAGCAATTCGGGGTCTCTTCTGGTTTCATCCAAATTTTAGGATTGTTTGTTCCAGCTCTTTGAAAAATACCAGTGGAATTTTGATCGGGATGGCATTGAAAGTATAGATTGTTCTAGGCAATATAGACACTTTTTTAAAAAAAGATTTTATTTATTTATTTGAAAGAGAGAGAGAATGAGAGGGGGGGAAAGTCAGGGGGAGAAGCAGACTCCCCATGGAGCGGGGACCCTGATGCGGGACTCGATCCCGGGACTCCAGGATCGTGACCTGAGCCGAAGGCAGTTGCTTAACAAACTGAGCCACTCAGGTGCCCCCAATATAGACACTTTAATAATGTTTATTCTTCTGATCCATGAGTATGGAATGCTCTTTCATCTTTTTCTGTATTCTTCAATTTCTTTCATGTGTGTTCTGCAGTTCCTCATGTACAGATCCTTTACCCCTTTGGTTAGGTTTATTCCCATGTATCTTGTGGTTCTTGGTGCTATAGTAAATGGAGTTGATCCTCTAATTTCCCTTTCTATATTTTCATTGTTAGTGTATAAGAAAGCAACTGATTTTGTACATTGATTTTGTATCCTGCCACACTAATAAATTGCTATATGAATGCAAGTAGTTTGGGGTGGAGTCTTTTGGGTTTTTTCCTATAAAGTATCATGTCATCTGCAAAGAGAGAGAGAGTTTGACTTCTTTGCCAAGTTGAATACATTTCATTTCTTTTTGCTGTCTGATTGCTGTTGCTAGGACTTCTAGTACTATTTTGAACAATAGTGGTGAGAGTGGATGTCCTTGTTGTGTTCCTGATTTCAAAAGGAAAGCTGTCAGCTTTTCCCCATTGAGGATAATATTCACTGTGGGTTTTTCATAGATAGATTTTATGAAGTTGAGGAATGTTCCCTCTATCCTTATACTTTGAAGGGTTTTAATCAGGAAGGCATAAATAGACACTTCTCCAAAGAAGACATACAAATGGCTAATAGACACATGAAAAAATGCTCATCATCATTAGCCATCAGGGAGATTTGAATCAAAAGCACATTGAGATACCACCTTACACCAGTTAGAATGGCCAAAATCAACAAGACAGTCAACAGCAAGTGATGGAGAGGATGTGGAGAAAGGGGAACCCTCTTACACTGTTGGGGGGAATGCAAGTTGGGGCAGCCACTCTGGAGAACAGTGTGGAGATTCCTCAAGAAATTAAAAATAGAGCTTCCCTATGACCCTGCAATTGCACTGCTGGGTATTTACCCCAAAGATACACATGTAGTGAAAAGAAGAGCCATCTGTACCCCAATGTTTATTGCAGCAATGACCACGGTCGCCAAACTGTGGAAAGAGCCAAGATGCCCTCCAACAGATGAATGGATAAAGAAGATATGGTCCATATATACAATGGAGTATTATGCCTCCATCAGAAAGGATGAATACCCAACTTTTGTATCAGCATGGATGGGACTGGAGATTATGCTGAGTGAAATAAGTCAAGCAGAGAGAGTCAATTATCATACGGTTTCACTTACTTGTGGAGCATAAGGAATAGCATGGAGGACACCAAGAGATGCGGAGAAGTGAGTTGGGGGAAATCAGAGGGGGAGAAAAACTAAAAGACTGTGGACTCCGAGAAACAAACTGAGGGTTTTAGGGGGGAGGGGGATGTAGGCTTGGGTGAGCCTGGTGGTGGGTATTAAGGAGATCACATATTGCATGGAGCACTGAGTGAGATGCATAAACAATGAATTCTGGGACACACACACACACACACACACACACACACACACACACACAATTTAATTTAAAAAAAACAGTCAAGAGAGTTTTTATAGTTCCTGCTTTTTCTTCAGGGGAAATGAAAAACCAGAGAGGCAGCCTTCTTTCTCTTCCTTCCTTCCTTTTTCAACTAAACCCTATATGAATTCATGTTTGAATACTGGTGTTTTAAATACCAAAAGGACGCTTTGGTTGGCAATATCACTTCTTTAAGCAAATGTATCCTGTATCTTCATATAAACACTGGTGGATGTAGATTAATGATTATCTCAACATCTGTCAAAAATTTTCCAGTACAAGACAAATAAAAACCTCGGTAATATGCCACCACTTATTTGGAGTTTTTATTTAATAAAGAATAATAGAAATAAATCTTTGAGTTATGTGTAAATATTGGGAAATATAAATTATGTAATAAAGAAAACCACTTCCAAATGTAATTTGAAAACTCTGAAAGAGCAACTGGAAGGCTTAGGGACAGTTGAAGCCAAGGTGGTAGATCTCGTGAAGTGACCTGAAGATTGACAGAGGCTGATATGCAAAAACCCTGGAAATCTCATTTATTGAACAATAAAAGTTAGTGAAATAATTGATGAGACATTTATTTTTCCTACTGCTAATGGTCAAAGTAATAAAGGTCAAAGCTTGCAAAATGATTGATTTTGTGCCTCTTTCAAATAACATAGCAGGTTATAGAGTTACAGGCATCATCAAAAATGAAAAACAACAGTTTTTATCACAAATGTTACAAAGTCAATACACCCTAATAAAAGAAATGATAAATTGAATGAGTGAATACATTTAATCTTTCGCTTTTTAAAACAACTAACAAAAAATAAAATAAAATAAAACAGTATATGAAGACATTTAGTGAAAAACAAATCATGCAACTGAAGAGGAGTTTTCTAGATTTATTGACTTCATGGCAAAAATAAAGTGGGAGTGAGGTAGGAGGTTGTCAAGAGATGTTATCAAAGCTGCAGTTGCACAAATGGGTTGATTTCGCCCACATGCTTAAGCTGTCCCACCTAAGATAAAACTCAGGGAATTATATTGATACACTACAGACCTTTGTTAATCTATGAGCATCTATTAAAAAGATGCATTTGATAGCATTTCTAAAATCACCAGGGGACACTTCTTGATTGACTCTTTGTGTCACTTTCTGAAAAGAAACACAGTATCTATAAACAAGCAGCTCATGCTTTCTGCACAGAAATATTCTCGCTCAGTATGAGTTGCTGGTAAACTTCAAGTTTGCCATAGGAGTTGGCCTCTGCAAATGGACAATTTCTAGCATATTTTGCGAGAATGTTTGCTCGTTGGAGCAACCCAAGTTTATCCAACATTAGGCATAAGGTAACATTCCACTAATACAATAATTCTGGTAATTACAAAATCAAAGCTGGGAGGGTTAAAAAAAAATGGGTCTTAATGAATTTAATTCTCTCCATGGTCAGAGCAAACTACTTAATCATTTTCTGAAATAATATATTTTGAAATTTATGAAGAGGGCATTGTATAAATAAATATCATAAGAATCATTATTTTCTGAGTGAATAAATTAAAACTGAATATCAAAAACTTTTCCTTCCATGATTTTGCAGATTTTGCCAACTAATTTGACCCTACACACTGATTTTAGAGAGTTCTTTATTTATTGGCACTAAACTCTATTGAGAATCACATGTACAAATTCAATTAGGATTTTTTTTTTCCTCTTCTGCCAGAAAAATCTGGATACATACTTCTTATTTTGCAGAAACAAGTACTCAAAATATGGAATTTCCACTTCTTTTTGATATCAGAATATCTTACCAAGGTTGAATCTTTCTTTCTTCTTGAAGCTTCTAGCTGAGGAACTTATTTTTAGACATGCATTTTCATTATTCATTTCAGTAATTATAACTACTCTTCTGCTGGTTTATAATATATTTAGTTCTATTAATACCATTTTATTAATACCATTGTTTGGTTTTCACTGTATTTATCTCCAGTTACATTGTTGGGCAAGCTATTTTAATGTTGCATGTTGGTGCTCTCTAATTTAGTTCATAAATTTAACACAATTCCAACACAAATACCAGTATGCATTGTATGGAAACTACACTAATAAAAAAAAAATCAAAAGCTAAAAACCTTTGAAAAAACTAAAGCTATAAGAAAGTACTCATCCTGGGGCGCCTGGGTGTCTCAGTCATTAAGCATCTGCTTTCAGCTCAGGTCATGATCCTGGAGTCCTGGGATCAAGCCCGCATGGGGCTCCCTGATTGGCAGGGTGTCTGTTTCTCCCTCTCCCTCTGCCTGCTTCTCTACCTGCTCATGTTCACACTCTATCAAATTAAAAAAATTAAAGTACTCATCTTACTAGATATTTAAGGTTAGTACAACATTCTTTAGTTAAGACAGTACAGTACTGACATACTGATAGATAGACATGTGGGTAGAATAGAAAATCCGGAAGAAGGCCCACATACATATGGAAATTTAGTACATGATAAAAATGGTACCTTGAATTATTAGCACAAAATGGACTTTTAAATAAATGGTGTTGGTACAAGTAGTGGTTCCTTTGGGGAAAAATAAAATAAAATTAGACACAAATTATGAACATGAATACAAGAATATACTCTACATCAGTATTTCTCAACAAGGGCAATTTAGGCCCATTTGGCAATGTCTGGAGACATTTTGTTTGTGATAACGGGGAGATGGTGTTTACTGGATAAAGGGTAGGGACACTGATAAAATCCTGCAATATGCAGAAGACCCTTAAAACGATAGTTATTCTACCAAATATTTCAATAATGCAAAAGTTGAGAAATTCCGCTCTAAATGTATCAGAGAGCCATTAAGAAATAATACAATAAAAATACAGTAAGAAATCGTGAAGTTGTACTCATCAATAACCTGGTTGAAGAGGAAATACTTTTCTCTTTTATTTTTTAGTAATTTTATTTTATTTTATTCAGTGTTCCAGAATTCACTGTTTATGCACCACACCCAGTGCTCCATGCAATATGTGCCCTTCTCAATACCCACCACCAGGATCACCCAACCCCCCACCTCCTTCCCCTGCAAAACCCTCAGTTTGTTTCTCAGAGTCCACAGTCTGTCATGGTTTGTCTCCCCCTCCAATTTCCCCCAACTCACTTCTGTCTCCATCTCCCCATGTCCTCCATGTTATTCCTTATACTCCACAAGTAAGTGAAACCATAATTGACTCTCTCTGCTTGACTTACTTCACTCAACATAATCTTCAGTCCCATCCATGTTGATACAAAAGTTGGGTATTATTTTTAATTTCAATAAGCTGTGGCATGTCTGTCAATGAAATGCCTTGTAGATATAATAAAGATTGAGGACTATCTCTATGAACTCAAATATAGCCAATCTATATAACAGGGTGTTAAGTGGGGAAAGCAAGTTATGTATATAAGAGACAAGCAGAGACAGAGACAGACTGAGGGAAAAAGAGAGAAGTATGTATGTTAACATCTTTTTAACCAAGAAGGGAAAAAATAAAATTTAAAAATTATGCTTATGTTTACAAATAGAAACACAAGAAAGATAAACCAGAAACTGTGGAGATTGTTTACCTACACGTGGTAAGAGGGAACACGAGGAAGACATATATTTCTTTGAATATAACTTTCTGTAGATTTTGACATTTGGAACTTCATTAATACTGCAGATATACAAAGCAAAACAGCAACAAAACCCACACAAATAACAATAGAAATGAAACAACAATGAGAAAAAATAGAGCCAAAGTAGAATCCAAACAGACATGAATGGACATAAGGGTAACATACTTGCACAACAGCTCCCCTCTAGGTGGAGAAAGAACTAGCCTGAGTAATGTTGGAACACTGTAGGTTCCCTCTGGCTAATGAAAAAAGAACTGTTCTCCTCTTTTCAACTGATATGTATAGTTTGCTTTTCAGAGCAGGTTTGTTTTTCAAAGTGGTATGGATTAGCAATTTTGAAACTACTATTATGTAATACAGGATGGAGCAAATGATTGAATTATTGAGAATTCTTCACCATCAGAGAAATATAGGGGAAGAGGAAAGACTAGAATGAATTATATGATGTTTGATTGGGATTGGCTGGTCCATGTGGAATTGACATTGGAGCCCTCGTGACTGGTGGATAGATTTATGGGTATATGGGTCTATCAGTGAACGTGCATGTGTAAGGAAGCGTGTGTGTCTTCACCTGCTCCACCTGCTAACAAGCCATGGAAACAAGGCTAGGAGCCTGAGTTACCTCTCAGAGCAGTGGGATAAGTGTCTGTAAGGCCTTGGGGTAAGGTCCCCATTGCTGAGCCACTCCACAGAGATCTCCAGACCTGAGCTCTTCCTAAGGAGTCAGCCTGCCCATAGAGCTGATCAATTTGTTAGGTCACCTGGACCAGGATAAGAAACAAATGTCAGTGGCGATCATGTCAGGACGACAGGGCCCCCCTTTCTTTCCCAGACTACATGAGCTCTGGAGTATGACCCACTGAACAGGAGGAAGGCACTCAAGTTGAGTAGTCTTGAATGTCTTCAACCTAGAGGAAACTAAAGCCAGGTTTAATTGGATTTAGAGAAGGCATGAAATGAGGCAGCCTGGCAATGATGACTAGAGCCACAATTTGATTTCTAGAAATGACGTCTCAATAAAAGAAACCTAGGTCTCTTGGAGAAACGATTTCTTTGCTGGACATCCGATCACCAGAAAGTAAAGATGTCCACAAAATGTGATGAAGTCATGTTAAGGTGAAGAATAATTCACAGTGATGGTGTTCACTCCAGATTAGGGAAACTTGAACATCAAAATAATGAGTGAAAGTAATGAGTTACAGCCCATTGAAGAGACGGAAGAAAGATGATGACAAACTAAATAGGACAAAATGCTAACATGGTGAATTGTAAATGGTATTTGGGAGTTCTGTGTACTATTGTTGAAAGTTTCCTTAAGTTCAAAAATATTACAGAAGTGTCCCACAAGACAAAATGGAAGGCAGAAAAGGTATGTGCATGCTGCGGAAGTCATTTTAACCATCCAGGACATTAGATCCCATTCTAGAGGGCTTACCTCCAATACTTATTACGGAAGGATGCCCACAAACACTCCATGATGGAGGGCTTCATGGAGGAGTCCATGTGACAGGGATGAAGCTTAACACTTGCAGTAGAAAAAATTAAAAAAATATGTATATACTGGCATGCTCCAATTGCGGGCGGGATAAAGTAAGAACATTTCACACGTTTTCTTCCACCAAATACAGCTGCAAAATCTGGAAAGAATGTCCAAGGAACTATCTAACGACTGAAAAGTAAACACCAGCAGGCAGACTGGGGAAGAACATCAGACTATGCAGTCACCAAATTGAGATGAATTTACCATTTTTTTTTCCCTTTCTGGTATCTTCCACCTGAACTCAACACACCTAGAAACTGAGAAGTAATCACCATGACTCAGAACAAGTTGCAGAACAACTCTGGCTCTGGCTCAGGACTGAGAAACTTAACACTCCAAGGAAGAGCAGAAAATCGATAAAATCAAAGCTGGTTCTTTGAAACAATCAATAGATTGATTTTTTAGGAAGGCAGACAAATTAAAATAAAAGGGAAGACACAAATTGCTAATATCAGGAATGAAAGAGGGGACTATCCCTATATACCTGACAGGCACTAAAAGATCACAAGGGAATACTATGAGTACCTGTATGTGTATGTATTTGACAACTTCGATGAAATGAACCAATTCCTCAAAAACCACAAACTACTAAATTCATCCACATCTCCTGAGATGAAGCAGTTCCCTTGACCAGTCCGGTAACTATTAAATAAGCTAGATTCGCAGTTAAAAACCTTCTGAAAAAGAATTCATCAAGATCACATGGTTTTCTCGGTAGATTCTATCAAATAATGAAATAATACCAGTTCTGCACAGTCTCTTCTGGAAAGAAAAAAAGTACACACCTGACTTTTATGAGGTTGGTATCCATATTTATGATACCAAATGTCCACAAAGAAATTACCAAAAAAAAAAAAAAAAAAAAAAAAGAAAGAAAAGAAAGAAGGAGCGCCTGGGTGGCTCAGTGGGTTAAGCCGCTGCCTTCGGCTCAGGTCATGATCTCGGGGTCCTGGGATCAAGTCCCGCATCGGGCTCTCTGCTCGGCGGGGAGCCTGCTTCCCTCTCTCTCTCTCTCTGCCTGCCTCTCTATCTACTTGTGATCTCTCTCTGTCAAATAAATAGAAAATAAAAATCTAAAAAAAAAAAAAAGAAAAGAAAGAAAATACAGCCTCATATCCCTCAAGAACAATCATGCAATGATCCTTGACAAAGTATTTGCTAGCTGAATTGAGTATTGTATAGAAAAGAATAATGAACCATTACCAGGGGATGTCTACCCTAAGTCATTATGCAGAGAACAGTCAATGAAATAAATCTACAATTTTAACAATCTAACAGAGAAAAACTACATAGTCACGCCAATAGATGGAAAGGTCTTTGACAAAATACAACATCCATTTATGACAAAAACATCCAGCAAAGTAGTAGTAGGTCATTCATGATAGTCTGACCAAGGGCATCTATAAAAATCCTACAGCGGGGGATGCCTGGATGTCTCAGGTGGTAGAATATGTGACTCTTGATCACAGAGTCTTGAGTTCAATCCCCTCGTGTGGCAGAGAGTTTACTTAAGGGAAAAAAAAGCCTACTGGAGTACCTGAGTAGCTCAGTCCATTAAGCATCTTGACTCTTGATTTCATCTCAGGTCATGGTCTCAGACTGGCTCCAAGTCAGTACAGAGTCTGCTAGATTCTCTCCTTCACCCACTACCCACCTCCCCAGTCCTGCGTGCTCTCTCTCTTTAAAATACATACATGCATAGGGGCACCTGGGTGGCTCAGTGGGTTAAAGCTTCTGCCTTCGGCTCAGGTCATGATCCCAGGGTCCTGGGATCGAGCCCCGCATCGGGCTCTCTGCTCAGCAGGGAGCCTGCTTCCTCCGCTCTCTCTCTCTGCCTGCCTCTCCACCTACTTGTAATTTCTGTCTTTCAAATAAATAAATAAAATCTTTAAAAATAAATAAATAAAATACATACATGCATAATCTTAAAAAAAAAAAAGCAGACACTCTCTGTCTCCTATGCTGGCATAGGTAGTGAGGGAGGACCATGTACGTCTCCCAACATGGGGAAAAGGGCAAGAATCTTCCTTTTCATCACTCTGTGATGATGTAGAATTCTCAGCCAGAGCAGCAAGGAAACAAATACTGATATATATTGGGGGCAAAAAAGAAAAGAAAAGAAAAAAGTGTCTCTATTTGTAAATGACATGACGATCTACAGAGACACTGAGGTCACAAGAGAGAGGTTTAACAAATAAAAATGAAATATACTTTTATATACAGCCATGTGCAAATGTAAACAAAAGAAATAATATCACAGTATTTATAAATTTTGATATGTAAATATAAAATATTTGTATAGGATTTATATGATAAAGACTGCAGGGCGCCTGGGTGGCTCAGTGGTTTGGGTCGCTGCCTTCGGCTCAGGTCATGATCTCAGGGTCCTGGGATCGAGTCCCACATCAGGCTCTCTGCTCGGGGGGGAGCTTGCTTCCCTCTCTCTCTCTGGGCCTCTCTGTCTACTTGTGGTCTCTCTCTGTCAAATAAATAAATAAAAAATCTTAAAAAAAAAAAAAGACTGCAAAAGGTTAATGAAGGAAGGCATTGAAGAAGTAAATAAATACAGAGACTCACCTTGAACTTAGATTGAAAGTCTCAATATAATTTCAGGTGCTAATTGTCTCCAAGCTGATCCCTAGATTTAATGCAATATCATTAAAAATTCCAATGGTATTTTTTAATATAAACAAGTTGATTCTAAATTTCATTTAAAATGCAAAGGGCCTAAAAGGATTACAATACCTTTGAAAAAGAAAAATACGTTTGGAATAATCACAAACAACCTGATTTAAGCTTTGTCCATAAAACCATAATATTCAAGTGAGTGTGGTAAGGAAATAGTCATGTGGACTTGTGAGAAAGAATAGAGTCCAGGAATCAACCACAAACACAGCCACTTGCTATTTGATTAAGTAACAAAAGCAAATCAGAGGATAAAGGGCAGTTATTTCAACACATAGTTTTGAAATTTACATGTTTAAAACTGTAACGATTCTGTAATACAGCACAGGACATCAGTTCTGAAGCATTGCTTGAAAAGCCTCGTCTATGAAATAAAATATTGATAAATCAGATTTCATCAAAATTAAAGAAATTTTTTTCCTTGAAAGCCACTGCTAAAATGACAAGCTATAGATGAGGATAAAATATTTGCAAATAACATATCTGATGAAGAACTTGCATCCAGAATGTATAACTAGGTTGTCCCTATAATGATTCTATTCTTTTTTTTTAAGATTTTATTTATTTATTTGACAGACAGATCACAAGTAGGCAGAGAGGTAGGCAGAGAGAGGAGGAAGGGGTTCCCTGCTGAACAGAAAGCCCAGTGCGATGAGGGGGCTCAATCCCTGGACCCTGAGATCATGACCTGAGCCGAAGACAGAGGTTTTAACCCACTGAGCCACCCAGGCTCCCCTAATGATTCTATTCTTAATAGTGGTGGCCTGCATATTCTAAGCAGGATAAGGCAGCATTACCACCTAAAGGAAGGGAATCTCTTCATGTACCTTTTTTTTTTCTTTGAATTCTAGATTACCTTGCGGATTTCATCCTTCTCCTTCAAAGGCACATGGAATTCTACTGAAGTACATTCAGGTTTACCATGCAATTTTTAAAATGTAGCATCTTGGGTGAAATGAATCAAAGCTAGTAAGGACAGAGAAACACAAGAAACACCTGATGGTCAATCCAGAATCAATTTCTGACAGTCTTTAGAAGGGAGATAGGAGAGAACAATGCTTTTTCTTCTTAAAATGGGACATGTAGTCTAACCATTCTAAATCCCCCTTAATTGTTCATTTTTATGAATCTTCTTCAAACCTCTAGAAATTTATCATGAGCTCTTTCTCTTTTTTCTCTTGCTATTGTGTTATACATAATGAATGACTAACAGGGGACCACCAGTACTTTCACGGTATTTCTATCCCTATTATCTGAGGACTCTTGGGGAAAATGGGAAAGATAGCTTTGCTTATAATGATGAAACTGTGCTTGGCAAAGCTGAGTACCTCTGACTCCAGCAGGAGAAAAAAGTCAGAGTGGATGTGAGTGAACAGGTGCCTGGATGTTCCCAATGACAAGGGAGAGTGTGAGAAGATAAATGTCCCAAGGATACAGCCATAGTAATGTTTAAAACCATCTAAAAATCTGCTTTCAGAGAAAAATCACCGGTCTTTGTGATCGCAAGGACATTTCAGGATTTCTGCCAACCTACTGTACTTCGATGTTGAGATGCCCTTTTTCTAATGCATGAGCTGACGTAAGGTAAATATTACAGTTTTACAGAAGACGAATGGTAGAGAAAAACCCACATCCACAAGAAAGACATCTGCCCCTTAGTTCTAATTCTTCTTGACATCTAAAATTTTAATTTATTTGATGGGGTCTTGCTGCCTAATATATGAATAATAAGAAAAAAAGTTTTATATTCATTTATCTTGATGTGAGGTGAAAAGATCATGATCCTTCTGTTATAATCTGATTTTCAATGTGCTCTGTTCACTCTATAACATGCCTTGTTTGGGACAACCAATTGTATCATTTTCCTAATTACAAACACATCCTGGTCTAATCTTATAGGGATTTTAACCAAGATCCTTTAACTTTGCTACCAGGGGGTCTATCCCAGTGCCACCGGCAGTGTGCTATCTGGAGATGGCAACTGGTCTGGGCTCAGAGGGTCAGTCTCATCGACTCAGTGATCAAAAGCATGGTCTTTTAAGGGGATTTCAGGGTTTAAGACTCTGCATTGTCATTCATCTGCCATGTAACCTTGGGCAAATTATTAATATGTATATCTCTCATTTCCATGATCTGTAAAAGGGAGGGGTATCACTACCTGCCTTGCAGGCTCACTGTGAGGATTAAATGAACGAACATAGCGAATCACTTAAAAAATGATCAGTGCATATCAAGCAGAATATTTAAGTGACATTACCTGAATTAAATCCCTTTACCCAGATTCATCTTCCAGAGATAGACCCTGAAGTCTTTTCCTTCACACCACCAGGAATGAGAAATTACTGACTTGTAGGATTTTCATCAAAAACAACTTATCCCCCACTACTCTTCTCCTCTCTTCTTTGGTGAACACCTTCCCTTTTCTTGATCAGAGTCACATTTTCTTTTATTTGCTTATTTTCTCTATGCATTTTATTTATGTCTAATAGCCTTCTGTGGTCTTTTAGGGTTTCCAAAAATAATGGACTATCTTTTCAATGTAACTCTCCAAGGTCAAATCCTGTGTCTTAACAGAATATAATAAAATGTGACAAAAGTCAAGGGAAAAAAATCCTCCTATCTTACCTTTATTAGTGGTTTTATATGCGAATAATACCATGTTCAAAAGTCACAAAATTTTTTTGTGCTCAGAAAGAAACAGAAGACTAATATGTGGAGTTTACGGATACAGATTGAAGCCAGATAAAAGGAAGACATTTTGGAGAGTCAGACATTTCAAAGACGTACTGATCTTGTACTAATAATTTTCCCAGCATGAGATATACTCGAATATATGTTGGGTAAGCATGATCTTTTGGTGTGTGTTTGTGGAGAGGAGGCGGGGGGCCAGTCATGGGTTGGGTAATCAGACCATTCATAATTTTTTTTTTCTCATTTTATTTATTTTTTCAGCGTAACAGTATTCATTCTTTTTGCACAACACCCAGTGCTCCATGCAAAACGTGCCCTCCCCATTACCCACCACCTGTTCCCCCAACCTCCCACCCCTGACCCTTCAAAACCCTCAGGTTGCCCCAACCTCCCACCCCTGACCCTTCAAAACCCTCAGGTTGTTTTTCAGAGTCCATAGTCTCTTATGGTTCGCTTCCCCTCCCCAATGTCCATAGCCCGCTCCCACTCCCCCAATCCCACCTCCCCGCAGCAACCCCCAGTTTGTTTTGTGAGATTAAGAGTCATTTATGGTTTGTCTCCCTCCCAATCCCATCTTGTTTCATTTATTCTTCTCCTATCTCCTACCCCCCCATGTTGCTTCTCCATGTCCTCATATCAGGGAGATCATATGATAGTTGTCTTTCTCCGATTGACTTATTTCACTAAGCATGATATGCTCTAGTTCCATCCACGTCGTCGCAAATGGCAAGATTTCATTTCTTTTGATGGCTGCATAGTATTCCATTGTGTATATATACCACTTCTTCTTTATCCATTCATCTGTTGATGGACATCTAGGTTCTTTCCATAGTCTGGCTATTGTAGACATTGCTGCTATAAACATTCGGGTACACGTGCCCCTTCGGATCACTATGTTTGTATCTTTAGGGTAAATACCCAGTAGTGCAATTGCTGGGTCATAGGGTAGTTCTATTTTCAACATTTTGAGGAACCTCCATGCTGTTTTCCAGAGTGGTTGCACCAGCTTGCATTCCCACCAACAGTGGAGGAGGGTTCCCCTTTCTCCACATCCTCTCCAGCATCTGTCATTTCCTGACTTGTTCATTTTAGCCATTCTGACTGGTGTGAGGTGATATCTCATTGTGGTTTTGATTTGTATTTCCCTGATGGCGAGTGACGTGGAGCATTTTTTCATGTGTCTGTTGGCCATCTGGATGTCTTCTTTGCAGAAATGTCTGTTCATGTCCTCTGCCCATTTCTTGATTGGATTGTTTGTTCTTTGGGTGTTGAGTTTGCTAAGTTCCTTATAGATTTTGGATACTAGCCCTTTATCTGATATGTCGTTTGCAAATATCTTCTCCCATTCTGTCAGTTGTCTTTTGGTTTTGTTAACTGTTTCCTTTGCTGTGCAAAAGCTTTTGATCTTGATGAAATCCCAACAGTTCATTTTTGCCCTTGCTTCCCTTGCCTTTGCCGTTGTTCCTAGGAAGATGTTGCTACGGCTGAGGTCGAAGAGGTTGCTGCCTGCATTCTCCTCAAGGATTTTGATGGATTCCTTTCTCACATTGAGGTCCTTCATCCATTTGGAGTCTATTTTTGTGTGTGGTGTAAGGAAGTGGTCCAATTTCATTTTTCTGCATGTGGCTGTCCAATTTTCCCAGCACCATTTATTGAAGAGGCTGTCTTTTTTCCATTGGACATTCTTTCCTGCTTTGTCGAAGATTAGTTGACCATAGAGTTGAGGGTCGATTTCTGGGCTCTCTATTCTGTTCCACTGATCTATGTGTCTGTTTTTGTGCCAGTACCATGCTGTCTTGATGATGACGGCTTTGTAATAGAGCTTGAAGTCCGGAATTGTAATGCCACCAACTTTGGCTTTGTTCTTCAATATTCCTTTGGCTATTCGAGGTCTTTTCTGGTTCCATATAAATTTGAGGATTATTTGTTCCATTTCTTTGAAAAAAATGGATGGTATTTTGATAGGGATTGCATTAAATGTGTAGATTGCTTTAGGTAGCATAGACATTTTCACAATATTTATTCTTCCAATCCAGGAGCATGGAACATTTTTCCATTTTTTTGTGTCTTCCTCAATTTCTTTCATGAGTACTTTATAATTTTCTGTGTATAGATTCTTAGTCTCTTTGGTTAGGTTTATTCCTAGGTATCATAGTTTTGGGTACAATTGTAAATGGGATTGACTCCTTAATTTCTCTTTCTTCAATCTTGTTGTTGGTGTACAGAAATGCAACTGATTTCTGTGCATTGATTTTATATCCTGACACTTTACTGAATTCCTGAACAAGTTCTAGCAGTTTTGGAGTGGAGTCTTTTGGGTTTTCCACATATAGTATCATATCATCTGCGAAGAGTGATAGTTTGACTTCTTCTTTACCGATTTGGATGCCTTTAATTTCTTTTTGTTGTCTGATTGCTGAGGCTAGGACTTCTAGTACTATGTTGAATAGCAGTGGTGATAATGGACATCCCTGCCGTGTTCCTGACCTTAACGGAAAAGCTTTCAGTTTTTCTCCATTGAGAATGATATTTGCGGTGGGTTTTTCATAGATGGCTTTGATAATATTGAGGTATGTGCCCTCTATCCCCACACTTTGAAGAGTTTTGATCAGGAAGGGATGCTGTACTTTGTCAAATGCTTTTTCAGCATCTATGGAGAGTATCATATGGTTCTTGTTCTTTCTTTTATTAATGTGTTCTATCACATTGATTGATTTGCGGATGTTGAACCAACCCTGCAGCCCTGGAATAAATCCCACTTGATCGTGGTGAATAATCCTTTTAATGTACTGTTGAATCCTATTGGCTAGTATTTTGGCGAGAATTTTTGCGTCTGTGTTCATCAAGGATATTGGTCTGTAGTTCTCTTTTTTGGTGGGATCCTTGTCTGGTTTTGGGATCAAGGTGATGCTGGCCTCATAAAATGAGTTTGGAAGTTTTCCTTCCATTTCTATTTTTTGGAACAGTTTCAGGAGAATAGGAATGAGTTCTTCTTTAAATGTTTGGTAGAATTCCCCTGGGAAGCCGTCTGGCCCTGGGCTTTTGTTTGTTTGGAGATTTTTGATGACTGTTTCAATCTCCTTACTGGTTATGGGCCTGTTCAGGTTTTCTATTTCTTCCTGGTTCAGTTGTGGTAGTTTATATGTCTCTAGGAATGCATCCATTTCTTCCAGATTGTCCAATTTGTTGGCGTAAAGTTGCTCATAGTATGTTCTTATAATTGTCTGTATTTCTTTGGTGTTAGTTGTGATCTCTCCTCTTTCATTCATGATTTTATTGATTTGGGTCCTTTCTCTTTTCTTTTTGATGAGTCTGGCCAGGGGTTTATCAATCTTATTGATTCTTTCAAAGAACCAGCTCCTAGTTTCATTGATTTTTTCTATTGTTTTTTTGGTTTCTATTTCATTGATTTCTGCTCTGATCTTTATGATTTCTCTTCTCCTGCTGGGTTTAGGGTTTCTTTCTTGTTCTTTCTCCAGCTCCTTTACATGTAGGGTTAGGTTGTGTACTTGAGACCTTTCTTGTTTCTTGAGAAAGGCTTGTACCGCTATATATTTTCCTCTCAGGACTGCCTTTGCTGTGTCCCACAGATTTTGAACTGTTGTGTTTTCATTATCATTTGTTTCCATGAATTTTTTCAATTCTTCTTTAATTT
This sequence comes from Meles meles, assembly GCF_922984935.1. Classification (NCBI taxonomy): domain Eukaryota; kingdom Metazoa; phylum Chordata; class Mammalia; order Carnivora; family Mustelidae; genus Meles; species Meles meles. The sequence goes on from NC_060075.1 coordinate 100,354,880, forward strand.
CCTGGTTAACCCATTCATTCTTTAGAAGGATGCTGTTTAGTCTCCATGTATTTGGGTTCTTTCCAGCTTTCCTCTTGTGATTGAGTTCTAGCTTCAGAGCATTGTAGACCATTCATAATTTTTCAGTCTCTTTTTCTGTGAGATTTGAAAATTTCAAATACAAATAAATGCATTTTGGAAAATTTACTTACTAAGGTAAACTTGTGGCTAAGCATTTTGCGGAGTGGAAAAACATTATCTACTTTTAAAATTCAGTTCTTCAAAGTCACCTTGTGGCTCCCTGAGGTTGAGTTTGAGCTGTACCTGTTCCTTTAAGTGTCACATTCAGCTGAGGCCTGTCCCTCCTCTGCCCTCCCAAGGAGGAATGTGTCATTAAAATTGCACCGAAGGGCACATTTCTGCTTTAATTTGTATGCAATCATTGTCTTTTCTATGTAAATAATTGAAAGAAATTGCTAATTATTGATGAACTTAAGACTGAGTGATTATTTTGAATCGCAGTGGTCCAAAGCCTGAGTGGAAGGCAGACGCAATTAATTCACAGCCCTGCATGAGTCACACGGGGTAACCTGCTCCTCTGGAAGATGTTGGCGTCAGACCCGCCCGCACCTGTGTGGGAAGCCCCAGCGCGACAGTCTGAATCAAACCTGTCGCTCTTGGGAGAATGTCTCAAGTCAGCTGCTCTCTTCCGTAGGAGTAAATGGGCCCAAATAAAGTAAAATTAAAGTCTGGCTCCATGGTAGTAGGCTGAGCTGCTGCAGGCACTGCCAAGACTTCTATGTGTCTCCCGGAGTCTTTTACCCTCCATGTGCCCCATGCGTGGTCAGGGATGGAGAGCAGAATCGAGTGTGATCAATTCAAAACGCAGAATCTCCTAAAAGAAGCCTTTTCATTATTAGTCTCAAATTTTGAGAAATGCCATGAGACGTTTCCAAACAAGATAAATAAAGGAGAGGATAAGCTGTGGATTTGTTCTTGACCAACCGGCGGTGGGATGGGGCTTCCTCCCCTGGCCAGAAAGGAGGAGGAAAGTCACCGGAAGGTAGATCAACAGGTAGATGGGTTCCCCAGACTGATCCCTCTGAGAGAAGGGATTTGGGAGGAAGACAGAGGAGGCAGCTCTGATGGGCTCAGGATGACTGTCCTGCGGGCTGCAGGTGTGTGATGGGGCAGAGGGGCGCTCACATGCCTTCCAAGATAGGAGGGCAAGTTGTGCTGAATTTTCATGAAAAGCTAAGTATAATCAATCATCGTTCTCCAAAACAGTCTGGGATTAAAACTGCAAAGTAGTCATCCTTACATGTCGAGCTCGGATCCCTTTTCTGAGGCACACTCCCATGTTTCAAACTTTAATTCCAAATTTCCACCTCGATGCCCCAGGAGAGCCTCAATTACATTCTTACCACTCTGCAGGAAAACTTATTTTTTTTTTCCTCTCTCTCTCTCTTTAATCATCGCTAAATCCGCCCAACCGCATCACCCAAGCAGAAGTCCTGGACATGTGTTCTGTAATGTGGGAAACAGAGGCAGAAGAAAATTATTAAAATTCTTTACCTACTGACAAGCGCTTGAAACAGGCAGAGTGGCTCTCCCCTGGGGACTCAACTGCCCTCACCTTAAGGTTTTGCTAAGGACAATCCTAGCCTGACAGACGCCCTACCCCGACAGGTCCAACCAGGATCCTGTAAGTCTACTTTAATAATTCTTTCAGGAGGGGTGCCTGGGTGGCTCAGTAGGTTAAAGCCTCTGCCTTTGGCTTGGGTCATGATCGCAGGTTTCTGGGATCAAGCCCCACATCAGGTTTTCTGCTCAGCGGGGAGCCTGCTTCCTCCTCTCTCTCTGTTTGCCTCTCTGCCTACTTGTGATCTCTGTCAAATAAATAAATAAAATCTTTTAAAAAATCATAATTCCTTCAGGAAACTTTATCTCTAAGCCTCCAAGATAGTGTCAGCAATCATTCCCAAGCATATGGCCCACTGATATACATCTAAAGGGTCTCATGAGAAGGTTTTATTACTGGTAATAAATAAACTTTCTCCCAACAATAACTAGCCCCTCAAGGTCCTGGAGACCTTGATTCCTTAGAGACTTACATCATCCTAATCCCCTTTGTCCTCACCCACCACCGAGTCCACCCCTACTCTGCCTTTAAAAACTCTGACTGTAATCTGGTTTGGGATCCAAGTCTCTACTCCGCTGTGTCAGAGCTTGGGCCCAAGCTTGGGTCCAAGCTTGAGCTTGTCAAAAAAACCCTCATGTGATTGCATCAGTGTTGGCTCCTTGGTGGTCTCTCAGATGCAAAAACTTGGGTGTAACATTCTGGTCCTTCTTTGTGAAGGATTTCCAATGACTCTACCCAGGGGGACACAGCCAGCTCTCTACTTCCTCCACCTTAACCCCCCTAGAGCCCGACCATGCACATTCTGGGGCTTCTGAAGGGGAGCAAGGAGGGTGTCTCTCACATGCCATGTTCTTTCAGCCTCTGTGCTTTGATGAAATATCTTTTCATCTGATTTTTTTTTCTCTTCCTTCAGCCTCTTTCCTAACTTTATAGCTTAAAGTGATCTCTATCTTCACATGGCCTTCCTGATTGCAACTGCACCTTTATAAGGCATCCTGCACCTGTCTCTGTGTCTATTTGTCTGGAAGCATTTTGGAGAGAGGGACCGTCTTATTCCTATATTAAGTCCTAGCTCCCGGCACAGAACTTCAAATGTAATAGAGCTTCCATAAATGACTAGGCAATTCAATTGACAAATCAATTATTATCATTTAAGCAGCTTTCAGTAAAGATTATATGTCACTGGCTTTGTTGTTGAGTGTAGAATAGAATTTGTAGCTGCACGGAGAGTCACCTCCCTGGCATGTGCTGTGAGTGGGAGAGAAGAAGGAGGGTGTCCCCTTGACCAGTGGGAACCCAGTGAGGGCCCCTTGGAGCCAGAGGCTGAGCTGATTTCCTTTTACAGCTCAGGGGAGAGGGAGAGGAGCAAAGTCATTTCTGTTTCTAATTTACCCAGAGGGTAAACGTCAAGGTGCCTGTATGAGAAAAACTCGTAGTTCTTATATGTCTTCCTCCTGTGTGTCTCCTTTACTCTGCCCCAGCAGGCTTCCCTTTGACACTTTGGTCACCAAATGTGTGGAGGTTTTCCCCACCATGAACAATTCTCTGGGACTGCAGCTGGAGGTCCTACCATTTAGCTCAATTCTGACACTATCTACACAGAGGTCGTGTTATATCCTACAGGTGAAGTCTCAGTCCCATAACTGTCCTCCAGCCCTAGTTCAGATGTCAGTCCCACAGTTTCAGTCTGATTTAGCTACAAATCAGAAGTTGCCACAACCCCCTCTTCTGTTCCATTAATTTGTCAGTGTGGCTCACAGAACTGAGGGAGACACTTCTGTTTGCCACTTTATTACAGCATATGATAAAGGATACAGAGGATCACCCAAGAGATATCAGGCCGAGATCGCACTGGTCCTGAGCTCGGTGGCTTCTGTTCCTAGGGATTTGGATTGCTTCACCCTCCCAGTGTGAATGTGTCCATCAACACAGATGCTCTCTGAACCCTGTGGTTTCCGAGTTTTATGGAGTTGTCATTACACAGCCATGATTGATTAAATGATTGGTTATTGGTGATTGGACTCAATCTCTAGCCACTCTCCCCTCCCCGGGGGTAAGGGGTAGGGAGGTAGGTGGGAGGGATAGGGAGAAGGGAGAAGCTGGGACTGGGATTTCCAACCCTCTAACCACTCAGGTTGGTTCCTCTCCCAACCAGCCCCCACCCTCATGAGCTTTCCAAAATCTACCTCATTAACATACCAAACACACTTTATCACACTCCCCCAGTTAGAAAATTTCAAGGTTTTTAGGAGCTCTGCGCCAGGAACTAGCTCAAAGATGAAATATTTGTTTCTTATTGTAAATGACAGTATCACAGCCCCCAAAATGTCTTCATCCATAGAATGGTGAGCATGTTGCTTGTAGACACATTTTCTGTAGGATTATTAGTTGGGAAATAGATGACACTTCCTAGGCTACCTAAAATCATATGACATGGGCAAACCTTCAGCCTCTAAGGAGGCTCTCAGATGAGAATAAGACATTGCCTGAGCATTTTCTTGCCCAGGGTCAGCACGCAGGAAAGAGGTGGACCCACTACAGTGTGGATTCCTAGCATTTCTGTGCTGAAGTGATTTATTCTTTAAATAAGACCACCAGACAGAGCCGTCTCAGAAGGTACTGAATATATATGATGAGAGAAATAAGCAAAGAACCGTTCAAGTTTGGCTTAGAAGGTAGTGTTATAGTACCGTATATGTGTGTGTGTGTATATATATACACATATATATATATATACACAAATGTGTATATACACAAATATATATATGCACATGTGCAACTGTATGTGTGTGTGTATATATATATATATACCCATACAACCTTATATGTACTACCTTATATATGACCCATGCTATGCCTGCCTAGTTTCCATAAGGATCATGTAAACACATGAGGGTTGTTACATTCTTAAAGGTCTTATGACTGTCTGTAAATATCATGGATACTTACTATAGAACTGAATGATAAGCACCAGAGAAATCTTGTGGAAATAGTTTTATAAATAGAAATTTGAGGAAGACATTTATGGTCTAATACTCCCTGCATATCCCCTCCCGCTTGAGCACTAGGCACGAAACCACCAGGTTCATACAGCAAAAACTGCAGCTCTTTCTGCCCACTGGTCCTGTCCCAGTGCTACTTAAATAAATTTACTAAGTTGCACTGTAAATTGTTTCAAGAATTATTTCTTGAACATCATGTTCAAAGGTCCTGCAACATATATATTTTTTAAAAAATATCTTTTCTGTTTGAAATTGGATGATAAAATTATAATCCGATTTTTATTTTTTTAAAGATTTTATTTATTTATTTGACAGAGAGAGATCACAATCAGACAGAGAGGCAGGCAGAGAGAGAGAGGGAAGCAGGCTCCCCACCGAGCAGAGAGCCCGATGCGGGACTCGATGTCAGGACCCCGAGATCATGACCTGAGCCGAAGGCAGTGGCTTAACCCACTGAGCCACACAGGCGCCCCTATAATCCGATTTTTAAAGCACAAGTGCCTTCTATAATTTTAGGTAGACTAAATTCTTTGTAAAAATGCAGAAATTGGATACCTCATCTCAACTTTTAGTAAGATATGATTCAACAAACATCAGAATTAAGCATGTATCACCCATTAACATATCTTCACTTGGGCAATGGCATATACATGAGAAAGAATGTTGGCATCGCTATGTTTTCAATCTCTGACATTTACTAACATTTCAATCATACAAGAGTTATTTAACTTCTCAGAGTATGTTCCCTCTCCAGGATAGTTTGATGATTAAACTAATGATTGCATATGTAAAGGGTATAATCCAGTTCCTGGAAGGAGATCAATAAATAGGATTTCTTTTGTTATTTTCACTTTTCTTCTATTCATTTCATAAAGTATTGGGTGACTTTCTAAGAGCCACAGGCTGAGATAGTTAGACATTAAAAACAACTCAGCTTTCCACCATCCTGCAAGAGGTCACAGTCTGATGGTGACCAGCAGACGTGCCAACAGAACACGGCACAAAAGTCATAAATGTGGTGATGGAAACGCTCTAGGGGAGACTGAAGGGGTAGCAGGATGGGGTGGGGGTGCTCACACCCATTTTCATTTTAAAAGAAAAAGGTATTTAATCTATGGAGAAGAAAAGAAGTGTACCATAATCTCAGGCACAGGTCTGAATACTCAGCCATAGAGCACTTGAAGACTGCAAGCAGCTCCCAGAGGGGAGTCCTACAACCCCAGAGCTCAGAACGTTTTCTTCGGGGATCTATTTTGGTAAAAGTCTTCTTATATTTTTTGTTTATTTATTCATTCAGTTTAAAATTTATATATCTGTTAGTGTTTATTTTCATTTAAAATTATGCATGCATGCTATGGTGATTTACAATGACATTTTTAAAACAATAGTGGAATGAACAATATTTCAATATACTTTTAAATCCATTATACTTACTAATTGTACTCAATTCTTTTTCTTTCAATAGCATTATTATTATTATATCGAGGTGTGGCATGATTGAATATACCTCATTATATTTTAGTGTCTGTCTTTAACATTATGTGAGGCAGCAAATTGAAGGTTTGGTTCCAAGTTTGCTTTATCCTTTTGATTAAAATTAGTGGCTGTCATATTTGAAGAAGAAACTGCACAATGACATGCAGGTATAAATGTAAGTCACGCATGGTTGAGTCTGTGCACTATTGAATTTATACGTTAAGATGAACAGTATTATTTGTGTTTGCATTTTTATATCTCTATTACATACCTTTCTCTTTACTCTTTCTTAACTCAATAAGATGTAGTACTTCTAAAGACATTTTGTTGTCATTCACCAACTATGCAAACATTAAACAAAATGTGGCAAGAAAATGATTATTATTCTGAAGTTACTTCAATGTAAACTAATCAAAGTGATTTATTTTTTAATATTTTAACAACGATGTTAAATCTCAATAACTTTTGCTTTTTCATGGAAGAATTTACACATGTTGGAAAAATTTGTTTCCAAGTTACTTAGCATGAAAACAATAGGATTTTTGTACTTTTCATGGCATTTTTGGCAACAGGATTGCATACAATCCAAACGTTTTCAAATAACAGTTTTCAAAATGCAATTTGTTTTTCACATTTTATATAATTTGTAGATACAGACTAAAAATAAGTTTTTAATTTAAAAGTATCCATTAGGGGGGCGCCTGAGTGGCTCGTGGGCCGAGCTTCTTCCTTCAGCCCAGGTCATGATCTCAGGGTCCTGGGATTGAGCCCTGCATCGGGCTCTCTGCTCAGCAGGGAACCGCTTGCCCCCTCTCTCTGCCTGCCTCTCTGCCTATTTGTGATCTCTGTCTGTCAAATAAATAAATAAAATCTTTAAAAAAATATTCACTAGCTATCATGTGATTGGTTGGATATATATCATAGTAGAAAAGGTAGGCTAATTTGGAGAAAAAAAGGTTTTATTTATTTTTATTTATTTACGTTTAAAAATTTTATTTATTTGTTTGTTTTTTTGTTTATTTTAGAGGGGGTAGGAGAGAGAGAACAAACAGGTATGAGCAGGGGGAGGGGGATAGGGAGAGAATCTCAAGTTGACTCTGCACAGACCTGGCATCGTGGGGCTAGGTCTCATGAGCATGAGATCGTGACCTGACCTAAAAGCAAAAGTCAGATGCTTAGCCAGCTGCGTAGCCAGATGACCATGGAAAATCCATGGTTTTATGAAAGAAAAATTATTAACTCATCTTTACTTATGTTTAGTAACTTTCCAAATCATTTGTCATGAAAAAAACTTTTGAACCTTTGCATGTTTAAAATAAAATATTTACATGAACTTCCCCTCATACTACAATATAAAATAAACATGATAATATATTTAGAAGACTTGATTTTATTAAGGTAGTATTTTATTAAATTAGTATTTCATCTTGTATTATGCTCTCTTGGGGCCTTCAAGCTTCTTTATGTAAAGGGTTTGCCTGGTGTAGTGTAGTCTTACCGGCTGTTCACTGAACTGTGTGCTGTTCTGTTATTCCGAAGACTGAGGAGAACTAGTCAGGCAGCTACACCAGTTTGTTAATTGTATTTATGACTGCATTCTCTACAGTTAACCTGCTCGGATATGACCTGCCCCTGTTCCGGATACCATAGCACCAACACTAGCTTGTCTCCTTAAAACAAGACAAAAACAAAAAACTAGAAAACAGCCTGTGTTGGTAAGAATAAGGAGAAATTAGAATGCATGTATATCGCTGGTGGGAATAAAAAGTTGTTCAGCCACCATGGAATCGTTTGGTACTCCCTCAGAAGTTACCCTAGAACAACCATGTAGCCGAGCGACTCTGCAGCTGCATGGAAAACCGAAAGAATTGAAAACTGGTGTTCAAGTGATACCTGCACATGAGTGTTTATAGCAACACTGTTCCCAATTGCCAAATATAGAAATGACCCAAGTGTCATCAAGGGATTAATGATATATAAATTGTAGTATGTCCACAAAATGGAATATTCTTCAGCTGTAACAAGTAGTGAGAGATGTCATAATAGGGATGACCTTGGAAACATCGCCGAGTGAAGGAAACCTGAAAAAAGATCACTTTTGTATGATTTCATTTATATGAAATACATAGTATAGGTAAATACAAAGAAACAGAAAGCTGATTTAAGCTTTCCAGGGGCTGGGGGGGAGAGAGGAATGGGGAATGACTGCTTAATGGATACAGGGTTTTATTTTGGGATTATGATAAGTGCTTTGGAATTAAATAGATGTGGTGGTTGCTTGTCACTGTGAGTGTATTTAAGTTGTGAATATGTGAACCTCCCCAAAAAGTCAAGTTGCATCTGTGGTATGTGTATACTTTCTGAATATTTGTTATTATTTTTAAGAGTATAAAATATTTCTGGTCCTTGGGATTAGATAAAAATAATCAATGCACTAGCAAAAATAAATTTCATAGGTAGAAATTGTTATTAACCAAATAATTACAAAAGTAAAATTTAATGAGAAACAAATATCAAAACAAAGACATTTAAAACACTCATGTATTTATTTTACAAAATTACACAAAGAAATTACCAAACCCAGAAGACATAACAGATTCTCCTAAATGACTTGCAGGAAAATGTGGAAAAGTAGATGTCCTCACAGGTAAGAAAATATGATCACTCTAATCTGAGCCCAGATTAGATAGAAAACATAAACATCAAGAGTGATCAGGGGCACCTGGGTGGCTCAGTCATTGTCTGCCTTCGGCTCAGGTCACCATCCCAGGGTCCTGGGATCCAGCCCCGCATCATCTCCCTGCTCGGTGGGAATCCTGATTCTCCCTCTCCTACTCCCCCTCTTCTGTTCCATCTCGAACTTAAGAAATATTTGTGAGCAAAATGTTAAATCAGTAATGGAAAAAGAAATGCAAGAAATCACTAGGGAAAAATCTTAAATGGTGGGATATGATTCTGTTGCCTTGACCTGTTTTCCTCCACTTTATTTTCATTCCCATCTTTCACTGAAATCTCAACATTTGTTTTACTTTGTTTTAGTGCATATTCTTTTGTGGGAGAGCCCATGAGAGTAATTGAGTTGTTGGATGTGTGTTGGTGGGGAGGGGGTGAGATAGGAAGGAAATCTGAAAGAGTTTGCAACGAACAATTTGGGGAGAATAGAGTCATGATATCAGAACTGTCTTCTATTTGTTGCTTAAAGCAAACAGCTCTACTGGTTCTACCTTAGAGCCCAATGTGCCCCGGGACTGGGGATTCAGTCTTTGACGAAGCTGGCACTGCCCATCTCTCCAACACTGATCTTCTGTGTTAATGGTGAAGACTGAATTCCAAACAGCTAAAAATCAACTGGTGAAGAAAACAAGGAAAGATGAAATTGCTCATCAAATCTTTTCCATAAAGGTAGTGAGAATGCATCGACTGCATTGATGGGTGTAGTCCAGAAGGAAGGACAGGCTCCATATTTTCAGGACCCAGTACAAGGAGAAACTGGGGGGACCCTGGTGCAAAAATTAGTAGGGATTTCAAGGCCTCAAACAACAACCTTGACAAAGCATTGAACATAATGTAGCCCTTGTAAGGGCAGAGTCCTACACAACTGCAATGGGCCCATGCCAAGAGTCAGATTTTGAGCTAGGTTTTTAACAATCTGATCATTCATCTATTCACTTATTTGTCTAGAATGAGCATGATAGTGAAGGAAATGGCTAAGTCTGTGCCCTCACAGAAGTTACATATGAGGTCAGGTTGAAAAAATATATATGTCATATGTCAGGGGTTATCCAGTGCTGTGAAGAAAGTCAGGCAGTGTGTGGGGACAGAGAGGGATGACATGTTTTTATTTTTTGTTGGTTTGTTTTGAAATTGTGTTTAAGAAAGTTCTGTCTGATAGGTGAGATTTGGGCAGAGACATCAATGAAGTGAGAGAGGAAGGCAGGTGGAGGAAAAAGCGGTTTTATCGCTTCTGGGTTGGGAATTTTTTTGAGCGCCCAGCAATGTCCAGGAGAAAGGGTCAACGAGGCCATGTGGAATTTTATATTTCTTTCTTAGTTTTCTTTTTTTAATAAAAATTTTTATATTTAAGGCATATGTCATTATGTTTTTGTAAGCATATACAAGGTAAAATCGTTATTCTGTCCAAGCAATTATGATACCCATCCCTTGGGGCACCTGGGTGGGTCAGTGGGTTAAGCCTCTGCCTTCAGCTCAGGTCATGATCTCAGGGTCCTGGGATCGAGTCCCGCATTGGGCTCTCTGCTCGGCGGGGAACCTGCTTCCCTTCCTCTCTCTGCCTACTTGTGATCTCTCTCTGTCAAATAAATAAATAAAATCTTTAAAAAAAAAAAAACACGATACCCATCCCTTCACATAGTTACCTCCTTCTTGTTCTTTCTGGAGAACAGAGCACCTGAGCCTGCTTTTAGCAAATTTCCAGTATAAAACACAGTATTAATAATGATAGTCACAAACGTACATCAGGCCTCAAGAACGTATTCATCCCACATACCTGGAGCTTTGAAACCTTTGATCCGTATCTTCCCATTTCCCCCTCACCATCCGTGGTGACCAATATTCTATTTCTGCTCCTATGAATTTGACATTTCTTCCACATGTAAGTGAGGTCATGAAGTATTTTTCTTTCTGTCTGGTTTATTTCACTTATCATAATGTCCTCCAGGTTCATCCATGTGGTTGCAAATGTCAGGATCTCCATTATATGTATATGCCACGTTTTCTTTGTCTATTCAACTGTCCGTGGACACTGTGGTTGTTTCTATGTCATGGCTATTGGGAATAATGCTGCACTGAAACTCTACAGGATTTGCTGATTGTTTGGATGTGGGGTAAAAGGCGGCACAGGCCACTGTTAGAATGGAATTTTCTTTTATAGAAATGGTCTTAGTGGTCTTCCAAAGAGTAGGTCATTAAAAAAATATCATGAATCTTATTTTGAATAAGTTGGTTTTGAGATGTCCCTTAAACCTGCAAATGGCACTGATATGGGTCGACAGAGAGATTCAAATTTTATGTTGTAGGAAGATTTTTTTTCTGATGGAGGAACCGTGGAGCCAAGGCATAGAGATGGAAGAGATGATGAGGGAGGAGGTATGGCTGAGAAGGCATAGAGGCAGCGGGACTGGATGATGCAAAGTGCAAATTGCCAGTGGAGGCAATCACTAGAAACTGGGAAGAAATGTCCAGTCAAACAGGAGGAATATTTATAAAATGGTGTCCCAGTTGTCAAAGTGAAGAAAATATTTAGGTAGGGAAGATTGACTCAACTGTGTCAAATGTGCTGGGATGGGGGTTGGGGGGGCAAAAGGCTTGAAGAGTAAAATATCTTCATTTTATTTTGCAATGTCAGTCAACTTGCCTGATGACTCAGATTTAGGTACTGAGGGAAAAGCAGAAGACATTCCACCCTGGAGAACAAAGACAGGCAATTAGGAATGAGTAAAAAAAAAAAATAATAAAGTGCATAGATCTATAGTGTATAGGCTTAAGGAAAGAAATTGGGAAAATTCTCAAAATAAGATGTGTACCCAGTTGAAAGAATGTTTAAGATGACGTAATTAGTAGGATCATGCTTGACGATTTAAGTGTATTATCTCACATACCTGCCCATAAATACGTTAGATTGTCATTGCAAAAGGTCACATTATAGTACAAACATTTGTTTGCAAGAATCACATCTTCATGCTTTGTTCCCCATAATCATACAATCAGTTATGTAAATGTTGGCTGAATTTGGAATATTTCAGGTAAAATAATTAAGAAAGTGGAATTGAGGAAGAGAGCAATAAGACATATGGGGGAAACATACAAGGAATAAAACTCTAAGAGGTAAGGTTGGGAGAGGCCTTCCTTCATCATTTAGGGGGAAATCTTCTGGGAAAGAGGAGAGAGGGTTAGAAGAATAGCTTCAGTCCACATGCTCCCAATATGTTAGACGTGCCCCAGAATAATGTGATCTGAACAGGGTTATAGTCTTAAAAATCCAATAGCACGTGATTTTGAGACTAAAACAGAGATTACTCAGGTGTTGAAGTTATTTTTAAAAAATTTTCAAAAGACATTTATTTATTTATTTAAAAGGAAGCGAGCACGAGAGAGAGAGAAAGAGAGAGAGAGAGAGGAAGCACACAAGCAGGGGAAGCAGCAGGCAGAGGGAGAAGTAGGCTCCCCGCTGAGCTGGGAAACTGATGCAGGGCTCAGTCACAGGACCCTGGGATCATGACCTGAACCGAAGGCAGAGGCTTACCTGACTGAGGCCCCCAGGTGCCCCCCAGGTATTGCGGTTATTCTGTCTCTGGAACTAATCACAGTGTAGGAAAATAGAAATGAGTGAGCAGGTTGACTGTTCAAGCCAGAAGAGTTCCTGGCTTTTACAGCTGTGGGTAGGAACATTTAATTTCTGTTGCATCCCTGATGGTTCTTTTAGCTAAACATCTTAGAGACCAGCTAGGCATAACCTATTAGCAATGGGCAACACTGAATTACTAGCAAATTACCACTAGCCTGCTACTGGTTGGGGTAGCTACTAGAATCCAGTCCAAGCAAGTAATAGGAAACCAACAACCCAGAACAAAATCTTAAATGATCTCAGAGAATCGCTCCAGGTTTCCAGGTTCCTGTTCCCTGTAATAAAAGTAAACTGCCTGTTTGTGTTTGATCTCTGATTCTGTGGTGGCACTTTCAGGAAACAGCAATAAAAAAACTACAGGGGCGCCTGGGTGGCTCAATGTGGGTTAAAGCCTCTGCCTTCGGCTCAGGTCATGATCTCAGGGTCCTGGGATCGAGCCCCGCATCAGGCTCTCTGCTCAGCAGGGAGCCTGCTTCCCTTCCTCTCTCTCTCTCTGGCTGCCTCTCTGCCTACCTGTGATCTCTGTCTGTCAAATAAATAAATACAATCTTAAAAAAAAAAAAAAAGCTACAGTGAGCGGGTCAGCCTGGTTCACCACGGGGAGGGGCTTGAGCAACACGGATATCTGCTCCTGAACCCACCCCACGTGGTTCCCCCATCCTCCCCCTCTTCCTGCATTAACATCCCAGGCAAGCTCTGTTCTTGTGCCTGGCATGGGGTTAGATAACTTCACAAATGACTCATATTATTTTGTCTTAGTGGAAACAGACAATTCTTGAAGTCCTGGAGACTTCAAGGGTCTTCAAGGTTAGGTTGCTTGTGGTCCCAAGCATGGGGAATCAAATGGCTGTTGATGAGGTGAACTGTCCTCTACTTCCTCGGTGCCCTTCCCAGCCCATGATGATTTCACAGTCAAGGGGAGAAGTGTGTGTAGAATGTCATCCATGTCTACCATCTGCATTTGCTGAAGACATGTCATCTCAATTTACATGTTTATCCATGCCACGTCCAGTATCATCAATTATTACTTCCACGCTCAAGGTGAAAACCACTTCCGTACCTCATCCTGACAGCCTCTTGACTTCCCCACTTAACCCACTGGACTCTTTCCTAGTTGTCAGGTAAAGATTGTGTCACACAGTTGGAATTGTGGTGGGAACTGTCCCATTGTAAAAATCTCTGGCTCCCTACTTCAACTTGCTACACAAAACCCGCTGACCCCACTCTCCTCTTGCCATTTTCTCCAGGCTCCTGAGACTTCCAGATGTCTGATTTTCTTATTTATCTCAATCTTTTAATTCCACTTGAACTTCATTTCTGGCTCTGGCTTCTGAGCGTAAAGGTGATCAACCAATAAAGTGAGAGACTCATGAAGCAGACCCAAGAGGAATAGATTTAGGAAGGAGAACTCAGAGGAGAATGTGGTGGATGGCTTCACCATCTGGAGCAGCACTAAACAGAAAAGAGGTTAACCTTGTCCCATCCAGTCCCTTCCAGAGCAGTCCCTAACTAGCTGAAAGATCTGTTTGCATAAACTCTCAGAAAGCAGAACACAAAGTTCTATGTAAATATTACTGTCACTTTCATGAGGATGTGTTTGTTCGCTTGCTTGCTTATTTGCTCGTTTGTCTTGATCACTGATGAAAACTTAGCATCACTTAAGTTGATGGCCCATGGTGGCAATAAATAAATACTTGTTAATGAATGGAGAGAGAAACTAGGATAGGATAGGATAGGACTTCTTAAAGAAGAAAGCAAGCTGTTGCACTCAGAACTGTGCCTTCCCCATCACTGATCATTTTAATGAAACATCTCAAGAGAACAACCCTTTCTCATATATCATTAGCAGTCATGCCAGTTCTGTTCCCACGGGAGTGTGTAGCTCATGCAATGTGTGCTGAAGCAAGGCATCAGTTAGAAGATCTGCTCCAGTGGACAGCACTAGGACCAATAAATGGAAAATGTAGGGAGACAAGCTGCAATTTGATCTGAAGGAGATCCTTCTAGCCTGGGAGAATTTTTTTTTTTAAGTAAATAGAGAAAGGAGTACGGTTACATGACCGAGCATCATATACATTAGTCTTCCTGATAATTAGGCAGTGGGTCTTTGGATGCAGAGACTTCCCATGCCTTTTTTCCTCCCAGAAAGTTGTCCCTCAAACTGTGCAGGCACTAAAGGGCTTAAGGAGTGAGCCAGCCAAGATCAGTGAGCATACTCGGCAGAGTGCATGCCAGCCTCCTTCAGATGTACCTTCAAACCACTCCTTCCCTGACACTCGCATTTTGAGTAAACTCTTTGTCTTATATCTGGTCTAAATAAGACTTATTTGATGAAAACCTGGAAAATGGCAGAGTCCAAGTAACTTTTATGATGTCAGAAGAAGGTGAAGTAAAAGACCAATCTTGCCCCCCTTGACTAGAATGAGTTTCAGGAGGGGTCCTGAGTAGGAGAGCGCAGGTTTTCAGGAAGTTGCTTTGAAAGCTTTTGGAAGTGGTCAAGGACAAATTCTATCAAAGATGAAGTAAAGAGAAAATTCTCATTCATGAATCCCCTGGGTTCTGTTCTGCAAAAAAGCAGTAGGTCCTGTCTAAAGAAAGGGGTATGATAGATGCAGCTGAAGTACGCTTCTCACTGTATGATATCAGAGAGTAAATGTTACTCACATGACATCAGGGGGATGTTAACCATTGTCAGTTGTTAAGTTAGTGCTTGAAGACTTCACAGAAATTATCCCACTTCTACCCTTTCTATAGTATTTTTTTTGAAGTGAGTGGCTAAGTCTAGCCTAGCCTGGCCTCAAGGGGGAAGCTATGGTGTACAGGTGTATTTTGTTTATTTATTTATTTATTTGTTTGTTTAATTTATGCATGAGAGAGAGAGAGCATGTGAACAAAGGTAGGGGGCAGAGAGAGAGAGAGAGGATCTCAAGCAGACTCCACTCTCAGTGCAGAGCCCAATGTGGAGCTCAGTCTCATGACCTTGAGTTCATGACCTGTGCTGAAAACCAAGAGTCCACTGCTCAACCAACTGAGCCACCCAGGAGCTCCTGCAAATTGGCTAATTTTTAATTGCTACTATTTCATTATGGACTGACAAAAAAAATAAAAACAATAATATGGGAAATGGGACATGTGTACTCACTAGAAATCTTTATTTTATTTTTTTTGGCTGTAAATAAATAAAATGCAAGTTGAACTAGCCAAAGCTAATTAAGTGAGTATTTATGAAGAGGTGTTTAGCTCGGAAAGAGCGAGGTTGCATCTGGGTTGCAGGTCCCAGTGAGAAAGGACTGGAATGTCTCCAGGACTGTCATTCTTTCATGTCCTGCAGATTCTCACAGCAAATAATCTTTACTCTTTACCATGGGTTCCCCACCCCAGGGGGCTGGGAATGTGAGGAATACTTCCAGTGTGCTTCATATTTAATCATTTCTCTAATTGACAGAAATGAAAAGAGACTTGTTATCTCTGACCTCAAAATTCAAACCCCTGGGTAGAGATCTGATTTTCTGAGCTGGAAGCAGGTGGTCTTCTTGAAAGAGCTTTAATCCATTGTTAGAAAATGGGGCAATTTACAGAATTCACTGAGCAAAATCTCAAAGAAGATAGTAGCTATCACAAATAGAGTGACCAAATGTATATTTTGTTGGAACAGGGTTTAGGAGAGAGTGAGGTTACCGGAGGAAGGGGTGGGTGACCAAAGCTCACCGGGATGACAAGTAAATAGATGTGCACCCATGATGGTGTCTTCCCCCAAGTAGAAGCTGGGAGGGGAAACTATCTGATGTGCAGGTTAGCAGCAAGTGTTTCACACAGCCCAAGGGTTGACCTCTTTCAAAATGGGTGTCTCACAGTAATATCAAAAACTGTAGGGGCACCTGGGTGGCTCAGTGGGTTAAGCCGCTGCCTTCGGCTCAGGTCATGATCTCAGGGTCCTGGGATTGAGCCCTGCATCGGGCTCTCTGCTCAGCAGGGAGCCTGCTTCCTCCTCTTTCTCTCTGCCTGCCTCTCTGCCTACTTGGGATCTCTCTCTGTCAAATAAATAAATAAAATCTCTAAAAAAAAAAAAAAACTGTATCATCAGTCCAGAAATATTTGCCACATTAATGGTCAGAAATAAAATTTCTTTTTATTAATGGTATAAAGCATGATAAATTGGGGGGGAACAAGGAGTTAGATAATCTGCTTTGTGACTCATTAAAAATACTTGGTAATACCAAGTACAGCAATGGAAAAGAGAAAATATGAATTCAAAAACACATGAGGGGTGCCTGGTGGCCCAGTCCATTAAGCATCTAATTCTTGATTTTTGGATCAGGTTCTGGATCATGAATAGTGGCAAGTTAGCATATGACAATTTACCATTATCTCTCTGCATAATAGAACATAGATTTCAAACTCTTAAGTAAGTATGATTACTAAACACTTGGCAATTCTCAAGAAACGTTTTATAATTTTTCCTGAGGTGAATATGAGTTGTTATGAAAACTGATATTTAATGAACCAAAATGAAAATTTTATAAGTGATATGACTAAAATTATGAAAACATCCCAAGTGTCCATTGACTGGTGAATGGACAAAGAAGGCATGGTATGTGTCTTTCTCTCTCTCCACACACACACACAGACACACACACACACACACACACACACACATACCATGGGCTATTACTCGGTCTTAAAAAAGATGACATTTTATCATTTACAATGACATGGACAGAGCTAGAGTACACTATTCTAAGCAAAATAAGTCAGTCAGACAAAGGTAATACCACAGATTTCACTTATACATGGAATTTAAGAAACAAAACTACTGAGCAAAGAGAGAAAAATGAGAGAGAAAAGCAAACCAAGAAACAGACTTCTAAATATGGAGAACACATTGATAGTGACCAGAGGGGAGGTGGCCGGAAAGATGGCGGAACAGGTGATGGGGATTCAGGACTGCATTTGTGATGGACACCGGGTGATGTATGGAGGTGTTGAATCATTGTATTCTATACCTAAAAGTAATATTGCACTATATGTTAACTAGGTGACTTTAAAAATTTTTAAAAAAGCAATATGGCTAAAACTGCATGCTAAAAATAATTAATTGTAATAACTATCAGTTATTAACAATTACTCCGCAATTACATGTTATGCAATTGACAATTAAATTAATAGCATTTAAATATAACATTAAGGATTAAATAATGTTCATTCATAATTGTTAACTAGTCATCAATTCACATTTAATGATAAGAAATTTTTATCCCATCTCATAGCTAAAATATCCATTCAAGTAACCATTTGAAGCAGGGAACCAACCCTGTGAGAGTAAACATTATAGTAGTAGCACATGAGAAACTAATAATAACGACTTCACTACCTATCAATCTCTGTAGAATAAAACCTAAACAATTTTCAGAAATAGTAAAAGACAAGTATTTTCCTAAGAAGAAAGCAAAAAAAAAAAAACAACAACAAAAAACCCCAAATACTTCACTACTTGTAAACAAAGGAACAACATATTCAGATAAAGTTTTAGATGAAAGATATGACACAAGAAATAAAATAGAAAAATGGACACCGTGAAATTTATAAACTGAAAGTGAGATCTCTAAAAATATTATCGAATAAATAAGACATTTTAACTATAATGAAAGTAGTAGTAATAAAGAAATAGAATAAGGAAGATTAAAATACTCCTTAAGAAGCTAAACTGTGAAGCAAATTGAACATTGAAAATTCACCTTGAAAACGGTTATTTATGTAGGAAGATACTGAAAAACTTAAATGTACAAATACATTTTATGTTGTCAGTGGGATGGGTGCAGCAGGATGCTGGGAATACAGGGTTCCCGGTGAATGATGTAAACATTCCTTCCATGCAGGGCAGATGGGTTGGGAAGACAGGAGGAAAGGTGCATTCCCAGCCTGTGCACTTAACACACAGAGTAGTAGAGTGGGTTAGGACACAATCCAACTCCCACTAGCATCTTGGCACTGGTTTTCAATGTCTCCGGGGCTTGGTTTTAGGTATACAGTGCCCAGTACGTTCTACAGAATTGTGTGGAACTTGATACAGAAAGAATTGAGATGGTCAGGAATCTAATTTATAATGAATTGCAATTAATTAGCTCCTTTCAATTCAGCTGCACTGAGACTGTCAGTTTTCCATGCTTACTAGTTATTAGAAAACCCTACATTTTTACCAGATTGTGTGAAGTAAGCCTTTCCTTTCCTTTTATTTAATCCTAAAACACATCCTATATACCATATACTCCCCTGCCTCTTCTCTGGGCACCCACTATGTTTTTCATTCAAAAAATATCACTGAAACAAATAACAATAAATCACAGCATTGTTATGAAACATGGTCTGGGTGACCCAGAAGATTCATCTGACCCAGAAGATTCAGAGAGTCACAAAATTCTTCATGATCTCTTGCAAGCATGAAAATCCATAATTGTCTGAATGTAATTTTATAGAATACATGAAGATGTGAACTCTTTCCAAGTTAAGATATAAATTTGAGTGTATTTCCAGTTAAAAGCCTAATGAGATACTGTATGAAACCTGACAGGAAGATTCCAAAATTCATTAATAAAATAAGGAAAGAAGACCATTTAATATATTCTGAAATAAAAAAAATAGCAAGGAAGGAGTAACCTAATATATAGCAAGTATAATTAAACTTACACTGAAGGAACATAGAACTCAGGAGAAAAAAATTAAAGAAATGATGTAAAATATAAACCAAGTTTGATATGTTTAAAAATATTGAATGGATCTTAAAAGGAAACAATATCCATAACTATGTAGCAATACGGTATAATACAGAAATGTAATACAGAATGTACAAATTATAGGCTCATAACCCCTTTCTAAACTACAGAGTTTCTGTTTTATGCTTTAAGTCAAACATCCAGGGCAACGTAGATCTTTCCATGTTTCAGAAAACTGAATAACTACCATTACTGAATGTAACTTTCATGTTCTTGCTCTTTGTGCCTTTGTCTTACACTATCCCTGTGTAATTTCAGTGTAATTTATGTCACGACTCACATAAATTGTGGGTGAGTCATAAATAGAATGATCTCAAGGGCATACTGGAAGTACAGTGCCTGTTGAGCACTTGGAAGAAAAAATGGCCTTTAAGAAAGAATAAAAACATTCAGGGAGGGCTAAGGCAGAAAGACTCTTAATCTATTGCAGAGGGATTTGTTTTGGTGCTTGGAAACTGAAAACTGTTTGGGTAATAGTGCACATGAGAAAAGGGAATATGGAAGGCCTGCCCATTAAATTGCCAGCTACTTGGTTGGAGAAAAATATAGGTGGGCATGTTAATTAACGCCACAGGAAGGTAATCAGCAACATCTAGAATAAAAGAAATGCTACTGTAGTGCTTCCTACTGAAGGAAAGGTCCAGCCGAGTTCTGTGTGCTTGGTCTTAATTTTTGGTCATTAATACATGTATTTTAGTCAGTCATATACATAAATATATATATCATTTGATACATATGTATATATATCAGATGGTTGAAAGTAGTTTCTAAATTCTTCTTTTCTTCCGTTGTCTATTTTTGAAATTTTATGTAATGCAAGTTTAAAAATACTCCACAGGGGTAAGGGAGCAATATTTTAAATTTATGCAAAATTTGAACTATTCAGGACCATCAAAACCAAAATGAATCCATATACTAGAAAGTACCAAGAAATGTTTTAATACAATATATAATATTTACATTATTTCCAAAAGCAATAATATTATATATTAGTTTACATATATATTAGTTACATTAAAATGCCTTTTAAAGTATATAAAATATTCAACAGGCATTTTTCCAAACCAAATGTATGTATTTTTATAATACCTCTACCATTTTGTTGCAATGGATATATAAACTTTAAATAGGGAGATTTCCATGAAATTATGCAGATGTTTCTAATGATATGTAATTTTAGTCCTTTATTTTTGATCTATTAAGAAAATATCTTGAGGGGCACCTGGATGGCTCAGAGGGTTAAGCCTCTGCCTTCGGCTTAGGTCATGGTCTCAGGGTACTGGGATGAGCCCTGCATCGGGCTCTCTGCTCAGCGGGGAGCCTGCTTCCCTCTCTCTCTCTCTCTGCCTTCCTCTCTGCCTACTTGTGATCTCTCTCTGTCAAATCAATAAATAAAATCTTTAAAAAAAAAAAGAAAGAAAGAAAATACCTTGAGATAAAGTCTTGCAAGTAGGATTACCGGGAAAAAGTTAATGACTTTTTTTTTTTTTTAACTTTGGAAATTTTGTTTTTGTATCTTTCTCTGAGAGAATTAGGGCATGTTATGACAAAAACTACTCATGCACCTAGAGCTTGGCCAACAATAGACTTTATAACACTTTAAAAAATTTAACCAATGACAGATTTGAATTCAGGGAACATTTATTTTGAATCTTTATGTATAAAGAAAAAAGGTAGAAATTGACAACATGCCTGCCCCACACATGCATGGTTCTCCTGTTTGGTCTGTACATACTCTATCAGATCTTTACACTTTGAAATTTTCAGCTCATTCATGGTCTCTCACTTCTCTGAGCGCATAGATATAATCCCCTCCAGTGCCAACCTAACCCGTGCACAAGGATTTGTTGGCATATCTACCCTCACACTCAAGTCTCACTATTTGCAGTGATTATGTCCTATAAGGTTGTCATGAATACTGAATTAGTGAACCCTGAACCATTGTTCCTGGCCGGATACACAAGATTGTTTCTTCCGGCCTCTTATTACAGTATTTTGTCAACTCAAAAATATAAGAAAAACTTTGGGGAGCCTCTGTGGTTCATTCCTTAAGTGTCTGCCTTCAGTTCAGGTTACGATCCCAGGGTCCTGGGTTCAAGCCCCACATCCGGCTTCCGGCTCAGCAGAGACCCTGCTTTTCCCCTTTCCCACTCTCCCTGCTTGGTATTCTCTCTCTCGCCGTGTCTCTCTCTGTCAAATAAATAAATAAAAATCTTAAAAATATATATATATAAGAAAAACTTGAAAAAAATCATGAAAAAATTGTTTCCATTTAAAGACACTTTCTTGAATGTCTACTGTTGATTTATTGTCATTGAACTCACAGTCAACAGCATGATAACTCATGCATGGACAAAGCTTATGCAACACGTTTCTTCTCTGTAAAGCCCACCACAATTTATCCCTTCACCTACTGAAGGACATCTTGGTTTTTCCCAAGTTCTGGCAAGTATGAGTAAAGATAGTGTCAATTTTTATGTGAGTATGTGTGTGGACATACATTTTCAGCTCCTTTGGGTAAATACCAAGGACAGTGATTTGGCAAGAGTATGCATATTTTTCTGAGAAACTGCTGGACTGTGTCTCAAAGTAGCTATACCAGTTTTGCATTCCTTCCAGCAACAAATGGTAGCACCATTGCTCCACACCCTTGTTAACATTTGATGTCAGTGTCAAAACTTTTGGCCATTCTAAGTGTAGTAGTATCATGTTACTGTTTAATTAGTACTTCCCTGATGACAGATGATATGGAACATCTTTTCATATACTTATTTGCCATCTGTGTATATCTTCTTTGGTAAACTATCAATTAAGATCTTTGGCCCATCTTTTATTGAGGTTGCCTGTTTTCTTATTTTGAGTTTCAAGAGTTTGTTGTAGATTAGGGTAATTGTCTTTCATCCGAAGTATCTGTGGCTTGTCTTTTCATTCTCTTCACATTTTCTTTAGCAGAGCTGAAGAATTTAACTTTAATAAAGTCCAGATTATCATTTATTTCTTTCATGTATTGTGCCTTGGTTTTGTATTTAAAAAGGCCAATACCCAAGGATATGTAGGTTTTCTACTCTGTATTTTCTAGTTTTATAGTTTTGAATTTTATATTTATGTCTTCGATCTATTTTTTAATTTTTGTACTGTGTCTCATTCCCTTTATTTGTATGGAAATGTCTAGTTATTCCATTGGTTAAAAAAAAACATTGCATTGCCTTTGATCCTTAATCAAAGACCAGTTAACTGTATCTATAACCTATCTATAACTGTATCCATAGCCTATTTCTGGGCTTTCCATCCTGGTTTGCTGTTCTGTTTGTCTATTCTATCAGAAATATCATGTTTTCTTGATTAGCGTAGCTTTATATTCAGTCTTAAAGTCAGATAGTACCAATTCTCCAGGTTTATTCTTTTTCCTCAATATTATGTTGTTTATTCTGTATTTTTTCTTTCCATACTATAAACCTTAGAATCAGCTTTTCAATATCAATAAAATGACTTGCTGGGATTTTGACTGCAATTGCATTAAATCTATAGATCAAATTGGGAAGAACTTATATCTTGATAATACTGAGTCTTCCTATCCATGAACATGGGCTATCACTGCATTCATTTAGTAGTTCTTTGATTTCTTTCATCAAAGCGTCGTGGGTTTGCACATAAGTCTTGTACATATTTTGTTAGATTTATGCATAGAATTACAGTTTTGAGGATTTTAATATAAACCGTATTGTGTTTTTAATTTCAAATTCCACTTGTTCCTTGTTGATATATAGAAAAGTAATTAGCTTCTCCATATTAACCTTGTGTTCTGAAACCTTACTATATTTGCTTATTAATTTCAGTAGTTTTTGTGTTCATTTTTAAATTTTCTTTATAGACTATCATGTCAGCTGCAAATAAAGACAATTTTATGTCTTCCTTTCTTTAAGTAAATCCAAGCTTCTGACCCATATTATTTTCCTCTTTTCCATAGAACTTCTTTTAACATTTCTTACAAGGGAATAAATTCTTTTACTTTCTACTTGTAATAAATTTCTACTTGGTAATAAATTCCTTTACTTTCTACTTGTCCGAGAAAGTACTTGTCCTTCACAATTGAAGGATAAATTCATAAGGTACAAGATTCCATGTTGGGGCTTTCTTTCCCTCAACATTCTAAGTATCTCACCCCACTATTTTCTTTTTGCATGATTTCTGAGAAGTTGGATGTAATTCTTATCTTTGTTTCAAGTAAGACTCCCCCACCCCACCCTGCCCTGAACTTCATCCAGGACTCTTTTTTCTTTCTCTTTGATTCTGTAATTTGAAATTAATATGCCTTAGTGTAGTTTGTTTTGGGGATTGGGAAAGGCATTGACCTTACTGATATTCTCTGACCTTCCTGAATCTGTAGTTTGGTATCTAATATCATTTTGAAGATATTTTCAGCATTTTTTGATTAAAAAATCTCTGTTGTTCTTGTCTTTCTCTTTTTTCCCTTTTGGTATTCCAAGTAAAAGTATACAATATTTTTGTAAAAGTTTATTATAATTTTTATAATTGTCTCACAATCCTTACTTCATGTTTTTTTTCATTTTTTTCTTTTTTTAGTGTTCTCTTTACTTTTTGATTTTCAAAGATTCTATTGATATATTCTCATCTCAGAGATTCAACCATGACCAAACAACTAATGATCTCATAAGAGGAGTTCCTCATTACTGTTATGCTTTTTTTTTTTTTAAATCTCTAACATTTCTTTTTGCTTCTTTTTTTATGGTTTCCATCTCTTTGTTTATATTGCCCATCTGATCTTGCATGATGACTACTTTATCTAAAGGAGCTCTTTGCACGCTAATCATGGTTTTAAATTATCACTCGGATAATTTCAACATTCCTTTCATGTCTGAATCTGATACTTGTTTCGTCTCTTCAAACTGTATTTTTTGCTTTTGGTATGTATTCTGATTTTTTTCTTGATAGACAGACGTGATGTACTGAGCAGAAGTAACTATTGTAAAGAGACCTTGAGTAAGATGGTTGTGAGGAGTGAGGGAAGGGAAAGGCTTTATGTCTATGACTAGGTTTCAGTTTTTTAGTGAGCTGTGCCTGTGCTCTGTGAACTTCCCAAGGGCTTGTCAGTCCCCCACCACCCTCAGAGAGGATATTCCAGAGTGTTTCAGTTTGTGTTTTCCTTTCCCATATCAGGATCTCAAAACCACAGCAGGGTAGACTCCACTTACCCAGTTTCTTTTGATGGCAGTCCTTTTTAAGAAGAACAGAGTGATCTATTTCAAGATGATTCCTTTTCCCTTCCTGCTGAAAACATGAGAGGATTTTTCTCTGATATTTACTATAGAGAACCTGGTCAAGCTCCTAGAAATAAATCTTGTAATATTGTTGGGCTCCCCTATGACTAGTCTCCCTGGAGATTTTAACTCTCAGATTTGTCTGGCCTGAGCTTCCAGCAATTTGTCAATTATAGTTCTTATTTTCCTACCCCAGCACTTGTACCCAACGTTGTTTCTGTTCCTGAGTTTCTGCTCTGAGAAGCCATGATGACTGCATTCACCTGTCTCTCCAAACTTAGGGGCAGTAGCTTGCCCTATCCCCTCTTCTCTTTTATTAAAGAAGAATTGCAATTTTTAAATCAGTTTATCTTATTACTTGCTGTTAAGATAAGTGGCAATTTCCAAGCTCTTTACATGCAGAACTGTAAACCTTTTGCATTGTTTTTTACCATGAAAATTTATGTCAATTTTGAAGTCATATGTATTCTAGAAAACATTCATCACTTTAGATATTATTGGTTGAGGATGAGATGTCTGGAGCTACTATAATTGTTATGCAAAAATGAATGAAAAATTAAAAATTTAGGTCTTAGACTCTGAGGTTGGCAAACCATAAAGTTGGATAATTCTGTGTGTGTATGTGTTTTGTAGGAGATTTACTGATTCATTCGCATGTTATAAGAGAGGTATCTAGACCTCCTAGCCAAAGGTGATACTGTTTTGTGTTTCTTGGCTTCTTTCCAAAGATATTCTGAGTGGATATATAAACACAGCCTTTTTTTCAATCAAGGATATGAGCATTGTTATAAATCTTGCTTTATTCACTTGATTTCAATATTGCGAAGTTATTTCACATTAGAATATTTAGTTCTATCAAATCCCTTTAAAAAGTCACATAATATATCACAGAAGGACTGAGATATCATTTACTAAACCAGTTTCTTACTGAAAGACACTTGTATTATTTAGAAACTTCTGTCTTTATAAACAACAGTGTGATAAATATTCCTCATACATTATTTTTGTGTGTGCCAGAGTAAATGTATCTGTGGCAATGCTGGGTCAAAGGGCATACAGAGGCTTGATTTTGACAGGCACACATCATTGTCTACCAGAGAGCCCTTATGATTAGAGCAGCATGGGACATGTCAGCATTACTGAGCTAAGACGGTTGTTTTCCCACAGCTCCACCAACACTGCACTCCTGTCCACAGCTGGTCACAGGGATGACAGTGTAGCTGAATGAATCAAGGAAAAGTGCAATGAGGTCACCAACGTCTTGGGATGTAGACCCACAGCCTTTTATTCTTGTGAAACAACTGCAGTGTTCCTGTGGTTGCACGTCTCCAACTTCTCCAGCCTCTTCTTTTAAAAGATTTTTATTTATTTATTTATTTGTAAGAGAGAAAGAGAGAGATAGAGAGGGCACAAGCAGGCAGAGTGGGAGGCAGAGGCAGAGAGATAAGCAGGTTCTTCACTGAGCAAGAAGACCGATGTAGGACTTGAACCCAGGACCCTGGGATCATGACCCAAGCCAAAGGCAGTGGCTTAACCAGCTGAACCACCAAGGCATCCCTCAGCTTTTAAGGATTTATCCAGCCTTCTTGAGGGTCTAAAGGGGCCAGGTTTACTTCCTTGATAGAGGGCTCCTCTTTTTGCTCCTTCATCTGCTCTTGCACTGAGAGTGGTTTGGTCTGGGCCCCTTCCTCTTCCAGGACGTTACTCTGCAATCAATCCTTCCTGTGATTCTCAGTTTCTTCTCTCATTTTAGATGCTTGATCTTTGGCTCTTAATCTTCCTTGCCCTTGCTCTCAGTCTTTTCCTGTAAACACCTTCATCCTTT
This sequence comes from Meles meles, assembly GCF_922984935.1. Taxonomy (NCBI): domain Eukaryota; kingdom Metazoa; phylum Chordata; class Mammalia; order Carnivora; family Mustelidae; genus Meles; species Meles meles. The sequence continues at coordinate 100,381,217 of NC_060075.1, forward strand.
GCTCCTCCCCACTCTGATTTGGGACAACTGAGTTCACTGGTCCTGAAATTACATCATCCCTATGTCCTGTTTCTATGACATAATAAACCCTTTCATTATTCAAACTGATTTTATTGGGGTTTTCTGTTACTTGCAGTTGAAATTATCCTGAACTTAATATTGAATTGGAAAGAAGATTTTTGAAACGCTACCATTACTTGAATTAGGTAATCTGCCTAAGGAGGTCATGGTACCATGAGAACCTTAACCTAAATGAAGCTCTGGGGGACAACGGAGCCTGACTGAGCCTATAAGGGGGTCAGTGAACATATGGAATGTTCTTCCTGTGGCATAAGGACTGGTTTTAGTGCAGCAAGGAAGATATGGGGCTGTGCCCAGCATTGCATAAACAATCTTCCTTTGAGAAAAAAACAGATTCAAAGAGCAGTTTCCAAAACAACAACAACAACAAATCTAGCTCCTGAGAAGTTGAAAGATATCCTCTGGAGAAAGCAGTCTTGAGAAAATAAAGCTTGACAGCTTTGTGGCTGCTGAAGAAAGATGAGCAGACAGATGGCAAGAGTTTTAGGAATGAGGCAGAGCTGAGATCAGAAATAAAACGAAGGTATGGTTGGACCAGAATGCTACGGCTTCTGAAGCCCTGATCTGCCCAATATTAATTGATGAGCAAGGATGAGTCTAATGGATTAAGTATCTCAAGAAAGGAAAGCTAAATGCCATCATAAGGGCAGCTAGGAAAATTTGGGAGTTCCAGCAATGCTTGGGTAGTGTTCAAGCACTCTGGAGATATTGAACGGGTAGACAGTTCTCATAATAGTCTAGAAACAAAGATCTTATTTATTTGTATTATTACTTAATACTATTAAATTATTTTCTAGGAAATAGGTGCTTAGAGAAATCCAAAACAGCAATTATTCTGGGTTTAACTATCAAAAATTAGTGAAGATAGTGCAAGGTTTTTATACTGTTATCTAAGCTCAAATGAGCTCATTTTATTTTATTATTTTTAATTTTAAGAAGACTTATTTATTTATTTGTAAGTAAAGAAGGGGAGGGGCAGAGGGAGAAGGAGAGAGAAACTTTAGCAGACTCTTTGCTGAGTAGACCTGGGAACACGACCTGAGCCAAAAACCAAAAGTCGAACACTTAACTTCTGGCATCACTAGGCACCCCACAAATCATACATTTTAAGTTTTTATTCACTATGGAAAAATAATGCGGTATTAATAATTTACAAAATCTTTTCTAATTTCTTCATTTTAATATACAGACTCACTTTTTTTTTTCTTTTCTGATAATCTCAGCACAGCAGACACATTGTGTGATTGTTTGTTTACTCTTTTTGCAGCTAGATTTGTGATAAATACAACTTGGTATTTGTCTGTAATTTCCAAACTTGCGTCATGGAACAGATATATTAAAATAAGTTATTCCTCACACTTCTAAAACTTTCTTTTCAAAACTCTCCTCATAAGATAATATTTTGTTTCTAAGGAGCTAATTCATCATCGAATTTCCAAGATGGGAGTCATTAAGTGACCTAATGTGATATAATTTTCCCAACTGATGACTAACTCTGGCGTGGGAGATTTGATGAACAATTTCAGAACAATCCCACACCAGATGTTACTTTTTTACAGTTATTTTTATAGTTATACTTTTTAGTATAACTTCTATATTTATACTAAAGTATACTTTTTTAAGTATATAAAATATATAAAGTATACTTTTGTGGTTATGCTTTTTTTATAATTATTTTTAAACACTTGGGTAATTTGTAAGAATGGCATCTCCATGTTACATTAATTTATACTGCTTATGATGCTAGGAATTTTCTATAATTCCAAAATCTATCTTCTATCACCTATCTATCATCTATCTTTCTATATAATCTACCTATCAATCATCTATATATCTATCACCTGTCTATTACCTATCTATCATCTACCTACCTATCATCTATTTTTTGAGAATGTGAATTATCCGTTCTGTGCAAATTCAAGTCAACCATTACTTTCTAAAGAAACGTTTTCCTTGTCTTTACATCGTCTGATGTCATTTTGTCTTTTATTCTGTTTGGAAACCATTTGTTATGTTGTGTTCCAAACAGAGCTGACACATCAGAATGACCCTGCTTGTTGGTACTGATTAACTCTGGCTGATTGGCATCTGTACCATACAAGGTATTACTTATCTTGAACTTTTCTTCTGGCTTTAATCATGTCTCTTTAAGTCTGTCTTTAATGCTTTATGTTTGAGAGGTTGATCCATTTGTATTTATTTCACACTAGCATTTTTCAGCCTTGTCACCTTTGTGGAATTCATGAAAATTTTTCATTAATGTTTTTTGCTATTTCCTTGTTTCTCTATATTTTAGTTTTTGAAACATATTTATTTTTAGATCTTTAGAGATTCCACTATTTTCATTCCAGAGAGCTACAGCTCTCTGAATCACACTTTAGAAAATATTTTTTTAAAGATTTTATTTATTTACTTGACAGACAGAGATCATAAGTAGGCAGAGAGGCAGGGAGAGAGAGGAGGAAGCAGGGTCCCTGTTGATCAGAGAGCCCGATGCGGGGTTTGATCCCAGGGCCCTGGGATCATGACCTGAGCCGAAGGCAGCAGCTTTAACCCACTGAGCCACCCAGGTGCCCTAGAAAATATTTCTATATTAAATATTCGTGCAGTTTTCATATGTGATTCTAATTAATTCTTCCAAAAGACAATGATGAGAAGACAATATATAAAGCATTTTGTGGTGGAGGAGAGAGGAATCTGCTTATGCAGGTGACCAGTGAAATGCACTTTCTGAGTACAGAGCCCCTCATTGTGGGATCTCCAGGCCAACCACACTGGATCTCATTAGAAGAGCTAGGGAAAACAGGCTACCTCATGATAGTTTTAATGTGTGGTTCTTTACGAAAGAAATTAAGTATATTTGTACTTCTCTATCTGTGAAATGCCTGGTTATTTGCTTTTTGTTTTTTTTGTTTTGTTTTGGCATTGAGCTTATAGTTATTTTTAGAGTTGATTTATAAGACTTCTTAGCGTATTAAGAAAGTCAAACTTTTAGTTGTCATAGGTTTGTCAACAGTTTTCTTGTTTTTCACTTATCTTTGCAATCTGTGTATATTTTTGTTAATTGCACTTAGCCTAACCTATCAGCCTTTTTTTTTTTAATTGGGTTTTTTAATTTTATTAACATAAAATTTAGGAAGATAAATATTTCATGATTTCTTAATGCATTAACAGAATTTTATGAAAATCCATGTGGGTAATCATTTTCCCTTATTTTTTAAAAGAATTATTTAACAGAGAGAGAGAGAACCCACAGGCAGGGGGAGCAACAGGCAGAGGGAGAATCAGGTTCCTTGCCAAGCAAGGAGCTCAGTGCAGGACTTGATCCCAGGACCCTGGATCATGACCTGAGCCCAAAGCAGATGCTTGAATCAACTAATCCACACAGCTGTCCCAATTTCCCCTTAAATTTTTATAAAAAATTGTGTCTCTTTCCTGGTAAAAAGAATTTGAGATTCATCCTGAGTTATGATACAATAGAAAAAACATCAGCACCAATAGTAATAATATCTGCCATTTATTTACTGTAAGGTAGGTATTAGACTAGAGCTTTATATAAGGAAGAAATAACCCAATAAGTATATATTATCATCACCATTACAGAGTTACAGGAATCTGAGGTCCAGAAATACACAAACTTTAACTAAAATTAATTTAAAAAAATTAAAATAAACTACAGCAAACCCCTATATTACACAACAAAACTCATATATTTTTTTCCAATTTAGAAAAGTCCAGAAAAAAAGTTTACTAGTCAACCCACAATCCTCATGCCATTCAAGATCTGATCTTTTTTCTCCAATTCAGTGGTTGCCACTAATTTTGAGGCACGAACTCCTTTGCAAACCTGCTGAAAGCTATGGAAAAATCTACACATAGCTCTCCTGGAAAAGTATTTCCCTGGAAAAATCTACACATATGCACATTATATTGAAGTATAACATACATGAAATATGCTAATCAAAAAGCTGCAGTTTGTTAAATTTTCTGAAATTGAACACACCCATATCAACAGCATTCAGATAGAAAATAGAACATTACCAGTGCCCAACAGGACTTTTTTCTTCCCTTTCTGTCACCAGCCATGAAGGGTAAAGGCTATCCTGACTCTTAACACCTTAATTAAAAATTCTTATTTTTAAATTAAATTTCATAAAATACTTACATTCATAATGGATGTCTAAGGGGAGGTATATATTGAAACTTATTTCAAATTTATTTGGTACACATTTTTCCTTAAGTATTAAGGAATTTCCATGGAACACACTAATCTGAGTTCCATCACTATCAGGTACCAAGCATGTGCCAAAGATTAATCCATTTAGTCAATAATTGCTGGAGGCCAAACATTGGGTATACAGTGAAAGAGATAAGAGAAAAAAGAAAAAGAAAAGCAACCAAAAAAAATGGTTTAGGGGCTAAAAACTAAGTGCTAACTTGGCTCAGGGACACATTTTCCATTTGTAGGAGGTATTGAATAATGTATGAACTAGGATAAGGAGCACTGTGAGTTACATGGAAATTCATCTGTGAGAATATAGAGCCACTGTCCCTATGGCATTCTTGCAGACCCCTGGTCTTACTTCTGTCTCCACTCTAAACCCTGAAGACTGAAGCTTGACTGCTGGTGGCAGGCCAGGGCCATGTGGACAGCTCCAAAGGATCGTGATCACAAGCAAAATGCATTTTGTGAGCTAGTGAATTTAATAGTTGGTATTTCTCCTTTCCCTGTGAACCTGTGCCCCAGAGTAATAAGGGATGGAGCCACCTGCTGGATAAACCTGCAGAGAGTGAGCAATGAGTTTCTGTTGAATTAATCAGCTGAGAAGTAGGAGTTGTTTGTTATTGTAGCAAAATCTGGATCTTGTCTGTCCTGACTGATAAAATCTACTAGCTTCTCAGAATATGGAATTATAGCCAGTCTCATCAAAATGCCCTTTTCTTTCTGAAACCAGCTTTCTCCATGAGTGTTGAGACTTCATGAGAACATGTACTGTAACAAAATATTTTATTACTGTTTTTCTCAGCATATATATTATATGGGATGCTTAGCACAATGTAAGCATAGAAGACATATTTGTGAATGAATGAATGAAACAATGTATAATTTCGTGTTGCATATTTTCTCTGATGAATGAAGTCAGATATCATATAATGACATAAGTCCTCATATGCAATTGGAGGGACCTAAATTTTGATATGAAATACATAAGTTACATTTTATATCATTTTCTAATTCTTAATTGTCTGTGACGTTTATTTTACCAGACTTCCTGAGAATAAACGCCAAGCCACACTCTTACTTTGGCCGTGGCACGAGGGATTGCTGGATTCTACCAGCCCAGAAGCCCTGCTTCTGTTGAAATACTATCAAGAACACCAAAACAGCTATCCAAATGTCCAGATACATAACCACAGCGTTAAATTGTGTTTTTCATTACTCATCCCCACATCCTCTTTCCTTCCCTCCAACCGAACATCAATTTCTGAAACTAAATATAAATAGCGTCAATCCTGACCCACAGTGGAAGGCTGTTGGCTGCACGTCAGTGAGGTGTTTAGAATACTAATCAGGGCAGCAGCAAGCACAGTGGTTCTGCAGAGGCTGTTTTTTTTCCCCCAGCGTTCTGGGAGAGACATGGTGCATGCCCCCAGCATGCAGGGGAAAGCCGAGGTATAATGACACCAGTTTGAAAGCTTTTGTGACTGAGACAGCACTGGGACATTCTCAGAGTCATGTTATCTCTGTATTAAAAATCTATCCTTATCCTATTATTTGGGCCAACCTATGGCAACATGCCAATACCTTGAGGCCTGTGGCATGGGCTCTGTGAAGAAAGAGAAAAGCGTGATTGATCGCCTAATGGAAGCGTGGGCCTGACTCCACAATCCTGCTTGCCAGTGTGTCAATTACCTTTCATGGTGAGCCACTTCCTTTGGATAAGTAACCTTGTTCCCTTTAGAAAGGAAAAAAAATATAATAATAATTTAAAAAGGCCATATGCTGTTTGGCTAGACTCCATCAGGAAAACATATGTTTAGCATCATGATTTTGACCACTCTGTAGTCTTTTCCTACAAAGCAAAATAAATTGTTCTAGACCTGGGTTAGAAAAAGTTAATGTTTCATTTAAAAGATTCTTTAAAAATACCTATAGCTCTGAGTGTCTTATGAGACATTTTTTTCAATTATGTAAAAGGTTGTTTCAAACATTTTTTTACAAAGATAAGGTTATTCTGTTTTTGGCCAAGATAAGTTTAGTTATTTTTAGTTAAACTAGGAATCATTATAAACATACATTTTAGTGAAGTAATAATTATACCAGATAATCTCCATGTGGCAGTTTTTAATATGTTCAACCATAAGATACTTAGATTCAGTTGTATTTTACTAGCATAGTAAACAAAATAATAAAAGTGAAAAGGAGTAATCCTGTGAATTACTCTCTAATTTCCAGGTATTTATGTGATTCAAAATTTATCTAGAGTCCGAATGAATAATAACACCATAGAGGAAGCAAAAAGTATCATATTGAACCATCTGAGATATTCTGGAAAGTCCAAATATCACCCTTCCATTAGGGTAATATTTAGACTAGGAAAAAACAAAAACCTTCCTTTGTTATTTTTTTATTCAGCAAGTATGTGGACATCACTTCTATACTCACTATTTTGCCTAGAAAGGAAACAAAAAAGGATAGTATATGACCCTTGCTTACCAGCTCTTAGGACAAACCTAGGGAAATTAGGCTGTCTTGAGTACCATAATATTTAGTGACAAAAGTTTGTAGCACGAAAGACAGGATGTAGGAAATGGGATGGCTGATGTGTTTATCTGATACCCCTGGAATGATCTGCGGCTCAGAGAAAGTGTCCTTGGGTTTTCTGTCTGTTGGACTGTGGCAGCCCAGACTAATGGAGGAATATAGGGGAAAACATGCTAATATGGGGAAAGCATGCAGTGAGAAATTTTGCTACTCAGAAATAAGATTGTAATCATGAAAAGCCTATTTTACTCCAAAAAAATCTGCAATTTAAATTTAAACAAACTTAAAAGAAGAAGAAGAGGAAAGAAAGAAAAAAAGAAAGAAAGACAGAAAGAAAGAAAAAAAGAAAGCAAGAAAGAAAAGAAAAAAAAGATAGAAAAAAGCAAAAGAAACTGGAAAGCTAAACAAAAATTTACTATGACTTATTTAATCATTAATGTGTTGGCAGTCATGTCGTACTTTTTCCTGGTTAATTAATGGAGTTCATAAAGAAAATGATCTTCATTCATTTAGCTTAATATGGTCAAATCATAATAAATGAAAGGCAACACACCAGGTTTGAAATCTGTTCTTCCACAGTGCTTAAACAGAGCCTCATCTCACTGGGACATGATCATTACATGAACGTATATAAATAAGATCTCTAACTGGGGTTTTATAAACATTCACACATGGTCTTCAATTTATATTCTGTCCTCCTACCCTCCCTCACACTTCCAGCACATGGTCAAATTATGTAACTTAATTGCAGCCTTGAGGGATGGTTTTAGCTGGCTCATTAAAAGGCGGCATGAAGCGTAGTGTTAGCAGCTTTATTATTTTATGTGATATTTTATAGGCATGGGACGGAAAGCTTCATCAATAGCATATTTACATGAATGCACATTAAAATATGGTCTTTCACAAAACATTAATAATGGTTAACATTCCCAAACGGATCTTAAAGATTTTATTTATTTATTTGAGAGAGAGAGAATGAGAGACAGCATGAGAAGGGGGAGGGTCAGAGGGAGAAGCAGACACCCCACCATGTAGGAAGCCCAATGCGGGACTCGATCCTTGAACTCCAGGATCACGACCTGAGCCAAAGGCAGTCGCTTAACCAACTGAGCCATCCAGGCACCCTCCCAAACGGATCTTAGGGAGCCATGACAGCTCACTGTAGTAATTTCCTTATTTATTTATTTTGCACATTTTATTTCAACACATTTTCTAAAGAGTAATAGTGAGATGGATTTGGGGGTGGGATAGGGAGAATAAACTAATTTGGACTGGGGATCTGGTCCCAAGAATATTCAGCCTTCTGGACTGGGTTGGTGGCAGCAGAATTAACAGCCAGTTTGCTGATATGGGAGATATAAACAAGAGAGCCTCCTGTGAGACCCTGTGCACCAGCCGGTCCTCTGTCTTCATTTCATCACTTTGGAGGGCAATGAAGTCATGATGAGAAAGTCAAGCATCACTGTATCGAGATGAGAAGATTGAATTCCGGAAAATGTAAAGCAATGGGAGAGATTTCATTTGGCATCTGGGAGAGTCTTGTATTGTTCAAATCACAGCACGTGGACAGCATCACCAGCGTGACTCTGCCACCATTCATCCTACCTTGGCCCACCTGGTGCTGTGTAGCTATTATGTAAATTAAGCGCCTGGATCGCAATCTGTTGGTGTGAGGGCATTCTACAGGAAGAGGCTGTCAGGGCTAATGAGCTTCTTGGAACGTTAAAGATGAGGATTTCTTTGAAGTTCAAAGAAATCAATGAGGTTTGACTCTGTTATATTTGGCTGTAGACAGAAAAAAAAAAAAAAAAACTTCAGATACCGTAATCAGAAATAACATCTACTTAACATTTAAATATATACTAAGTTTGATTAGAGACAATTGGATGTACTCTAAAAAAAGATCATAAGTATTCATAGATTCCGTATCATTGAAAGCCATCTAGATAAAGAACATTACAGATATAATGTGAATAATCTAGTGTCTCTCTTTGGAGAAAAAATACAATTAAAGTAAAATAGCGCAATCTTAGCATTTGTGCATGTGGGAAATGCTCATCCAAATGGTGCTGAAATTTATCTCTTATCGTCAACATAACAAGGTCTTTTCCTAATTGAAGAAAATTAGACTGAATTTCAAAATTCAAAGCTACCTATAGCTTTAGAAACATCCGTCTAGCTGAAGAGCAAGCATGCATTTTGTTTCATGACAGCTATGTTCCAGGCACTTCAAAAAGGAAACAATGTACATCAATAATACATGATTTCTGTTCCCAAGGAGTTCACAGTCAGTGAAGTGAATAACACACATTCAAGGAATTATAGCACAGTAAGACCTCTAAGTAGCGTGCTTTGTTGGAAAAAAAAAGAAAATGGGCTCCTTTACTTGCTATCTGGGTAGGCTCTTTGATCTTGCATACTTTTTTCAGTACAACAGAAATATTTTACTTGTTTAAGTTTGTTGTGCAGTTCAAATGAGAGAGAAAAAAAGAAAAAGTATGTGCATGTGTAAAAACACGTCCTATATATCTCACACATATATATGTGATCTTGGACATCTACCTCCAGAACTGGGAGAAGCACATTTCTGTTGTGTATGTCACCTGATCTATGCTGTTTTGTTACACAGCCCAAGCTGACTAATACAGCATCACAGTCTGACCTACTTTTCCATGGCTGCCACCTGTTGATGCCTAGAGCTGCAAATCACATTGCAGAGAAACAGGGGAGAGTGATTGTGGCCATTTTGGAAAACAAGATGCCCAAAGACTTGGTTAATTCTAGGGCAAATCAGGAAGCTTTGCAGTGTAAGTGTCTGCTATTGAGCTTCTGATTATCAAGGCATCTGTTTCAAACACACCCATCTACAATTAGCACATTGCCAGGTATATGGCACAGTTACTAGCTGAACAAGTGGATAAGGAGCCAGGCTGCCCCCACACATGAAGTTTTCTCTTTAGAAAGCCCTGGGTGACCTGGATCCCTAGCCACCTGAGACACCCTGCTGTTCTCTTTCTGCTCTAATGTTACAAATTATCCAAAAAAGAGTGAACTCATGAAACCTCATCTGCCCTACCCTTGCACCATAATAAAGCCAGAGACCCAGGCTCACTCTCTATCTCTGTCTCTCACCCCCTACCCCAGGTCTCTCTGGGAGGCTTCAGTTGCACCATGTATCTGTCTAGAACTTCTGAATGATAAACCTTGTCTTTCAAACTTCCCTCATGCTTCACGACAGCAGTACGGGCCCAGGCAAGTGCATTCCTAGCACTCCTATAGGCATTCCTAGCCAGTAGCATCACTTTCAGTAAGCAAAGACCAACATGCCCAACACCACCTCACACCTCCAAAATCTGTCCATTTTCCTTGACTCAGGTGGCCAAAGGCATTATTGTTTACTAGATCCCACAGGATCCGTTGGGCTGCCCTATGCCTTCCCCTGCTCTGGGGCACTGCTCTCCATCAGGCTTCTCCTGCTCGCTGTCTTCTATGTGCAAACCTGCCAGGCCTGCTCTTCTCAGAGGGCACATGCACTGGTTCTTCTCTCAGCCCAACTCACTGTTCCTCCTGATGGCTTCAGGTTGGCATGCTCCCTGCCCCCATCTGTATTCAAATGCCACTTCCTAATGGAGCCTTCATTGCTACAGGGGTGACAATTCACTGCGCCTCCCCTATGCACAGTTCCTCTCCTCCTTCCCTGATTTAGTTTTCTTCATGAGTCTGCCTACCTTTACAATACCATCTCTCTCACTTTTGTGGGATTATTGTCTATCTTGCCTACTTTAGAATATAAACTCCGTGGAAGCAGATACTTTGATATATTTCCTGCTGCATCCCCAAACCTGTAATGACCTAGCATAAAACAGATGCTCAATAAATATCTGTTAAAAGATTGACTTCTAGGAGTAACCTTTTAAATGTAGCTCACTAGGCCAGAAACACATAAGAATAAAGTAAGAACTACACATAATTGGAATTTTTATAAATAAAATGAGTGGAATTTTCTCCTGGAAAAGTTTAAAAAGGATGATGTTCTCAAGATAGCATAAGGATGAATGCTTGAAAGTGAGAGTTTACAAAAAAACCCTGTTTCTCCAGCATTTATATGCAACGACTTAGTCACCAGTATTTTAGAAGGTTGAGAGATAAATGGAACAAATACTAACATTTATCTTTTAAAATTGCCTTTATTTTGGGGACACCTGGGTGGCTCAGTCAGCTGGGCTTCTGCCTTCAGCTGGAGTCATGATCTCAGTGTCCACATCGGGCTCCTTGCTTGGCCAGGAGCCTGCTTCTACTTCTGCCTGTCTTCCTCCTGCTTGTGTTCTCTCTTTCTCCCTGATAAATAAATAAATTAAATGTAAGAAAAATGTACGAAAAATGTTTTTATTGTGGTAAAATACACATCATGAAATTTGTCCTTTTAACCATACTTAAGTGTGTAATTCAATAGCATTCAGTACTTTTACAATGTTGCACAAGCTTCAATACAGCTCATTTCTAGAGCTCTTTCATCACCCCAAATAGGAACTCTATACCTATTAGAACATAACTCCCCATCATTCCCTTTCCCCAGCCCCCTGTGCCCTCTGCTGTGATTTTTGTTGATATGAACTCAACTAATTGAGGCATCTCATACAGATAGAATCATGCAACGTTTGTCTTTTCATGTCTAACCCATTTCATTTAGGGTACTGTCTTCAGTGTGTCTGTGTTGCAGCAAGTGTTAGAACGTCCTTCCTTTGTAAGACTGAATAATATACAATTGTATGTACATGCCACCTGTTGTTCATTCGTTAATCTAATGCTGAATCATTGCTTTGATTCCACCTTGAAGTTATTGGGGAAAATGATGCTATGCACATTGGTTTACCAGTCCCTGTTTGAGTGCCCACTTCCAGTTCTCCTGAGCATACACCCTGGAGTGGGAATTCTGGGTCTTATGACAATTCTGTGTTTAACCTTTCGACACGTTGCCTGACTGTTTCTGCAGAGTCTGTTCCATTCTGTTCTCCACCAGCAACGCACAAGAGTTCCAATTTCTCCACATAATCACCAATATTTGCTAGTTTCTTTTTCTTTTTTGTATTTTTCTTTTTTCTCTCTCTCTCTTTTTGGTAATATCCATCCTAATGAAAGCATATTACCACTTTAAATAACAAGTTTTTGAATTAAAGGGCCTAAGGCAATTACTGAGATGGTCCAACTCCTGTAGGTATAGTCATTATGATGGCTTTTAACCATTTTCTTGTCCTTCAGTTTGTCTCACATAAACACTTCCCTTTTTCAAAAAATATGCACGTAGCTCACTGCAATGCTTTGAGCGTCCTGCACAGTATCACACTGCGAAATGGGAAGGGAGGGAGAAAAAGAGTGGGTGGCCACATTAATGGGTCACAATAGAAATCTACGTAAGAGACTTCTAGAATGTTATAAGAGAAGCTATTTCACACACAGCCTATAAAAAAAAATACCAGAGGCGTTCCCACTAGTTAACGAAAGGCTAGGTACCAAAAATGTAATAGACCAAACAGAGAAAGAGAGAAAAAAAAGTCAACTGCTTTCCCTAAATTTTCCCTTTCTCTATCTTGGAGAGGCAATGTTTACACTGACCAGAAGGCTGAAGAAAAATTCGCACAATGAGACCAATGTTATTTCACCAAAATGTCTTTTCCAATGGAATGATATTCCTTTGTTTATCCCAAGATCAAACTTGACCACAATATAACCTTGGAGGAAGGTGTCAGAGGATATAATGGGCCCAGGATGCGCTTGCCCTGTAAAGAGTGGTTGAGCCCTTGAGACCTGAGGGCTAGCAGGCCTCACCCTTGTGGGATCATAGTCTTTCCGGCTAAAAAGAAATGCAAAGTAATGACAATGAATGGGTGCCAGAGGCAAACCAGTGCAAAATCTACAATCCTGTACATTTTTATTGTTAAATAAAACAGGGCATAATAAGGCAAATTATTCAAAGAAAAAAGTTATAGAAACTAAGAAAACACTAAAGGAGAGCAGAAAGAAAGACGGGGACAACAAAAAAGGCAAATGTCTTTTGGAAAATAATGAACATGAAATTTTTAAATGAAAACCAGATGCTAGCCCTTAAGAGGAAGTAAGTAAACATCAAGTACATCTAGTCAGAAATATAAGCAGATACACAAAGCATCACATGAGACGGAGAATACAACCAAATGTATAGATGGCATTAAATTTAAGAGATCTTTATGCAAAAACATGTGCAAATAAATTTAAAAATAGACATTTTTCTAGGCAATTAATTCAGTTAAATGACCAACAAAAAGAGTAAATCTGATTAGATCAATAACCATGGAAATATATCAAATACGTCGACAATTTAACTCTCAAAATGCCACAACCAAAACATTTCACAAGCCATATTTGCAGAAATCATGCTGACCAACCACCTGCATGAATGTAGAAGCGAAAGGACTAAAAGCAGTCTGGGCTTGTAATTCCCAGGATGCATGGAAGAGTAATGCAGGAAGGCGGGTCGCGTGGTCCGAGCAGCTCCAGAGCGGACAGGGGAGTGGCTCCAGGACGTCTGTAGAATGGGGTTGTGAAATACCAGCTTTCAGTTATAAACTACGTAAGTCACAAAGATGTGAAGTACAGCGTAGGGAATCTAGTCCCTGATATTGTCATCACTTTATGCAGGGACAGATGGTGACTGTATTCACAGTGGTGAGCATAAGGTAATGCATGTAAATGTCAAATCATAATGCTGCACACCTGAAACTAATAAATTAGACTACTATTGTATGTCAAGCATGCTTCAATTAAAAATAACGAATGTTTTTTCTGTAAAATAAGGACACCGACAAAAGGATGTCAGTAGGGAGGCAGATGTTTGCCATTCCCTCCTCTTCTGTTGGCAGCTTTAGGAATCCCTGGTGTTTGCTGATGGAAAACGAACACGGGGGATGACTGGGAAGACACTTCTCCTAGATTTCCAGAAGGAGGGAAAGCTGATTCCCTGTCACTTTCCACTGAGAACCAAGAACTTTTTTAGAAGCCTCCAGCACATCTCTCCTCACGTACAGTTGATCAGAATCGGTTCAAATGTCCACTTCTGACACAATAATTAATAGAATTGGTGGAAATCTCCTCAGCCCAACTAGAGTCACACCCGGATGAGGCGCCTGTGTCTGGACGTGAATCAGAGAATAAACTGAGGTCTATTTCATACAGAAAAAGAGAAAATCTGTTGCTTGGTGGGCAAGCGACCAACCATGCTTACTGGGTTTGCATTTTTACTGGTGCCTGTATCCTGGCACTGGCTGTTCTCTCTCTGAGCTTTGATCAACCTGTACCTGGAAAAGTTTACTAAGGCACCACTCACCCAAGTTATCTCATGAAAAGGACTTCTTTTAGATAATGTTATGTAGTGGAGTGGGGTTGGAGTTGAAGCAAAATTCAAATCCTCTTAAAACGGCATACTAGATAAAAACCTGCCGGAATGTCCTTGAAAATTCTCTGATGATTGACATTTCTTCTCTATTAAGGCCCTTAATAGAACTGCCTTCTCTGTTGTTGTCATATCCCTTACTATTATGCTCAAATCTGTGCTAAAACCCTACTACTCCAGCTCCTTTCCATTCTTCCTTTTTTTGAAATATGCACTGTGGCCAGATGTGTGTGTAAGGTGTGTTGTTAAACATCTGCCCTGAAGATGGACATCACTATTCCCCTAAGACCCTTTGCAAAGGTGACTAAGATTCTGTTTTCTTGTCTCTTTAATTGTTAACATATAAAGTGTATGCTTGAGGAAATTAACTTGGAAAGGAAGAGATCAACATGTTAACTTTGGTTCGTGGGATGAACAATCATAATTATTTATTTTTATTTTCTTCTTTGAGTGTTTTTACTCATATTCAGTATGACAGTGTTGACAACTTGGATGTGAAAAATATAATTTTGTTTTTTATGATTAAACTTAGTTTTTTGGGGTTTTTTTGTTTGTTTGTTTTGTTTTGTTTTGTTTTCTCTCCCCTCTGAAGTGGTTATAAACCACAGGGAGTCCCCTGCCCGTGCTGTGATTTCACCTGGGGAATGAAGCAGCAGCCCTTCCGCTATGGCATTCAGCAGACCCTTTCTGCTTGCTTCATTATCTCTTCTCTCTCTTCTTGGCGTGAAGTTTTAATTTATTCACTTATTTCCCCATTAGTGCTGGAGGCGTATTCTCAAATACTCCGTCTGTGCGGTTCACTCCACAAGCATGGAGACAATCACAAGGATGGAAATCAGAGGCAGGGACAGGTCTGAAGACTGTGTGCATTCTATCTGCCGTAACCTCACTTCCCTAGAGCAAGGGAGGGAGTAGGAACCTGTCCCTATGGAACAAGAATCTACCAGAGGAATGGTTATATTTGCCAGGCAGTCTGGTATGAAGCAGTATGTGAAGAGAGACACTAAAAACGAGACTCAGTGAAGGACTACGGAAGTCCACGTAGATACCAGCCTTCCTTCCGAGCTAAGCTTGTGAGGTCCCAGGACAGAAATAAGGGTCTGAAAATGATCTGCTTTTTCTGTCTGTAAGCATTTTGCCAACCCCTTTAGGCCCACTCTTCTTCATTATTTCTGTATGTATTAGTATATGCTTGTCTGTTTTTAACTCATCGTATTCTCTTAAGAAAATATGTTACATACCCCTTCACAATAGAGCTGTAACTTCACTTACTCTGTCCCTGAAGTCCAGCATGCCTCGCCTTCCAGATTAATGGTCCTTAAACAGTTAAACACTTTTTAATGTCACTGACTGTTCCAATGACCCTAGGAAAGTGTTCTATTAAATAGATGATTAAACTTAAATGTTGCCACCTTGATTTTAATGCCTTCTACACAACCCTGTCTTATGTCAAAATATCTCTCGGTTCAAGGCAAATTTATTTGAGCGATGTTAGGAAGATTTGAGCTACCTGTGCACTACCATATTAAAGACGCGGAGAGGGGGAAAGATTCTGAGAACAGGAGGGACCTGTTCACGTGGGCTACGGGGTAGATTTCAGGAGAGGTGGGTTTGGTGGAGAGTATTAATCCTGATGCATCCCTCATGCATCTCGCTAGCAACAGGGGTCAGACAAATGAATACTGGCATGTCCCTTCCTCTGAACACTGTCGTCAGGACCAGAAGAAACTTCTGCACATCCTTTAATTGTTTTTGGAGAGGCATTTTACTGCAGTGGCTAAGACCCAGTGTTCTAGACCCAGAGCCTGTGGATTCTTCCCCGGTCTACTCTGGTTATTTTATATAAAATATCTAACCTCTTAGCCTCAGTTTTCACATCTTCAAGAGAACAATAATTGTCCGATTCCTAAGATTGTCAATCACTTATAACAGTCAGTATCCAGCAAATAAGAACAATGATGATGATGATGATGATGGTGGTGGTGGTGGTGGTGATGATGGTGATATTTCCATCTTGCCAACAGATTGTGACTCTCTGGGTAGAGCCAATTATTCAAACTAATGCATTGCACAAGCTAGGCATAGGACACATGTTCAAAATTCGTTTCTTTTCTCATGTATAATATTGTGAGGAATGTCAAAACAGAATCCATCACAGAGGAGAATATGGTATCTGTCCAAGTCTGCTCTGATTTCCTTTGGGATCCAGATGAAAAAAGAATTCAGGCTCCTTAGAAAAGAAAAGAAGGATTTAGGGAACGAAATGGAGCCTAGATGATCTTACAATTCAATGAGAATAGGCACTTCAATTTTATTTGGCTCCTGCTGAACTACTTTCCCTTAAGAAGATACTTAAGGAGCTAAATTTAAGTACAAGTTAAATCAGAGACTGGAGAGCCAGCTACTGAAGTATTTTTATACCACTTGACTTCCCTAAAGATATTCAGAGAGTTTATGGCTTTGGATCGTCCAACTAGGAATTCAGGGCTGAACTCTTGCTGAGGTCAAAAAAGGTGAGAAAGTTTTTCCCCTGTTGAAGGAACCATGAGAATTCAAATCTGAGGGTCAATATTACCTACTTTTGTTTTCTCCCGATGAGATCACTAAGATGTGTACAGATGCCTCAGGGAAAGCTTTGATGTTAGATGATAAAATAAATGGGACGTTCAAGAAAGAAATGCTGTCTGTTGGTACTGTGAGGTTAAGACATATTTATGTTCTGTAAATGAAATGGGCAAAAGCTATAAGATGGTCTGTAAATCAAAATCAGCAAAACAGGATAGGGAAACCAGGTAGGACTTCATTTTCTTTGTGTGAATATTTGAGTGCATGTGTGTGTGTGTGTGTGTGTGTGTGTGTGTGTGCAGTTCAAGTGTTAGTGGGCTTGAGCATAGTGGGAATTAATGTCTATGCTTAGGGGCAAGAGTGTAGGCAAGGAAGGTCCTAAGGCCTGTTACACTTTACCCTCAGGGCACTGAGAGCAAATAAGGGCACCTTGTGAGGGCTGGAGACCCATCTCACCTTTGTCTCTAGCTCCAGGGGCGCATCAACACCAGTACGTCCAGCAGGATACCGACATGCATAAAAACGAAAAGCAGCACTTAAGGACTGAGCAGTTGGACTTGTCTTTGAATTTTAATGTTGGAATTCATTCTTCTCCTGTTTCAGGTCACCTGCTGAGTAAGTAAACTCCTTAGCAATAAAATAATCTGGGGTATTTCTAGTCCCTAAAAACCATCAGGCTACTGCAGAGAACCTAAATTCCTTCTATTTCCATAATACTTTAGGGTAAAATCGAGCAAAATTTCTGACATGCCACAGGATTGCAGCCAGTTTACAAACATAAATGGTACAACTTTGGCAAAAAGTACTAGACATTTAAAAAAATATATTTTTCACAAGATTCTAAATGACATAGCATTTATTGTCCAAAAGTTCTATTAAGATGAAAAAAGACTCAATCCTCAGATCATAGATGTTTATAGTGCTGACAATTTAAGTCAGCCCTTTGCACAATTACACAAGGAACATGAAAGACACCCTCAATGATGGGGGTGATTTATAGATGCGGTTGATGCATGTAATCACAGATGCATTTCTGATCATGGTACTCCCAGAAAAGGCCATGGAGAGGCATCCTGAAGAAAAATTAGAAATGTTTGCATGTGTTCCTATCAACCACTGCATAACTGTTCACCTCCGAATTGTTCATTCAGTTTCAGTGGGTCAGGAATCCAAGAGCAGTTCAGTTGCCTGGCTCTGATGCAGTGCGTATCAGGCACCTGCAGTGAAGATGCTGCCTACACCAGGAGTCATCTGAAGATTGGATGGTCCAAGGTAGCTCATTCCCATCCTTGACAAGTTCATGTCAGTGCTCAGTAAGAAGCCTTAGTCCTTGCCACATGGGTGTCTCTGTCCAGCTAACCGAGAGGTCCTGAAGAGCAAGATGGAAGCTTCAATAACCTTCACGACCTCAACTTCTGTGGTTGTCACCTTCCAAAATGGTTCTCACTGATTCTCCACCTGCTGGTATTTACCCCTCGTGCAATCCCTTCTGTTGTGTGAAAGTTGGACCTAGGAAATTGCTTTAATGAACAGAATTTGGCAAGACTGATATGGTGCCACTTCTGAGATTCAGTTACAAAATGTTCCAACTTCTGTCCTGCTTACATACATTCTCTTTATATCTACCTATCCACACATGCATACACGCATTCATCCATGCATCCATACATCTTTCTGTCCATCCATCACTTATTATCTATTTATTTATTACATATCATTATCTTCTCCTATCCATCTTCTTTCTCCTCTTTCCTTTATGCTTTTCCCTCTTTTTCCATTAACTATCATATTTAGGTGGCATTCAGAACTGCCGTTTGGTGACATTAGGAAAGTGAGTGAAATTGTACAATAAAGGAAGAAGCAAGAAATCGTGCACAGGGAAGGAAAGCAGCCAACTTGGAATAATGACAAGCTTTTCTGAATGTAGTTTCTGTTAACCAATTCCTTTGTCAGAAAATATGAAGCTTTTATTACTGTTCAATTTTTATATATACTTCACTAGATTTATTGTTTGTAGCTGGGTTGTTTTTGGTTTGTTTTAGTATTACTGATTAGATATGAAAATCTTCTTCAAACGAAAGAGTGTTCTTGGCAAGGTCCCCAGTGACCTGCACATTGCTACACCCAATTACTGGTCCTCGTCATCCTCAACTGGCTGTCGGTAGCATTATCATAGCTCATCATATTGTCCTTCTGGAAACAGTTCTCCTTCTTTCCTTCCAAGGCTCTGCACTCTGCTGGCTTTCTTCATGGCTCACTAGGTGTTCCTTTTCAATATTCTTGTCTGCGTCTGCACATTTCCCAACCTTTAACAGTTGAAATATCCAAGAGCTCAACCCTAGGGTAAGAACTTTGGCTTGTCATGCATCTATCTATATATGACAATTCCATGTGCATAAAACATAGATCTTATCCCTGAACTCTGGTCTGATTTACACACTTGCTTCTTTGATATTTCCATTTTGATGACAACAAGGACCTTGCATTCAACATGCCCCAAACCAAACTCCTGATCCTCCTCCTCCTCCCAACCTACCCCCAATTCCACTCTTCTCCTTCTACGTCAGTTGATGGCAATGCTGTAAATCCAGTCCCTGAGTTTTGCCCATGGGGACTATCCTCAGTTCCCTATGTCTCTCCTATACTCCACTCATCCCATTAATAAAGCACTTTCAGTTCTACCCTTAAAATATATTCAAAGCTGACCACTTCTCACCGCCATTACTACCGCTGCTGCGGTGAAGTCAACATCCTCCTTTCCCTGGATTGTTGGGATCAGCCACTACAATGGTCTCTGATTCTGTTCCTGTGCCGTCACAGACTGTTTTTGTGAAAGAGCGGTCAGTGCAAGCCTCCTAAAACATTTTGTTTCATATCAGATTTCAGACAGGTCCCCAGCAGGTTCCTGTCATACTCAGGCAATTGCCAAAGACTTTCAGTGGCTATTTGACCACATGGTCCAGTCTCCCACCACCTCTCTGAACTCAACTCTGCCAAATTTACCTTCTTAATTTTCCTTTAGAATATCCTACTCTCACCTCAGGGCCTTGAACTTGCTCTCCTATTCCCTCTGGCAGAAACATTTCCCTGGTAGCCTTCAGAGTTTTACATAAATGAGTCTCTATCTGAGAAATATTTCCTCCCCACCACTCCCTTCATTTCCTTCAACCAGGTTGATTTTTTGATGTAACCCTTTACACCTTTTCATTTGCATATGTTACTTATTTATCTGCTTGTTTTCTCTGTCTTTCCCTTCAGTGCAAACTACATAAAAACACTTGTTTGTCTGCTTTGTTAGACTGATATATCCTATTTGAGTAGAATGGACCTAATATATTTAGGTGGACATCAACTTTGCAATGATCATGATCTATCTAACATCTATCGATCTACCATCTATCTATCATCAATCTATCTATCATCGACTATCTATCCATCCATCTATCCATCTATCATATATTATTTACACCTACCATCTATCATCTGTCTATGTATCATCTATGTATGTATCATCTATCATCACCTATCTGTCATCTACCTATAAAAATCATCAGAAACTGTAAAATGTTCACAAATCTGTATTGCTGATGAATATCATGTTGGACAAATAGCCCTGAGGCCCCTCATAGGCAGGCAAGCAATGAAGACCAGCAAAGAATACCTCATTCCACTATATCACTCTTCCTGAACCCAGAATACTTGGGCTTGGGAGGGTTGTTCCATAGATTTCAAGAGGAAGGTGAAAGATTCTTGGTTTTCCCCCACCTCTGTTAGTATTAACTATGCTTCTGTTTTAAAAGCTTTGGCATCAAGTGTGGTTAATTTAGAAAATCTCTCACAGCTTAGTGGGCAAAGAAGAAATCTCATATATGCCGAAGAGGACTTGAACAGGACTATCTAGAAGCAGAGGACCCCTGAGGTACCCAGGGCATTTGCCACAAGGATGCTACTATGGGAAATGGAATCTTACCCCCATTCCAATGTCCTAGCTTGCTCTCAGCTTAGAAACATGGGGGGAAAGAACCTACAGGAAAGTGTTAGGCTGACTGGCTGGTGGCCATCTAGGTGGCAAGGCAGTGCCCAACAGAATCCTCCAGGACTGAATCTACCAGGACTAGAGGGGCTTGCAGATGCCTGGGCAGCACTGGTATCATTTAGAGCTGTAATTGACTATCAAGGAACTAACATGGTAGTACTTTAACAGCTACTACTAGTGACTACTGGTCTAGGTTATGGTGGTCAGAACAAAGCCTGTGATGGTGCATGCTGAGCTTTTGCTCACTAGTGTACCCCAGAAGGAGAGGTCAGAGAAAGAGAGGGCATAGTGTAAAATAAGGACATGGGGCATGCAGCCAACATCACTGGAACCCAAAACCTGAGCCACCACATGCCTAGTAAAATCCACTGGACTGACTGTGGACTCTGAGAAACAAACTGAGGGTTTTGGAGGGGGTTGGGGGGTTCGATAAGCCTGGTGGTGGGTATTAAGGAGGGCACGTATTGCATGGACCCTGGGTGTGGTGCATAAACAATGAATCTTGGAACACTGAAAAGAAATAAAATAAAATAAAATTTTTTAAAAATTGAAAAAAAAATCCACTGAACTGAAATGAATGAAAATCAAGGGGCGCCTGGGTGGCTCAGTGGGTTAAAGCCTCTACCTTCGGCTCAGGTCATGATCCCCGGGTCCTGGGATCAAGCCCCGTGTCTCTGCTCTGCAGGGAGCCTGCTTCCTCCTCTCTCTCTGCCTGCCTCTCTGCCTAGTTGTGATTTCTCTCTGTCAAATAAATAAAATATATATCTAAAAAAAAAGAAAATTTTAGAAAATCAAGAATGACTCATATTTATGGGGAGTTTAGAGTACTTTTCCAAATAGAGAAATTCCTGGCAGAAATCTGAGGAGAGACACTCCAAAATCCTTCTCTTTTGTATTGACTATTGTAGGGGCACAGCCCCTCACCAGCCCTGCAGAGACCGAATGAGGGGCAGGTGCAGACGTTCTAGATGGATTATAAGTTAATGAGCAAAAAGGAGTTTTGAAGGCTCCTCATCTATTTTCTTCCTGAACGACAACCTCAGGTGAAACATGCTCTTTCCTACTTTTGAGAGATGCCCAGATAAGCTATTTCTAATGGAATCTGAACATGGAGACTAATATATATATATATATATATATATATATATATATATATATATAGGAGAATAGGGGAATAGGGAGATAGTACAAATCATTGATGAGGTATTGTTCTTTGTCCTTGCCCTGGTTCAGGCACAAGAAAAACACTTTCAGTTATTTGGGATGTATCTTTCATTCAGAGAACATAGTTATATTTTTAAAAAAAAAAATGTCTGCATATTTAGACCACCCTTAAAAAATAAATGAATAAAAACAATGGAAATTCACTCCCCAAAACTCTACTATAAGTTGATAACTGCCTAAACTTGTTACAGATGATTTATTTTTGACAAATTTAAACATTTTCCTATGGTTTACTGGCTCCCTGAGAATCTTAAAAAATATTTTTAAAAAATTATATATCACTTATCAGCTGTGTGTCCATATATATATCTGATATATATACCCACGCTTCCCATGGAGGTTCGTCATGAGGCAGACAGTAATTACTTACTCATTATCCTTCAAGGTCATCTCAGGAATCAAACAAGATATTAAAAGTGAAATTAATTGTACCCTCTAAAACACTGAGCCAGAAAACATATTGGACTTTTATCCTCATGGTGATGAGGAACCACACACAGTTAGAATGGAAAGAGGGACACTAAGAAATCTGTTTGAAGGCAAAACAAAAAATAGAGGTGATTATACTAGTCAGGGCAACAGTCAGTGAGCATGAGTTGAGCACCATGGACAGCGATATCTGAGAAGACAGCTGCCCTTGACTCTGGCAGGTCACAACCTCTGTCCCATTCCTTCTCTCCAGGGTGACTTTTCTATTTAGGGCAATGTTCCCAGGCCTGTGGGGGTTGGGCACAGAAGCCGCAGCATAACACTTCCCTCTCCTCAGATGTCCCTCCTAAATGGATCTCAGGGACTTCAATACCCTCTAATGACATTACAATGACTGCAAACCCTGATCTGTTTCCCTCCACATTTAGGAAGCTTCTCGTAGACATTTTCTGACTATCCTGGAGGGTTTTCTATATTACATTTGCTTCTCTCCACTGCCATGTGCTGGTGGAGAAGAGCCAGAGGGCTTTCTCACTAAATACAGTCTTTTCAAAATCCATGACACTTGACAAATGGGTTAAAATTCAAGTCCTTTCTACATTTTAGAAGAGAATATTTAGCTGATTACATGCTGTAGCCTAAACAAATGTTGCAAGACCTTGAGTTAGCGGCATGGAAGAAAATCATTCTCGTTTCTTCCACGTTTTAATAACATGATACAGAGCTGGCAAGCTAAATGGCAGTAAATCTGACAGAAACTATATAATGAGAACCAACAAACCCACACTACATAATGAATTGTGCACAGACCTTCCTCCAGGAGGGACACATGGCAAAGTAATGCAAACCATTGTTGCTAAACAGCCTAGTTTGTGATTTTGCTTCCCCAGACAAAAGGAGAGGCTCTTAGCGAGGCCACAGAGGACACCATTTACAATGGAATGGTTCACCCCCTGCTGTGCGTTCCCAGCTTCTTCCAGTGATCCCTGCATCCTACCCCCTTCATTCTTTACAATTGTTACTTGGTGCTATGAATCTGAGAACATTACCGAGAAGTTGTTTTTTCTGTGCAGCTCTGTCTTATGAATGAAAGTTGCATCTCTCTCATTTGCTGGTGTCAGTTTCTATTGATTAAATGTGGCATGATTTTAACAACATGTGACAGCTAACATAGGGAGGAGTTATAGAACGCATCCTGGGAATCCACCCTGTGTCATTAAGTATGGGGTCTGGTATGGAGCTGCCAGTCACTGCCCACTCTAGATTACTAGCAGCAGCAACATTTGCAATGTGGCTGTTTAATTTATGATGTTGTTGATGCAGTGGGATTTTTTTAAAAGGCAGATTAGGTTATTGAGTTATTTGTATCCACTATTTCTAATGCCCCGACTTGCTTTGCTCATTTTTTGAATGTCAGTATTCTAGAAATTAACCACAAGCAAGTGGGTCCACAAAAACGGACAGCCATCTTGGGTTATAAAACTCCAAATTCCGAAGTCTTGGCAGTAACCAGCCAAATGTCAATGGTAAATCCCCACACAAACTTCTTTCAAGAAGTTGCTACATATTTTTTTAATTGTGATCACTGTTCTTTTCTCAATGTTGTAACTAAAAGATTTATAACCAAGAGATTTTAAATGACTCGTGGCATTTACCATGAGATGAAGTAATAATGATAAGAACATCAAACAATGGACACTGAGATACACAATGAGTCCTTCACCTGGGAGAAGACGAGGTCATGCCTGGTACCTTCTCTTCAGTCACACTCATGCTCCTGCAGCCACATGTGTAAGCACTGGTATTAATGAGCCTAGTCTTTCTCTCCATTCCACTGACAGGTTTCTCTGGCCATGTCCAGCAGTTACATTGACCAGAAAATTAAGAAACCTATCCTTTTGAAGGGTCTTTGCATTTTGCTCCCACTGTCTTTTCAAGTTTCTTCATTTGTCAAGAAGACAATCATTCTTTTCTTAAAATTGAAAGGGCGAACCTAACGCATTAATCATGCCCCCCCCCCCCACCCAATTGGAACTTCAGTGACTTTTTGAGTGAATTTGTTTGCTATTTTCAACAACAGATTGATTAGTCAATTTTCCTCTTTTGCTATTCTGTGATTTACGATTTGTTTTTGTAACGCATTTTGAATTCTGGGTCGCATCAGCTAAATTATATTTTTGGATCCTAACAAAGCATTAAATTACATATTAAGAATAAAACAGCTTTCCCTGTTAATCATATTATGACTCATGGTCACCTTTATTTTGTTCTGCAAAGGGGCAGGAGGGCAAGAACACAATGGAAAGAGCTAGTGCACTCATCTCTCTCAGAATTCTTTTCATGCAAGGTATACCATATTCTAGGTATTTGAAACAGAGAATATATCAGGACTGCGCGTGTGCACCAAGGGGAGAGATGTAGGAGACCAGACGCCATCTTCTCCCTCATAGTGGTCTCACGCCCATCTCCTAAGAATTCTAACACATCTGCCCGGCTCTGTTTTCTTTCATGGAAGCTATAAAGGCAAATTAACAGATTTGAGTATCCTCCTATGAGTCCTCAAGATTCAGAGAGATCCTCCCTGAATGAGAGCTCTGAGCATCCCAGAGTGAAAAAGCATCCCAGTGCCCTATAGATTGGAACTTGCCTGGTCACTGACATTTCTCCCTTGGGCTCCTTCCAAAGACTTTTCTCCCTTCTCTGTCCCCAGCCATCTCAGGGCATAACAATCTGAATCCTGCCAGCCTCCTCTTGGGGACTTGTTAGAAATGTTCAGATCTACAGGGAAATCAGTTCAAAGAAATGACCAAGAATCCATTAAAGGTGTGTTCTGGTCTTATAAAATTACCTCACTTCAAAAAAATTTGCAGGCTTTATTTACCCCAAATAAAAGAAGTATGAGATAGAGAGCTATCTCTGCAAAAAAGTATCAGGCTCCCAGGTGAAATCATTTTCCTGTTTTGTCAGTTTGCACTGAGTTCAGCATGTTACTTCAGTTTTCATGCTTCCCTGAGATGTCAGTCAATATTTTTCTTCTGAAAGTTGTATGTGAAAATAATAAATGAATCAAGATTTTTCCATTGCAATTTAGATTTACTGTGGACACAGCCTCAGCATAGACCTAATTCTGTCTTAAATTCACAGCTCATCAGAGTATTATCGCTGTAGCCTCCATGTAAAATATAGGTCATATTCCCTGTATAATTTTTATATAAAAGAACATAGTACAATGCACTTGATTGCATTTAGGATTCTCAGTCAATGATGTAATTCCTAAATGCAATTTATTTTATTTCCTTGCCATAACATTTAGTTTTGTGTTATAAATTGAGAGTGCTGTATCATGGTAAAAGCTTAGCTTTAGAATCAGAAAGCAATGGGTTCTAATCCACATTCAACAGCAATGATCATTGTCCTGCAAGTTTCAAGTTACCATCAGTAAAAGGGGAATACGCCAACACTTAGAGTTGTGAAATAATTAAATAAATAACTTGTGTATAATTTTTAACATAATACAATAGCCAATGTCTTGTTATTCTTATTTTTTTTAATTTTTTTAAGTTTTTATTTATTTATTTGACAGACAGAGATCACATTAGGCAGAGAGGCAGGAGAGAGAGAGGGGGAAGCAGGCTCCCTGCTGAGCAGAGAGCCTGATGTGGGGCTTGATCCCAGGACCCTGGGATCATCACCAGAGCCAAAGGCAGAGGTTTTAACCCACTGAGCCACCCAGGTACCCCTTGTTATTCTTATTCTTATTCTTATTCTTATTCTTATTCTTATTAATAGGAGTCCTTTTTTCTTACCCAAGTTGTGGATACATGGAGAAATAGGGTAGGTTAAGTGACAGGGGAGAATAGTGAACAGTTAACAGAATAGAGACAGTGAACAGAATAACACCACTGTTATTATAACAGCTGTGCTGATGTTTCAGCTTTGTGGCATAAGTAGATTCAGGCACAAAGGAGCAGAAGGTTTCTGCTCTTTGAAGCTGCTTTCTTCCAGGGAACACAGTCCTGGGAAAAGAGGGTGGAGAAGACATGGCACACTGCCTGCCATAGAACTGTCCCTATAGATCCTCCCTCCCCCTTCTCCAACCTCTCGCCCTTCAAGGTTGATTGTAATGGAATGAGGGTCAGCCAGCTCTCTTGTTTGTTGGGTTTACCCATGAGGACACTGATGAAGAAGTCAAAGAGGGTTTAGAGTTAGGCCAGTGTATTTGTCACCCTGACTTCCTCCTTGACGGTCAACTCAGCTAGTTGAGTCCCCTCACTGAAGGTTGTTTCCTTATTGAGTCAGTTGTTCATGACTGTTAGGGTTCTCTAGAGCCAGTAGGATTGTGTGTGTGTGTGTGTGTGTGTGTGTGTATGCGTGCACATGCATGTGTGTCTGTATGTATATCTAGAGAGATATACAGAGACAAAGAAATGAAGACAGGAACAGAGAAAAATTTGAAGGAAATAGTTCACATGATTGTGGAGGCTGAAAAGTCCAGGAGGCAGGCCAGGAGGCAGGAGACCCAGAAAAGCAATGAAGTTTCATCCTCAAGCCCAAGGACCATTCCCTTCCTCCTTAGTGGATGGCCCTCTTTTCTCTTAAGGCCGTCAACTGGTTGAAGAGTTGTCTACTTTATACAAAGTGTTCTGATTTAGATATCAATTCAAATAAACAATACCTACACAAAGACATCTAGACCGGCATTTGAACAAAAACTTGGTACCTCGACCTAGTGATGTTGAACGAAAAGTTAACTATGACAATTGCTCTCCTGCTGGGTTCCAGTGAACATTCCTTCCCATCATGTCTTTGAGATGAACAATAACCCTGTGTCTATTCCCAGGTCCAGGTGTTATGCTATCTCTTGTGGCTCCCCTATGCTCCATTTTCTGCAAGCAGTTGCTTTACAGGCAAACCCTTCTTAGATTATGGTATTTGTCATGTACCATCTGTTTTCCTTTGAACTTATTACCGGTATATTAATGAGTATTAGAAAAGACCCAAGGATATAGAAACATATAATGAAATTCTGAGGTTGGGTTGGTCATACATACAAACATGTATAATAAAAGGAATGCAAGACACAGTTGTATATAATATGAGATGTAATCTCCATGTGGGAGGATGGAGAATGGTTGATGTACGCTATGCAATGCCACATTTAATTCTAATTATCACTGTGGTAGCATAGGATGAAGTGCCAGTGAGGTTAAAGGGATAGTAGCTCAAACAGCTGTGATGTCTAATTGCAGAGGAAAAAATGTAGGGAGCATACAGGGTAAAAGAGAAGTGGGAAACTCAGGGGACATGTACTTAAGAAGCTTGAGGAAAACTCAGGGCCTTCCACGGCAACTTTGAGACACCTCATCACCAAGGAGGCTAAGGGAGAGTAAGTCACACAAGACTATAGAGAAGAACAAGCCCAAGAGCTGACAATACTGTGTTTCACTCAGAGCTTTGACTGATTCAGAAAGAGGAGCCCACAACCAGGGCTCTTGTGCAGGTAGTTCATTTTGGGAATAACCTTTGAAGTCAACAGAAGGGAAGGGGAAGAATGAAGCATGGAAGGAAGAAAAGCCAACATAGGGACGCACAGCACAGTTGTCACTGCTGAGAACTGAGGCTCAGTCATGTTGTGTTAAAGAGCCTTGCAGGAAGCATCTCAGATATTGTGCACTCAGGAGACACAAAGACGGAACGTTTAGATACAAGCTCCATTGGCTCCATTGGCAAGCATGGCTTCAGGCCATGTGAACTCACCTGAAATTCCATGTCGGCGTGTTCATGAATACCGGGAATGGAAGCTTCAGGCAGAAAGAACACTTCTGTGTTCTGTGTTCCGTGATCTTAGTGGAAAATGGAAACCCAACATCGTGAAGGTCAAGTGAATCTTCTTTCCACACTGACTCTTCAGAGGCAAGGTAGGCACAATTACCAAAATAATCCACAGTATTAGTCAGAGTTTGAGGCAACAGAGGTGTCATGTGCAGAGTTGTCAGATTTAGGGGAGAAGAGCCTAAGATGATCAGTAAAATTTGAATTTCAAATAAACCACAAAACTTTTAATGTAAGTATGTTCTCTGCAATATTTATCAAAAAAAAATTGCGTTTGTTTGAAATTGCAGTCTAATGGGGCATCCTACAATTTATCCGGCAACCCTACATCTGTGGCAATGGCAAAATAATGATAATATGTCATGAAATAAAAAAAAAATTGACCTTTCAATATTATGCTTCTCATAAACTTATGCTGTCTTCCAGAGACCTGCAAGGAAACAGTGGTTTACTGGTCAGAATAAGGCTTTGGCTTTGATCTATGTCAGATGGGTCCCAGCTGGACCATAGATCCATACTGAGGTTATTTCTCTGTACCAGATGATAGGATTCCCACTTAGCTCCCTGGCCCATGGATTGAAGGGTATTGTGAGAGGAGTCAAATGGAAGCCCCCAAACCAACACTCTGCACATCAATATATGAACCCGAAACATAAAACCTCATCCCTGGGGAATCTCCAGAAATCACTGTTAACTTAAAGAGGAATTCCTACCTTGTCTCATTTACCTAGTTAGCCAAATTTACACATGAAAAACGTGTGGCAAAGGATGAGAGTTGGTTGAGTTGGTTACCCCGCATTGCCTCTGGTGGCGGGGTAGCCTCTGACACTTGGCACAGCTGTTGATCCGGAAATTCTTAACAGCAATTCAGAAGCACTTTGCAATTCCGTAGACAACAAAACAGTTTTGTTGATTTGTTTCAAGATTATGTTCACTCTCCTGCTCTTTGCCAAAATATAGTCCGAAGGGACTTGGATGAGCTTGACATCCTATATAATTTCTTGCCGGTTCATTACACTGATAGCATTATGCTACCTTGACCCAGTGAATAGGAGGCAATAACCACTCAGATATTTGAATGCTTCTGCCAGAGGAGGGAGATAGACCCCATGAAATTTTAGATCCTGACATACTGGTAAAATTTGCAGAACTGTAGTGGTAAAGGAAATGTTAGGATAGTGATTCTAACCAAAGGAGAGTCAGGTTACTTCACCAGGTGCCCTCCACGGAAAAAAGATGCATGATACTTTGGGATGCACTGTTCTGACCCATTTACCTGGCAAGCCCTAAGCCTATGAGAAAGAACAGCTCCTAGCAAGTCCTAAAGGACAAATAAACTCCATAGGAAGGTACATACACTCTAGCTATCGGCAACTAGGGCTCTGCATTCCCTGTGCCTGTGGCCTCCTGGGGCATGCCCAGCAGCAGTCCACAGAGGACAGGGCCCTCGGCTGGCTCCTTCTTGCTGTAGACAGTGCCAGGCCAGCAATGGCCATTGAGTTTCATTTCCACGTAGGGGTGAGACTGCTCAGTGGGCAGGACTTAGGGTGGCAAATTCAGTGGTCTGCTTTTTGTGAAAGTATAGGCTAAATCATATTGATCACCAGGGGAAGAGTGAATTGCTGTTAAATTATGTTTTAAATCCAGCAGAGCCAGTGGAATACCTTCTAGTTCTTTCATGTCTGCTAGTACTGATGGAGAGGAAGCTGTGGCTGGATAAGAGTAAGTGCCCAAGGACTCAGCAAATGGTTAGCTTTGCCCTCAGAGCTTTGCTTTCCTGGGAGGAAGAGCCACCAACAGCAAGCTTCCCTTCAGCTGCAGAAGCATCGGACTAGCTTTCTTTTAATATTGATGAATATGCAAAGTGTCAGCAGGTTTTGCTTTAATTGTCTCTTGTCCTAATATATTCTAGACCAGTTAATTTCCATCTCTTCTTCAAGGCATGTTTTTCTGGTATCCAAGTTCTGAATTATTAATGAAGCATGAGGATTTTTTTTGGTCCAAGAATGCTGTGTCATGGAACTCTTGCTGTAGACTTGTCTATGGGATTGTTAATGCTATAGCCTAAGGGCTAGAGTACCCTGCCTTTAAAGGAATGTTTGTCCTAGATGATTAAGCAATCCAGAAAGTCCTGGGGACCACATTATGCATGTGGACAGTGTGGGGATCCATGCTAACCCCATCATATTTCCCTCTTTGATGTAACCACAGAATGGATTTTGTGCTAGCTGATCTATAGCCACAATGATAGGTGCACAGAAAATTCTACTTGGTGCCTGGAGGCTTAAAAACAGGAATATTGGGGCGCCTGGGTGGCTCAGTGGTTTAAGCCTTTGCCTTCGGCTCAGGTCATGATCTCAGGGTCCTGGGATCGAGCCCCGCATCAGGCTCTCTGCTCAGTGAGGAGCCTGTTTCTCCCTCTCTCTCTGCCTGCCTCTCTGCCTACTTGTGATCTCTCTCTCTCTGTCAAATAAATAAATAAAATATTAAAAAAAACAGGAATATTCTTTTGCTTCCTTAATATGGATAACTCTGAAAGAAGAAAATCCCCCTTGTTTAAAGCTGAGCCCTCCCCTCTGACATGACTGCATAGGAAAGGCTGAATCCACATGTGAAGCTTTAGTAGCCTGAATTCTGGGTTGTCTGCATGGGTGAGACCTAGCACGGTGGAGGCCCTGAACCTGCTCTGTTGCCAAGAGGCACCGCATACAGAAATCCAAGACTTTCCACAAAGTACTTGCCGGAATGCACGCAAAGTCGGCTCCTGTGGGAGCTACCCACAGGACAACATTAAGAACTCTGTCTCTGCAGGGATCCTTTAAAGCTATGGCCCCTTTTCTGAGGCTGTAATCTCACCCATGTGTGCTTAAACTCAGTATCTGCAACCAGGCCGCTAAAGAACAATCACTTGTCTTCAGGGCAAAGATGTAGTCATCAATCAAGGTTGTTCAACCATGTATCTTAAGGCCTGTGGTCTCCTACCTAAGCTACAATAGAGAAACCTACGGCTATATCAGCTTCCCCAAACCATCCACATCAAAATATGCATCATGCACGAAGTCAAAGACATGCCCGTCTTGGAATAGCAAAAGTTCCATGTGTTATTTTTACTCCTTTACATACTATTTTATTTCTTGATGTTTCTGCTGCATATACCAAACATTGGGGGATGTGAGGGGCCAAATCAATAATACACCTCTTGGACATTCTGAACAAATTAGATGTTAAAAGGATGGACTGGCAGGTGGAAGAAACGAAACTGTATTTCTCTTCTTTGCCTCCCCCTTCTTTCCCTAGTTCTTATCTAATCAGCTATCCCATTGAAACTTCTGGTTTCCTCTCAGGACTCAATGATGTCATTCCAACAACTTGATCTTCTCTGGCGTTTACTTATTCATTTAATAGTATTTATTAAGTGGTACTGGTGCCCGGGTGGCTTGGTTGGTCAAGCCTCTGCCTTCAGCTCAGGTCATGATCCCAGGATCCTGGGATCGAGCCCCACATTGGGCTCTCTGCTCAGCGGGGAGCCTGCTTCCCCCTCTCTCTCTGCCTGCCTCTCTGCCTACTTGTGATCTTTCTTTCTGTCAAATAAATAAACAAATGATTTTTTTTTAAATAGTGTTTATTAAGGACCTGTTTATGGCAGATTTTTCTTTTAAGTATTAGAGATACAGAGTCAGCAAAATTGGCAGAAAGTACTACATTCATGGAGTGTGTATTTTAGAGGGGTGAGGACAGTAGAGACCAAAAAGAATAATTAAATACATAAAATATTTTTTAAAAGGCATTTTGTATGGAGGGATGTACATAAAGAATTGGAATGAAGAGTGATGAAAAATATTTTAATTATAAATAGAGCTTTAAAAGAACCTCACTTAGACTGTGACATTTCATCAAAAACCCAGGGGAAACATGTAGAACTCTGTGGGGCTCCTTGTGAGAGGGACACTCCAGGAGGTGACAACAGGCATTGCCAAGAGCCCTGTGGTGGGAAATGTGTTTGGCCTGCAAGAGTGCAGAAGACTTTGTGTCTGGAGAAGAATGAGGTGGTGGGGGTGGGGGGGTGAGGTTGGGCAGGACCACATCAGGTCCCTGTGGCTTTGCTCTGAGGGGCATGTGGAGCTCAGGACAGCATTCCACCAGGGCAGGCAGGCTGTGGCTCATTCTCCAAAGATAGTTCTGCTCTTTGGGTAGAGAATGAACTTCAAGGTAAGGACAAAAATTGGGACACCAATTACATGACTCTTGCAATCATTCAGACTCGAGAGGACAGTGACCTAGACCAGGTGGGTGGCAGTGAAAATTATGATGTCTTTGGATGGAATTTGTGCTCAGAAGTACAGGAAGATAGTGTTCCTTCTGTTCACTGCAGTCATTTATACAGACATCTGGTGGGCAGAGTGATAGAACATCGTTATTCAGGCTCTCTATAGAAGAAAGCTGGATTAGGACTATTACATCCAAAGCATCACCGTGGAACCAGAGCCCTGGTCTCCAACTTTCCCTGTGCTCAATACATTACATAGAAATTGAAAAAGTAACCAGTTTTTTAACCTAAATTACTGCAGCTTTAAATAATAAGTTGGCATGTAAATATAGAAACAAGAACTATTGCTATACAAATTGTACTGTGACCCTCTATTTAGTCCAAATTAGCTCAGTTTTGTCATTTGCTCACAAACTTAACTGCATGCCTTTTCTTTTAACTTGATACAGAAAAACATCTCATGAATCATCGCACCACCAATTTTTCAAGTCACAACATATTAAATTATATTCTTTTCTAAATTTTGTTCATCATCAAAGCAACTATTTCTCCGTACAATGTGCCTAACTAAACTCCTGATTTCTTTAGGTCACTTTGCATTTTCTATCTTTGCTAATGTTGTCATCATCCTTCATTACCTATCAACAGAAAATTGCATTTACTTGAAGCCTATTCTTTTCATCATATAATTAATTAAGAGGTTAATTAATATCAGGCATATTGTTGGCCCCTGAGACTCTTCATTAAATACTTCCTTCCTGAAGACACTGTCATTTATTTTACTCGTTATTAATGGTCTTCGAACTTCAGCTCTTTTTTATGTGTGTCAAAACTCATATTTAACCCACACTGAATTAATTTCGTAGGTGAAACTTCATCCAAAGGTTATTACATTAATTATTGGTTAAAAGCCTTTTATTGTCTTCCGATGTGTGGGTTGAGTTTGGTTTTGACCAACCTTAAATTCCAGACACGGTATGGCAGTTCAAAATTTGGTAGATTCTTTCTCACCTGTCGCTATCTATCTATGGATAGCATATATATGTATATATTACCTCCCTGACTTTACAGAAACTTGACTCTATTGTCCTATATATTTCTCTTTATGTATTTTATATAAATATATATTCAACGTTATTTCATTCCTCTTTACAGAAGAGGAATAGCTGGGAATTTGCCATCGTGTTGTCTTTACTTCCCACACATATTGCCTAAGTCAGTGTTGCACTAAGAATCATGCCTCTATGTGCTGCTTCAATCCCCTGACGTGCGGGAGCTAGATGAAGTCGTCCCCTGTATCTTCTAATGCCTTATCACATTATGTTTGTTACTGTCTTTGCAGTACCCCAAGACTGGATCAGAGATGAATATTCCCCAAGCCTGGACAACAGACACCCCTTCCTGCTCCTTCCTTTGACCCCCTCTGGATGGGACCTACATAGGTCAGCCTCTGGGTGTGGGGAGATGTGTTGGGTGTCAGCTCTCTGGAGCTGTTCCTGCTTTTTAAAGTCTTTTTCCTGATGGAGTCTGCTGCTGTCCTGGCAGCACAGAAGGCCTGTTCTCCTTTTCAGAGACCTGTCACCTAATGAGAATCAGCCTATTGTGATGGGTTGGACGTTTTCTCCTGGGTTCAGCTCTGAGTGGCAGGATCCACATCTGCCCGGCATTCTGGAAGTGGGATGCCCCGAGCAGCCTGTACACTCTTCTTCCCCAGGTTCATCCTAATTCTTTTCATTTTTTATTCAAGTACTGTGTATATACAGAAAATCCATGACTCATACATGTCCAGGTTGGGGGACTTGCTTCAAGTGATCACAGCTATGACTTCTCTCTCACCACTTTACTTACACTGCTGGTCCGTATTGCCAACAACCTCCATGATGTCAAGTCTAAAATAAACTCCTCTCTACTCATCTACTGAAACTCTGATGCTTCGACAGACATAACATATCTTCTTTTTCCACAATAGAACAGTCAACTCTGTTGGCTTCTCTGAGGGCATATTCTCCTGGTTTCCCTTCAGACTCTTTGGATCCTGTTCAATGTCCTCTATGGATACTCGATCCCAAAACTAAGTGTTGCCACACTGCTATGTTCCATCCAGTACCTTCAGCCTCTTTCCCTTTCTCTTCTCTCCCTAGATTTTCTTGGCCTTTATCTTGGTTTATTTAGTATCTGATGTAGATGCCCTGATTCTTCTCTCTTAGATATATCTAGCATGTCCGCTTGGATGTCCTTAAGCACCCACACATACCATGACCCAGAAATAACTCTCTCCACCCGACCCTTAATTCTGAACCCATCCTTACCCAGTCTTCTCTAAATGAGTTCTTGAAAATGCAACTCCCACCACTCCGCTGCATAAACCCCAGAGAAGTCATCCCCCATGCCTCTTTCCTTCCATCAAGTCTTCAAAAAGTCCAGTCATTCCCACATCC
Organism: Meles meles; assembly: GCF_922984935.1. NCBI lineage: Eukaryota > Metazoa > Chordata > Mammalia > Carnivora > Mustelidae > Meles > Meles meles. Next base: position 100,416,281 of record NC_060075.1, read on the forward strand.
TAAGAATACCTTGTTGGTTGTGATTTAAATTCATCTGTGACTATAGTTTTCCAAATATGCCACCTCCCTTGATGAATTGCTACAATAGCCTTCTTATTGGATTATCAATTTCCTCTCCTGTCCTCCTCAAACCTTCTTTCCACTTAGACAATGCAACAATAACAATTGTTTTAGTCAATGAATTAAGCATGACGTTTCTACCTCAACCCTTCAAGCAATATCATCCTATTAATAAAATCCGAAGTCTTTGTTGAGGCTTAGAAGTTCCTATATTATTTGACTCTTGATGAACTCCATCTCAGACCACTTCTCCTTCTTGGCTGGTCTCTTGTGATGTGTCATGCCTTCAGATGCTCTTCTTTTTCATTTCAAAGCCTTTATCCACGCAGTTGTCCTTGTGTGAAACGTTAGTTACATGGACCTTCTCAAGGTCAGTTTCTTCTCATCTTTCCAAAATCAGCTTAAGTACCACACTATCAGGAAGCTCTTTTGCTGATTTAGACTCCCCCCATTATCTTTTATAGACCCTCTTTGTGGGAGGGTTATATTCCACAAGTGATAATTAAATATCTGTGCTATTCTGGTCTGTGTTCTTTTTATTACCTGTCACTCTTACAGAGTACAAACTTTGTAAGGCCAGAGGTTGGGTTTGTTAAATCTATCATTGCATTCCTTATCAAGGCACCCTGCTCAGTTTATGGCATATGTACCTTAAATAACTGCTAAAAAATTTCAGAAAAAGTACTCTATAATTTTATAGTTGCAAAGGTTGAAATCCAGGGAAACTAAAGAAATACTATGTACCAGCAAGACTCCTTGTACTTATCTAGTTTAATTTTCATATTTGAGGAAGAGAGGTGTGGTTAATCCTATCTGAAACTGTGGACTTTTTATTCAGTTCTTACTTGAGGAAAGCAGGCTCTGTATTCATCACTTATCACAAGCTCTTTCAATTTTTGTGACCTGCATTTAGCTCTTCCTATTTTATAGAAATAGGTCTTAAAGGAGTCATGAATTCTTTAAGTGCATATATAAGGAGGAAATTGCAGAATCAAACCTACAACATTGGTGTTCATGTTACTAGATTCAAGCTTTTAAACATGATCTGTATTGCCTCCCTCTCATGGGAAACCACTGGGACCTTGCATTTGTTTCCTAGCGCTGCTATGACAAGTTACCATAAATAGGGTGGCCTAACACAAGTTTAGAATTTAGAAGTTCAAAAATCAAGATGTTAGCAAGGCCATGCTCCCTCTAAGGGTTCTAGAGAAGAATCCTTGCTAGCTCCTTCCAGCTTTTCATGGCTCCATGGGTTCCTAGGTATGTGGCCACATCATTTCAACCTCTGCCTCCATCTTCTGTGCCCTCTTGTCCCTGTATTCTTCAAGTCTCCCCCTCACTGTAAACATACTAGTTATTGGAATTAGGTCCATCTTCATCCAGTATAACCTCATCTTAACTTGATTACTTGAGTATCTGCAAACACCCTATTTCCAAACAAGGTCTTATGCACAGGTATGGCAGAGATTAGGACTTCAACATGTCCCCTTGGAAGGACATAATTCAACTGGTAACAAACCCTTCAGAAAAAGGACAGATCCAGGAATGTGACTGATGCTTTAACATGGAAAATTCTATTCAAAGGAAGTTTCCTCAATCTGTTTGAGATCCTTCCTGTGTCATTGGATACCATCAGAACTCATGATTCATAGGCAGGTCCACCAATGTTACTTATTGATAGCATTCTCCAACTCGAGTCCACAGGCAACTTGGTACAAATTATTAAAAAAAATAAGCTAATGAGTGAAATAAAAGATTTGGGCAAACCTGTTCCCATTTCTCCTGTTGGTGTTCTTGAGACAAGACTCAGTTATCATTATGTGAGAATTCTAATTTATACCCCCTAATGGGAAGAAAAGCAAGGTGAAGGAAAGTTTACAGATGAGAAAAAAAAAATTAGCATAATTTTCTTTAAATCAAATCACAGAAAGCTCTGGGAGATACTCGGGATCTAAGCAAGAGAAAGATGGCCAAACTTCACTCCTGTTATCTGAATGAAATGACCTAAAGAGCAAGGCAATCTTTTTGCAGCAGATGAAGTCATCCTGAGTCAGGGGGTTTGTTTAAATATTCAGAATATATCAAGTACTATTTTTCTAACAAATGGGGAAGATAGCTACATGGGAGTGCTTACCCTTCCCCCAGTTCTTGACAAACATCAGGTCCAGAAATTGGTACCTAGCTGTCAGATTACTGGGAGAAGTACAGGCTTCAGCCAAATGAGAAGAGAGTGTATTAAAGTATGTAAAATGTCTAGAAAGAGCTGCCAACGTTAAGTATGAACAAGATGAAAGAAATACCTTTTTAACTATGTACATATATTAAAGCCCAAAAGGAAAGCAGCTTAGCAGGCACACAAAAATTAAATAATCCATTCTTTAAAAAATACATATTCCAAGTAAAAGAAGAAGATTCTCAATAAGTCCTTTTCCAATTTAAAAGTACTTAAAAAGAAAGTAATGAATTAAATAAAAACAAAGATGAGCAGGTGAAGCATCAGCCAAAGAAAATTAAGAAAGAGATCACAATGGTAAGAAAATAATTTGAAGGCCAAGGCAAACCATGAGTTAGAAATACCTTAGTAACTTTGAGACATATTGGACAAAGACAAAAACCAAATTACTGTCATAGCTTGAGTTAATTCCACTGAATAAGAGAAACAAATAAAAAGATGAAAATTTCCTGATCAACCAATTCAATATTATGAGTTGTTGACTGAACTTCAAGAATAAGCTCAGACTTCTTCAGACCTGCAACAGACACAATGTCTCTTACAAGAAGAAAATACCGAGGCTAAGCTAAACTTTTCAAGGCACTTTGGATCCATCAAAAATCTCTCTCCTTTCCTAAAGTTCATTGTCTACGTGCTGCCGTGGAAAATCACAGTGCACTGATTGTTACCACTGCCAGTCCTTTACCAGCAACCTCGGCTGGCCCTGGATGCCTGAAGACAATCACTTCACAGGTATCTGAACACATGCATCTGTCTGCTCTTCCCTCTTGTAACCATCCCAGATTTTCTTGTCCTCCATCAGCCTAACTTATCCCAGTGTTTCTCTCCCCCTCTCCCTCCCAGAAGCTGATGATCATGCTGTCTCACTCATAGAGGAAACTGGGACCAATACAGTTTAAGTTACCTCAATTTCCTACAGTTATCCTGTATACTTGATGAAAGGTGCCCGTTTTCTCATTGAAGGACACACTGTCTCCATGTATCATTCCACCATGTCTTTCTGGTTCCCGAATGCTTAGAGAGAAAAACCTCCCACACCCTTTTCACACTGGCATAAAAAGTCCTCCAATGTATCACCCCCACCTTTCTTTCCCAGCCTGTGTTCCTCCCCACATTCTCCCATGCTCACATGAATGCATCCTCCTGCCAAAACAATTGTCCTAAATATGCCTGGACGAGCAAAGTATTTGTTCAGACTCAATTCTATCCTCGAGTGTCCAACCCATATCTACTTTCATAATTTAATTCAGGGGGTCTTAACTCCATGAAAGTTCATTTCATTCTTTTGGGTGAAAGTGTCCCTTTTTTTGTTCATTAAATTTTGATGACCCTATATACAATTACAGAGTATTAGCTTTTACAACTCATGGCACATTTTTGTTTAAAAGTATAACCTCTCCTACTGATATTTGAAGTCTTTAGGGACAGTCTATCCATGTTCTTTGATTTCCTGATATGTGTCACAATGGAGACCGCCTGAGGCATTCATTAGGTCTTTATTGAGTTGAGTGGACTGACTGAGATACAGGTGGGTTAAGTCATAGGGTCACATACATACCTGATGTGTGAAAGGCCTACATTTCAAACCAGGCCTCTCAGACTGTAAAATAAGAGCTCTTTCCGCTGTGTTGTATGATCTCAGTGAATGGAAATTACTTCTTAATTATGTGGCTTGGTTATAAATGCAATTCAATTGTGATTTTCAGAAAAAAATTGAAACAAAGGCATGAAGACAAATGAAGTCACTATAGTGCAAAGTGTTTCAAGATCTCTACCACGTTTCAATCACTAGTGCTGGACACAATCAACTCTCAATCCAATGGTGGTTTTTATTTGATTTTATTCCTGAAGGGTATGGATTGGGGAACTGGGGGGGGTAGTATATGTCCCACATTTCAATATCTTCCTGTGTAGGTAGTATACAGATGTTTTATTTTTCATAAATTGCAAAAATAAAATTTCAGTGAAAGCTCATATTGATGTCTATTGGGTTATTAAACAATGAGATTTAAATCTCCATCTGATGGAAATGCAAAGTAAGTTCTGAGTGGTACATGTCAGGACATTCAGAATATTCATTCAACAGAGATTGGCTTGCTGAAGAGATAAGAAAATGAACTCAAAATAATAAGGGATAAAATTCAAGGAATGTTGAGTACCTAATCACACTGCGAAAAGAAAGAATTATGGGTCATTTCACAATTGTAACTGATTTATCAGAATTAGATGATAATGCTTTTTATTTCTTTTATGATTTTTGGTGAACATCTCACATTTTTCATTTGTTTCCTTATATTTTTCCTCCCCTTACAATCTTTTTATTACTGAATATTCTTGTCAGCTAAAAAATGGTAAATTGATTTTTTTTTCTGTTGCAAAAACCTGATGTTCTCATGGAGAGTTTGTTTTTAAACAATTTTTGCTTATTATTGCCTTTATATTTGCCGTGTAAAGGAGATGTGAGGGCTGAATGTAGATTTGCCCACTCCAGGCTTGAGAATCGGTTCACTAAGGATTTCATCAAAGCTAGATTCAAAGCTAGGTTCTCACCCGATGCTTTCACTGTGATATCACAAACATTTGTGAACACTCATAATCTCTGATTTCTGTAAGTTTGTTAAAATGCTGTCTCCCACATAGAGTTGTCATGCTGATAGTAGACAGGTAGAGAAACAGCAAAAACAAGACACCTCCTGGGGCTCCAGGAAAAGTTTGAGCACCAGTGGCTTAATGTAAACAGTACGGTTTAGAGACACCAAGCCATTGGTTTGGTTTCTCACTCTGCCATTTACTTCCTGTGTGTCACTGAAGTTATATATGAAAGAGATGAAATACATTCATCTTTAAAATGCAGCTCTTAGTACCACTGTCAGAGTATTAAATCTAAAGTACAGGGCACAAAAGTTTGCACATGGAAGATGTTCATCAAATAATATATTTATCTCTATTAAATCAAGATTATTCATTTTTTATGGATTTTATTTATTTACTTGACAGAGAGAGACAAAGCAAGAGAGGGAACACAAGCACTGGGAGTGGGAGAGGAAGAAGCAGGCTTCCCGCCGAGCAGACATCCTGATGTGGGCTTGATCCCCGGACCCTGGGAGGAAGACGCTTACCGACTGAGCCACCCAGGCACTCCACAAGATTGTTCACTCTTAAAGTTAATGTGCTAACAGTGCATTTTTTAGACCATTCAGGAAAATTCAAATTTTAATTTTTCTTATTAGTGGTGTAGACTGTTTAAAAAGTCCTGTGTATGCTTATAAATGTCTCTTTATAGCAACATTCACTGTATGAATTCTTTGAGAATGAAAATAATGCCTTCGGATAAATGAAAGGCATGTTTAAGCCCGATATTGTTAATAACAGTGGAATACTTCTCCCACAAGAGCTCCATAAACAGTTGCTGAATAAAGGATATACACATCCAAATTGCACATTTATATTGTTTTGGGGAAAGGATCAGAAAGCTGGTAAGTAACCATTTTATTCTTCAGTTGTCTAGAAGACCCCTGAGCTGGCCTTTCCCTCCCAGCTCAGAATGTCAAAAGAATGGTCCAATAAAAGGACAAGAGCATGTTCGTCCTGACTTAACTTATTTCTATGTTCATCCTTAACTAATACAGCACAGTTTTACACGTACTTGATTATCAGGTTCATTACTAGTTTCTGAATTCTACAAGAATAGGAAATATGATATTCGTGATATTCATGACCTGTGTGATGTTTGGAACATACTCAAGAGATATTATTTCATAGGTGATTTTCTAGTCTTTTCTCTGCGATGTGTGTACCCTTGTAACCTGTCTGCAACTAGCTCATCCAGAATAAACCTCTGAAAGAAAAAAAAAAAAAAAGAGATATTATTTCACAAGCATATGAAATAATGCATAGATAAGTAAATGCATGAACTAATGAGCTAAATACTTATTTTAAGATTTTGTATATCAGTCTCAGCTCTTGAAGCAAATACAAAAAGGTCTCCATGTGCTTGGAACACACTCCTTTGCCTGGAGAATGGCTCTTTTATAACCACTGTCATTATAAAGTCATTTACAACTTATATTCTACATTTACTTCCAGATAAAAGGAAGGCAGATTTTATGCTTGACCATTCAGAAAAAGTAAATGAACAGATGATCATTAATTGCATGATCTTTTTCCTAGAGGATAGATATTTGATAGTATTTCACTTAAGTACACGCTTCTAAGGTTGATTAGAGAGAGATCTTAACAAAATAGCTTTAAGAACCTAATTTGTCGGGGCGCCTGGGTGGCTCAGTGGTTTAAGCCTTTGCCTTCGGCTCGGGTCATGATCTCAGGGTCCTGGGATCAAGCCCTGTATCGGGCTCTCTGCTCGGCAGGGAGACTGCTTCCTCCCTCTCTCTCTGCCTCTCTGCCTGCTTGTGATCTCTGTCTGTCAAATAAATAAAAATAAAATATAAAAAAAAAAAGAACCTAATTTGTCAAGTCAGACACGTTTCATTCATAGACTTCACCATCCCCTAGCATTTTTGTCCATATTTTCACTCAGTTGATTGCGATTAAAGACCTAGATATATTATGCATATTGATTATAACTATATCAGGTGAGTTGAGAAGTACTAAAACTCATAACTAACTGGTATTACACAATCAGCAGAAACTAAATATAGCTAGGATACTATTGCCTTCTTTAGTGGGTTTTGTTTTTATTAACTGTGGTTTGATGGTATTACTCATGAGATAACCTATAAGGTTGATTGGACAAGTTTAAGTATTTCTAATGAGAATTGTGGTATAGATTTCTACCTTATTCCTTAATTAAAACCCCAGTCTCTTTGGGGACCAGCAATATCCCCACATCAGAAATTATCTTCCCAGATTTTCCAGTAGTTCTGCATACCTCTGGATACCATTGCTGACTAATGAGATAATATACAAGCCTAGGACCTGCCACAAGCTAATTAAGTCTTATTTCTGAAATAGCTTTACTCAGAAGATTTCAAAATGGATGTTAGTCAAACCCACAATTTAATTCCTAATACAAAGTTTTTAAAAATATACATTTTTGGTATAATTGTAGATTCACATGCAATTGTGGGATAACAGAGATTCCATAAAATGACACCCAATTTACCCCAAAAGTAACATCTTAAATGGCTACACAGTTACATACCATAATCACAATATTACCATCGATACAACCCAACAACCTTCTTCAGACTTCATCGGTTTTAAACATACCCACCTGTGTGTGTTCATGTACATTTATTTTTATGCAGGTTTGTCACACATGCAAATTTGTGAAGTTGGACACAATCAAGACACTGAGCACCCCCATTTCAAAGATATTTCATGCTGCCATTTTGTAGTCATGGTGAACTCCCATCTTTCCCACTTCCATAATCTGGCTATCACTAAACTGTTCTCCAATTTTATAATTTTGTCATTTTAGAAATGCAGGTAAATGAAATCATACAGAGCATAAACTCTTGATATTGGCTCTTTCCCCCTAGAATAATTCTCTTGATGTCCATCCAAGTTGTTGCATATATCAATAATCCATCCCACACTATTGCTACAGAGTGTTCTATGCTCTGGAGTACTATACTTTTGTTTAATCGCTTGCCACTCGAGGGGCATTGGATTATTTCCTCTTCATGGCTATTAAAAATAAAGTCCAGAAATAGTCTGTTTCACTGAGTAAAAATAAGTTTTCATTTCTCTGGAATAAATGTCCAACTCTACAATCTCTAGATCATCTGGTAATCTTGTTTAGTTTTGTAAGAAACTGCTATTCTCTTTTCCAGAGTGGGTACTATGTTGCATCCCCACCAGCAAAGACTGAGTGATCCAATTTCAACATGTTCTCACCAGTGTGTTTTGTGCTATTATTAGTTATTCTAGGAGGTATGTAATCATATCTCAATGTGGCTCAAATTTGCATTTCTCTAATGACTAATAATTATAAACATTTTTGCATATGCTTATTTGCCATCTGTATGTTCTTTTTGGTGAAACATCTCCATATCTTTTGCCCACTTTCTAATTGTTTTTGTCATTGAATTTTGAGTTTGTAATGTATTCTAGATACTAAGTTTTTTTTTGGTCAGATATGTGGTTTGCGAATACTTTCTCCTAATCTATAGTTTTCCTTTCTATCTTATTCACATACAATTTCACAGAACAATGTTCCTTATCTACATGAGGTGCAATTGATTAATTCTTCTTCTGAAGATTGTACTTTGATATCAAGTCTAAAATCTCTTCATCTAGGGCAAGAGCCCAAAAATTTTCTCTGATTTTTTTTTCCTAAAAGCTGTATAGTTTTACTTTTTACACTTAAGTCTACGGCCCATCTTGAGGTCAATATATTTTTTAATTAATTTGATAGATGTTAGACTTGTCTAATTTGGTGTTAGATTTTCATTAAGGTTCCTTGCTTTGCCTGTGAATATCCAGTAACTTCATCATTTGTTGAAAGGCTCACCATTTGTCCAGAGAATAGCTTTTCCACCTTCGTCAATAAATCAATTTGGTACATTTGTATGGGTCTGTCACACTCTATTTTATTCCACCAATATATCTATTTATTTTTATGTTGATAACACATTATTTTGAATACTATATTTTGAATATTTTAACCTTTAAATACAATGATTCCTTTCACTTCATTTTTATTCATTAAGTTGGTTTATTTATATTATAGTGTTTATCTTTCCATATGAAATTTAGAATAAATATATGTTTATAAAAAAATTCTGGGGTTTTTATAGTTGTTCCATTAAACCTATAAAGCAATTTGGAGGGAATTTGTATCTTTAAAATGTTGTGTCTTCTATTCCATGAAAATGGTATGTCTCTCCATTCGTGTCTCCTCTGATGTTTCCCATTGGATATTTTATAATTCTTAGTATATACATTACATAAGTGACATAATAACTATATACATATGTGTTATATATATTTTTAATATTTTATTTATTTATTTGACAGAGAGAGAACAAGAAAACACACAAATGGGGAGTGGAAGGCACAGGAAAAGGGAGAAGCAGATTCTTAACTGAGCAGAGAGCCCAATGTGGTGCCAGATCCCAGGACCCCAGGATCATGACCTGAGCTGGAGGCAGATGCTTAACCAAATGAGCCACCCAGGAGCCCCGTATACCTGTATATTTTATTTCAAGGAGTTATAAATGATGTTGTCTTTTTTATATGTGTTGCCATATGTTTGCTATTTATATATAAAACTGTGATTCACTTATGTGTGGAACATAAGGTATAACACGGAGGACATTGGGAGATAGAGGGGAGAAGTGAATTGAGGAAAATCGGAGGGTAGACAAACTTCTCATAGTTTGAAACAAACTGAGGGTTTTGGAGGGGAAAGGAGTAGGGGTTGGGTGAGCTTGGTGGTGGGTATTATGGAGGGCATGTATTGCATGGAGCACTGGGTGTGGTGCATAAGCAATGAATTTTGAAACACTGAAAAAAATTAAATAAAAAAAAAACCTCACGGAACATTTATTAAGATAGACTGTGTCTTAGTCTATAAACAGAGTTCAAACAACTTAAAATCACATAAAATAAGTTCTGTGGCCATAATGGAATTGATTTAGATATCAATAACAGGAAAAATATACAGCAACATCCAACCAGTTGAAATTAATCAACAAACATCAAATTAATAGATGATTCAAAGAGAAAATCTCAAAGGAATTAAACAAATACATAGAACTTAATGAACATAAAAATGCATAGTATAAAAATATGTGAGAAGCAACCAAAGCAGTACTGAGGGATATGAATATCACTTAATGGTTATATTCGAAACAGAAAAGGTCTTAAATGAAAAATGATTTTTAAACCTTAAATAGAAGAAAAGCAAAACAATGTAAAGAAAAGAAAAAAAATACTAAATGTTAGCAGAATGAATGAAATAAAAAACAAGCAAATGATTGAGAAATTTAATAGAACAATATTTTTTCAATAAGTGACAGAAATCTAGCATGACTGACAAATATAAAAATAGTGAAGACACAAATAATTATCAGAAATGATACATGAGATATGGCCAAAGAGCCTGCTGCCATCAAAAAATAATTGGAGAAAAACATTTATTCTCATATATTTAATTGCTTCGTAGAAATGAACCAATTTCTTGAAACTAGAAACTACTAAAACCCATTAATAGACAATCTGAATAGTCTTGTCAAAATGCTAAAGAAGAAAGATCATATCTTCACATTGATTAAGGCAGAAGAAGCTTTTGACAAAATCCAAAACCCAATCATGATTTAAAAACAAGAAAACACAAACAAAAAACCCTAAAACAAACAAACAAAACAAAAAACAAACAAGAGAAAACAAAAACAAAAAACCTTTCAACTAGGATAAAAGGAAGGGAAAGCTGAGAAAGAAAAAAAAGAAAAAGATATCTGTTCTCACCACTCTCTTCCAACATTGTTCTGGAAATTCTTGCCAGCACAATCAGGTTTTAAAAGAATAGCTGCATATATTGGAAAGTAATAAGTGAAACTGCTCCCATTTTTAGATGACAAGATTATATCTACATAAAAAGTTTGGAGAGGCTTATCAATTTTTTTTTTTAGAATAAGGTAATTTAGTAAGTTGGCAGGATATAAATACAAAACAATGACAGTTTTTTTTAAATTTTTATTAAACTACACAGGGTTTTTTTGTTTGTTTATTTCTAATGCATTTTTATTTTTTTTCCATTTTGATTTCTTTCCAGTGCTCCAGAATTCATTGTTTATGCACCACACCCAAATGCTCCATGAAATATGTGCCCTCCATAATACCCACCACCAGGCTCACCCAACCCCTTACTCCCCTTCCAAAACCCTCAGTTTGTTTCTCAAAGTCCACAGTCTCTCATGGTTCATCTCCCCGTCTGATTTCCCCAACTCCCTTCTCGTCTCCATCTCCCCATGTCCTCTGTGTTATTTCTTACACTCCACAAGTAAGTGAAACCATATGATAATTGACTGTCTCTGCTTGACTTATTTCACTCAGCATAATCTCTTCCAATCCTGTCCATTTTGATACAAAAGTTGGGTATTCATCCTTTATGATGGAGGCATAATACTCCATTGCATATATGGACCATATCTTCTTTATCCATTCATGCATTGAAGGGTATCTTGGTTCTTTCCACAGTTTGGCAACTGTGACCATTACTGTTATGAACATTGGGGTACAGATCGTCCTTCTTTTCGCTACATCTGTATCTTTGGAACCAGAACAAACCCCGAATTGCTGAGGAAATGTTGAAAAAGAAAAACAAAACCAAGGCATCACGTTGCCTGATTTCAAGCTTTACTACAAAGCTGTGATCACAAGACAGCATGGTACTGGCACAAAAACAGACACATAGACCAGTGGAAAAGAGTAGAGAGCCCAGATATGGACCCTCAAATCTATAGTCAAATAATCTTCAACAAAGCAGGAAAAAAAAATATCCAGTGGAAAAAAGACAGTCTCTTCAATAAATGGTGCTGGGAAAATTGGACAGTTATGTGTAGAAGAATGAAACTCAACCATTCTCTTACACCATACACAAAGATAAACTCAAAATGGATAAAAGGCCTCAATTTGAGGCAGGAATCTATCAAAATCCTAGAGGAGAACAAAAGCAGTAACCTCTTCGACATCAGCCACAGCAACTTCTTTCAAGATATGTCTTCAAAAGCAAAGGAAACAAAAGCAAAAATGAACTTTTGGGATGTCATCAAAATCAAAAGCTTCTGCACAGCAAAGAAAACAGCAAAACAAAGAGGCAACCCACGGAATGGGAGAAGATATTTACAAATGACACTACAGACAAAGGGCTGATATCCAGGATCTAGGAAGAACTCCTCAAACTCAACACTGAAAAAGCAGATAATCACATCAAAAAATGGACGGAAGAGGGGCGCCTGGGTGGCTCAGTGGATTAAGCCACTGCCTTCGACTCAGGTCATGATCTCAGGGTCCTGGGATCGAGTCCCGCTTCGGGCTCTCTGCCCTGCAGGGAGCCTGCTTACTCCTCTCTCTCTGCCTGCCTCTCTGCCTACTTGTGATTTCTCTCTCTGTCAAATAAATAAAAAAAAAAAAATGGACGGAAGACATGAACAGACACGTCTCCAAAGAGGATATTCAAATGGCCAACAGACACATGAAAAAAATGTTCATCTTCATTAGCCATCAGGGAGATTCAAACCAAAACCCCACTGAGATACCACCTTACACCAATTAGAATGGCTAAATTAAAAAGGCAGTAAACAAAAAGAGTTGGAGATGATGTGGAGAAAGGGGAATCCTCTTACAATGTTGGTGGGAATGCATGTTGGACCAACCACTTTGGAAAACAGTGTTCCATGAAGTTTTGAAAAACAAAAACAAAACCAAAAACATGTACCTCCTGTAATGTTCTATATGTGTGTTTAGATCTTGCTGATTGATAGTATTATCAAATGTTCTATATCCTCGTTGGTTTTCTGTCTAGTAGTTTCTTCAATTGCTTAGAGTAGGGTGCTAAAGCTTCTAACTACAGTTGTGGGTTTGTTTATTTCTCTTTTCATCTTTAGTTGATATTTGCCATTCTCTAGGTCCTTCAGATTGCCACTATGTGGGAGAACAATATTTTTGAAAGGGTTGAAACCTGGGCTGAAAAGTCAGCTCTCCACTAAAGAAAGTATGGTTTTTCTCATTGTAATTTGGTTTTCGTTAGTTAGATATTGACAAAAAGATTTCTGTTCTTTTGAAGCTTTATTTGTTCATTTTTAGAGACAGAGAGAAAGCAAACAGGGGGAAGGGCAGAGAGAGAGGTATAGAATTAATCTGAAGTAGGCTCCATGCCCAGTTGCGGAGGCCAATGCAGGGCTCCATCTCATGACCCTGAGATCACCAACTGAGCTGAAATCAGGAGTTGGATGCTCAACAGACCGAGCTTCCCAGGCATTCTGATTTCTTTTCTTTTGGTCCACCATGTTTCCAGTACTTTGGCTAGCAGGATAGGCTTTCTTAGAAGTGTGTGTGTGTGTGTGTGTGTGTGTGTGTGTGTGTGTGTGAGTTCCAATTGGGAGGCTTTTGCAAGTGTCCTTCCTGGGATATGTGGGAGGCAATAAGAACACTCTATAATCTCATTACTGTTTCATCTCTTAAGTCCCACCACCCCTAGAGAGCCCATCTTCTCCATTCCACTCCTCAGAGTCTCCCTCTGGGAATTCACAATGCCTAGCTCACTAGGATATGATAAACACAGTCCTCCTTGGGAGAGGCTAGTTGAAAAGCAAAGAAGCAGAGACCAGTAAACTGGGCCTCCCTTTGAATTTCTGGGCTGAAAACAGCCAGATCCTAATTGTGGCTCAGTGTTCTCTCCCAAGGGACAGATGCTTTACTTAGGTTAGACATAAATCCTTAATAGTTACCTACTCTCTGCCTACAGGTCACAAACACAGACAGTTGTAATAATACAATGCCCATAAATGTCACTGCCTTAATAATTATAACTTTACATTCCTTTCTGATCTTGAATCTTTGATAACATGCATAATAAAAATGGAGGTAGACCTTGGTTCAGGACTTTTTGTCACTAGATCATCTGATCCCCAAGCCCTCTCCTTTCTCCAGCTAAGATGTCTGGAGTAATCTTTTAATTTTACCATCTCCAGGTTTACTGGCCAAAAATGACATCTTCCCAAAGTGATTTATTGCATTATGTCCAGGGTTTTCTATTTGTAAAAGGAAGAACTTAAGAGGAATGAAGCTACTGCCTCTTGGCTTCAAAAATTGATTATTTTATCAGCCTTTGCATCCAAAGCTCTCCTTAGTTTTGTTTTTTCAACAAATTTATGGGTTAAAATGTAATTGGCCTAAGTTGCCCTATAACCTTTGGCATTTTTAACATGCTCTCTTCTCTTTCAGTCCTTCCTAAAAATCAGCCATCTTCTCTGAACTCATTTCTCATGGTTTCTTTTTAATTGCAATTATTGGTAATTAACTCATAACATATGTGTTCTGTTTATTCAATCTCTCTTTAAAGACACAATTGAGACATTTTCTGTTTTCAAGACATATCAGGGAAATGTGTTAGGAAATGTTTCTCACTAAATGAAAGGATCACCTTCATACCAGCTTCCAATGTAAATTTCTTCATCACCTGTCAGCTGAGGACAAAGAGCATTTCATTTTAAGTTCTTATTACAGAAATATATGTCTATAATAGCCAACTACTAAATTAATCAGGTAGCCAACTGTCTCAAAACTCCATGGCTGAAAGTAACAAAATCTATTCCTATTGTTATATATGATGCCACAGCAGGCCAGTGACTTTGCATTATGTTGTGGGAGGCTGACAACACTGTCTCCCTCTTTGGCCCTCCATCTTACCAATGCTTACACAATGCCCTCCCACAGGACTATGTGTTCCAGGTTCATAGATGTTAATGTGTGCTCTCACCTAAATTTGAGGCTTGTTCTGATCATCCCTTAATGGGTGCAAAGAAGGTCCCCCTGTAAATAACTAGTAGAGATGAACAGCATAGAGATGATCTCACTATAGGGCGCCTGCGTGGCTCAGTTGGTTAAGCGACTCCCTTCGGCTCAGGTCATGATCCCAGTGTCCTGGGATCAAGTCCCACATCGGGCTCCCTGCTTGGCAAGGAGTCTGCTTCTCCCACTGACCTCTCTCCCCTCATTCTCTCTCTCTCTCTCAAATAAATAAATAAAATCTTAAAAAAAAAAAGAGAAAATCTCACTATAGATAACTTGTAGCGATGACTGGAGCACAGAAGGCAAATGCTAGATTACTACCATTTGATCTCATCATAATGCCACTAGCTCTATAAAAGCTGTGTGTTAAGGTCTGGACTGGGCAGAGAATGGATGCATATAGTTCATGGATTTTTTGTCTGCCTGATCCACCCCCCCATTCGACTGTTATCCTCAATAAAACTCTGTATAAAATGTATGAAAGAGCTTCCTTCAGTTTTCCATCTCAAAGTGACTTCTCAGTCTGGAGGATAATTTACTGTCCCTTCTCCGCCCATGCAATGACAACCCTCTTGAAAGCTCTCTCTCTTGCTATGAAAATGAATACACTGCAAAGTTTGTGCTGGCTGTTAAAGCTTTAACCCAGAAGTGATGGATGTTCCATCTACTCACATGCCTTTGATCATAACTGAGCTTGAGGAGGGAAATTCACTATCACCACACATCTGGTGGGACAAAGTGTTAGTTACTGTGAAAAGCCTTAGTGGCTTCCAAAATGATGAAAGACAGGACTCCCAAAATCCAGAGGTGTTGTATTCTAAGCTATACACAGAATCGAGATGAAATTTGAGGGTTGTTGTCTTTGGGTTGGAATTACTCTGTTTTATTTATGGAAAGGAGGGTGATTATGGGTAATGGTTAGCTACAAGGGCTGGGGTGTGATACCTACTATTGGTAGTTTTAAAAAAAAAAGCCTCATTTATAAATGAAACAAGATGGGATTGGGAGGGAGACAAACCATAAATGACTCTTAATCTCACAAAACAAACTGGGGGTTGCTGGGGGGAGGTGGGATTGGGAGAGGGGGAGCGGGCTATGGACATTGGGGAGGGGAGGCGAACCATAAGAGACTATGGACTCTGAAAAACAACCTGAGGGTTTTGAAGGGTCAGGGGTGGGAGGTTGGGGGAACAGGTGGTGGGTAATGGGGAGGGCACGTTTTGCATGGAGCACTGGGTGTTGTGCAAAAAGAATGAATACTGTTACGCTGAAAAAATAAATAAAATGGAAAAAAAAAAAAGCCTTATCTTTTTTTTTTAGTTTTTTAATTGAATTCCAGTTATTTAAAATACAGTGTAATGTTGGTTTCAGTGTACAATTTAGTGATTCAACACTTAAAAGAAATTAAAGGCATCCAAATTGGTAAAGAAGAAGTCAAACTATCACTCTTCGCAGATGATATGATACTATATGTGGAAAACCCAAAAGACTCCACTCCAAAACTGCTAGAACTTGTACAGGAATTCAGTAAAGTGTCAGGATATAAAATCAATGCACAGAAATCAGTTGCATTTCTGTACACCAACAACAAGACTGAAGAAAGAGAAATTAAGGAGTCAATCCCATTTACAATTGTACCCAAAACTATAAGATACCTAGGAATAAACCTAACCAAAGAGACTAAGAATCTATACATAGAAAATTATAAAGTACTCATGAAAGAAAGTGAGGAAGACACAAAAAAATGGAAAAATGTTCCATGCTCCTGGATTGGAAGAATAAATATTGTGAAAATGTCTATGCTACCTAAAGCAAAAAACACTTATGTATAACACCTGGTGCTCATCATGACAAGTGTCCTCCTTAATTCCCATTACATGTTTCTCCCATCCTCTCACCGACCTCCCCTGGTAACATTATCTTCTGTTCCATATTAAACAAAATGACCATTTGGAGTAGGGAAATAATGTCTTCGTTAAAAATAAGGTAGCAATGATTATATATCCTAAATGTGTTTTTTTTTTTTTTTCAGAAACACTGTAGTTGTTTTGATGTAAATGGCCTAATACAGCTATCAAGCAACCATTGACTTTTTTCCATTTTCTTTTTTTTTTTTCTAGAGATGGAACAATTGTTATGTGATCGTGAAGACAAAAATAACCAACTATGTATGGCAAAAGAGAATATAGAAGAGCCAGGGTACATGCTAGTGTCGCGGAGCCAATCATTTATTCCTGGACTAACAACATTGAGACTTCTAATGATATCTACAGGAGAAAAAAAAAATCCTCCAAATGATTAAGATAACTTATCTAAATTGCAGTTGCATGCAATTTTAACTGACACAAAATATAAGTCTTCTCTATCTACTATTTATCTACTATTTAGTCAACCCAACTATATAAATATAAATAATTGAAAATAAAAATATACATATATGTATTAGTATGCATAAGTAGATATAGATATAACTAGATTGAGAGAGAGAGAGAGAGAATAAGAATTATGTAACTTGTTCTCAATCCACAATTAGAAAGGGGCAGAATTGCAATTTCAATTCCAGTCTATATGGCTATGTGTTCTTTCTGTTACGATTTCATGCCTGATGTGATTGATTGATCAATTCATCAATCTATCTTATGTGGGTTATTGTATACAAAGAACTTTTAAAAAGTTTTCTATTAAAACCTTCCAAAGTATTGAAACGTTGTAGAGACACAGAGAGTGCAGATCAACTCATCACTCTCTTAGTCTCCTCAATGCCCCCCATAGTTTTACACAGCCAAATATTAAATTGTGAAGTTTCTCAGTATCAACGGCTTAATTCCCATGATTCTAGGCAACAGAGAAACAACACTGTATAAAAGGAGAACCAAGACAAAGGATGATTTTCTTGTCCCCAGTACTTTACAATCACAAATCTAAGCTTTATGGGATGGGGCATAACTAATTCATAGAATAATCAACAGTGTTACATTTTTTCTCTTTTTTTTATCTTAAATTATTTGAAAGGTACTAAAACTTATGGATGAATGCTAACTCATTAGAAAATACAGCTATACTCTAAATAAGAACAAATCAGGCAGCACACTCAAAAAATTTTTGGAAAAGCTTTCAATCATTGGCCATTGTATATTTCAAATTTAATAGTTTATTTTTAAAAATAATTTAATGTTTTCAGCCAAAGTTATTACAAGTTATTTAGGGATATTTGTTAGATAGTCCTAATATTTTCAGCTTTTAAAAAACCTTTAATCATCTTACCCAGTATATAAGATCCATGTAATAATTTTTACAAGGACCTACATCTATGATGGAGTAAGAATTTTCTCCACTCTGTTTTCTTATATATCCTCAGCACACACAAGTGATTGAGGAATGTTCTTACCTTCATGAAGAGCTGAGAATGTCTGAAAGTCTTTCCAATTCTTTCTTCAAGTTAATCACTTTGAAAAACAAAACTTTTCACTTCTTCACCCTGGAGGTTTAAACAAAGACCTTGTTTTATGTAACTGTGAGGGGATTTTTTTGTTTGTTTGTTTTGCTTTGTTTTTTTTCTTTAAAGATTTTATTTCTTTATTTGACAGAGATAGATCACAAGTAGGCAGAGCAACAGGCAGAGAGAGAGAAAGAGAAATAGGCTCCCTGCTGAGCAGAAAGCCAGATGCAGGGCTCAATCCCAGGACCTTGGGATCATGACCTGAGCCAAAGGCAGAGGCTTTAACCCACTGAGGACCCAGGCGCCCCATAACTGTGAGTTTAACTAAGTGCAATAAGTGCTGAGGACTGTGTTCTACTTACTTTTGAATATCTATAACAATGCATATCATGAGCATAAATGTTCAGGTCAACAAAATCTCACAGAATGAAGCCAAGGAAACATGACCAAAATCAAGAAATACAACAAATACCACTTTTCTTACTTGTGTCGCTTTCTGATAACAACACAAACTCCTTAAAGACAATTATTATCTTGAATTTTAAAAATATAGGTCAGATATACCTGTTTTTTTTTCATTTCATGTAAGTAGAAAGTAGAATAATTTGCTTCTTTTTCTCAATATGATGTTTCTGAGATTTGTTTGTATATAATTTATATTCATTTATTTTAATACCAATATAGCATATTTTTGTAGCATTATTACAATAATTATTTATCTGCTCAACTTTGGAAATGCATCTGGGCATTTCCAGTTTGGGACTATGAGGCTGCAATGAGCACTCATGCAATTGCCTTTTGGTACATTTGTGTATGCACTTCTTTTGTACATATACCTACATACAAGTGGAATTACTGACTTGTTGAGTATACATATGCCAACTGTATGGGTACTGCCAATCTTCTTCCAAAATGACTGTATCATTTTACACCACCATTAGCAATACAGCTGACATCCAGCTGTTCTCCCTTCTCTCCAATACGTTGTCTTGTCTTTTTGTTTGTTGTAATATACAATTGCAATTTTTTTTCCATTTTATTTATTTTTTCAGCGTAACAGTATTCATTCTTTTTGCACAACACCCAGTGCTCCATGCAAAACGTGCCCTCCCCATTACCCACCACCTGTTCCCCCAAACTCCCACCCCTGACCCTTCAAAACCCTCAGGTTGTTTTTCAGAGTCCATAGTCTCTTATGGTTCGCCTCCCCTTCCAATTTTTTTTTTTTTTAATAAACATATAATGTATTTTTATCCCCCGGGGTACAGGTCTGTGAATCGCCAGGTTTACACACTTCACAGCACTCATGATAGCACATACCCTCCCCAATGTCCATAGCCCCCTCCCCCTCTCCCAATCCCACCTCCCCCCAGCAACCCCCAGTTTGTTTTGTGAGATTAAGAGTCATTTATGGTTTGTCTCCCTCCCAATCCCATCTTGTTTCATTTATTCTTCTCCTATCCCCCTACCCCCCCATGTTGCTTCTCCATGTCCTCATATCAGGGAGATCATATGATAGTTGTCTTTCTCCGATTGACTTATTTCACTAAGCATGATACGCTCTAGTTCCATCCATGTCGTCACAAATGGCATGATTTCATTTCTTTTGATGGCTGCATAGTATTCCATTGTGTATATATACCACCTCTTCTTTATCCATTCATCTGTTGATGGACATCTAGGTTCTTTCCATAGTTTGGCTATTGTAGACATTGCTGCTATAAACATTCGGGTACACGTGCCCCTTCGGATCACTGTGTTTGTATCTTTAGGGTAAATACTCAGTAGTGCAATTGCTGGGTCATAGGGCAGTTCTATTTTCAACATTTTGAGGAACCTCCATGCTGTTTTCCAGAGTGGTTGCACCAGCTTGCATTCCCACCAACAGTGGAGGAGGGTTCCCCTTTCTCCACATCCTCTCCAGCATCTGTCATTTCCTGACTTGTTAATTTTAGCCATTCTGACTGGTGTGAGGTGATATCTCATTGTGGTTTTGATTTGTATTTCCCTGATGCCGAGTGACGTGGAGCACTTTTTCATGTGTCTGTTGGCCATCTGGATGTCTTCGTTGCAGAAATGTCTGTTCATGTCCTCTGCCCATTTCTTGATTGGATTGTTTGTTCTTTGGGTGTTGAGTTTGCTAAGTTCCTTATAGATTTTGGATACTAGCCCTTTATCTGATATGTCGTTTGCAAACATCTTCTCCCATTCTGTCAGTTGTCTTTTGGTTTTGTTAACTGTTTCCTTTGCTGTGCAAAAGCTTTTGATCTTGATGAAATCCCAATAGTTCATTTTTGCCCTTGCTTCCCTTGCCTTTGCCGTTGTTCCTAGGAAGATGTTGCTGCGGCTGAGGTCGAAGAGGTTGCTGCCTGCATTCTCCTCAAGGATTTGGATGGATTCCTTTCTCACATTGAGGTCCTTCATCCATTTGGAGTCTATTTTCGTGTGTGGTGTAAGGAAGTGGTCCAATTTCATTTTTCTGCATGTGGCTGTCCAATTTTCCCAGCACCATTTATTGAAGAGGCTGTCTTTTTTCCATTGGACATTCTTTCCTGCTTTGTCAAAGATTAGTTGACCATAGAGTTGAGGGTCGATATAAAATCAATGCACAGAAATCAGTTGCATTTCTGTACACCAACAACAAGACTGAAGAAAGAGAAATTAAGGAGTCAATCCCATTTACAATTGTACCCAAAACTATAAGATACCTAGGAATAAACCTAACCAAAGAGACTAAGAATCTATACACAGAAAATTATAAAGTACTCATGAAAGAAAGTGAGGAAGACACAAAAAAATGGAAAAATGTTCCATGCTCCTGGATTGGAAGAATAAATATTGTGAAAATGTCTATGCTACCTAAAGCAATCTACACATTTAATGCAATCCCTCTCAAAATACCATCCATTTTTTTCAAAGAAATGGAACAAATAATCCTCAAATTTATATGGAACCAGAAAAGACCTCGAATAGCCAAAGGAATATTGAAAAAGAAAGCCAAAGTTGGTGGCATCACAATTCCGGACTTCAAGCTCTATTACAAAGCTGTCATCATCAAGACAGCATGGTACTGGCACAAAAACAGACACATAGATCAGTGGAACAGAATAGAGAGCACAACTGCAATTTTTAATTTCCATTTCCAATTCTCTGCACATGTTTACTGGTCATTTGCTTTTTCACTGTGTTAATTTCACCTTTGACAAATAGTTCTTATTTTTAACATAATTCAATTTAACAATACTTTCTTTTATGAAAACCTTATTTTGTCTCATGAGTAAGATACCACTTATTATCATCAGATATGCATAGGGATGGTAGTGTGGGGTGAAAAAGATTATAAAGATTTTCTATTATGTTATCTTTATGAACACTATTCCTTTTTGTTAAAATAGAATTGACGTAAAACATGGTATTGGTTTCAGATGTAGAACATACTGATTCAATATTTATATACTTTGTGAAATAATCACCACAATAAGGCTAGTTGATATCTGTCATCATGCAATGTTACATTTTTTTTTCTTGTAGTGAGAACTTTTACGATTTATTCTCAGTAACTTTCAACTATGCAATACATTATTGAATGTAGCCACCATGCTATATATTATATCCCTATAACTTACTTATTTTGTACCTAGAAGTTTATATTTCTGGATCCACGTCACCCATGTCACCAACTCCCCAAAACCTCTGGCATCCCCCAATGTATTCTCTGTATCTCTGAATTTATTTTGTTTTACTTTTTTCTTTCTTTTTGGGGGACTAATTTCCACATATAAGTAAAATAATGATATTTTTCTTAGCTCCATTTCATGTAAGTTTATTTCTGGAGATTTAGCTTGTTCTTTCCTTTGGAACACATTCCTCAGTCTTGTCATTTTGCTTGATTCTCCATTTGTGTCTGTATATTAGGCAAAACTATCATCTCTTCTAGTCTTTAATCAGTGGCCTTCTATAAGTGATGAAACTTGTCCTAGCTCTTGGTTTTCTCTGGAAAATTTTTGACTGCCAAACAGCCTGATTTATTCTCATTAAGAGATAGTTGTTGAGCATGTGCCAAGACCTGTGTGTGTTCGAGAGGGAGGAAGTACAGACAGCACTAATTTCAGGATGATTGGAAGCTAGATCTTCAGAGCAGAGCTTGTAAGGCATATGCAAACATACTCAGTCCTGTGGGACTGCTGGCCTCCAGACCAGTTGGTCTGGAGATGTTCCCTTGGTGGTAGTTTCAAAAATCAGAATTCCAGATGAGTGTATGAGTTCCTTCCTGGGTGGTACTAGTGAGTTTTAGTGGGACCAAGGAGAGCACAAAGATCATTTTCCCTTGCCTAAATTCCCTGAGAACAATCCCATAGCCTCTAGATGTGGAGTAAGCCTAAACCTTCCCCTCAGGCTGAAGATCCAAGACAAGTACATAGTTGTTGTTTGTTTGTTTGTTTGTTTGTTTTGTTTTGTTTTCACAGAAAGACTGGGGGTGTATTTCAATCTTCTGTGTAGAGCCCTGGGAATGGTAGCCTTCCAGTAATATGTTTTAAACCAGTTCAGAACCTTGAGTCCCAGAATCACAATCGTCCTGGCCACCAGAACTGAGCACCCGAGAGGTACCACTTATGTGGCTTTGGTGGAATGCCAGTTTGGGTAAGGCTGAGAAACTACACTAGCAAGGTAGAGGGAGAATGCAAAAAGTGATACCTGTCATACCTAGTCCTTAACAGAAAATTCTAACAGACTCTTGCCTCTCTGGTAGATGCCTTAAGAATAGCTTTAAGACTAGAATAAATTTCCTTTTATGGTTTATGCATTTTTCAAATTATTACTTTTGCACTGTTTCTTGGGGTGAGTGAGACTGCACATAAGCTCTTTAAGAGCGAAATCTCCATCTCCTATGACTCTTGGGTGAGATACTACTGGTTTTCAAAGCCAGATCTTTTGGGGGCTCATCTATGTGGGGTAGTTCCCAAGAGTTGAGGGTCCTGGTACAGTGCACAGAGTCCTTATTCTTCAGGGAGAAGTTCTGCATTTGTGAGAGTCCTCCTGATTGTGGGTCACCATGTGGAGAGTGGGTTATTTGGTGATATGTGTATCTGCCTCTCTTACCCATCTCAGTGTGACCCTTTTATCCTTTGTTGTGGAGAAGCTATTTGGCTAGTTTTCCATTCTTTTTCCAAAGGAAATGTTCCTTAAATAGCTGTAATTTGTTGTGTCTGTGGGGGGAGGCAATTTAAGGTCTTCCTTTACCACCATCTGGCACAACCTTTAGAACCAAAACATTATCATTTTATTGTGGAGTTAGATATACAACCTACCCTGAATTATTTTGATACAGCAGTAGAGGTCATGCTGTATTATTTTTTTTTCTATATGGATTTTCAATGAAAACCACACCATTTATTGAAAGATTGTCTTTAATCCAGTGCTCTTCAGTAGAAATATGCCAAAACTAAAAATGACTATGTGTGCGTCTCTTCCATCAAATTAATTTTCTAATTTTGTGGTAATGTTAAGTGTATTTCATCTGATTTAATATGAAGTCTTGAAATTAGTTACAGTAAATTCATTTCTCTTGCATTTTCTTCCATGAAGGTATCTTGACTATTCTAATTTCTATATTTTCATTAAAAAAATAGAGCCAGCTGGTCAAGTTGAAACAAAAACCTAGAAATAAAAATCCTTTTGAGATGTTTATTTGCAATTCACCAAATCTATAGATCTATACATTTATGGAATGGGGTACACCGATACTTTTAAAATATTCAGTTTCCTAATATATGTGTGACATATCCCACCATTTAGTAAGCATCTATAACTTCCCCGAAGATATTTCTTACTATTAACTGAAGAAATATTAGACATTTTATTATAGCTCTTCATAGATATTTGGTATTTGAGAAGATATCACTTTTAGAATTATCTTTTCCTTTTTTTTTTTTTAGATTTTATTTATTTATTTGACAGACAGAGATCACAAGTAGGCAGAGAAGCAGGCAGAGAGAGAGGAGGAAGCAGGTTCCCTGCCAAGCAGAGATCCCAGTGCCGGGCTCGATCCCAGGACCCTGAGACCATGACCTGAGCTGAAGGCAGAGGCTTTAACCACTGAGCCACCGAGGTGCACCTAGAATAGTATTTTCAAGAGTGCTTTTTGTTATACAGATTTAAAATATTTTTTGATTATTATAAAATCCAGTAAACTTACTAATTTACGTGTTAATTAAATTATGTATTCTTATAAATTTTCTACATAAACAATCATATATATTGGTAAATAGTGGCAGCTATTATTATTACTTATAACCATTTTACTTTTCATTTCTTTTTTCATGGTTCTTGTGTCAAAGGTAAGAGAGCTTCTTTATGACATGTGAGGGCTAACCATCTCTAAACACACATTTTCAATGCTTCTCCATTAAATATTCTGATTTTAGATATCAAAGGGCCTGCTGGGAAACCGGGGCTCCAAAATGGAGGATCTTCCCGCCAACCCTCTCCAAGATGGCGGACTTTCCCGCCACCCTCGCTGCAGCCGCCACGTCACCGCCAGGAAACTGAAACTCTCCACCCAGGAACTTCCCAATCCGGAACTGCCATCACGGACTTCCCCCGCCCCATACCCTCGATCACCACAGACCTTGCCTTGTATGGAGGCAAGGCTGTGCCCTACCTCCACCCGATAAAAGAACCTCGCCAACTCCCTCCCAGCGCGACTTCCCCGACTCACTATCTCTCTCTCTGTGAGTCGCGGAACCTGCCCCGAGGGTGCTAGCGATGAAGTTCATCTCTCCGATCCATTTGCCTAGTAGCCTTTTTCTTACGCTGGCAGGAGCAACTTTACAGATATGTTTTGGAAATTTACCCAAGAAGAGAAGTTCTTATCTAATTTCAGCTTGATAATTGTATGTACTCTTAAAAACAAACAAACAAAAAAGTTCTATTTTAGAGCAGTTTTTGATTCATAGTAAAATTGAGCTGAGGTACAGAGTTTCTATATAATCCATTTCTCCACACACATACAACCTCTTCACCATCAATATCCCACAAAATAGTGGTACATTTATTACAATTAAGCAACTTACACTGACAAAACATTATTATCCAAAGGTCATAGTTTACGTTAGGGGTCAGTCTTAGTGTTGTACATCCTATGGGTTTTGACAACTGCACAAAGAAATGAATCCACCATTGTGGTATCATATGGTGATAATGCCCCAAAAATCCTGTTTTTTTTACCTACTGTTGTACTTCCTCTTTCCTAATCCCTAGCAACCACACACTATTTTACTGTCTCCCTAGCTGTTTTTTTGTTGTTTTTTTTTTTTTTAGTTTTTATTTATTTATTTGACAGAGATCACAAGTAGGTGGAGAGGTAGGCAGAGGGGGAGGGGGAAGCCAGCTCCCCACTGAGCAGAGAGCCTGATGCAGGGCTCATTTCAGGAACCTGGGATCATGGTCTGAACCTAAGGTAGAGGCTTAACCCACTGAGCCACCCAGGCATCCCTATTGTCTCCCTAGTTTTGCCTTTGATCAAAAGATCTTTAAGTCTCCAACTATGATAGTAGACTTATTTATTTCTCCTTGCAGTTCTATCAGTTTTTGCCTCACTTATTTTGATGCTCTGTAAGATACATATGCATTAAGGCTTATTATGTCTTTTTGTAGTATTGACTCCATTTTTGTAATAAAAATTTTCCTGCATTGAAGTCTACTCTGTCTGAAATTAATATAGCTATTCCCACTTTCTCTTGATTACTGTTAACATGATAGCTTTTCCTATCCCTTTTTTCACCTATATGTGTCTTCATATCTTGAGTAGGTTTTTCATAGTTAACACATAGTTGATTCTTCTTGATTTGATCCACTCTGACAATATGCCATTTAATTGGTATATTTGGATCATTTATATTTAAAGTTATATTTTAATATAGTTGAGTTAATATCTACCATACATATTACTGTTTTCTATTTGTTCTTGTTCTTTGTCCTCATTTTTGTTTTCCACACTTTTCCTACTTTTTGTGGTTTTAATTGATCATTTTTATTTTCTTTCCTTTATTTCCATTATTATTATATCAGTTCTATTTCTTTTTTTTATTTTTAATTTTTGAAGTGGTTGACCTCAAGTTTGTAATATATATTTACAATTGACCCAAGCTCACTTTCAAATAACATTATATTGCTTCACAGGTAGGGCAAGTATCTTATAATAATGAAATATTTATCATTCCTTTCTTATGCTCTTTTTGTATTTGTTTTCATTCATTTCACTTATGTATAGGCATATAGGTACATAATCATATATAATCAAATATATGGATGATGTTATTTTGAACAAATTATTAAATATTAGCTCAATTATGAAAAATAAAAAAGACATTTTTATTTTACAATCTCCAGTGCTCTTTTGTCTTCATGTAGATCTGATCTCTCTGAAGAACTTTTAAAATTTCTTGCAAGGCAGGTTGACTAGAAAAAAAAAAACAACCTCAAATTTATTTGTCTGAGAAAGTCTTCATTTCTCCATTACTTTTAAAGATTATTTATTTTAGAGAGAGGAAGAGAGAGAGAGCACAAGAAGGGGGAAGGGCAAAGGGAGTGGGAGAGAAAGAAGCAGACTCCCTGTTGAGCACAGAGCCTGATGTGGGCCTAGATCATGACCTGAGCCAAATTAAGAGTGGGTTGCTTAAATGACTGTACCATACAAAGGCCCCTCTCTTTTTCTTTTAAAGGATAATTTCACAGGTATAAAATTCTGGGTTGGTATGTTTTGTTTTGTTTTCTTTTTTCCTCTCTCTCATTACCTTAAATACTTCATACCATGTTATTCTTGTTTTCATAAATTCAATGGAGTTGTTAGATGCAATACTTATTTTTGTTCTCCTGAAAAAAAACATTTCCCCCTTTGGGTTCTTGGAAGATATTTTTCTTTATCTTTGATTTTCTGCAATTTGAATATGATATACATAAATAGAGGGTTGGTTTTTTTGGTTTTTGTTTTTTTGGGGGGGGCATTTATTGTGTTTGATCTCAACTCCCTGAATCTGTGTTTCATATTTGATGACAATTTGGGGCTGTTCTTTGTAATTCTTCCTTCAAATATTGCTCTTGTTCCTTTGTGTCTTCCGTTTCCTTTTGATAATTCTGTTACTCACATGTTACACTTTTTGTAGTTGTCTCACAGTTCTTGAATAAACTCTTTGTTTTTCAGTCTTTTTTCCCTTTGCTTTTCATGTTTGAAAAGTTCTATTGATATTCTCAGGCTAAGATTATTTCCCCAGATATTTCCAGTCTACTAATGACCCAGTCAAATGAATTATTCATTTCTCTCAGTGTTTTTGATCTATAGTATTTCTTTTTAGTTCTTTCAGATTTTCATCTCTCTGTTTATATTGCCTATTTCTTCTTGCCTGCTGTATACTTTTCCTTTAGAACCCTTATATTAATTATGGTTGTGTTATATCCTCAGTCTTATAACTCCAGCATCCCTATCACATCTGATACATCTAGTACCGATGCTTGCTTTGTGTCTTCAAACTGTATGTCTGGTCTTTTCCCATGCTTTATAATTATTCTGTTAACTGATACACATAATGTACCTGACACTACTTCCTTCAGAGGTTTCTACTCCAGTAAGTTATGATTCTCTATATCTGCTTGTCTTTCTCTAATTTGGGGGATTGTGGTTTGCCCTGTCACCTTATTTGTCAGCTGAATCTAAGAATAGTTGCTGATTTTCAGTTTATTTAGCTTTTTGCTTTTTCTTAGGGTAGAATGATGACATTTAACATCATTATATCCCATTAAAACCTTAAAGCTCTTAGTATATTAATTACATTTTTAATTATTAGTATGATAATTTTAACCTTTTACTATGTATCTGACTCTAATTCTGATACTTGTTCAATCTCTTTAAACCCTGATAGGTTTTTTTTTTTTTAATCTTTCACTTTTTTAAAAAAAGATGTTATTTATTTGTCAGAGAGAGAGAGAGAGAAAGCAAGTGCACACCAGGCAGAGTGGCAGGCAGAGGCAGAGAGATGCAGGGGCTCCCGGCTGAGAAAGGAGCCCGACGTGGGACTCCATCCCAGGACCCAGGGATCATGACCTGAACTGAAGGCAGTGGCTTAACCAACTGAGCCACCCAGGCATCCCTAATCTTTCACTTTTAGTATGCCTTGTAATTTGCTTTTGACAACTGGACATTATGTACTAGGTAAAAAGAACTTCAGTAAAAAGACCTTTAGGAATGTAGCAGTAAGTTGTGGGGAGAGGAAGCATTTTGTAATTCTTTGAGTCAGCCTATTGGTGAACCTGTGATCCCAGACTGTGTGACTGTGAATTTTTCTTAGTTCCACAGTACTTAATCCCCATTTTAGGTGGAACAGGATGGCTAGAAGGGGATGGAGTTGGGTCTTTCCTTTACCTCAAGTAACTTAGGTTCTGATAAAATCCAAGCAGGTTAGGCTCTCACAAAATAAATTCTCCTGATGGCAAACCTTGTTAAGAACAAAATGCTCTGGAGTGATTCAAAATGGTGACTTTTACCTTCTGTCTGTCTCCTTGTATAAGTGATTTTTTTTTTTAAGATTTTATTTACTTGACAGAGAGAGATCACAAGTAGGCAGAGAGGCAGGCAGAGAGAGAGAGAGGGAAGCAGGCCCCCTGCTGAGCAGAGAGCCTGATGGGGGACTCGATCCCAGGACCCTGAGATCATGACCTGAGCCGAAGGCAGCGGCCTAACCCACTGAGTCACCCAGGTGCCCCTAAGTGATTTTTTTTAATACCCTGTTTATTTTGGATATTATATCACAAAAATCTAGATCCTATTTAATCTTTACATTTAGCCATATGTCCCTCTGTTAGGGTGCAGCATGAGAGCTTTCTGCAAGGCCTGTCAAAACTGTTGCAGCAAAAATGAGACATTGATTCACATTGCTTCTTTCCAGATGAATGTTTACTTTCCAAAGCCCTTCTGCCCCCCAACCACCACCTGGCCTCACTAATACCAGAGAAAAGGAACATGGTAAACTGATTCATACTTCTTGTTGTTATACTGTTGGGGCAAAACCTTAGCCTCCTTGGCCCCAGTAATACCAGAGGAGATGAAGGTAAAACAGGTTACTGACTAGCCCCACCTCCCATGACACTTTTAATTTCATTTATTTCTGGACAGACCAGGGGCTCAACTTTTCACTGAGCTCTGCTGATACCAGGGGTGGAAGGGAACTAGTATTGATTAGCCCTGTGTAATACTGCCTCATTTCAGACTTACTGCTGCTGGGTTGTGAGGAGATTTATCTCCCACCAAGACCCTGTGACTCTTAGGGTGTGGGACTAGTGCTGACTAGCCTTGCCTTGCACTGTGATGTCTTGTTGCCACCAGGAGGGGTGGAAACTCCGGTTGCCACTGGACTCAGCTGAACATTCCTAGTGGGAAATCAGATCATTGTTTTCTTCTGCCATGCATGGGTGGATTGTCAGCTTCCTCTCATCCCTACTGATTCCATTCAGTAAGTGAATCAAAGTTTTCACAGGACAGGGCTTGGAAGATCATCTCTCTGCTCAGCAACACTAATGCTACTCTGCTGGGGGAGTTGGAGTAGTGTTGGTTTCTGTTGAATGGAAGATGAAAGGATAGCAACCTGTTCACTCGTGCTGACAACAGCCCTGGACGAAGTAAGAAGACTAATATCTGTTTCCATGGGTCAGAGTCCTGGGGTGAAAAACCAGCTCCCATCTGAAACCCTGGTAGTAGTAAAGGGCAGTTTTTCATTAGCACTTGGACGGGATAAGGTGAATATTGCCAAAAGGGTTATCTGTTCTCTTGGACCACTGTTTCCAAATTTTTAGCAGAAGGCTGTAGACTTTTCATGGCTTTTTTTTTTTTTTCTTATCCCTGTTGTGGAATCCAATTTGGAGGTTTTTTAGGTGCCATATTTGGTATATATGGGAAGCAAAAAGAAAACCCAGTGAACACTCATTTGTGTTGGTCCTCAAGTCCTGAGGCCACTAAGTGACTGTGTTCTCCTTTCCACCTTTCAGTGACTTCTTAAGTCTGTTTGTGTGTTATGTTCAGGGACTTTTAGTTATAAGAAGAATTTTGTAAGTAGTGAATTTATGATAATTTTTCCAAGTGATATTTGAATTTTAGAGGATTTATTCACATTTTTTTGTATATATATATATTTTTTTTTTATATTTTTTATTTTTTATAAACATATAATGTATTTTTATCCCCAGGGGTGCAGGTCTGTGAATCGCCAGGTTTACACACTTCACAGCGCTCACCATAGCACATACCCTCCCCAATGTCCATAACTCCCCTCCCCCTCTCCCATCCCCACCTTCCCCCAGCAACCCCCAGTTTGTTTTGTGAGATTAAGAGTCACTTATGGTTTATCTCCTTCCCAATCCCATCTTGTTTCATTTATTCTTCTCCTATCCCCCTAACCCCATGTTGCATCTCCATATCCTCTTATCAGGGAGATCATATGATAGTTGTCTTTCTCCAATTGACTTATTTCACTAAGCGTGACACCCTCTAGTTCCATCCACATTGTCGCAAATGGCAAGATTTCATTTCTTTTGATGGCTGCATAGTATTCCATTGTGTATATAAACCAATCTTCTTTATCCATTCATCTGTTGATGGACATCTAGGTTCTTTCCATAGTTTGGCTATTGTAGACATTGCTGCTATAAACATTCAGGTGCACGTGCCCCTTCGGATCACTAAGTTTGTATCTTTAGGGTAAATACTCAGTAGTGCAATTGTTGGGTCATAGGGTAGTTCTATTTTAAACATTTTGAGTAAACTCCATGCTGTTTTCCAGAGTGGTTGCAATGTCAATTTTAATACATTTAAAAAAACACATTTAGACAACAGCTGTAAAACTAGTCTTTATGTATAATTATAATACCATTAAAAAACACAAGATAATTCACTGGAAACATGAAGACTTCATAGTTAGTAACATTAATTACTAGGATTACAGTGTCCATTCTTGGAAGGAAAAGGTAGAGAGCAGGAAAGCAGGGAGAATTGGGGATATTTGGAGCAACAAAGGAAGCTGGTGCTTATATAATAATGCCAAAAACATGGACTTCAGAACCAGATGAATCTGAACTTGAATCTGTCTTCACTTCTGCTTAATTAATTCCTTATATGCATTTTATTATACACTTTAATTCAATCTTTCGTTTGTATAATAAAAATAATAATTTGAGACCGTTTGCATACAGTGATGGTTCCTTTTCTAAATCCATACACTCAACAGGAATTTTCTGTTTCATTATGGGAGAAAAAATGGTTTAGCTTTGGTTTAATGTCTTGCCCTCACTTCATCTATACCTTCCACCTCCACTCAGTCTAATTATAGGGTTAGGATTCTTGGCAGCAGCTCTGCTTGGCAACCAGCACTACAGGAGAGGGGAGAATGCAAATATGTAAAACATCTTCCTAAAATATGAAATTGCACCACACATTAATTCCTGTCCAAGACCCTCCCCGCAACCAGTTTGGGAATGAAAAACATCTTGTGTTTTACAACTACATTTGGTATTACAAAAACATGCAACTCTATATAAAAAAAAAAATGTGGGCTGCAAAACCCTTTCCTTAACAGTTGTCTCATGCTGTCCAGGAAGCTGTATCACAGAACTGATAATAAAAGCAGAACTAGGCTCATTTCCAGTAACTTAATGAGTTTTCTGAGCTGCTATGATGAGCAAAGTATCCTTAAATAGGGAGATAGAGTTACTTTGAAGACTGATGCTGATTTTTATCTTCTGACTAGCTGTCTGTAGTGCACACTAACACATTTTCTCAGATGCTGCCTTTATAGCATGTAAATTATGACTGTTGAAAAAGTACATTCACTCATAGTGTTATTACTTTTCCCATTTTTAAACAAGCATCCTGCATCTAATATTGAGGTGGTTTTGAATAACCACCTATGGGTCACCTGACAAAGCTACACTTGTTACATAATTACCAATTGCAAAGGCGTTTTTTTCCAAATCCTTTTGTGGTATAACACTCTTTCTCCTTCCCTTAAAAATGCCCAAACATAAAAAGGAACAATAAATACTCTAGGCTATAATAAAAACTTAATTTGCTCATTCTAAATGTAAATTTACATAGATTGCTGAGATAAAATTGGCATTTTAATTATAGATTGCAATGGAAGAAGGCCATATTTCATTGAATATTTCCAAGTTATTGCATTTAAATGGCATTGCACATAGAGGAGTCCAATCAGTCATTCCTGGAGGCTTGATGATCTTGGATAAATGTGGAAATTCACACTTCTAAATAATTAGTTTAAGTATCATTAAGCCTTTTAAAACCCATTTCTGCTTATTATAGTTTACATATTAAAATGTATTTACTGAGGTTTTGGATTATTTCAAGTGTGAGAAAAAAGGCCAGGCAATAGATTAAAAATATATTACGGTACAAGTTTCTCAACTGATGCAAACTTCCAACTGCTCGCCTCTCCAATTTTGTAGCTTTTTGCTTGTCCCTGTGGCCATTCTTCTATTGTGCTCAAGCATATACAGAATATACAAATAAATTCTATATTGTTTCTGAACACATGAACATTTATTGTTCAACTCCTGAAACATGAAAAAAAAAAAAAAACTCCTTAAAGGAGTTTGTAAATCAAAAGTACTGAATATAGGTAGAGCTCTGCTCCAACTGGTTGAGGTTTGCTTAAATATCATAGTCTATGTACCATCTGTGGGAGTGCAGAATCAACGATATCCTTCAAAACCTAGTCACCTCTGAATTACATTTACATCTGCATAAAATTTGCAATTCCACTTCTTCCAACCTTCACAGAAATGTCCAAGGAAAGAAAAAATATTAAAGCTCACAAATTAAAAATTTTAGACCAAAGATATTTAGAATAAATAAATGTTATGCATAAGATAGAAATAAGTTAATAAAATAAGTTAATAAAGCTTTGTTCAGGCTTCAGTTCATGAAAAAAAATAGAGAGAAAAAAATGATAGCTATAAAATGAATTTTAGATCTCCATCATGAGTTCCCTCTATTATGAAATTTGATATTCATTTTATTAGTACTCAAAAAAGTTACCTTCAGGTAACTCAGAACTCTTTCAGGGATTTCACAGGTGAAAATTGCTTTTCTATCAATACTAAGACATTGTTTGCCATTTTCGCTGTGTTGACATTTTCTCTGATGTTACAAAAATAATGGTCGGAGCATCTTAGCACAAATCATGACAATGGCAACAAACCACAAGTTGTCATTAGTTTATTAGTTTTCATCCACTTGGAATTTTAAATAAGGAGAATTATGGAAGCAGCCAGGGTCTATTGAAAGATGGATGGATACAGAAGATATGCTCTATACCTATATATCTATATATATAGCTTATATAGAGAGATGTATAGATACATAGCATACACTGACACATGTATATACATATACATATATAGATATATTTCACTCATATGTGGAATATAAGAAACAAAAGAAATAAGGAAGAGAAAAAAGATGAGAGAGGCAAACTAAGAAACAAACTTTTAACTAGAGAACAATCTACTGGTTACCACAGGGGAGGTAGGTGGGGATACTGGAGAAATAGGTGAAGGGGATCAAGAAGCACTTGTGATGAGCACCGGCTATTTTATGGAAGTGATGAATCACCAAATTCTACAACTGAAACTAATATTGCACCATATATGTTAACTAGCTAGAGTTTAAATAAATATTTTAAAAGAATTACATTGATGTTGTTAAAGCAACAAAAGTTCTTTTATTTTTTAATTTTCCCCGGGTGAATGTACTTTTTATATATTTGTTGTAATAAAATGGAACTACAGATAAAACCCTCTGTGACACAATTCTTATCTCAATGAGAAGCACATGTACATTGAGTTGTTCGCTAAACTACGTGATTCTTTCATAGAATGACATTTCTTTTTTTTTTAATTTCTTTTTTTTTTCAGTGTAACAGTATTCATTCTTTTTGCACAACACCCGGTGCTCCATGCAATACGTGCCCTCCCTATTACCCACCACCTGGTTCCCCAACCTCCCACCCCCGCCCCTTCAAAACCCTCAGGTTGTTTTTCTGAGTCCATAGTCTCTTATGGTTCGCCTCCCCTTCCAATTTCCCTCAACTTTCTTTTCCTCTCCATCTCCCAGTGTCCTCCATGTCATTTGTTATGCTCCACAAATAAGTGAAACCATATGATACTTGACTCTCTCTGCTTGACTTATTTCACTCAGCATAATCACTTTCCAGTCCTGTCCATGTTGCTACAAAAGTTGGGTATTCATCCTTTCCGTTTTTTTTTTTTTTTAATAAAAATATAATGTATTTTTATCCCCAGGGGTACAGGTCTGTGAATCATCAGGTTTACACACTTCACAGCACTCACGATAGCACATACCCTCCCCAATGTCCATAACTCCCTCCCCCTCTTCCAACCCTACCTCCCCCTAGGAACCCCAGTTTGTTTTGTGAGATTAAGAGTCATTTATGGTTTGTCTCCCTCCCAATCCCATCTTGTTTCCTTTATTCTTCTCCTATCCCGCTAACCACGCATGTTGCATCTCCACGTCCTCATATCAGGGAGATCATATGATAGTTGTCTTTCTCCGATTGACTTATTTCACTAAGCATGATACCCTCTAGTTCCATCCACATTGTCACAAATGGCAAGATTTCATTTCTTTTGATGGCTGCATAGTATTCCAGTGTGTATATAGACCACATCTTCTTTATCCATTCATCTGTTGATGGACATCTAGGTTCTTTCCATAGTTTGGCTATTGTAGACATTGCTGCTATAAACATTCAGGTACACGTGCCCCTTCGGATCACTATGTTTGTATCTTTAGGGTAAATACTCAGTAGTGCAATTGCTGGGTCCTAGGGTAGTTCTATTTTCAACATTTTGAGGAACCTCCATGTGGTTTTCCAGAGTGGTTGCACCAGCTTGCATTCCCACCAACAGTGGAGGAGGGTTCCCCTTTCTCCGCATCCTCGCCAGCATCTGTCATTTCCTGACTTGTTAATTTTAGCCATTCTGACTGGTGTGAGGTGATATCTCATTTGTATTTCCCTGAAGCCGAGTGATGTGGAGCACTTTTTCATGTGTCTGTTGGCCATCTGGATGTCTTCTTTGCAGAAATGTCTTTCATGTCCTCTGCCCGTTTCTTGATTGGATTGTTTGTTCTTTGGGGGTTGAGTTTGCTAAGTTCCTTATAGATTTTGGATACTAGCCCTTTATCTGATATGTCCTTTGCAAATATCTTCTCCCATTCTGTCAGTTGTCTTTTGGTTTTGTTAACTGTTTCTTTTGCTGTGCAAAAGCTTTTGATCTTGATGAAATCCCAATAGTTCACTTTTGCCCTTTCTTCCCTTCCTTTGCCGATGTTTCTAGGAAGATGTTGCTGCAGTTGAGGTCGAAGAGGTTGCTGCCTGTGTTCTCCTCAAGGATTTTTATGGATTCCTTTCTCACATTGAGGTCCTTCATCCATTTGGAGTCTATTTTCGTGTGTGGTGTAAGGAAGTGGTCCAATTTCATTTTTCTGCATGTGGCTGTCCAATTTTCCCAGCACCATTTATTGAAGAGGCTGTCTTTTTTCCATTGGACATTCTTTCCTGCTTTGTCGAAGATGAGTTGACCATAGAGTTGAGGGTCTATTTCTGGGCTCTCTATTCTGTTCCATTGATCTATGTGTCTGTTTTTGTGCCAGTACCATGCTGTCTTGATGATGACAGCTTTGTAATAGAGCTTGACGTTCGGAATTCTGAAAGCACCAACTTTGGCTTTCTTTTTCAATATTCCTTTGGCTATTCGAGGTCTTTTCTGGTTCCATATAAATTTTTGGATTATTTGTTCCATTTTTTTGAAAAAAATGGATGGTATTTCGATAGGGATTGCATTAAATGTGTAGATAGTTTTAGGTAGCATAGACATTTTCACAATATTTATTCTTCCAATCCAGGAGCATGGATCATTTTTCCATTTCATTGTGTCTTCCTCAATTTCTTTCATGAGTACTTTATAGTTTTCTGCATATAGATTCTTAGCCGCTTTGGTTAGGTTTATTCCTAGGTATCTTATAGTTTTGGATGCAATTGTAAATGGGATTGACTCCTTAATTTCTTTTTCTTCCATCTTGTTGTTGGTGTACAGAAATGCAACTGATTTCTGTGCATTGATTTTATATCTTGACACTTTACTGAATTCCTGTACAAGTTCTAGCAGTTTTGGAGTGGAGTCTTTTGGGTTTTCCACATATAGTATCATATCATCTGCGAAGAGTGATAGTTTGACTTCTTCTTTGCCAATTTGGATGCCTTTAATTTCTTTTTGTTGTCTGATTGCTGAGGCTAGGACTCCTAGTACTATGTTGAATAGCAGTGGTGATAGTGGACATCCCTGCCGTGTTCCTGACCTTAATGGGAAAGCTTTCAATTTTTCTCCATTGAGAATGATAATTGTGGTGGGTTTTTCAAAGATGGCTTTGATAATATTGAGGTATGTGTCCTCTATCCCTACACTTTGACGAGTTTTGATCAGGAAGGGATGCTGTACTTTGTCAAATGCTTTTTCAGCATCTATTGAAAGTATCATATGGTTCTTGTTCTTTCTTTTATTAATATGTTCTATCACATTGATTGATTTGCGGATGTTGAACCAACCCTGCAGCCCTGGAATAAATCCCACTTGATCGTGGTGAATAATCCTTTTAATGTACTGTTGAATCCTATTGGCTAGTATTTTGGTGAGAATTTTTGCATCTGTGTTCATCAAGGATATTGGTCTGTAGTTCTCTTTTTTGGTGGGATCCTTGTCTGGTTTTGGGATCAAGGTGATGCTGGCCTCATAAAATGAGTTTGGAAGTTTTCCTTCCCTTTCTATTTCTTGGAACAGTTTCAGGAGATTAGGAATGAGTTCTTCTTTAAATGTTTGGTAGAATTCCCCTGGGAAGCCATCTGGCCCTGGGCTTTTGTTTGTTTGGAGATTTTTGATGACTGTTTCAATCTCCTTACTGGTTATGGGCCTGTTCAGGTTTTCTAGTTCTTCCTGGTTCAGTTGTGGTAGTTTATATGTCTCTAGGACTGCATCCATTTCTTCCAGATTGTCAAATTTGTTGGCGTAGAGTTGCTCATAGTATGTTCATATAATTGTCTGTATTTCATTGGTGTTAGTTATGATCTCTCCTCTTTCATTCATGATTTTATTGATTTGGGTCCTTTCTCTTTTCTTTTTGATAAGTCTGGCCAGGGGTTTATCAATCTTATTGATTCTTTCAAAGAACCAGCTTCTAGTTTCTTTGATTTGTTCTATTGTTTTTTTTTTTTTGTTTGTTTGTTTCTATTTCATTGATTTCTGCTCTGATCTTTATGATTTCTCTTCTCCTGCTGGGTTTAGGGTTTCTTTCTTGTTCTTTCTCCAGCTCCTTTACGTGTAGGGTTAGGTTGTGTACTTGAGACCTTTCTTGTTTCTTGAGAAAGGCTTGTACCGCTATATATTTTCCTCTCAGGACTGCCTTTGCTGTGTCCCACAGATTTTGAACTGTTGTGTTTTCATTACCATTTGTTTCCATGAATTTTTTCAATTCTTCTTTAATTTCCTGGTTGACCCATTCATTTTTTAGAATGATGCTGTTTAGTCTCCATGTATTTGGGTTCTTTCCAGCTTTCCTCTTGTGATTGAGTTCTAGCTTCAGAGCATTGTCGTCTGAAAATATGCAGGGAATGATCCCAATCTTTTGATACCGGTTGAGACCTGATTTGTGACTGAAGATGTGATCTATTCTGGAGAATGTTCCATATGCACTAGAGAAGAATGTGTATTCTGTTGCTTTGGGATGAAATGTTCTGAACATATC
This sequence comes from Meles meles, assembly GCF_922984935.1. Lineage (NCBI taxonomy): Eukaryota > Metazoa > Chordata > Mammalia > Carnivora > Mustelidae > Meles > Meles meles. The sequence continues at coordinate 100,454,372 of NC_060075.1, forward strand.
TGTGATGTCCATCTGATCCAGTGTGTCATTTAAGGCCTTTATTTCCTTGTTGATATTTTGCTTGGATGATCTGTCCATTTCAGTGAGGAGAGTGTTCAAGTCCCCTACTATTATTGTATTATTATTGATGTGTTTCTTTGATCTTGTTAATTGGTTGATATAGTTTGCTGCTCCCACATTAGGGGCATAGATATTTAAAATTGTTAGATCTTCTTGTTGGACAGACGCTTGAAGTATGATATAGTGTCTTTCCTCATCTCTTATTATAGTCTTTGGCTTAAAATCTAATTGATCTGATATAAGGATTGCCACCCCAGCTTTCTTCTGATGCCCATTAGCGTGGTAAATTTTTTCCACCCCCTCACTTTAAATCTGGAGGTGTTTTTGCGTTTAAAATGAGTTTCTTGTAGGCAACATATTGATGGGTTTTGTTTTTTTATCCATTCTGATACTCTGTGTCTTTTGATTGGGGCATTTAGCCCATTAACATTCAGGGTAACTATTGAGAGATATGAATTTAGTGCCATTATCAGCCTGTAAGGTGACTCTTACTGTATATTGTCTCTGTACCTTTCTGAGCTACTACTTTTAGGCTCTCTCTTTGCTTAGAGGACCCCTTTCAATATTTCCTGTAGAGCTGGTTTGGTGTTTGCAAATTCTTTCAGTTTTTGTTTGTCCTGGAAGCTTTTTATCTCTCCTTCTATTTTCTTTTTTTTTTTTTTTTTAAGATTTTATTTTATTTATTTGACAGTGAGAGAGAGAGATCACAAGTAGGCAGAGAGGCAGGCAGAGAGAGAGGAGGAAGCAGGCTCCCTGCGGAGCAGAGAGCCTGATACGGGGCTTGATCCCAGGACCCTGAGATCATGACCTGAGCCGAAGGCAGTGGCTTAATCCACTGAGCCACCCAGGCGCCCCTCTCCTTCTATTTTCAATGATAGCCTAGCTGGATAGAGTATTCTTGGCTGCATGTTTTTCTCATTTAGTGCTCTGAATATATCATGCCAGCTCTTTCTGGCCTGCCAGGTCTCTGTGGAGAAGTCTGCTGCCAATCTAATATTTTTGCCATTGTATGTTACAGACTTCTTTTCCCTGGGCTGCTTTCAGGATTTTCTCTTTGTCACTAAGACTTGTAAATTTTACTATTAGGTGACGGGGTGTGGACCTATTCTTGTTGACTTTGAGGGGGGTTCTCTGCACCTCCTGGATTTTGATGCTTGTTCCCTTTGTCATATTAGGAAAATTCTCTCCAATGATTCTCTCCAATATACCTTCTGCTCCCCTCTCTCTTTCTTCTTCTTCTGGAATCCCAATTATTCTAATGTTGTTTCGTCTTATGGTGTCACTTACCTCTCGAATTCTCCCCTCATGGTCCAGTAGTTGTTTGTCCCTCTTTTGCTCGGCTTCTTTATTCTCTGTCATTTGGTCTTCTATATCACTAATTCTTTCTTCTGCCTCATTTATCCTAGTAGTGAGACTCTCCATTTTTGATTGCACCTCATTAATAGCTTTTTTTATTTCAACTTGGTTAGATTTTAGTTCTTTAATTTCTCCAGAAAGGGCTTTTATTTCTCCAGAGAGGGTTTCTCTAATATCTTCCATGCCTTTTTCGAGCCCAGCTAGAACGTTCAGAATCCTCATTCTGAACTCTTGATCTGACATATTACCAATGTCTGTGTTGATTAGGTCCCTAGCCTTTGGTACTGCCTATTGTTCTTTTGTTTGTGGTGATTTTTTCTGCCTTGTCATTTTGTCCAGATAAAAGGATATGAAGGATCAAATAAAATACTAAAAGGGTGGCAAAGATCCCAGAAAAATGTGATGTAACCAAATCAGAAGAGACCCCAAATTGTGGGGGGGGGGGGGAAGAAAGGGGATAAAAAGAGGTTCAGAAAAAAAAAAGAAAAAAATTTAAAAAATAAAACAATGAAAAAATATAAAAAAGAAAGAAAAAATAAATATTTTAGATAAACTAGTCAAAAAACGTTAAAAAAGGAAAGGGTAAAAGTTTTTAAAAATTTTGCAGAAGAAGCAAAAAGAAAGAAAAAAAATTGAAAAAAAAATTGAATTAACCTCAAGACTAAAGAATCATGGGGAGAAAGCCATGAGTTCCATGCTTTGTGTTCTCCTCCTCTGGAATTCCGCTGCTGTCTTAGGTATTGAACCTGCTTTCCTTGATAGATGAACTTCGTCCTGGCTGGATATTTTGTTGATCTTCTGGGGGAAGGGCCTGTTGTAGTGACTCTCAAGTGTCTTTGCCCGAGACGGAACTGCACCGCCCTTACCGGGGGCTGGACTAAGTAATCCGCACGGGTTCCCTTTTGGGAGCTTCTGTTCCCTGAATGCTTTCTGTAGAGTTTGGAGGATGGGAATGAAAATGGCAGCCTCCCAGTCTCTGGCCCGGAGGAGCCGAGAGCCCGGGGCCCCACTCCTCAGTGTGCCCCCAGAGGACAGCACCCAATCACTCCTGTATCCCTGGCCTCCAGCCGCGCTCCGAGCTCACCCAGCCTGCGACCGGTTCAAGGTAACCCCGAGCTGAGATCTCAGTCCTCAGCTCTGTCTCTGTAGTGGGCTTCTCCGTGCTAACACCTGCGAGTTCTGTGAAACTCCGACACCCCCAATCCTTCTGTGACCCTGCGGGACCTGGGGCCACGCTGACCCCGCGTGGGCTTCACCCTGGTTCAACCTCTGGAGCAATGTCCCTCAGTGGAACAGACTTTTAAAAGTCCTGATTTTGTGCTCCGTTGCTCTGCCACTTGCCAGGAGCCAGCCCCTCCCTCCGTGGTCTATCTTCCTGTTGTTTTAGATTCACTTCTCTGCCAGTCCTACCTTTCCGAAAGTGGTTGATTTTCTGTTTCTAGAATTGCTGTTCTTCTTCTCTTCGATCTCCCATTGGATTTGTAGGTGTTTGCAATGTTTAGATAAACTATCGAGCTGATCTCCTGCTACCTGATGTAGTCTCAGCCTGCTACTTCTCTGCCATCTTGACTCCTCCCCTAGAATGACATTTCTCATTGAAATAACAAAGGCATAAAAGTTAGGTTATTCAGACTTGGATATTTGTTCCTTAAAATATAGCATGAGACTATAACTTCTAGAGAAACAACCTGCAATATTTGTTGCCAATGATAAAATTCTGGATTTCAAAGGAAAATATTAGAATTTTTGAAAATTTGAATTGCCACTGTAAAATAAACAGTATCCCAAAATTTACAAAGACTTTTTTCCCAGATTATTGCAATACAATGGAGACACAACACCATGTAAATTTAAGATGTATACCATGATGATCTGATTCACTTAAGTATTACAAAATGATTACCAAAGTAAGGTTAGTTGACAACTTCATCACCTCATGAATTATTATTTCTTTTTTGTGATGATAACATTTAAGATCTACTATCTTAAAAAATTTCAAGTATATAATAGTTTTTTTAGCTATAGTCACTATGTTGTACATTAAATCCACAGAATTTTTCATATTACTGGAAATTTGCATCTTTGACCAACATCTTCCCATTTCCCCCAACACCAACCACTGGCAACCACCATTATTCTCTGTTTCTATGAGTTCAGCCTTTTTAAGATTTCCACATGTAGGTGAATTCACACAGTATTGTTCTTTCTATTTCAGACTATTTCAATTAGCATAATGCCTTCAAAATCTATTGATGTAGTTGCAAATGGCAAGATTTCCTTCTTTCTCATGTATGAATTATATACATATGTAAAATCACAATCATCTATCCATTATCTATAAGCAGACATTTAGGTTTCTTCCCTATCTTGGCTATTGTGAATAATACTGCAATAAACATGGGAATTCAGATACCTCTTCAAGATGCTGATTTTATTTCTTTTACCCAGAAGTAGGAATGCTGAATCATATTGTAGTTCCATTTTTAATTGTTCAAGGAACTTTCACACTGTTCTCCATAGTGGCTGAACCAACTTAACGTTCCTACCAATAGTGCACAAGGGTTCTCTTTTCTCTCCATCCTTGCCAACAGTTGTTACTTTTTGTCTTCTTGATGATACCCACTCTAACAGGTGTGAAGTAATATCTTATTTTAGTTTTGTTTTGTATTTCCCTGATGATCAGTGATGTTGATGTCCCTACTTTTCCTTTACCTCATGGCCATTTGTACGTCTTCTTTGGAAAAATGCCTTCTCAGGTTCTTCATCAGTTTTTCATTGGATTATTTGTTTTATTGCCATGAGTTGTGTGAGTCTTATATGTTTTTGCATATTTACTCCTTATCAGGGAGGTGGGAGTGCAAATATTTTCTCTTATTCTATATGTTTGTCTCATTTTACTGATTGTTTCTATTGTTCTGCAGGAGGTTTTTAGTTTCATGTAGATGCACTTATTTATTTTTGCTTTTGTTGATTGTGCTTTTGGTGTCATGTCCAAAAAAAGGAAAATTATTGACAAGACCAGTGTAAAGTTCTCCCCTATTTTCTTCTAAGAGTTCCATGGTTTCTAATCTTACATTTAAGTCTTTAATTCATTTCCAGTTCATGTTTGTGAGTGATATAAGATAGGTCCAATCTCCTCCTTTTGCATGTGAATATCTTGTTTGCTCAACACTATTTACTGAGGAAATTATCCTTTCTCCATTGAGTGTTCTTGTCTCTCTTGTCAAGTATTAGTTGGTCATATATAGGAAAGCTTATTTGTGCATTCTCAATTCTATTCAGTTGTTCTGTGTCTATTTTTATCCCAGTGTCATACTATTTTGATTACTATACCTTTGTAATATAGTTTGAAATCATTAAGTATGATACCTTCAGCTTTGTTCCTCTTTCTCAATATTTCTGTGGCTGTTCAGGCTCTTGTGTCTCCATATAAATTTTAGGGTTGTTTTTCTATTTCTTAAAAAATATTGTTGGAATTTTGATGGGAATTGTATTGCATCTACAGGTGGTTGTAGGTATTATGCACATTTAACAATATTAATTATTCTTATTCATGAGGACAAAATATCCTTCCATTTATTTGTATTTTCTTCAATTCTTTAGGCAAAGTCTTATAGTTTTTGGGAAACAGATCTTTCACCCCCTTAGTTAAATTGATTCCTAAGTATTTTATGGCTTTGATGATATCCTAAAATGAATAATTTCATTTGTTTTCCAGATAGTTTTTGTTAATATAAAACTGGCATGTAGTCACTGATTTCTATATGTTGATTGTATATCTCACAACTTTCTGGAATTCACTGATTAGTTACAACTATTTTTTTTTCTAAATATTTAAAGTTTTCATATAGAAAATATATTGTCTGCAAACAGAGATAATTTTACTTGTTTCTTTCTGATTTGGAAGTTTTTTGTTTTGTGTGTGTGTGTGTGTTTTGTCTAATTGCTTTGGTTAAGACTGCTAGTAATACATCAAATAGTAGCAGTGAGAGGGAGCACCCTTGCCTTTTCCCAATATTAGAGAGTTTCAGACTTTTACCATTGACTATAATGTTAGCTGTGCTTTTTGCATATGGCCTTTAATATGTTTAGGTATATTACTTCTATACCCAATTTGCTTAGGGCTTTTATCGTGAAAAGATGTCGTATTTTGACAAATGCTTTTTCTGCATCTATTGAGAGATCATGTAAGTTTTACCTTTTTTTAAAGGAGAAAGTATTTTTGAGTTTTAAAGATAACACAATTCAAATACATATTTAAGAGATTCTCACCTAGAGCAAAGTTATATAAAATCACTCCTCAAATATATGAAAATCAAAGCTACATCATTCACATACTAAGAATAACAATAATAATAAAGTAGTATAATTGTAATAACATTCTTCAGGCCAAATAAAATTTAGAAAAATAGATAAGACAAAATTATTTAGTTGTTGGTGGATAAATTTCATCATGAAAACAAAGGCACAAAGAGAAAATATGTCTTTTCACATGTTTTTTAAAATTTTTCAAAAAATATGTAATAAAAACTTTAGTATAATATGTATCACTTAAATATAAACAAGTCTCTAGAACATCTGGGTGTTATAAGAAATTATCTCTACTGATATTCATATATTTTATTATGTGTAGTAGAAACAAATAGTATAACTCATAAAACCCATAGTATACTTACAAACTGATAATATATTGGTTCAAATGACACAACTATCAGCTATATTCATAATATTCACCCTTATAACTCAATAAGTAAAGGCATTTTTGAATTAGACACATGAACCAGCCAGAGATATGTATTTCTAGCATCAGTCAGTCTATCTGAGGTAGGTAAAGTAGCCAAGAGAAAAAATATTCGCTATCTATTTTTTTGTGCTGGATCTTAGAAGAAAAAAAAAAAAAGTAAAGAAAAACATATTTATCTTTTTCTATAATAGTTTCTGGAACATAGACCAGTCAACTGTGGAACCATTTCTAATAGGCAGTAGTTAGGGTGGTGGGCCAGAAAGTGGAAGTATAAAAGAAATGAACACCCTCAGGAAATGGGTCTGCAGCAAGTACATCATTTTTGTTTGCAATTCAATACAGATTATTTACCCTTTAAAAAAATTAAATGTATAAAAGTTGTCTTTTTAAAATGTTATTGCTGAAACAGAAAATTATGTAGAAAAAAATGTTTACTAACAAAATAAATGGATTAAATTTTTAATCAAGTGCTTTTATTAAAAACAAAGGTATATATAAAAACAGAATATGTATTCTTCTCAAGTGCACTTAAGACATTCTCTAGGATAAATCTTATGTTATATGTATCAAATACATTTCAATAGATTTTAAAGGATAGATATCATACAAACTATCTTCTCCAACTACAATGGGATGAAATCAGAAATCAATAATAAAACGACTGGAAAATGAACAAATTTGTGGGAATTAAGCAAAACATGTTTAATCAACTAATGGACTAAAAGAGAAATTCCAAGGAAAATTAGAAAGTACTTTAAAAATAAACTCAAAATGGGTGAACTATCTAAAGGTGAAAGCAAAATCCATCAAAATCTTAGAGGAGAACACAGGAAGCAGCCTCTTTGAACTTAGCCACAGCAACTTCTTGATAGACATGTCTCTAAAGGCAAGGGAAACAAAAGCAAAAGTGAATTACTGGGACCTCATCAAGACAAACAGTTTTTGCACAGCACAGGAAACAACCAACAAAATTCCCTATGGAATGGGAGAAGACATTTGCAAATGACATATGAGATAAAGTGTTAGTATCCCAAATCTACAAAGGACTTATCAAACTCAACACCCAAAAAACAAAATCCAGTCAAGAAATGAGCAGAAGACATTTCTTCCCCAAAGAAGACATATTTGCACTAATAGACACATGAGAAAATGCACAACATCATTCAGCTTCAGGGAAATACAAATAAATACAAATAAAAACCACAATGAGACACCACCTCACACCAGTCAGAATGGCTAAAATGAAGAGGTGTCTTGATGCCACAGTTGGCCAAGAGGTTTTTTTTCATCATGCTTACATCATGATCTCAGGGTCCTGGGGTTGAGCCCCTGCTCAGTGAGGAGTCTACTTCTTCCTCTGCTTTTCCCTCATGCTAGTTTTCTCTCTCTCAAATAAATAAAATCTTTAAAAAAGATTGAATCACGGGGCGCCTGGGTGGCTCAGGGTTAGAGCCTCTGCCTTCTGCTCAGGTCATGGTCCCAGGGTCTTGGGATCGAGCCCCACATCAGACTCTCTGCTCAGCATGAAGCCTGCTTCCCTTCCTCTCTCTCCGCCTGCCTCTCTGCCTGCTTGTGATCTCTGTCTGTCAGATAAATAAATAAAATCTTAAAAAAAAAAAAAAGATTGAATCATGAAGATGAGAGAACCTCAATATATCCATAACTATTAAAGGGATTGTATCAATAATCTAAAGTCTTCTGACCAAAATAAAACAAAAACAAACCAAACAAACAAGCAAACAAAAAAAAATACCACCACCACCACCAAAACGGTGAACTTGACACCTTCACAAGTGAATTCTACCCAATACATAAAGAAGACCCAACACCAATAATTCTCTTTTTTATTTTTATTTTTTACATTTTTTCTTATTTTTATTATGTTATGTTTGTCACCATACAGTACTTCATTAGGTTTTGATGTAGCATTCCATGATTCATTGTTTGCATATGCTTCAAACTCACTCCATGAGGCCAGCATTATCCCAATAGCAAAACTAAACAAAGATAATATAAGAAATAAAGAACCAAGCTACAAACCAATATCCCTTATGAATATGGATGTAAAAATCCTCAGCAAAATAATACCAAGCAGAATTCAGTGGCATATTAAAAGGATTACACACCATGACCAAATAGGGTTAGTTTCTGGAATTCAAGGATTATCCAACACATGAAAAATTGATCAATGTAATATACCACATTAATAGAGTAAAGAAAAAATATGATCAACTCAAATGATGCAGAATAAATATTTGACAAAATTCAAGATGATTTTATAATGGAAATGATCATCAAAGGATAGAAAGAAACTTCCTCAAAATAATAAGAGGCAATTGCAACAAAATCATATGAAACAACGAATAAATAATCAGTAAAAGAATGAAAACTTTTCCTCTAAGATCAGGAACAAATCAAGAATTCTTGCTTTCACCACTTCTATTGAATAAAGCAAAGGATGCCCTAACCATAGCAATTAGGCAAGGAAAAAAAAAAATGGATCCAAATTGGAAAGGAAGAAGTAAGATTATTTCTGTTCACAGTTAGCATAACATTAAATGCAGAAAAATCTAAAGATTCCACATGCACACAAAATAACCTCTTAGAACTACTACTAAAAAAAAAAAAAAAAATCAAGGAAGAAAAATTCAGTCAACTCACAAAAATAAAAAAATCAGTTGCATTTCTACACACAAACAATAAACAATCTGAAAAGAAAAAAAAAAAAAAACAAAATAAGAAAACAACTCCATTTGAATGGCATTTAAAAAAATCTTAGAAATTAGTTTTACCAGGAGGTGAAAGTCTTGTACAATAAAAATTACAAAATATTCTTGAAAGAAAATAAGAAGACACAAATAAATAGAAAGAAATCCATGTTCACAGATTGGAAGACTCAAAACTGTTAAGATATCCATACCATCAAGTTTTTCTAGAGATTCAAAGCAGTTCCCACCAAGATCCTAACAAGGACTTTGCATTAAAAAAAAAAAAAAAGAATCCTTCCTTAAATTGATATAGACTCTCTAGGGACCCTAATTAGCCAAAAAATCTAATAAAAGAAGAGAACAAAGCTGGAGAGCTCACACTTCCTGATTTCAAAACTTACTACAAAGCTATAGTAATCAAAACAATCTGGTACTGACACAAAGACAAACATATAAACCAACCGAAGAGAATAGAAAGTAACCATTACAAATATGGTCAAATAATTTTTGACAAGGATGTCAAGACATTAAGTAGAAAAATTTCAGTCTTTTCAACGTGTGGTGGCAGGAAAGCTTCATATCCACATGCAAAAGAGTAAAGTTGGACTTTAACCTAAAACAGCATACCAAAAATTAACACAAAATTATTCAAAGATCTAAACATAGCAAGTAAAACTATAAAACCCATAGAAGAAAGCATAGGGAAAAAGCTTCATGACGTTGAATTTCACAATGATTCATTGAATATAGCCCCAAAAATACAGGCAATAAATTAAAAATAGACAAATTGGACTTAAGAAGATTTTATATTAAAAACACATCAAAGGATACTTTCACCAGAAAGAAACTTGCAGAATGTAAGAAAATATTTGCAAATTATATTCAAAGATGGGCAAAGGACGTGAATTGACATTTCTCCAAAAAAAATATGTAAATGGTCGGTGAACGAGAAAAACAACATCAACACAACTAACCATCAGGGCAATGTAAATCAAAGCCACAGCAAGATACTACTTCACACTCATTCAGATAGCTACTATCAATCAATCAATAAAACCAAAAAATAACAAGTTTTGGTAAAAATGTAGAGACATTGGAACACTTATATACTATTGTTAGGAATGTCAAATGGTTTACCCACCGTGGAAAATGAAATACTGTCTTCTCAAAAAATTAAAAGTAATGGTCCAACAATTAAAAGTAAAATAGTTCAACAATTTGAGTTCTGGCTATGTACCCGAAAGAATTGAATGCATTGTTTCTAAGAGATAGTAGCAAAACCTTGTTACAGCAGCATTACTTACAAGAGCTAAGAGATGGAGGCAACCCAAGTATCAGATTAATGGATAAACTAAATGTGATATTTACATACAAGGGAAGTGGAATTCAGCCACAAGAGGAAAGGAGTTCTGATACTACGATATGAATGACCTGGGAAGATTATATTCTGAGTGAAATAAGGCAGTCACAAAAAGGCAAATATTGTGTGATTCCACTTACGTGAAGTACGTAAAAGGAGTTCAAAATCAGAGATAGAAAGCAGAATGATGATTGCCAGAGTTTGGGGAAAGGGAGAAATGGAGAGCTATTATTTAATGGATATAGAGTTTTAGGTTTGCAAGATGAAGAAAAATGTTCTGGAGATGGGTGGTGGTGATGGTTGCATGTGGGAATTCATAGTGTCTGGCTAGGTAAGATTTAATAAACATATGCCTCCCTGAATGAGATTAGTTGAAAGGCAAAGAAAGAGTGTCCAGAAAACTGGGCCCCCTTTAAAGTTTCTGGGCCAAAAACAGCCAAATCCTCCTTATGGATTAATGCACTCATCCAGGGAGTGAATTTTTGACTTAGGAGAAACATTTGTCTTTGGAGGTCATGGGCGAAGCTTGTTCTATTCACACGATACTCAATGTCTTGATAATTATAACTTCACATTCTTTCTTTTCTTTCTTATTCCATTGTATTGATAACATTCGCAATAAAGATGGAGGCAGAGTCTGGCTCAGGACCTGTTGCTGCTTGAGCGACTGGTCCCCAGACCTTCTCAATTCTCCTACTAATGTGTCTGGAGTAATCTTTCCATTCACCACCTCAGTGTGCTCTGGCCAAACTCAGCAGTTGCACAACAATGTAAATACACTTAATGCCATTAAACTGTGCACTTACAATGGTTAAGATGGTGAATTTTTTAATGTATATTTTATCACAATAAAGAATTGATAAAAAGCAAAGTTATAACATTAATATAAAATTGACACAGTATCATGTAAGTCTGGAGGTAAAAGAGACTTCTCTGATAACTAAAATTCAAACAAGAAAAGTATAGAGGTATTGACTATAAAGAGTTTATTTTATCAGAATATACCTATCCTTTGTATAGAAAAGTTCTATGAATAAGTTATACATACCTTTGCAAAAACAAGCAAATGTCCATATTCAAAATGCTCAAAATTTCTCAATGCAATCCTTTAGCAATAGCAATATTCAGAAAAAAATATGACTGTTCACTGATAATAATTAGAAGATAAACCATGCTAGAGCATTATAGTTTATGATTTGCTATTTAAAAATAACGTTTCTATTAATAGCAGTTGCTATGCCTGAAATTCAGAGCTAAGTAAAATATACAATCTTGAGACAGTATGTTGAGTATAATCTCCCTTTAAAAACACCATATAGAAAAAAAAGAGTAAGATACATAGAACAGTATGTTGACTGTGAAAGTTGTTCTTGTATCAGTTGTAATCCTTGGGCAGGACTCCCAATCACCACAGTCTAATCATGGAAAGTGAGACAAAAGTTCCCTCTGACCACATGCCACCTCATAATCCCTCCATTGTAATGAACTCTTTCCTTTGTGTAGCCATTTGCATCCCCAGCCCCAAAGTATCTCCTGTGAGGGATGGAAATTCTGTCCTGTAGAGTTCCCATGAAGTCCTACAGCTTTCTCACCAGTTAAAATATCCTTCCACTGCTTAAATGTGAGATAGCTTGATTATTTATTTATGTGTTTGCTTTTTCTCTGTGGAAATTTGATGCACGTGAGAGATGGAGAGGAAAGAATACTAAAGGGGACAGAAAAATGTATGATCCTTATTGAAACTGAAATTGTCTGTTGTCTGTATGAGTTGGGTGCACATTTGCACAATGTTAACATATCGTGTCCATGTTCTCTTTATTTATGGGTCAGTTCATGTTACTGGGTTTTTTATTTGTTTATTTTGTTTGTAGATTCTACATAAAAATGAAGACATGTGGAAAAAAAAAAGATACATAGAACAGGTTAACATTAGCTTTCTCCAAATATTGAGATTGTGTCATTCACTTTTTTCTTTTTCTTTATTTTACCTGTACACTCTATTTATCAATACAAAAGTGCTATTTTGTAATAAGAAAATACCAACAAAAGTTATATTTAATTAAAAAATTAAATTAAAATAGGTGCAATTTGGCTTCCCAAAAACTCATTATGAAAATTTAACTGTATTATGATGGCCTTTGTTCCTCCTGGGTTTTTCCACGGAGGCAATGTTATTTCACATGTATTTTCTAATTGTTGCATTTATATTTAAGTAGCCCGTGAAGATGGAATTAGTTGATTGTTCCTCTAGACTGATTTTTTTTGAAAGGAATTAAGTGGAAGGAGATGTCAACCTTCATATTCAGGTAGTGATATTCGTTTTAAATTTAAGTGAATTAAGTGTAAGTGCCTGTATTATGACCATATTTGTCATGCTGCTCTCTAACGGTTCTATCTAGACACTTGTTTGGTAGCCATTCCATTATTCAACCGATAGCTTCAGGTGAAAATAAAGGAAAATATGGTGTTGTTTATTAGATCTCGCTAACGTATTTTAAACTATTAGGAATGAAGTCTGAATATTTTATAAATTCTATCTTTGTATTCAATTTTATAAAGCATAACTGGAAATAATATACTGGTGTGATATAAACTGGAAAAAAAGAAAAGAAAAAGTCAGAAAATATTTCCAAGATGTACTGCTTCCCAAACTTTGTTTTGTGGAACACTAATATTTGAGGGAAGTCTGGTAGGTTTCATTGGGATGGAAGAGAAAGAGGTCTTTTATTATGTATTCTCTGAGAAAAAGTACAGCAAATTGTAGTGACTGAAAACAATCATTTTGTTATATATAGGATTTTATGGGTGAGGCATTTGGGTAGGGTTCAGCAGGCTGATTTCCTCTGCTCCATATGTTGCTGAAGTCACTGTAATTTGAAGCTATCAGATGGGATAGTGTGCAGTCCCCAAGGCAGCCTCATTCAGATGTCTGACCACTAGCGTGGAGAGCCCAAAAGTTGGTTTCAAGAGTGACTATGTTACTTGAGCACCTACATGTGTCCTCTTCTCATTGGAGTTATTGGACTTACATCTAGGGTTCCCTGGAATGTTATTTTAAGTGTGGAAGTTGTAGACTTTCTTTTGAGATAGCTCCAGATTCTATCATTCTATGACATTTCATTAATCAAGCTTGTCGCTAAAGCTAATCCAAACTAAGAGAGGGGAATTAGATTCCATCTTTTAGTGAGAGAATGAGTAAAACATCTGGGGCCATCTTTAGCCCATCACAAAGAAGGTTTTGGTTGAAAATTTTGATTTCCTGATTTGAGGTTTCTTAGAAACATTAATACTTGTATAAGACACTATAGATTGTTAAGTGGTTGTGATGTAATGCCACTTGCCTAGACTTCTTTGAGAAAAATTACTTTTTCCTAAAAACCTTTCCTGGAATGTTTTCTTCTTTAAGTGTACTTTCTAAGTATTACTTTTAATAGTCTTAGTCACTGATACTCCTTCCTACCCAGATATCCATCTAGTTTCTATTTCCATGTTATTTATTTACACTGAGTTTAAAAATTTTATGAGTGAATATTTGCTTGTATAAATTGCTTTTTAAAAACAGCTTTTGAGACGCAATTCACATATCATATAATTCACCCACATAAAGAACATAATTCAATGGATTTAATATATTCACAGACATTTGAAACCATCTCCACAGTCAACTCTAGATTTTTATCACCTCAAAAAGAAACACTACAGTCTTTATCTATTGCTTTCCTACCCCCAACCCACTGCAACCCTAAACAACCACTAATCTACATTCTGTCTCTATAGATATCTGTATTCCGTACATTTTGTTTGAATGGATTCATATAGCATGTAGTCTCTTTTGATTGGCTTCTTTCACTTAGTATGTTTTCAGGGTTTCATCCACACTTTAACATGTATCGGTACTTCATTTTGGTAGGAAAATGACATTTCCTTGTACAGATATACTACATTGTTTAACACTTATTCATTGATGGAAAATTAGTTTCCACTGTGTCATTATTAAAAATAATGCTGCTATAAATATTCATGTATACATTTTTATGTGGACATATGTTATCATTTATCTTGGGTATATACCTGGAAGTGATTTTCTAGGTAATTTGACAATTCCATGTTTAATTGTTTGAGAAACTACCAGTTTTCCAAAGTAGCTGAATTATTTCACATACCTACCAGCAGTGTATGAGTATTCTGATTCCTATAAATCTTCACCAACACTTATTGTTTGATTTTCTTTCATTGTAGTCATCCTAATGTATGTGAAGTTGTATTTTATTGTGGGTTTGGTTTGAACTTCTCTGATCACTAATAATATCAAGCCTCTTCTCATGTGCTTATTAGTCATTTACATATATTCCTTGGAAAAATATTCAGGCAATTTACTTGTTTCTTAAATTGGGTTATCTTTATTGACTTCCAAGAGTTCTTTCTATATTCTAAAAGCAAGAACCTTGTAGCACATATATGATTTTTAAAACTTTTCTTCCATTCTATGGGCTCTCCTTTCACTTTATTGAAGATGTCATTTGGAGCGTAAGACTATGATCTTTAATGAAGTCAAATTTATTTATTTTTTCTGTAGTTATTCAAAATTTTGGTGTCATATCTATGAAATCTTTGATAAATGCAAAGTCATGAAGAATTACCTTCACATTTTCTTCTAAAAGTTTTATATTTTTAACTTCTACATTTAGACTCTTAGTGCATTTCTACTTAACTTTTGTTTATGATGGGAGGTAACAATCTAATGTCCTTCAATCACATGTGTCTAACCTAGAATCATGTGTAAAACAAACAAACAAACAAAAACAAAAACAACAAAAACCCTGTTCTTTCCCAGTACAAGAAGTGAAGTTGGAAACAGGCTTGATGCAATGAACAGCAAGCTGAAAGAAGCAAAGGAATGAGTTAATAACCTAGATGACAAATGATGGGAAAAACTGAAACTGAACAAAATAAAGTAGACATGCAACATGAGAATAAACTTAGGGAACTCAGTGACTCTATCAAAGGTAATAACTTTCATATTGTAGGATTCCCAGCAGAAGACAGAAAAGGGGACAGAAATTTTGTTCAAAGAAAGAAGCTGAAAACTTCTCTAATCTGCAGACATCTAGACCCAGGAAGCACAGAAAACTTCCATCAAATTTTTTTAAAAAACGGGCCAACACCAACACATATTGTAATTAAATTTGCAAAATATAGTGAGAAAGTTAAAATATCTTAAAAGCAGCAAGACAAAAGAAGTCTTTAACTTATAAGGAAAAGCCCATAAGACTTGCTGGAGATTTTTCTTCTTCTTCTTCTTTTTTAATTTAATTTTATTTTTTTCCCTGTTGCAATATTCATTGTTTATGCACTACCCCCAGTGCTCTATGCAATCCGTGTCCTCCATAATACCCACCACCAGGCTCACCCAACTCCCCACCCTCCTCCCCTCCAAAACACTCAGTTTATTTCTCAGAGTCCACAGTCTCTCATCATTCATCTAGCTGGAGATTTTTCAAAGGAAACTTGGCAAGCCAGAAGGGCGTGGCATGATATACTCAAAGTGTTAAAAAGGAAAATCTGCAGCCAAGAATACTCTATCCAGCAAAGCTAACATTCAGAATAGAGGGAAAGATAAAGAATTTCCCAGATAAACAAAAACCAAAGGAGTTTATGATCACTATACCACTCTACAAGGAATATTAAAAGGGACTCTTTGAGTGCAAAGGAGAGGCCAAAAGTGACAAAGAGAGGAAAAGGTCAGAGAAAATCTCCACAAACAATGACAAAACAGGTAATAAATGGCAATAAATACATGTCTATGAAAAGTTACTTTGAATGTAAATGGACTAAAGGCTCCAGTGAAAAGACATAGAGTGTCAAAATGGATACAAATACAAGACCCATCTACATACTGCCTACAAATTCACTTGAGACCTAAAGACACCTTCAGATTGAAAGTGAAAACACTTAAGTTGCAAATGAATGTCAAGGGAAAGCTGGAGTAACAATACTTATATCCGGCAACTAGAATTTAAAACAAAGAATGTAAAAAGAGACAAAGAAGGGCAGTATATGTCATAAAGGAGATAACACAACAAGAAGATCTAACTACTGTAAATATTTATGCACCCAGACATGGGAGGTCCCAAATATTTAGAAGAATTAATAACAAAACATAGAGGAACTCACTGATGATAATACAAGAGTAGGAGACATTAGCACCCCATTTACAGCAATGGACAGATCATCTAAACTGAAAATAAACAAGGAAACAATGGCTCTGAATGACACAGTGGAACAGATGGACTTGACAGATACATTCAGAATACTCCATCCTAAAACAGCAGAATACACATTCTTTTCAAGTGCACATGGAACATTCTCCAGAATATATCACATATTTGATCACATAATAAGCCTCAAAAAAATACAAAAAAACTATAAGATACCTAGGAATAAACCTAACCAAAGAGACTAAGAATCTATACACAGAAAATTATAAAGTACTCATGAAAGAAACTGAGGAAGACACAAAAAAATGGAAAAATGTTCCATGCTCCTGGATTGGAAGAATAAATATTGTGAAAATGTCTATGCTACCTAAAGCAATCTACACATTTAATGCAATCCCTATCAAAATACCATCCATTTTTTTCAAAGAAATGGAACAAATAATCCTAAAATTTATATGGAACCAGAAAAGACCTCGAATAGCCAAAGGAATATTGAAGAACAAAGCCAAAGTTGGTGGCATCACAATTCCGGACTTCAAGCTCTATTACAAAGCTGTCATCATCAAGACAGCATGGTACTGGCACAAAAACAGACACATAGATCAGTGGAACAGAACAGAGAGCCCAGAAATCGACCCTCAACTCTATGGTCAACTAATCTTCGACAAAGCAGGAAAGAATGTCCAATGGAAAAAAAGACAGCCTCTTCAATAAATGGTGCTGGGAAAATTGGACAGCCACATGCAGAAAAATGAAATTGGACCACTTCCTTACACCACACACGAAAATAGACTCCAAATGGATGAAGGACCTCAATGTGAGAAAGGAATCCATCCAAATCCTTGAGGAGAATGCAGGCAGCAACCTCTTCGACCTCAGTCGTAGCAACATCTTCCTAGGAACAACGGCAAAGGCAAGGGAAGCAAGGGCAAAAATGAACTATTGGGATTTCATCAAGATCAAAAGCTTTTGCACAGCAAAGGAAACAGTTAACAAAACCAAAAGACAACTGACAGAATGGGAGAAGATGTTTGCAAACGACATATCAGATAAAGGGCTAGTATCCAAAATCTATAAGGAACTTAGCAAACTCAACACCCAAAGAACAAACAATCCAATCAAGAAATGGGCAGAGGACATGAACAGACATTTCTGCAACGAAGACATCCAGATGGCCAACAGACACATGAAAAAGTGCTCCACGTCACTCGGCATCAGGGAAATACAAATCAAAACCACAATGAGATATCACCTCACACCAGTCAGAATGGCTAAAATTAACAAGTCAGGAAATGGCAGATGCTGGCGAGGATGTGGAGAAAGGGGAACCCTCCTCCACTGTTGGTGGGAATGCAAGCTGGTGCAACCACTCTGGAAAACAGCATGGAGGTTCCTCAAAATGTTGAAAATAGAACTACCCTATGACCCAGCAATTGCACTACTGGGTATTTACCCTAAAGATACAAACATAGTGATCCGAAGGGGCACGTGTACCCGAATGTTTATAGCAGCAATGTCTACAATAGCCAGACTATGGAAAGAACCTAGATGTCCATCAACAGATGAATGGATAAAGAAGATGTGGTATATATACACAATGGAATACTATGCAGCCATCAAAAGAAATGAAATCATGCCATTTGCGACGACGTGGATGGAACTAGAGCATATCATGCTTAGTGAAATAAGTCAATCGGAGAAAGACAACTATCATATGATCTCCCTGATATGAGGACATGGAGAAGCAACATGGGGGGGTAGGGGGATAGGAGAAGAGTAAATGAAACAAGATGGGATTGGGAGGGAGACAAACCATAAATGACTCTTAATCTCACAAAACAAACTGGGGGTTGCTGGGGGGAGGTGGGATTGGGAGAGGGGGAGCGGGCTATGGACATTGGGGAGGGGAGGCGAACCATAAGAGACTATGGACTCTGAAAAACAACCTGAGGGTTTTGAAGGGTCAGGGGTGGGAGGTTGGGGCAACCTGAGGGTTTTGAAGGGTCAGGGGTGGGAGGTTGGGGGAACAGGTGGTGGGTAATGGAGAGGGCACGTTTTGCATGGAGCACTGGGTGTTGTGCAAAAAGAATGAATACTGTTACACTGAAAAAAATAAATAAAATGAAAAAAAAAAAGACTGAAATCATACCATGAAGCTTTTCTGACCACACTGTTAAGAAACTAGAAATTAACAACAAGAAAATTTGGAAAAGCCAAAAATACATGAAGGTTAAACAACACACTACTAAGCAATGAATGAATCAATTAGAAAATCAAAGAAGAAATTTAAAAATGTACAGAAACAAATGAGAATGTAAACACCATGGTCCAAAACCTGGAGGACGCAGCAAAAGCAGTTCTAAGAGGGAATTACAAAGCAACACAGGCTTAACACAAGAAGCAAGAGAAATTTCAAATAAACAACTTAACGTTGCACCTAAAGGAGTTAGAAAAAGAATAAATGAAGCCTAAAGCGGGAGGAAGGACATAATAACAATTAGAGCAAAAATACATGATATAGAAAATAAAATAAAAGTAGGACAAATCTATGAAACCAGGAACTGGTTCTTTGAAAAAAAAAATCAATGAAACTGATAAACCAGTAGACAAACTTACCAAGAAAAAAGGAGACAGAACCCCAAAAATGTAAAATCACAAAAGAGAGAGAGGAAATAACAACCAACAACAAAGAAATACAAGCAATTTTAAGAGACTGATGAAACTCTATATGCCAACAAATTGAACAACCTGGAAGAAATGGATAAATTCTTAGAAAAACATAAACTACCAAAACTGAGTCAGGAAGAAACAGAAAATTTGATTGAACAGACCAATTATCAGCAATGAAGATAAGTCAAAAACTCCCAATAAAGAAAAGTCTAGGGCTAGATGGTTCCACCAGGGAATTCTACCAAATATTTAAAGAGGAGTTAATGCCTATCCTTCTCTAATTATTCCAACAAATCGAAAAGGAATGACAGCTTTCCAATTCATTCTATGAAGCCACCATTACCCTGATACCAAAACCAGATAAAAACTCCACTAAAATAATGAACTACAAGCCAATATCCCTGATTAACACAGATGCAAAAATTCTAAATAAATACTAGCAAAATTAATCCAACAATACACTTAAACACTCATTCAGCATGATCAATTAGGATTTATTCCTGGGTTGCAAGAGTGGTTCAATATTCACAAATCAATCAACAAGACACAACACACAAAAGAAAGTATAAGAACCATATGATTATTTCAGTAGATGCAGAAAAAACATTTAACAATGTACATCTATTTAGGATAAACCAGATTTAGAGTGAACATATGTCAACATAATAAAGTCCATATACAAAAAAAAAAATAGATAACATCATCCTTAATGGGAGAAAACTAAGAACTTTTCCTCTATAGTCAGGAACAAGACAGGGATGTCCGCTCGCATCACTGTCATTTAACATAATATTAGAAGTCATAGCCACAGTAATCATACAATAAAAGGCATCCAGATTGAAAAGAAAGAAGTAAAACCTTCATTATTTGCTGGTGACATGATACTCTATAAAGAAAATCTGAAAGACTTCACCAAAAACTTGCTATCACTGATACACGAGTAAAGTCACAGGATACACGATCGAGGTACAGAAATCAGTTGCACATCTATACACTAATCGTGATGCAGTAGAAATGGAAATTGAGGAATCAATCCCAATTACATGCATACCAAAATAATAAGATACCTAATAATAAACCTAACCAAAGAGGTGAAAGACTTGTACTCTGAAAACTAAAAAACACTGATGAAAGAAATTTAAGATGACACAACGAAATGGAAAGACACTTGGGAAAAAAGACTTTAAGGTCAAATGTTTGGTATTGTAAGCACAGGAAGGTTCCTCCCAGCTGTCTTCTTCCCTGCTACCTGGTTCTCTCCTGCAAATGGGCCATCCTAGTACCTGTGTTGTATCTTCACTCTTTCCATTATCTCTTCCCAACTGCCTTTTGGCACTACCTCCAGTGTTCTTCAGAACACTTTAAGGTTGGAAGTTCTTCTTGCTCTTCTGCAGATAAAGTCGGTTCCTTTGTGCATAGAGTTAGAGCTATCTGTTTATGGCTGGCTTCTCCTCCCAGGTAACATCTCAGAGCCAGGGCTCTGGAGTTGGGAGTAGAGACAATGGTGAGCTTCTCTCTGAATGACATCCTCTATACTCTAGAAGATGAGCACTTGGGAGAGTGGAGGTAGCTTGAGGTCCTCCTGCCTTGCATCTCCTGGCATAGAACGATTTTCTCATGATCCAGGAGAAGGCCCATCAGGGTGCCATATCCTCAGCATTTTGCACTCAAGGTAAATCTGGTATTTTATGAGTAGGGAAGGGGTAACAGAAGGACTCTGTCTCTCAACAGCAGTGTCCAGGACTTAGTCTTGGTAACAAGTAGCTGGGGTAGGAGAGAAACTCTCAAGTCTGCTCTTCTTGAAAAGAAAGCTTTCTGGGCAGTGGAAGAGGGAAACCTGAGATCTCAGAATCCGCACTTCATAAGCTTGAGGGATAAGGGAGAGTGTGACCTTTGTTCAAATATTACACTTTAAATTATATATATATATATATGTATATATATATATGTATGTATATATGTATGCATATATATTTTAAGCCTTATATTATAACCAGATGAATTAATTTTACTAGTGCATCTCTGAAGATGCAGAGTATTATCATCAGGGACATGCTGATTGCGGAATTTTAGGCATTCTCATCAGTAAGTGGAGTGAACTCTGTGAGAAAGACGTTCTGTACACCCTAAATTGTATGACAGCTTGGGACATCTCCCGCTGCAGGCAGGGCCAGCTCTAGTTTTGTTTTTCTCCTCTAAACATAATTGTATTGTTAAAGTTTGTATTAAAAGTGCAAATAAAAAATAAACAAATTGGTGAACAGCATATTAAATGGAAAAGCTTGTTCATTTACAAGGAAGAGATACAAATGCATGATGTGACAGACACAAGACATAAAGTTTCCAAATCTAAGCTTTATAAAGCTAGTTTGAAGTAGTTCATGATTTTTATAACAAAATGCACATTAGTCAATCATAAGTTATTTTATCTTTCCATTTACTCATTTTTACTTGCTAAATACTCTCAGCTCTCCCACCTTATTTTAGTATCATGATACTGAATTGTATATATCATGAAGAAAAAGAAAGGTGCTCTAATGAATTCCTCAGTGGATTTTATTATGAACTGCGATTCCTTAATATATTCTTAACATATTCTTTTCTGCTGAAGGACTTGTCAAGTTAAAAATAACTGAGCCTAATATTATGCTCTTATCATCTATTTATAGAAACTCAGGGAGTAAGTTCTATCACTTTACAGTCGAACTAAAGAAAAACTGAGTCTGGCTTCAACGGTATGGAGAAAATATGGAGCTTCTAAGTAACACTATTTGTGCTCCAAAGAGTAGCCAAAGATTTAAAATCTACTTGAAAACCTTCAAGCAATGAAGGAATAAATACAGAAACTAGATCAAAATAACTGGAAATAAATATTTCATAGTTTTAATTATAATTACAAAATAAACAGTATTTGATATATAAAACGTGGCAACGTAAATTATTAAACTTTTATCTTTGAAACCAGAAATACAGCCGTTTAATCTACTATCACATAACAACTGTATGCGTTTATATGAAGATTTATGTAAAGTCTTCACACTTCATCTTAGCCAAAAGGCCGAGAAGCGATTTATACGAAGAGTCTTAACCACAAATGTGTAACAATTTAAAATATACATTCAAAGAACAAAGTTTCAAACTATCTAGAGCAACCCAGGAAATGGGAGAAAATATTTGCCAAAATCACATGTCAGGTGGGAGATTAATATCCAGAATATATAGAGAACATTTAAAACTCAACAGCAAAGAGCCAAATCTCCAGTGTAACAATGCGTAAGGGACTAGAAAGAAATTTTTCCAAAGATGATATACAAATGACTAAGGAGCACATGTAAAGATGCTCCACATCAGTCATCATTAGGGAAATACAAATTAAAACTACAAAATGACACTAGTTAGGATGGATATTCAGAGAGGAAGATAGAGGATGCCTGGGTGACTCTGCCTTCAGCTCAGGTCATGATCTCAGGATCCTGGGATCGAACCCCACATAGGGCTCTCTGTTCAGCAGGGAGCCTGATTCTCCCCTCTCTCTCTGCCTGCCTCTCTGCCTACTTGTGATCTCTCCCTGTGTCAAATAAATAAATCTTAAAAAAAAAAAAGAGGAAGAAAGAAAGAGAAAAAGAGCCATTGATGAAGGAAACTATGAGTAAATATGAATAAATTTTTAGACAACCTGAGGGTTTTGAAGGGTCAGGGGTGGGAGGTTGGGGGAACAGGTGGTGGGTAATAGGGAGGGCACGTTTTGCATGGAGCACTGGGTGTTGTGCAAAAACAATGAATACTGTTACGCTGAAAAAATAAATAAAATGGAAAAAAAAAGTTTACTGATTAAAAAAAAAAACCTAAAATAGAAAAGATTACAGAAACTAAAATTTGCCCTTTGATAATAGTGTTAAAATATATAGATCACCAGCAATAGTAATCAAAGAGAGAGAAAAATCACAAATTACTAAATTTGATGACAAAATGTCAGATGTCATATATGGATCCTGCAGTTATTTAAAATATTGAGTATAATACAAGGTTACAGAAAATATACCATTATGCATGAAAATTTCTATGAAATATAAAAATTCCAACAAAATTTTGTAGAACTGAAGGATGATATTATCAATTAAAAATATTGAGTGTGAGGGACCAGGATGGCTCAGTTGGTTAAGTATAATAATCTCTATTTTGGCTCTGGTCATAATCTCAGGGTCATAAGGTGGAGCTCCACCATAAGGCTCTGGGGGCCATAGAGTCTACTTGAGATTTTCTCTCTCAATCTGTCCCTCTCCATCTGCTTGTGCTCCAATCTCTTCCAAAAAAAAAAAAAAATTCAATGTGAAAATGAGGGCCTATATGTTAAAAAAGTTAGAAAAAGAAATACTACTATATTCACATATGTGCACATGATATACAAAACTAATAGCTGCCCTAAATAACATTGCAATCCACTAGACATAATAATAATTTTTAAAGGCTCGTTTACTCAGGCCAAAAAATTCAGCTTGCAAAATTTTTAGGAAGAACTCTTAAAGGTATCAATAAGCAAATAAGAAAGGAGTCAAAAAACTAAAAGAAATATGCTCTTCTTGAATAGAAGACCCATTAGAAAATAGAAAAATATTAATTATTACACAATACCTTATTAAAAATGTCTTAACAAAAATAAAAATAAAATTATTTTTAAAACTAAATAAACAATAAAAAAACCTAAATAAACTGATCAAAATGTTATAAAATATTCCCAGAAATTCTGAAAAGAAGGAGAAAGAATGAGCAAGAAGTTCTACCCAATACCTAACAGTTGCTAAGTAATAACGTAACAGGATAATGAGGTTTTTGGTATAGGAGTAGACAAAAACATCAACAGAAAAAACTACACTTTAATTCAGTAAAAATTGTTTGAACAATCATGTGGCAATTTTTAAAAGAAAACAAGCTGGATTCTTAGGACTTCTGTCATCCCAGACTGAATTCCAGAAAGATCAAGACTAGTTCCTAGAATGTATGTGAACTTCACAAGAGATAAAAAAGTAACCCAACAGAAAATACAAACAAGGAATAAGAATACACATTTGTAGAATAAGAACCATGAAATATCCTCAAACATTAGTTGGCTTTGCTTAGTATAACTGTAAGACACATTAAATATATTTGACATACCTTTTTTTTTTTACCTGCCATATTGGCAAATGTCGAAAAGTCTAACAAAGCTCCTTGTTCCTACCACTTAAGCAGCCCCTTTTACATTTTTCATTTGGGAGAACAATGTGAATCACAATGTGAGGGGTGCCTGTGGGGCTCAGTCCATTGAGCATCCTGATTTCTGCTTAGGTCATGATCTCAACCTGGTGAGATCCAGCCCCTGCCTCTGTGCTGGGTGGGGAGCGTACTTAAGATTCTTTCTTTCTCTCTGCCCCATCCTCCTTCTCTCTCTCTCTCTAAAGAAAAGAAAGTAACTCGTTCATGAAAACTAGAAAACAATTTATAAATTCCACTTAAATATCCCAAAAGGCACACTGATACCAGGAATGATTAGGACCTGCTTCTGGGGACTGAAATTTGTTGTTTTTTTTCTGTCCCACCAAGAGGGCTTCTCCATAATCATGCCCACAGAAGAAATGCTAGAAAATCTGACAACTTTTCCCTCCCTCAGTTTGGGTGGGATTCACAACAATGGCATTCACATTTTCTTAGCATATATGTGTCCACTTAATACCCAGAGGGCTGGCTCACCTGCCGTAATTCTTTTGTCTATTTTGAGTTTCCACCTGGTGAATTTATTACTTTCTTCAAAGAAAAGTAATTAAACATTTAATACAGGTATAAGAGAATAGAAATGATCAAACTCTTTGATTTCACCCCATGCAACTATACAGACCATGTATTTTCAGCACTGCTGATAATAATGGTAAGTAATAGACCTGTGCAAATGAAGTGTATTATATAATTTAATATGACGATTAATTAGAAAAGATATGATGACTTTGTAAAACATTATTATTTTAAGCTAAAATTAACTACCTTAAATACATTTTTATCAACTTTTTACCCAGAAAACATGAAAGCTACCATATTTAGAAACATTAATTATATAATATTTTAATATTTGCATTAAAATAATACCAATATAGATTCCACTGTGCAGCATAAATAAGAAACCAGTTACTTCTAAATAGGAAAATAAATGCAAGAAACATGAAGAAGGGGTAGTATCATAAGTATTGAACATTCTAACCCAAGCTTGCCTTAATTAAAAAAAAGATTTATTAATTACTAATAAAAGAATAGAAGTAGCCCTACTAATAGTTGCAAGGAAAATCAAAGAAATTTAGTAAAATATTAAAATTTAAAAAACAGAAAATTTTATAATTTTTATTGCAAAAATTATGTATGGGGTAAATCACAAAATGGAAAGAAATATTTAATTATGTTTATTGCAATGCTTATGATACAAATAGAGTAGAGACACATATCTTTTTCCTTCTGATGAGTTAAATATTTACAATTATTCTAATAGCTTGCTTTTTCC
This sequence comes from Meles meles, assembly GCF_922984935.1. Taxonomy (NCBI): domain Eukaryota; kingdom Metazoa; phylum Chordata; class Mammalia; order Carnivora; family Mustelidae; genus Meles; species Meles meles. Next base: position 100,480,011 of record NC_060075.1, read on the forward strand.
CTGATTCTCAAACTTAGTGACTTGTAGACCATCACTAATGACTACTAATGCAGTTCAAATCAAAGAGACATTTTAACATATGTTTTTCAAGCCATATAAAATGTGATATATCACATTTTTCTACTAAAGCATTTAGGATTTTTTTTTTATATACATTGCAGTGTGTTATTTTATTATAGACAAGGTAACCGTACATATAAGAGCTTACTTCTGGATTGTTTTTTGTTTCATTGTTTAGTTTGTTTATTCTCACAATAGTAACACACACACACACACACACACACAATAGATTTATAATGGTAGTATAGTTTTCTAGTTTTGTGATTCTTCTTCAAGATAGCCTTGGCTATTCCCTGGCCTTTGAATTTCCATACGAATTTAAATCAGTTGCATTTAGGATTTTTTAAATCATTTCTTTACTATACATCTTAAAAATTTTATACATTGCCACATGAAGGGCTTTTTTATTAACAAAAGAAGATGCATTTCATGCTTAAAAGTGTGCTCATAACTATCCGGATCTGACATCCATTAAATATCTCTCTCTAGAATACAATATGTTCTTTTTATCTGCACACCACTTGGGAAAGGAAGGGGAGATAGATGTCTTTTTTCTCAGCCCTAGAGTGATTTTCTCATTTATCTCTTCAGGGTTTTGTTTTTTGATCCAAATTGGCAGATTTCTTCTCGAGCAGATACTTCTTTTTTTTAAGATTTTATTTATTTATTTATTTATTTGACAGAGACAGAGATCACAAGTAGGCAGAGAGGCAGACAGAGAGAGAGAGGAGGAAGCAGGCTCTCTGCTGAGCAGAGAGCCGGATGCGGGGCTTGATCCCAGGACCCTGACATCATGACCTGAGCCGAAGGCAGAGGCTTTAACCCACTGAGCCACCCAGGCGCCCCACAAGCGGTGACTTCTAAATAAAATGTACCAAACTGTAATACACCTAAAGTACACAAATCTAAAGTGCACAGTGTTATAAAGTGAACACAACCCCAACCTCATGAAACCACTCCCCAAAACTTCCCTGCCACGCTCTCCGCTTCATTCAGTTTTCCACCCGTAGTCCACCTTCAGCAAAGGGTCCCTTCCTAGGTTCAACCATCATGCTCCCCCACGCTGCCTGTCCTGCTGTCTGTCACTGTATTGAGCCTGGTCCTTCCCTATCACAGATGGCTCTTTCCCAAAGTCAGTCCCAATGTGAACATCCCCCACCCCCAACGCCGCCCATGTGGACTTCTGACTCTGATATTTCACTATTGCTTTCTCAGAAATCCTTCTGAAATGATCAATATATTTCTGTCACACTCTCATTCCACCTTATCTGTTCATTATAACTTTATGCTTCTATTTCATAGTTAAAATCCTCTTGTATTTTCTTGAGAATGACAACTTCTTAACATTTTCTTCTCACGTCTCTAAAGGGTATGCTCAAAGGTTTTATTCTAACCCAATCCTTAAACTCAAGTCACCTTTTTCTATATACAGTTTTTCCTTCCTGGCTCGCGTTTGGATCCTTCTGTGTCTCATTTGTGCAGAAAGTCCATCCAGACCCGGTGGCTCCCAGCAGTTGAGCATGCGGCTGTGTGTACTTCTTGGGTACCATTCTCTCGGCCACTTACAGATCTGCATGAAGGCTGGTGTGTCTGGTCTTAAACCTCTCCTGCAAAGTAACAGGCTTTCATTTAAGGGGACTCCGTAGGACTGGGTCTTCCTGCCTTCCTACCTGTTTCCCTGGCATGTTTATTTGATATAGTACATGAAAACTTGCAGACCCTCAGAAAGGACTCCTCTTTCTTCTCTCCCACATTTTATTTTCAGCAAACTCAGCTCTCAGAATATCACCTTTCCAAGACCCTCTCCCTTCTGGTTTCGAGTGTTTGGAGATTTGAAATTCCTTGGTAGTGGGGAAAAAAAAAAAAATCCCGTGATGGAAATAGTGGTGGACAGAACATCCTAAGTCTTTCTCATTGGTGTTGAGATGTTGAGTCTTTTTCAGGATGTCCTACCTCCAAATGCCATTCTAGGTAAATTTTACTAGTGTTATATTGAGAAGAAATCCTCTTACATTCTGCTGCTCTCTGTCAATCCTAGTCATAACTGCTCCTGTTTATGGGTTAGTTTTCATTTTTCTTTGGCTCATAGGTACTCATTATTTGTGAACATGACGAGTGAGTAAGTCAGCTGAAGGTAGGATAGGGGAATCATGGGATCTAGTAAAGCCTTCTTTCCTCCCCACATTCAGCCACATTTGTCAATTTGAGAAGCAATTCTGCTCTCATTCTGAAAACTGAATCTCAAGGGGAGATTTCAGAGCTTCCTGAATTTTTTGCAAGCTACTCAACATCACTCTCTTCTCCAAAGTGAGGACAGTATACCACATTGACCTCCAAGGATTGCAGTCAAGATCAAAGTACGTAGCTCATGAAAATAATTGAGAGAACAGATGGCAACCAGTAAAGGCCCACTGAAAGTTGCTGCTGGTCGTGTTTCCACTTGCCGTGGTGAAGTTGCTTGATGTCCCTCAATGTATGCTCTTCTGCTTTTCCTCAACAATGTAATCCCTAAATACTCTCTTTGTATGTGACAACGCAGAATAAACACAGCATTTCCCAGCTTCCTTGGGGTGAAGTGTGTGAGTAACTTCTGGCCCATATGAATGGTCATGAAAAAAGTAAATGCAACTTCTTAGAAGGGGTCTTGATAGGTGGAGAGCTACACTACTTTCTCCTCCTGCTGGCTGGAATACAGATTTAATGGCTGTAGCTCTGGTACCCCTCTGGGCCATACTGCTGCAGGAGAGCAGTGAGATAAAAGGGAGCTGGGACCTCTCTACCAGTACTGTTTGGTAGTACTGACTGTCCATTTCACATGGCAAATAAATACAATCTTCTATGTGGAGCCACCTTTCATTTGGATGTTGGGTCCATGCAGTGGCTGCATCTAATCAGAAATAAGTACTGTGCTTTCTGTTGTTCTGTGCTTTTGCTTCAATTTTCATCTAAATGCTGATGACTCTTTTTTTTTTTTTTTTTTTTTTAATCTCCAGTTCAGACCTTTCCTCTGAGATCTAAGCCCATGGACAGCTAGTGAACTGGCACGTCCAGCCTGGAATTCCAGCCAGGAATCCCCAGGACATCTCAAATTCAATAAACATGAAACTCATGATCTCCTTTCCTGTTCTCACATCTAGTGCTGTTCCAGGGCTCCCTTTCTCTGTTTCAGGCCCTGCATTCATCTTAAATAAGCTAGGAATCTGGAAACCCCCATGGCCACTACTGCCTACTTCTCTAGATTCAAAACTTTATGAAGTCTTGTTGATTCTATCTACAAAACACTTGAATTTTTCCATTCGTCTCTGCCTTCTCCACAGCATACATGAGTCATCATGAATGATAAATATCACAAATTACCTTCTAGATCTCCAGTTCTTTGCCACTCACAACGCTGTTCTCCGCAAAGTGGTGAGGTGACATTTTTTATAAAGAAATGCCTTTTCTAACGTTTATAGGAGAAAAACCCACGTTGTTATCCTAGACTTCATGGAACCACATTCTCTAGTGCCCACCTCCATTCCATGTTCTGCCTCACATTGAGAACCCCAGATTTATTGGCTTCTTTGGTCCTGGGAAATTTTATGCTCCATTTAGTTACAACTGTTTTGTGCTTACTTTTCCTGGAAGGATGTCCCTAGCCTTCCACCATGGAAACGTACTGAAACAGAACACTATTCAGAAGGAAACACATAAACACAGTCCAGTATATAGGAATGATAGAACAGCGAAGTGGGAGACTTTTGTCCAGTTGCCCTGAGGAGAGCCCTGGGGTTCGCATGGTAAGGAGATGATGGATTGAGGCACCCAGGTAGAAACAGCACTCCTGGAAGGTGAGTGGTCTTTTCAGCATAAAACCCTCCCCCTTTCGTTATTTGAAGAAGTTTCTCAGTTAAACCAATAAACCAGTCATGCCCACATCCCCCAGGATTGCAGTGAGCCTTTTCTCAATCTAGGAAAAGACCTCGCAGAAAACAGATCTATATCCCTAGCAGCACAAAATCAAGAACTCTTATCTGCACTCTGAATTATAAATAGAGAAACCTGGACCAGCAAACACATGAGCAAATTTATCAGGGTAAAAAAGAAAGACCAAATCAATAGATGATGGAGAGTGGTAATCCACAGATAACTCCAGGAGCAGAGGAGCACTTTACGGCAACTCCCTGCTGTTTACCTCTGGGGCCCACAAATCTGGTGGGGTGCTGGGCATTCACAAGCTTAAGTGGCCAGGAGTAAACAGGGTTTTTCTGGTAACGGTATGCTGAACACACATTTGATTGCTTTAGAGTATATAAAAAAATGTAAAAATCCAAACAGGTCATTAACATACGGTCCGTTGGACCTAGGCTTGGTATTTCAGTTTCAGTTATTGAGCAAAATGCAGAGTAACATTGTGGTTTCTCCCGACCCTCCGTTTCTTCTAGTGGAAAGGCAGATCTTGGTGAGGCGTCCAGGCTAACAAGAACTCTTACCTCCAGGGTGGTTGCAAGCAATGGAGTTGTAACAGGCACTACTGTTTACTTGGAGGTCAGTGAGAAGGGTAATGGTGAGGCTAAGGATACGCTGATTACTCCGGATAACCCGCTAACCCACACGTTCTCCTCCCACTTCGCCAGGTCCTTGCATTTGCTTGTACCAAGTCTAGCTAAAGCCCCTGTGTTAACCAGATTTATCTTACATGTCTGTTTCATGCAGATGTGGTCAAATGAGCTATACGTTTCTCTGTCTGCCGTCAGATGTTCCAGCTTTCCTTAAAATGTACCCGTCTTATAGAACACAGTTCAAGTCTGCAGTAAACAGCCTGCAGACTGTTGTTTTTCCTACTGTATTCCAAATCTGCTGCTTTGGTAGAACCCCAACTTGAGTCCCAAATCACAAAAGGCAGGAGATTAGCCACTTTAATCCTCTTCAAAGAATCCTCCTTGCTTCTTTTCCTAATACAGGTAAGTCAATTCCAAACTATACACTTTGCCACTTGCAAATCCAGTAATGGTCCCAACTTCTGCTGAGCCAGGAGTTTTTCAATGACAAGTCAGAGAAATCCATTACAAATTAGCTTATGCAAAATGAGAATTTGGGGCTCAGTGAGCTAAAAAGACCAGGGAGTTTTTGTTTGTTTGTTTGTTTGTTTGTTTGTTTGTTTTAGTTGTGGGTCCTCATGGATGTGGATGCTTTCAGAATGTCACCAGGGGATGGCTGGCGTGGAAAGATTCCATCTCTTAGATCTACTCGCTCCTGTGTTTGCCTGTGAGTGCTGACTTTTACTCTTTTCTGTGTTGGGGGCAGTTGCCAAGAGCCAGTTGGGGTAATGAGGTCATTAGAGTTGATGAGGGCAGCAGGGCAGGGATCCTTTCCCTACTAACTGTCACGTTAGCCCTCCAAAAGGCCTCTGACACACTTGGAGTCAGGTGAAAGGACCCCCTGAGCCATCACACACTACAGTGTTTCCTTTCTTGACATAGTCCCAGCCTGGGCCACCCCAGATCACATCTGTAGAGAGACAAGCAGGTCCCCGAATTAAGTGAAGCAAGGAAGAGAGGTAACAGATTTCCATTTGAGTGGTAAAGTGTTATTATTTAGAGCTTCAGAAACACCTACATAAGACCTAAAATATAAATAAATAAACAAAAATGTTGCCTCTGGAGAGTGGGGAAAATTCTGAAAGAGAATGGGGGCTTTGTTTTTCATGACAGCTTCATCTGGTGATATTTGATATTTGTGTTCTGTGCGGGATCTACCTCAATATGCATTTTTTTCTTTTTTCTTTTAATTTTTTTTTAAATTTCAGTGTTCCAGAATTCGTTGTTTATGCACTACACCCAGTGCTCCATGCAATACATGCCGTCCATAATACCCACCACCCAGGCTCACCCAACCTCCCACTCTCCTCTCCTCCAAAAACCCTCAGTTTGTTTCTCAGGGTCCACAGTCTCTCATGGTTTGTCTCCCCCTCTGATTTCCCCAACTCCCTTCTCCTCTCCATCTCCCCATGTCCTCCGTGTTATTTCTTATGCTCCACAAGTAAGTGAAACCATATGATAATTGACTCTCTCTGCTTGACTTATTTCACTCAGCATAATCTCCTCCAGTCCCCTCCATGTTGATACAAAAGTTGGGTATTCATCCTTTCTGATGGAGGTATAATACTCCATCGTTTATATGGACCACATCTTCCTTATCCATTCGTCCGTTGAAGGGCATCTTGGTTCTTTCCTCAACATGCATTTTAAAATAGAAATAATAGAGGCACCTGGGTGGTTCAGTGTCAGCCTTAGGCTCAGGTCATGATCCTGGGGTCCTGATATCAAGCCCTGCATTGGGCTCCCTGCTCAGCAGGGATTCTGCTTCTCCCTCTCCCTCTGCCCTTTCCAATTGCTCATGGGCTCTCCCTCTCCCTCTCTCTCTCTCTCTCTGCTGTCCTCTCTCTTTCTCAAATAAATAAATAAAATCTTAAAAAAATAAAACAGAAATAATAAATTGGAGATTCAGTTCATGTCTGTATTTGCAGGATGAAGCAGGTGTTTTTATGTCCAGATCTAAGAGGACGCCTGCTCTTCTATTTCCCAATGCAAAATTTGCTGAATACTAGGGGAACTTAAGACCGATGTAATTTGAGTAAAAGTGTAATTGCAGAGCTTTGATTTTGGTTTTTAGTTTTGCCAGAAGTAGTATATTAATAACATAGTAATGCTTATTTTAAATCCTGATCAAAAAATTGAAAAATGATGAACCAGTTCCAATTAAGATTACAGTTGTTTTTTAAAAAAACTGAATTAAAATAAAAGAAAATTAAATTCAATGGTATATTAAAAAATAATCTACCAAGACCAAGTAGGATTAGACCAAGAATACAAGGTTAATATTCTATTTGGGAATCTATTTCTGTAATATGTCAAACAGCAGACATATTTCATTATCTCAGAAGTTATTCAGTGCAATTAAATACACTCACTGATTAAAAAAGCAATAAGCAAAATCCTTTCAGAGGTGAAAGGGTACTTCTTTTTCATAACAAGGAAGATATATCTTCATACATTATTCTTTTCTATGATAAAATTTTACTTAAAAAATTAACACTGGTAATGATTGTTAATATCATTATTATTTTACAAGATTTTGAAATATATAGCCAATTAATAAGATAGGAAACAAACATAGGGGGTATGTATGACTCTTACCACCCCCAAAAAGGGTGAACAAGTTAAAAAATGCAGTTGCCTTCCTAGAACACCCAGCAAATCAATGAAATTTTAATAGAATTTAAATGAAAAAATTAACTAAACATAAAAATCTATTTAAATCATTTTTATGTATCTTCAAATGGTTATTTGCTAGACCTTAATCCCTGTATTCTTGTATTTTAGTTTTATAGTTCTAATCTTTTTTTTTTTTTTTTTTCAGGTCAACATAAGAAAAACCTACGCAGGTGCTGTAATCCGTGGCAGTTTTTCTTTTTCTTCTTCTTTTTTTTTCCCTTTTTTTTGATGAGAGAGAGAGCAGGAAGGGCAGAGGGAGAGGGAGAAAGAATACTAAGCAGGGTACACACCCATTACTAGAGCCACCAGGGGACTCGATGTCACAACTCTGAGATCGTGATCTGCAATGGAATGAGGAGTTGGATACGTAACCAACTAAACCGCCCAGACACCCAGTTTGTGTTCTTAATGAAGCTACCCGGGGTTACCTGCTCATGGGATTATTCTATTCTCAACAGCAGCTATATCTGCCTGCATCTCCCAAGCTCCTCTTTCTTTTAGCATAAATAGTGCAAATCCATGAGGATCTTCCGTCCGTCTTATATCATTCCTAAAAATTATACAAATACATATCGAATTTCAAAGTCCAACATCTTTATTCCCTTGTACTCCTTCTCCTCTTTTTGCCAGGGTCTAAGATGCTGCAGTTTTCCATTTAAATGTTCCCTGACCACTTGTGTAATAAACTGTCGAGCCAAAACCTGTTCCAGAAATGCAGATACACCTCCCTGCTAGTCTGATATGAACACATCATGAGCTAAAATCGTAGCATGCTTCTGTAAAGGCAACGTCTAAAAATGATGAAATGAAAAAGTCTCCCTTTCACATAACCTGAACACCGTATTTAGAGCGTAGAACTCGCTCTTCAAACTGGTACATTCAAGTGGAGCCATAGTAAATATTTGTAAAACCCTGACCTAAAACTCGTAAGGAGCAACATTCTGGACCCTGCAAGTGTGATAAAGAAAGACACGCATGACAGTCAGCCTGCCTCAAAAAAGCAGTGGTTGCCTGCTGCATAGGGAGTGGCCACTCCAGCAAGTGGGCCAGTCTGGCTCTAAGGCAGCCACTGAAATGTCAGGGGTCCATCCTACAGGTACCTTCCCATGCTACGTAGAACCCAGTATTTTAGTGGGAAGAAGAAGAAAGTGATTTCCAACAGGTTGCATGAGAAAGGAGGTGTGCCCCCATGGAATGTCATTTCTTAGCTTTGGATTTATGATGAAAATAAAAAGAGGGTCTGTATGAACCAGTTTTACCCAGTTTTCCTAAAGAAAAGGACACTGGGCATAAGGCAACAGAGCCTCTTCAAACTCCCAGCCCCCAAATAGGCAATTTGGACACCATCGGAAACATCTACTGCCACCTTATGACCAAGCATCCGGGCAAGGAATTTGTAGATTAAAAACAAAACAAAACAAAACAAAACAAACAAACAGACAAATTCTGAACAAAACTCAAGGAATAAATGAGTATCCAGTAATACCCGCTGGCTTCCTCCATGCCCAATATTGAGCTAGACACAGAAAGGATGCCAAGGGAGCGAAAACTCCTCAGCATGCCAGCAACACACTGTTATTTGGGAACACAAGGCATGCATGAAGCAATGATGTAAAAATGTGAAGATGAGCTATGGAGACAGTAATTGAATTCAGGGGTGGGGAGCCTTTAGGAGACACTGTCTGAGAGAACTGCTGGAAGAATATTTATTCAGAAAGTTCTTCAGGAGTTTACTGTATTGCTGTTAGGAATTTTTCTCCATGCATTGCTTTCTTTGGAGGAAAATTCTTATCTGTGCTTGGCTAGGAACACACAAGGATATAGGGTGATAAAATATTATTTTTAAGTTACATTATTCTAAAGCCATTTTGAGTAAAATGTGTATTCTTTTGGAGCAACAGATACCAATTTACTCCAAAAAAGTATGAAAACAAATTCATAAAAACAATATTTTAAGTAATACAATGTATTTTGTACACTTTATTTTTTTAAATTTCAGAATACACCAAGATTTACAGAAAAAAATTGCAAAGATGGTAGAGTTCCCAAACATCCCACATCCAGTTCCCTCTATCGACATCTCTCCTGAGTGAACAGATATCTGTACATTATTATCAAAGTCCATACTTTATTCATTTTTCATTAATTCTTATTTAAGGGTTTTTTTTTTTGTTTGTTTTTCCTGTTCCACGATTCCATTCAGGGTACCATGTTACATTTCATCATCACATCTTCTTAGACTTTTCTTAGTTGTGACAATTTCTGTTTAATGACCTTGACAATTTTGAGCACCGGTCAGATGTTCAGTAGGGTGCCACACTATTACAATTTTTCTGATGTTTTTCCCATAATTAGACTTGGGTCATGGATTTGGGCAAAGAAGACCACTGAAATAAAATGTCATCTATGACACCATGAGTTTGCATACTGTCAACCAAATTTATGACTACGGATTTTAACCTTGATCATCTGGCTGAGGTAGGGTGTGCCAGGTTTCTGCACTGGAAGTACTTTTTCCCCGTTTGCATTCTTCAGTCTTTGGAGAGAAGTCACTTTGTGTAGCCCGTACTCAGGAAAGGAAGAGTGATGCTCTTTCTGCCTGAGGGGGAGAGATCTGCATACATTGTTGGGAATTCTGAGCAGGAACTATATCTATTATGAGGAATCATTTATTTACTGATCCAATCATTTATTAATATTAGTATGTACCCATGGGTATTAATTTATTTAAAACATGTTATTCAAGTTACGAAATACACAGTATTATATCAGTTTCAGGAGAACAACAGAGTGATTCAACGGTTCCATACATGACCCAGTGTTCGTCATGATGCGTGGGCTCTTAATTCCCATCACCTGCGTCACCCAGCCCTCCACCCACTTCCTCTCTGGCAAGCAACACTTTGTTCTTTGTTTTTTGTTTATTTCTCTCTCTCTCTCTCTCTCTCTTTTCTTTAGTTGGTCATTCATTTTGCTTCGTAAGTTATACATATGAGTAAAATCATATGGTGAGAATGCAAACTGACACAACCCTTCTGGAAAACAGTACAGAAGTTCCTCAAAAAATTAAAAATAGAAATACCATTGGATCCAGTAATTCCAAAGAGGGTATTTCCATCACCCTCAAATGAAAACGCAAATTCAAAAAGATACGTGCACCCCTATATTTGCTGTAGCATTGTTTACAATAACCAAGATATGAAAGCAACCCAAGTATCTATCAAAAGATGAATGGATAGAGAAGAGGTGATATATATGAATATGGCACGTCTCGTATATGATACATATATATATATATATATATATGACGTGTGTGTGTGTGTGTATGTGTGTGTGTGTATAAAACTGAATATTACTCAGCCATAAAAAATAATGAAATCTTGCCACTTGCATCAACATGAAAGGACCTAGAGGGTGTAATGCTAAGTGAAACAAAGCAGTCATAGGTACTAATTTATATAATGGGCTATAATCTCATGCTCTTATTATTATTTGGGGGAGCCCACATTGTTTCAGCTTCAGCCACTGGGGGCCTTTCAGGTGGCTCTTGTGTGCTTAGAGCACACTTCCATCCATGCAGGGCTATGATTTCTGTTTCTCAGCACATCTTCATTTTCTGCTCTCGAGGTACCCCAGGCTTGTGTCGTCCATTCCTGCCCACAGCCTTAGCATCAGCAAGTTTCCCAAGGATCCCTGGTTCTTTTTATTGGATAGTGATATTAGAAACCAAGACCTGGGTGTGAGGTGTGCCATTGCTTTTAGGCTGTCCACACTGGGAGAGCAAGGAAATATGTGTGATATAACCCATATATATACATATCTATAAATACTGCTGTATGAAGCCATCTGAACCTATGTTAGCGAAACCTGAGCTTATAGTGATGTCTCCAGTTCTAATCCATCACCCTGTGGGTCTTTCTGACCTCTCCCCCTTACTTCTCTGTAACTTCCTATTCTAAAGGTGAGACATCTGACCCAACCATCCACATCTACTTATTTGTTCAATCCCAAGAATAAATGTACAGTGGTTTCAGGATTATGAACTGATAGTCTTCAGGGGAAACAACTTTATTTACTGGAGTACAGTGCTTATGCACAGTTCTTTTGTCTGTAGTCTCACAGAATCTACTCACTTCCAAAAATTACTTCAGGCCACCTTTCTCCCCCTCCCCCATTCAGTAAGGTTGTATCATACATTTATAAGTTAAATTCTTTTGCCACATTCTGCATTTCAACCCAGAATCTTATTCCCCCTAAATGCTCTTTAAAAATGTGCATATATTAAGGTTTATTCTTTGTGCTATAAAGTTCAATGGCTTTTGACAAATACACACTGTCATGTACCCACCATTAAAGTATAATACAGAATAGCTCCTCCCTGATGGAAAAGTCTGTGCATTTTACCTATTCAAACACTTCCTTTTCCTGGGGTCCTAGCAGCCACTGATCTATTTACCATTTCTACATTTTGCCTTTTCCAGAATATCATAAATGGACTCCTACAGTAGTTAACCTTTTAAGAGTGATTTCTTTCATGGAACAATACGCCTTTATGATACAGTCATGCCTTTGTGCAGCTTGCTAGCTCATTCCTCTCTTACTGCTGAGTAACATCTCACTGTGTCAATGTACAACAATTTGCATATCCATTCACCTACAGGAGGAGATTGTGGTTGCTTCCAGTTTTTTTTTTTAATATTTTATTTATTAGACAGAGAGAAATTACAACCAGGCAGAGAGGCAGGCAGAGAGAGAGGAGGAAGCAGGCTCCCTGCGGAGCAGAAAGCCCGATGTGGGGCTCGATCCCAGGACCCTGGGATCATGACCTGAGCCGAAGGCAGAGGCTTTAACCCACTGAGCCACCCAGGTGCCCCGTTTGCTTCCAGTTTTGAGAGATTATGAATAAAATTGCTTTAAAAGTTCACTTACAGGTTTTTCTGTGGACATACATTTTCAAATAAGTTGGGTAAATATCTGAACACAGGGGCTTGATTGCATGCTAAAGCTGTATTTAGTTTCATAAGAAACTACCAAATTGCCTTCTAAAGTGTCTGTACCAGTCTGCATTCAGGCCAGCAAAGAATGAATAAGAGTTCCTATAACTCACATCCTCACCAGCAATTGGAATTCCAGGAGCTTTCCCACCTAATTTACCACCCAAATAGGTGGGTGATGGTATCTCAGTGCAGTTTAATTTGGATTTCCCTAATAAGAAACGATGTGGATCACCTTTTCATATTTGCCAACCTCTCCATCTTCTGTGGCGAGGTTCATGTCCAGATCTTCTGCCCATGTTTCAATTAGATTGACTTTTTATTATTGAGGTTTAAGGGATCTTTGTATATTTTGGACACAAGCCCTATCAAGATATGAGCTTTGAAAATGTTTTCTGCTATATATTTATTCTCATATTTCTCTGTATAACCAAATTCCATCACTTGGCCCCTTGAAGGTCAAAACATGTGTTAAGTATGCCAGCAGAGGGCAGGAAGAGTCAGGAAAGAAAGAGGAAATCAGCACATGCATTGGCTATTTTATTTTTAAACTTTGGAATTATTATGCACATTTCTCACCAGACCTTCTTGGAGGAGAAGAAGTCAGGGAAGGTTGAATAAGACCTAGAGGAGTCACTCCTGGCATCTACATAAACAAACAGTAAAGTTAGCATATTCTGATCCCCAAAAAGACAGATTCACCCAGGTGTTGCAGGAGGGAGGACTGACTCCCAGGAATGGGAGCTAATAGCGGGGCATGGGTTGGGGCCCATTCAAGGAAGCCTTTGTCTGGGTATGAAGTTGGGGCAAAGTCCCCATCACTCACAGCCTAATGCCCCTACTCCTGGAGTCCTGAGTGAAAGATAATGGACCACCATATAGACAGCTTTCTGAGTCCATCGGTGTTCCTCTGGTCCTCTGAATTATTTAAATATGGCCTATCCATCTATGACCCAAGTTTTCCAATAACCTTTGAGATTGGACGGCTTCCATCAAGGTGAGTATCTACTCGTCAGAGGTAGTCAGAGGCTTACTAGAAAGCCATAGGGTGCTTCTTTTAGATTTTACTATTATGTTGAGTCATATTTCCCCTGCTTGGGGTAACCCAAATGTCACTGAGCTGTCTTGTAATTTAATATCTTGAAAATATCAGCTTGATATATATGTTATGATTTGTTAAACTCAAGGATCTCCTCATGTTCCAGGAGCTTTGTCTCTTAGCTCCTGCTTCTGCAGAACTGAAATTTTGATCATTTGGTGTCCAGAAAATTCAATCATGCTTCCTACATTGAAAGCCTAAGAGAGGGAATTGGGGCCCTTTCTTTGATTTCATAAAAGGAAAAAAATAAACAAGGAATATACAGCACCATACACACACACACACACACACACACACACACACACTGAGCCTTTGAGAAAGCAGCAGTTTTTGCTGAAGGTTTCGGGCTGGGGGTGAGCAGACACAGCAGCAATAGAAAGCATTTACGTCTCCCGCCTCTCTCTTTACAGCTCTCAGTTGCAGGGACCTAGGGGTTTCCACTGTCCTGCAAGTCCAGGGTGGCCCTCCCAGCCTTGCAGCAGGTTGTTCAGCAGCTTCACTGGTCCGCTTCCCTCTTCTCTGATCTTTCCTTCTTCTTCTCCACCTCCAGGATAGCCCACCACCTCCATTCCAAAATCCCCAGGTTCTATGATGTGGTAGAAATTAGCTTGCACCTCAAGGACTGCACTTTCATTCCGAAACCATTCTGATGCGCTCAGCAGAACACCAACCCTATGTAGTCATTGTGACAGATACAGAAGACCCAGCAGAAACCCAGAGGTAACCCCTGACTGGCTGCTTGACCAGGATCCTTCATCCTGGAGAGGCGTCTGTGACTTCAGAGGTGCTTTTCCTGGGGTCCGCCTGTGTTCGTTGAAGCAGCATGGAAGGGAGATGCCGCTTCTTTCCCTCGGTCCCTCTGACCTCCTATACAAGGTTACAAAAGCCTTGTGCACTAAGGAGCTTGGAGCCCCTTGGGCACAGGTGCAGCTCCGGGCACTGGACCAGTCTTCACGTCTTTCCATTCATTTGTCCGTGATCTTAGGGGTTCCCAGAAACTCAGATGCTTATATCTTACTTGTGTTTAATCTCAGATTGTTCCAACAGGTTGGCATTTCCCATGAATGCAAGACTATCTGCTTATTTCCCTCCCCAAATCCTTCAAGTGTGTGTTACTGATGATAACCACCTGTGTTTTCCAAAATGTCCTTAGGATCTGTATATATATTTGGATATGTATCCAATCGATATATCTATATCTATCTATCCATATTTGTCTATCTATATCTATGTATATCTATCCAACTGTATCTATCTACTGATAGATATATACAATCTTCAAGTGGTATATATATAATTTCAAATATATATACAATCTTCAAATATAAAAGGATAAAACAATATTTTATATAAAATATAAATTTTAAATATACATATAAAATATGCATTTAAAATATACACATATATTTGGGTTATTTTATTTATTTATTTATTTATTTATTAGCATCTAATGTATTATTCGCTTCAGGGGTACAGGTCTGTGAATCATTAGTCTTACACAATTCACAGCACTCACCGTAACATACCCTCCCCAATATTTATTTGGGTTATTTTAATGGATGTACTGAAGGAAGGAAGGTCCATCTGTGAGCTGAAACTACTTTTATTAAAAAAAAAAAAAACCTTGTTAAAGCAACTGTGTATATTAATACTGTAATTTTTAATCATATAAATGAGAAAGTCATCACATTAGTTCTAAAATATTCATTGATGGGCGACTTTAAATAGTGCTATGAACTTGAAAAATTTATTAGATTTCTAAATTGAAATTACCGTCTAATTTTCAGGATGGAAATTCTTACATAGAGCACGCTATAACTGCATGGATATGTCATGAAAATTCAAAGAAAAATGTTTTCTAACATCTGCTGTCGCATTTACTATGTAAATGATTATATGGAGAGAAGCTGTTACCAAAGAATATTCACAAATAGGAAAAGAGCATAAGCTTCCAGGATGTTTACCTTTTGCAGAGGATCTATTTAAATATGAATCCACGATCAACATCCAGTGATGAAAAGGAGTTATGTCCATCCACCCAGATCCAGCCTGTGCTCTGAGCCATGTTTGACTTGCGTACCTGCTGAATCTTGGCTATTTCCTGAGGATAAGCAGTCTGAGTTCAGTCTCCCCTTGCCCTGGTGCTTGGGAGTGAGAAGTGACATATAATAGTAATTATTTGTAAATATTTTCATATTTATCATCCCATCAGATTTGAGATGTGAAAAAAAAATAAATCTACAGATCTTTAAGAAGGCATGATTAAATGTCACAAGTCCTTTCAAATCTTATGTTTGATAAGGGGCCCCGTTTTCCCAACTGTAATCAGCAGGAACAGCCTAGCACAAGTAAAACGCTGTCCTGAAAAAGACAGCAAACACAATTGCAATGCCTTGAAGGTGAAAGCTGGGGGGGGAACCAGAGTTTGCCAGAACAAAATTTAAAATTCCACTAAAGTGGAGAAGAAAATAAAAGCCCAGTGTGCCCAGTTGGTTACATTAATATTCACCAACTTGTTGTCCAACTCCCTTACTGTAAGGCATGCACCAGTGGGAAGGGGTAGCAGCAACCTGACAGTTTCGACACCTGCACAGGAGTCTGGATTCTGGGTGTAAATCCTGACATCACTAGATTCCTCTCACTAGATTTCATCACTAGGTTTTCTCTCGCTCTTTCCCTCTTGCAAATAAATAAATAGAATCTTAAAAAAAAGCAGCCACTTTGGAAAACAGTGTGGAGATTCCTGAAGAAATTAAGAATAGAGCTTCCCTATGACCCTGCAATTGCGCTGCTGGGTATTTACCCCAAAGATACAGATGTAGTGAAAAGAAGGGCCATCTGTACCCCAATGTTTATAGCAGCAATGGCTACGGTCGCCAAACTGTGGAAAGAACCAAGATGCCCTTCAACGGATGAATGGATAAGGAAGATGTGGTCCATATACACAATGGAGAATTATGCCTCCATCAGTAAGGATGAATACCCAACTTTTGTAGTAACATAGATGGGACTGGAAGAAATTATGCTGAGCAAAATAAGTCAAGCAGAGAGAGTCAAATATCATATGGTCTCACTTATTTGTGGAGCATAACAAATAACACAGAGGACATGGGGAGATGGAGAGGAGAGGGAGTTGAGGGAAACTGGAAGGGGAGATGAACCATGAGAGACTATGGACTCTGAAAAACAACCAGAGGGTTTTGAAGGGGCGGGGGGTGGGGTGGGAGGTTGAGGAACCAGGTGGTGGGTAATAGGGAGGGCACGTACTGCATGGAGCACTGGGTGTGGTGCAAAAACAATGAACACTGTTATGCTGTAAATAAAAAAATAAAAACAAAAACAACAACAACAACAAAAAAAGATACAGGGCAACTTTAAGAAATATATAAAAAAATAAAATAATTGGCACAATGCCTGGCCCTGGCAAGTGCACACACAACAAAACTGCCATATTATAGTTTTAGCGGAAATGTAATGTTTTATAGTCATAATGAACACAAAAGTGCCCCAAGGAAGTAAGACTCAGAACTTAAAAAAAAAAAAATTCATCATTTTTTATGTTGTTTTTGTGTCACTGATTAATCAATGGCTCTTTTATGTCTTTGTGGATGTTTGCTTTGGGTCACATCTGTGCCAAGACACACCAGTGACAAGAAGACTGAATTTATCTCAAAACAAGAAACCATATAAGATGGAGGATAGAAAGGAACAGTAGATCTAACAGAAGCATTCACCTAACTGAGCATGACTCAAAGGAGGCAGTTCCTTCTAGCAACTTCCATCACATGAATAAACACCACACACACAACAGGAACAGCAGATGGCAGAAGCCACAGAGGCAATACAATATTCCCCTTCTAAAACTCTTCTAAGCATCCTAATTCTCCATACAACACAGGGACCACTTGCATATTCTTCAACAGAAAGCGCTAGAGAGAGGGACTTCAAGCTGAGGTGACCATAGGGCCCCCAGGTTGCAGCTGAAGAATAAAGACTCATTAGATCTCAGCCATTATCTGTAGGGATTAAGAAATAGAAACTTCTGGTTATAAAAGGAAAAAATGACAGGGATGAAATGTACAGTCTAGGGAATATATTCCATAACACTGTTAATGTCGTGGGGTGGCCAATGTGAGTACACTTAACAAGCTGAGCAAAGAGGAATGGATACAGTTGAGTCATTAAGTTGTACACCTGAAACTACTAAAACATGATACAGTAATTATGTTTCAGTTAAAAAAAAACTTTGTGGAAATTCAATTGTATAAGGTGCATAATGATATTTATGTTGCAGTGTGTGTTTTAAGGCATCGATGGGCATGTGATTGACATAGAAAGAGCAGTGCATGCACGTGAGTTAATGAGGTTGGAGATAGCTGTACACACAGAAAACCATCACCATGAGCTGTGCCACAAACAGACCCAGCACTCCCAAAATGCCCCACTGCCCTAGTTACTCATTATTATTTTTGTGAAAAGGATGCTTAGCTCTTAGCAATCCTTTAAGCACACAATACATTATTGTTAAGTGTAGACTCCATACCATACAGTAGATCTTTAGGATCAATTCATCTCACAGAAGTGAAATTTTGCACACTTGACTGATACAGTTCCGTGTTCTCCCCTCTCCCAAGCCTTCGATAATCACCATTCTACTCTCTGCTTCTATGAGTTTGAATATTTTAGATTCCACATGAAGTAAGAATATGCAGTATTTTCTCTGTCTTTGTCTGGCTTATTTCATGCAGTATAATGTCCTCCAGCCTTATCTACATTGTCACAAAAGGCAGAGTTTCCTTCGTTTTAAAGCCTGAATAATATTCTACCGTGTATTTATACATTTTCTTTATCCACTTGCCTGCAGATAAGCATGTGAGTTGTTTTCATGGATCACCCATTGTAAATAATGCTGCAGTGAACATTAGAATTCAGATACCTCTGTAATCCTGAGTTCAATCACTCTGGGAATATACCCAGAGGTGAGATTGTTAGATCATAAGGTAGTTCTATCTTTAGTATTTTGAGTAACATTCATACTGTTTTTCTTATAGGCTGCACCAATTTTCAATACTGTAGAGTTGTGTGTGTGTGTGTGTGTGTGTGTGTGTGTGTGTGTGTGTTTTAAAGATTCACTTATTTATTTGAGAGAGATAGGGGAGGGGGAGGGAAGAAGGAGAGGGAGAATCCCAAAGAGAATCTATGCTGTGCACAGAGCCCAACCTGGGGCTCTGTCTCATGACCTGAGATCATGACCTGAGCCAAAACCAAGAGTTGGACACTCAACTGACTATACCACCAAGGTGCCCCAATCCTGTAGAATTGTTAATGCAAAAGAGATTGCATGCATTAGGCAGCAAGCATTAGGATTTGGGAAGGAAATGTAGTTAGTAACAGAAGCACTAGATCACAGAGGACAGTGCATAAAACATGATTCTTTTTTTTTCTTATTTATTATTTTTTTACAAACATATAATGTATTTTTATCCCCAGGTGTACAGGTTTGTGAATCACCAGGTTTACACACTTCACAGTACTCACCATAGCACATACCCTGCCCAATGTCCATAACCCCACTCCCCCTCTCCCAACCCCACCTCCCCCCAGCAACCCTCAGTTTGTTTTGTGAGATTAAGAGTCACTTATGGTTTGTCTTCCTCCCAATCCCATCTTGTTTCATTTATGCTTCTTCTATCCCCCTAACCCCCCATGTTGCGTCTACACTTCCTCATATCAGGGAGATCATATGTTAGTTGTCTTTCTCCGATTGACTTATTTCACTAAGCATGATACCCTCTAGTTCCATCCATGTCGTCGCAAATGACAAGATTTCATTTCTTTTGATGGCTGCATAATATTCCATTGTGTATATATACCACCTCTTCTTTATCCATTCATCTGTTGATGGACATCTAGTTTCTTTCCATAGTTTGGCTATTGCAGACATTGCTGCTATAAACATTCGGGTGCACGTGCCCCTTCGGATCACTACGTTTGTTTCCTTAGGGTAAATACCCATTAGTGCAATTGCTAGGTCATAGGGTAGTTCTATTTTCAACATTTTGAGGAACCTCCATGCTTTTTTCCAGAGTGGTTGCAGCAGCTTCCATTCCCACCAACAGTGTAGGGGGGTTCCCTTTTCTCTGCATCCTCGCCAGATTCTGTCTTTTCCTGACTTGTTAATTTTAGCCATTCTGACTTGAGTGAGGTGATATCTCATTGTGTATTTCCCTGATGCCGAGTGATGTGGAGCAATTTTTCACATTGGCCATCTGGATGTCTTCTTTGTAGAAATATCTGTTCATGTCTTCTGCCCATTTCTTGATTGGATTCTTTGTTCTTTGGGTGTTGAGTTTGCTAAGTTCTTTATAGATTTTGGACACTAGCCCTTTATCTGATATGTCGTTTTCAAATATCTTCTCCCATTCTGTCAGTTGTCTTTGGTTTTATTAACTGTTTCCTTTGTTGTGCAAAAGCTTTTCATCTTGATGAAATCCCAATAGTTCATTTTTGCCCTTGCTTCCCTTGCCTTTGGCTATGTTTCTAGGAAGACATTGATGCGACTGAGGTTGAAGAGGTTGTTGCTTGTGTTCTCCTCAAGGATTTTGATGGATTCCTTTCTCACACTGAGGTCCTTCATCCATTTTGAGTCTATTTTCGTGTGTGGTGTAACGAAATGGTGCAATTTCATTCTTCTGCATGTGGCTGTCCAATTTTCCCAGCACCATTTATTGAAGAGGCTATCTTTTTTCCATTGGACATTCATTCCTGCTTTGTCGAAGATTAGTTGACCATAGAGTTGAGGGTCTATTTCTGGGCTCTCTATTCTGTTCCATTGATCTATGTGTCTGTTTTTGTGCCAGTACCATGCTGTCTTGATGATGACAGCTTTGTAATAGAGCTTGAAGTCCGGAATTGTGAAGGCACCAACTTTGGCTTTCTTTTTCAATATTCCTTTGGCTATTCAAGGTCTTTTCTGGTTCCATATAAATTTTAGGATTATTTGTTCCATTTATTTGAAAAAAAAATGGATGGTATTTTGATAGGGATTTCATTAAATGTATAGATTGCTTTAGGTAGCATAGACATTTTCACAATGTTTGTTCTTCCAATCCAGGAGCATGGAATATTTTTCCATTTCTTTGTGTCTTCCTCAATTTCTTTCATGAGTACTTTATAGTTTTCTGAGTATAGATTCTTAGCCTCTTTGGTTAGGTTTATTCCTAGGTGTCTTATAGTTTTGGGTGCAATTGTAAATGGGATCAACTCCTTAATTTCTCTTTCTTCTATCTTGTTGTTGGTTTAGAGAAATGCAACTGATTTCTGTGCATTGATTTTATATCCTGACACTTTACTGAATTCCTGTACAAGTTCTAGCAGTTTTGGAGTGGAGTCTTTTGGGTTTTCCACAACATGATTCTTTTTTAAAAACATTTTATGTAGAGCTGTACTTGAAATTCTGGTAAAACTGATGTACTATATATATATATATATATATATATATATATATATATATATATCTGCTTTGTTGTTTGGGGAAAATTGCAGAATCACATTTAAGTTCATTTAGGTACCACAGACAAAGAGAAAGCTAAAATATAAATATTTTAATTTTTCCAGTAAGAATTTTCATATCATGAAGATAAACTATTGTTATTATTATTATCAACAAGAGAATTATTCAGAAAAGTAGGAAGTGATCCAATGATGACTAAACATTTATTTCTTTATGGATGAAGAGAGTAAAAGGGGGATAGAAAGAGATAGAAAAATAAACAGAGATTGTTATGACTTGAATTTCTCTCAAATTTTTGTTTTATGACAACCTGTTGATAGAGTCACTACATTTACACATTCACTATTTTACTTTTACAAACATTTAATGCTCAATTAATGTATTCCCTCATTTATTTAAAAGAAGTGGAACCATTTTTTGTATACATTTGATTTACTCTGTGTAGCAACAAAAGTTTTTACTATGAATTATATTTACTTTTATTTTTTTTTCTAAGATTTATTTATTTGACAGATAGAGATTACAAGTAGGCAGAGAGAGAGAGGAGGAGGAAGCCGGCTCCTCACTAAGCAGAGAACCTGATGCGGGGCTCGATCCCAGGACCATGGGATCATGACCTGAGTTGAAGGCAGAGGCTTTAACCTGCTGAGCCACCCAGGCGTGCCTATATTTACTTTTAGAAGGGAGTTACAGCTGCCATGTTGGGTTCCTCTGTTAGACTATACACTTTATTTTTAAAAACTTATTTTTACTTTTGCTTAAAATATAAAGTATAAAATATAAAATAAAATATAAAATATAAAGATTCAATTAGATTTGTTTTCATAGTAAAATAATGAGGAATAGCACTAGTAGTAATTTAATTAACTATACATGTGACATGAAATGACACCTGCTGTATAAATGTATACAAAACATGACAAACTCAGACTATTTTCAGTACCTGAAAGCATCAAAAATTTCAAGACATCAGTAAAAGTGCTTACTTTATCATGACAAATAGGTGTGTCATATCATGTCATAACCTTAAAGGGTTGATGGCTACAAAGAAATATATCATTTATATCCCTGTTCTATTAGACTTGACGTTTGGGAAGTGGCAAATATATCTTTCATGTGAAAACTATGATGGCAAAGATTTTGCATCATAAAACAAGTGTGAAGTTGACATTGTTATTTCTTTCAAGAGGACCAAAACCATCTATTCATCTGGGTCTCACACGTATTAAGATACAAACATGAAAAGCCCCAAACCCAGACAAATGCTGGGCTGTGATTTTTCACTTGGTTGCACGATGGGAATCAGGGGTGAGGTTCCAGAAGCTTAGTGTAACTATGAAGGGAAGATTAATTAATGCACAGGTAAAACAATCACTTCTCATGAGGAAGATTCTAGAAGAAAACCAAACCAACCTTGGACGCTTTCAAGGGGCCATGAGACCCTGAGAGAGGGTTGAGAGAGCACAGGCATGTTGCCGCAGGACCTCTGCTGCAACCTGGCTCTCTTCGCTGGCCTCGCGATTTCTCCACTCATCTCCACATATTTGATGTCTGCCATCCAAGTCCTTTATTATTGGGACTTTCATTCAGATGTTTTCTATGGGACCCTCAATCAAACAGATCACCCAACCGAAAGGACAAGCAAGGAGAAGAAAAGGCACGAAGCAAGGAGACTAGCGATGGAAGGTGCCACACATCGCAACGTGGCGACTGAGGCTCCAAAACTATCCCGTGTTCCAGTGAAATTTGCTATGGATGCTGCTTCCCGTGAGCTTGAGATGCCGTACCTGGGCCATGAGATTTATCAAATGTTTATTTTTAACATTAGCACTTCCTTTTTTTTTTAAAGATTTATTTGTTTGTTTATTTATTTATATTTGACAGAGAGAGAGAGAGAGCACAAGTAGGCAGAGCGGCAGGTAGAGAGAGAGGGAGGCAGAGGGAGAAGTAGGCTCTCTACTGAGCAGGGACCCCGATATGGGGCTCAATCCCAGAACCCTGGGATCGTGACCTGATCCGAAGGCAGCCACTTAACAGACTGAGCCACCCAGGCACCCCAGGACTTCCTTTTTAATAACTCAAAATTTCATACATGTTCCTTGTAGGTAAATTGTACATAGGAGATGTGTCATAAGCAAAATAAAATCTACCTGAAATCCCACCACCAGAAAAACAAGTCTCCATAATTTGAACATTATTTCCATAAAAACACACACTGTATTCACCTTCAGAATTCGACATGTGAAAATATATAATAAGATTTTTTTACTAAGTTCAAGTTTCTCATGAGCTCCTCACTATGAATTTCTCAGTAGAGAAAGTAAGTAATTTTCTTCAAGCTTAAAATTTTGTCATTTCCAGAGTAGATCGTGGTCTTGACTGAGTAAACAGTTTTTCAGGATTCCTTTCCCTCGTTGTTCCTTCTGTCCTTCAGTCCTGCTGCCTTCCAGAAAGGCCCACATACATTTGAGTCACAGGAGAAGCATTGGGGAGGAAGGCTCATGCCCCTGAATGCTGGTGACACCCACCGGTGCTGTCTGTGTGTGTCACTCTTGCAGCCATTCCTGCTGCCAGGGTGGCTCCCAGAATCGGAAAACACGAAGACACACAGCTCAGAAGAAGGAGAGAGAAAGGGGGGAACCTGGGTGCCTCAGTCCATTGGGTATCTGCCTTTGGCTTAGTCATGATCTACAGGTGCTGGATGGAGAAGCCCTTTTTCAGGCTCCCTGCTCAGTGGGGAGTCTGCTTCTCCCTCCCCCTGCTCCTGCCTTCTCTCTCTCTTTCTCTCTCTCTCTCTTTTTCCCCTCTCAAATAAATAAATAAAATCTTAAAAACTACAAAAGAAGCAAGGAGAAGGAGTCAAGATGAACAAGCCTGGTATGTGTGGCTTTCTGCTTAGTCTGATGAACTATAGGAAAGTTTGTGTTTCTTGGGCAGAAAACTCTTTGGCCCAGACAGGTGTCTCTAATGAGTGTCCAGTGTGAATGCTTGAGGGCCTTCTAAACTCAGTGTCCTATGTGCCTGGCTCCTTTTGGTTCCCCCCACACTTGCCCTCCAGGTGACTAATCAAAACATGCCACATGTCTCATGGATTGCTTCCAGATTATCTGAACTTACTATCCACGGGACAACTCTAACACACATGTTATTTTCAAGAGAACCTTTTGTTCTTACTTGTCTTTAATGGCAGAGTTGAACGTCTACAGTGTTCAGGAAATGTGCACGGTGTTCACCTTCTCTGTCCAACGTGTCACAAATGTGTTCTCACTGTTTTTTGTCTGTTTTCAGAGAATTTCCAGCAATTCTCTTCCAAGTCACCATTTATGGTTAAAAAAAAAAAAAAAGAATTTTGACAGCTTCATCGATCTCCTTTGTAGACCACAGAAAAGAATGTTCTCTTTACAGATGCTGAGACAATGGGTGAGCTCAGGGGAAAATTCTGCCAAATGGAGAAGATTCACAATTCAAATGTTTCTCATATTGAAGTGTGTAAATCTTTCAACCCACAGACTTTTACAAAATTTCAATTTGTCCTTTCTCAGAGAGTCTTTCTTTTGCAAATACCATCAAATACCATTAGGCAACAAAATGTGTCAAATATGTCACCAGTTAATTCTTCTTTTGATCATTTCCCCAAATTTAGGTTTTGTAAAACCATGGACCCTCTCAACTTCATTCTCATTGTCTGCAGAATATGAAGTGTTCCATTAAACTTGGCATCCCCTCACAGTACTGCAGATTAGGCATTGCAAAGTGTTAGTAGAGAGCTGGAACTCTCAATCAACACCTGAGCTAGGGTTACTTACTTCGTTATGTTCATTCTTGGCTTTATTTGAGTAAATCGTGTTTTCCTTCTCTGCAGGACTGGTTCAGTGTTTAACACTTTTCTGAAGCTGAAAATATATGGGATTTCTGTCATCACACAGTCTTATGACTGTTTTCCAACAGAATTTACACAGCATGTGACTACATTCCAGAAGATTCCTTTCTAAATATAGTTTAATGCAATTGCAGGTCCCTAGGTTGATTTTTAAAAGAGTTCTTTAAAAGTCACATACATTCCTTTTGATATGCTGAGAGGCAGTAAAGAAAGAAAGTGTATCCTGCCATCTGACACAGATACACACACACATATAGACACAGATACTCTGTTACTTGTCTATCATTTGTCTGTGATTTATCATATGCATTTTGCAGTTGTGTAGTTAAGCTACAATGAATGTTGAGTGTATATCTGTGTACATATATGAGTGTGCATGTGTATGTATATAATATTTGTAACAACCATAGATTTTATTTTTATCAGCAGAATAATGTATTTGGTTTGGATGTCATATGAATTGTGTTTTCATAACAACAAATTCGAGTGCATTTCTACTTCAGAGGTTTCTTTTTTTTAAGATTTTTATTTATTTTAAGATTTATATTTATTTGTCAGAGAGAGAGAGAGAGAGAGCACAAGTAGGAGGAACGACAGGCAAAGAGAGAAGCAGGCTGTCCACAGAGCAAGGAGCCAGATGTGGGACTCGATCCCAGGACCCTGGGATCATGACCTGAACTGAAGACAGATGCCTGACAGCCTGAGTGACCCAGGTGTCCTGAGAGGTTTCTTAATATAATAAGAATATAATTTCTCCATGATGCTATGAATCATCAAAATCTCAATTTGGGTTTGTTTTTTATGATGCTTTTTCCTTTTCTTTTTCTTTTTTTTTTTGTTTTGTTTTGTTTTTTGTTTTTGTTGTTGTTGTTGTTGTTGTTGAGATGGGGGAAACAGGGGAGGAAAGGAGCCGAGGAGGAGGGAGAAAGAGAATCTTAAGCACGGAGCCTGATACAGGGCTTGATGCAGGACTTAATCTCATAACCCTGAGATCATGACCTGAGCCAATATAAGAAGTTGGACACATAATCAACTAAGCCAATCAGGCAGTTCTAAGTTTGTTGTTGTTGTTGTTGTTGTTATTGTTTTAATACTGAGCTTTTTATCTGACTTTAAAATACCACTTACAATAACCTGTTGGGTCTGGAGAGAACTGGAGAAGAAAGAAGGGTCATCACACTCAGTTTTCAGACTTAATCTGGAATTAAAAAGACCACTCTGCTTGCTGTCCACAAGTACTCTCTCACTACTCAACTAGACTGTGGCAGAAGATGATTTTGACATTATCATATTATAACAATACTTTATTTAAAATCTTAAAAATCCAGAGCTAGCTAGTGCTAAGCCTGGTGGACTTTGGAACAGCAAAAGGTAAACCATGATTTATGGTCACTCTAGTTTTAATGGATATGAGTGGACATTGTACCTGGGATCCCACAACAAGCTGCCATCTTGGAATGAGCCATGTCTTTGGTGAAAGTTGAAATACAAATAATTGATAATAAAAATAACAGTAATAGCAATAACAATAGTAATGAACCCACAGGAGAAGTAGGAAGGAAAGGGCCTGGGAGGAAGAAGGAAAACCATGTGCTGAAAATCACACCACCCATCATCTCTCCAGTGCATTTAGAGCCTGAATTCACAAGGCTTGCAGTCTCATGCAGGTAAACAAACAAAAAACAAACAAACAAAGTGAATAATTGAATATAAGATAGTTTCAAATTATTACTTTCCAAATGTCATTGGCAGGAGGAATTCCTCAAACTCTTCTCACATAAAAAACATTCACCACATGAATTCAAATCACAGGAGTACAAAGAAGGTAGTAAGGGTCACCACAATCAGCAAAACAGGCTTTTGTAATGGCCACAGATTTTGGAATTATAAGATCAAAATTTTTAAAAAAGATGTACTTAATATCTTCCTGGAAATAGAAAATGAAAACCATAGGGAATAAGAGAAGATATAAAATGTCCAGGAAGAAATGAAAAACCCCTAAATAAAATGCATAAAATGGGAAATGTGAAAATTGACAAATGTTCCAAATGAACTTCTTAACCAGCAATCCATACATTTCAAGAGAAAAATCACTGGGCATGAAAATAGAACTAATAAGAAAAAGTACCCAGAATGTAGCTCAGAGAGACTAGAGACTGGAACAAGGAAGGCAGTATAAAAATCGTAGTATCCTAGTTATTAGACTTCCTGCGGAAGGGACCATGGGGATTGAAGGAGGTGTGGCAAAGAGATAATGATGAAGTAAATATGGAAGTAAATATGGAAACATTTATCTTTAGAGATACATATTATAAATTATGTTTTTAAAATTTGTTACAGTTTCAGAGACAGACAAATAGACCATTGAAACATAATAAAAAGGTCAGAAATAGATTGTATTGCTTGTATGGCACCTGGATATATGACAGGGCTTTTCAGACCTGTAAGGAAAGGATAGAACACTCCAGAATGATGTGACAGTTATTTATCCACTGATTCATGGGTAAGTCACACAGATCATGTTCTAACAATTATTTAACTCTGTCAAGAAAAATAAAAAATATCTGAATCCATAGCTAACAAAGTATCTAAAAATATAGTGAATTCTAGTGAATAAAAGCAACAAAGATAATCACACTATAATGCATTTAACTACTATTCTAAAAAGTAAGATAAGAAATGTAAAGGATAATATAAAACATATCAGGAGAAGGTGTAAATGTTTAAGGTAAGATTTCAAGAGGAATTAAAAGAACATAGAAGGTGTACCTGGGGATGTAGAGCCCCAGGAAGAGAGAGTAGTATGCCCAGAGCTTTACTTGGGAAAACTATGACACATATATGGATCAGAAAAGATTCACCTTTTGTTTAAAGCTATGTCTATTTGACAATATATGAAAATGTAATAATTAATTTGCATTTATTTGATTTCTAATACTTTTCATCTTCTTATGAGTGATAGACATTTCTTTTTTGATCCTGGAATGTCTCTTTATAATCCTGATCATTTCCTTATACTTAAAGCAGAAGACAACTTTTAATATAATTGTCAAATAGAAGAAGAAAGGGACTTTCTTGAGAGTGTGGGGTTGATAACTAAAGACTTCGGGACACTGTGCTGGCATCAATCCTATCTCCAAAAACGAAGAATCAGGAAGAGAAGAAAGGTCTCAGAAACTCACCCAAGGCACAGCAGGGGGTCACCAAACTAGAAAAACAAGTCAGTTTGATTTACCATTTAGTCCTGTGAGAGTCAGAAAGGGCGGTCAGTACTAGGATAAGGTCAACTATTTGTTTTAACAATGTTTTATCCAGTGTTGGCTTCCAATTATTCTGAACTTGCTTGCTTTGGTGACATGGGGGCATTATCAGAAAGAAGCTTCTGTGTTGAATGATCAAAGTTGGAGTCCCTGGCCAACTCTGTCCTCATGTCCTCTCCCATTTCAGTGGTTCCAGGCACACCCACTCTTGGACGCTGTAATCAAGCATCCTGGTGTGCTGTCTGGGACAGCCTCATGGTTAACAGTTGGAAGACAATGCTCGTGCACCCCTCAGCCAGGCTTGGCAAAGAAAATGTTCTCAATACATTCATAGCAAATGAATCAATATTGCATTAATTGAAATAATAATAATACCAAGTATTATTATTTCTTAGTAAAGACTACATTGATTAAGAGATTTTATGTATGTAAAAATGATATATACACATCTATAGAGAGGGAGAGAAAAAGAGAGGCAGTCACATTTAAAATAAATAATAATAAATAATGATATATATAACACATATAAACACATGAATCTCACACATTTTCTCCCAGCCAAGAGGAGCAAATAGAATAGAGAAAGCAGAGCCTTACGTCTACATTCAGTGTGGCTTGAGTAAGACCTGGGATGGCACTATTTGTACTCTACCTTATTTATGTGTTAGGTGTAATGTGCAGAAGATACCTTGAACTGTTTTGAGACTGTTTTTATATGTATATGATATTAACATGGTGACTTATTCATAAGGTTCTCATAAAGATTTAAAATGAAACAAAAAGACAACCTACAGAATAGGAGAAGATATTTGCAAGTGTTATATCTGATAAAGGGCTAATGTCCAATATAATATACAATATAAGGATCTTACATAACTCAACATCAAATAATAATAATAATCCAATTACAAATTGATAGAAAATGTCTGTAAAGAAGACATCCAGATGGCCAAGAGACACATGAAAAGATGTTCAACATCACTGATCATCAGGGAAATGTAAATCAAAACCACAATGAGATATCACTTCATACCTGTCAGAATGGCTCAATTCAACAACACAAGAAATAACAAGTGTTGGCAAGGAAGTAGAGAAAGGGGATTCCTAGTGTTCGGTAGGTGGGAGTGCAAACCGGTGCATCCACTGGGGAAAACAGTATGGGGGTTCCTCAAAAAATTAAAAATATAATCACCTTATGATCCAGTAATTCCACTACTAGATATTTACCCAAAGAAATGAAAAAATAAGAATTCAAAAAGATATATCCACTCCTATGTTTATAGCAGCTTCATTTACAATAGCCAAGCTATGGAAGCAGCCCAAGTGTCCATCCACATCTGAATGGATAAAGAAGATGTGAAATTTATAGATAATGGAATATTACTCATTCATCTAAAAGAATGAGATCTTGCCGTTTGCAATGACATGGATGACACTAGAGGTTATAAAGCTAAGTGGAATGAGTCAGAAAAAGACAAATACCATATGGTCTTACTTATCTATGGAATTTAAGAAACAAAACAAGTGAACAAAGAAAGAGACAAACAAAAGTAGGTTCTTCAATACAGAGAACTAACTGGTGGTTGCCAGAAGGGAAGTTGGTGGAGGATGGGTAAAGAAAAACGAAGGACAGATTTAAAAAGACAAATTCTCTGGCCTTGAACAACCTCTTAATTGTAACTGTACTTACCTCTTTTTGCTGAATATATGCTAAGCCTATGAATATCTCTCCTATGACTCAGTCAATGATCAAAAGTGCCCTTTCAACTGTTTTGGGGGGGAATGATTCCAAATCTCACTTTCTAGCTCAATTCTCTGGCAAAGACTCCCCCATTAACAGGCCATTTGCTACAGATTGAATATTTGTGCCGCCCCAATTCATTATGTTACATACTAATGCCTAATACGATGATACTTGGAGGTGAGCATTGAGCATTTGAGGGGTAATTAAGTCAAGAGATGGAGCCCTCATGATGTGATTAGACACCCACCTCTGCCATCTCTGCCACTGAGGCCACAGCAGGAGGAGGGTTTCTGTGAGCCAGGAAGCAAGCCCTCAGCAAACATCAAATCTGCCAGTGACTTGACCATGGACATCCAGGCTCCAGAATTATGAGAAATAACTCTGTATTGCTTACAACCCACCAAGTCTGTCATATTTTGTCATAGTATCCTGAACAGACTAACCCACCAACCAAGATATGTCAGAACAAATCATAAATCTAGATTTGCATTCATAATCTTTAAAGTTTCTGATCTTAACTACTGTAGACATATTAATATATATATATTTTTTTTAAAGATTTTATTTATTTATTTGACAGACAGAAATCACAAGCAGGCAGAGAGAGAGGAAGGGAAGCAGGCTCCCTGCCTAGCAGAGAGCCGGATGTGGGGCTCAATCCCAGGACTCTGGGATCATGACCTGAGCCAAAGGCAGAGGCTTTAACCCACTGAGCCACTCAGGCGCCCCTAAAAAATATATTTATTTGTACTTTTATACAGCTATAGTTCTATAGACTGGTTTGAATTTGTTTTTGTTTGTGTATCTTGTCATCAGTAAGACCATTTTGAGTAATCTAATACTAAACATCTACCAGTTCCAAAAAATCACCAGCCACAACATTAAAGAAGAAACAAGTGTTTATCATGTGCTTTTAGGAAATATCTTGTTATAACATGAAATAGATTGGGGTAGACACTATTATTCACCCAGAAGAATGGACAGATCAGAATCCATATCTGAATCAGTAGGGAATATAAGTGGTTTCCATTGGATATTTCAACCCATTTTCAGCCTAAATATCCCAGGCTACATTTGCTTTTAAATAATTCAGCCTTTAAAAAAATAATAATAATAATTCAGTCTTTAAAATACTGTATGTACAAACATAAAATTGCAGAACCAATTCTCAATCATGCCATTCAAACTCACCATCCTTGATTGACTGAGAAAGACAAAAAAGGAGAGAGAGACACAAACATTTCAAAATGGAATTTGAAAAATTAGTTTAGCATCACTATTTGAATAATTAGATCTCCTCTAGCTGAGCACTATATTGGTTGATGGACAGATGTGGCCTAGAACACTCCTGGGTAAACCAATGAACACTGTCTTTATAAGGAAATAGTACAAGGTTGCTGTACAAACAAAGAAATCAATAACATCCTCCCTGGAAGGATGAGGGCTTCCTGGCTCAATGTCTTTCACCAGAAGGAGCATAAATGAGGTGGACTATATCTCTTCAGACAGCACGACCCCCCCACTTCAGGCCCAGCCCTTTCTGCAAACAGCTAGAGCTGCTCATGTGGTTCCTGTTGTCTACATATTTTCCAGAAGCCACCCCTTTGCCCAGGAGCATCTACTCATTTGTAGGCTTATCTGGGGTACAGTCACAATGTTCAGGTGTGAGCACACCTGCTCCCCAGCACTGCTGGACTCAGGGGTGCAGAAGCAAAGCAAAGGCCGGTGGCCCAGACATCCTGGGGACTCATGTCAAGAAGCCCCTGGAGCACCTACAGTTCCTTATCTTTCACTTCCCAGTACAATTCTCAGGAAGGAAATATTACACCTTTGGATGTATGGACCATAATGGACTCATTTTAAAAATTCCCTTAGTTGGTGTCCATAGCTTATAATACATTGCTTCTGTAAATGGCCAGTCACAAACAAGGTTTACCTCATTCCTCCATTAACTGATGAAAAGACTCATCAGTTAAGACATTAAGTCATTCCTTGTTCATAATTCCAGGTTGTCCCTGGAAGCACTTGGAAATTCCAAGGTCTGCCAATCAACCCATTTTCCAATGGTAAAGCATAAATCATGTAGTTTGTCACACTCCAAAGATCCTATTTCCAGAATTAGTAGTGCTTCTTGAAAAGTATAAAAAAGCTACAGTTTGCTATATTAATCCATGTTAGTTTCTCTAGCCTTTTTTTGGCAATAATCTGATCACTGATTACTAGCTCTATGAATCTCCCAATACCAATATCCAAACATTATTTTCCCTCCGATCTTTATCTATATAAATATCTCCAGTTCATGGAAGCATGTCATTCTTTTAAAATATTTAATCACTTACCCAAGCTTTACCATAAAAAGTACTTCTTTGAAGTAGCTGCACTAAGACTAAGAAATCCTGACATACAAAATTTTTAACATACAAAACTATATGACATTGTATCTTGAGAAAAATGTAGGTGACCTAGCTGCTTATTGAAGACAGTATCGTACAAAATTTTTCAAGCTGCCTGTACGGGTTATTTCAAACAACTGAATATATTTCCAAGATAGCCAGAATTTATAACTGCTAATCTTTTATTGCAGGTTAAATGCAGAAAGCTGTAATAGTCATTGATTTTTCTAATATATTGCTCAAATGATTAAAAAGTGGGAATAAGAGGACGGAGTCAAGATGGCGGTGAAGTAGCAGCCTGAGACTACATCAGGTAGCAGGAGATCAGCTCGATAGCTTATCTAAACATTGCAAACACCTACAAATCCAATGGGAGAGCGAAGAGAAGAAGAAGAGCAACTCTAGAAACAGAAAATCAACCACTTTCTGAAAGAACCTGTTTTTATCCCCTTTTTCCCCCCCACAATTAGGGGTCTCTTCTGATTTGGTTACAGCGCATTTTTCTGGGGTCTTTGCCACCCTTTTAGTATTTTATTTGCTCCTTCATATCCTCTTATCTGGACAAAATGACAAGGCAGAAAAAATCACCACAAACAAAAGAACAAGAGACATTACCAAAGGCTAGGGACCTAATCAACACAGACATTGGTAATATGTCAGATCAAGAGTTCAGAATGACGATTCTGAACATTCTAGCCAGGCTCAAAAAAGGCATGGAAGATATTAGAGAAACCCTCTCTGGAGATATTAAAGCCCTTTCTGGAGAAATTAAAGAACTAAAATCTAACCAAGTTGAAATCAAAAAAGCTATTAATGAGGTGCAATCAAAAATGGAGGTTCTCACTGCTAGGATAAATGAGGCAGAAGAAAGAATTAGTGATATAGAAGACCAAATGACAGAGAATAAAGAAGCCAAGCAAAAGAGGGACAAACAACTACTGGACCATGAGGGGAGAATTCGAGAGATAAGTGACACCATAAGACGAAACAACATTAGAATAATTGGGATTCCAGAAGAAGAAGAAATAGAGAGGGGAGCAGAAGGTCTATTGGAGAGAATCATTGGAGAGAAATTCCCTAATATGGCAAAGGGAACAAGCATCAAAATCCAGGAGATGCAGCGAACCCCCCTCAAAGTCAACAAGAATAGGTCCACACTCCGTCACTTAATAGTAAAATTTACAAGTCTTAGTGACAAAGAGAAAATCCTGAAAGCAGCCCGAGAAAAGAAGTCTGTAACATACAATGGTAAAAATATTAGATTGGCAGCAGACTTATCCACAGAGACCTGGCAGGCCAGGAAGAGTTGGCATGATATATTCAGAGCACTAAAGAGAAAAACATGCAGCCAAGAATACTCTATCCAGCTAGGCTATCATTGAAAATAGAAGGAGAGATCAAAAGCTTCCAGGACAAACAAAAACTGAAAGAATTTGCAAACACCAAACCAGCTCTCCAGGAAATATTGAAAGGGGTCCTCTAAGCAAAGAGAGAGCCTAAAAGTAGTAGATCAGAAAGGTACAGAGACAATATACAGTAACAGTCACCTTACAGACTAATAATGGCACTAAATATATATCTCTCAATAGTTACCCTGAATGTTAATGGGCTAAATGCCCCAATCAAAAGACACAGGGTATCAGAATGGATAAAAAAAAACAAAACCCATCTATATGTTGATTACAAGAAACTCATTTTAGACACGAAGACACCTCCAGATTTAAAGTGAGGGGGTGGAAAACAATTTACCATGCTAATGAGCATCAGAAGAAAGCTGGGGTGGCAATCCTTATATCAGATCAATTAGATTTTAAGCCAAAGACTATAATAAGTGATGAGGAAGGACACTATATCCTACTCAAAGGGTCTGTCCAACAAGAAGATCTAACAATTTTAAATATCTATGCCCCTAACGTGGGAGCAGCTAACTATATCAAACAATTAATAACAAAATCAAAGAAACACATCAATAATAATACAATAATAGTAGGGGACTTTAACACTCCCCTCACTGAAATGGACAGATCATCCAAGCAAAAGATCAACAAGGAAATAAAGGCCTTAAATGACACACTGGACCAGATGGACATCACAGATATATTCAGAACATTTCATCCCAAAGCAACAGAATACACATTCTTCTCTAGTGCACATGGAACCTTCTCCAGAATAGATCACATCCTGGGTCACAAATCAGGTCTCAATCGGTATCAAAAGATTAGGATCATTCCCTGCATATTTTCAGACCACAATGCTCTGAAGCTAGAACTCAATCACAAGAGGAAAGCTGGAAAGAACCCAAATACATGGAGACTAAACAGCATCCTTCTAAAGAATGAATGGGTTAACCAGGAAATTAAAGAAGAATTGAAAAAATTCATGGAAACAAATGATAATGAAAACACAACAGTTCAAAATCTGTGGGACACAGCAAAGGCAGTCCTGAGAGGAAAATATATAGCGGTACAAGCCTTTCTCAAGAACAAGAAAGGTCTCAAGTACACAACCTAACCCTACACGTAAAGGAGCTGGAGAAAGAACAAGAAAGAAACCCTAAACCCAGCAGGAGAAGAGAAATCATAAAGATCAGAGCAGAAATCAATGAAATAGAAAC
This sequence comes from Meles meles, assembly GCF_922984935.1. Classification (NCBI taxonomy): domain Eukaryota; kingdom Metazoa; phylum Chordata; class Mammalia; order Carnivora; family Mustelidae; genus Meles; species Meles meles. The sequence goes on from NC_060075.1 coordinate 100,514,824, forward strand.
CAAAAAAAAAAATAGAACAAATCAATGAAACTAGGAGCTGGTTCTTTGAAAGAATCAATAAGATTGATAAACCCCTGGCCAGACTCATCAAAAAGAAAAGAGAAAGGACCCAAATAAATAAAATCATGAATGAAAGAGGAGAGATCATAACTAACACCAAAGAAATACAGACAATTATATAAACATACTATGAGCAACTCTATGCCAACAAATTTGACAATCTGGAAGAAATGGATGCATTCCTAGAGACATATAAACTAACACAACTGAACCAGGAAGAAACAGAAAACCTGAACAGGCCCATAACCAGTAAGGAGATTGAAACAGTCATCAAAAATCTCCAAACAAACAAAAGCCCAGGGCCAGACGGCTTCCCAGGGGAATTCTACCAAACATTTAAAGAAGAACTAATTCCTATTCTCCTGAAACTGTTCCAAAAAATAGAAATGGAAGGAAAACTTCCAAACTCATTTTATGAGGCCAGCATCACCTTGATCCCAAAACCAGACAAGGATCCCACCAAAAAAGAGAACTACAGACCAATATCCTTGATGAACACAGATGCAAAAATTCTCACCAAAATACTAGCCAATAGGATTCAACAGTACATTAAAAGGATTATTCACCATGATCAAGTGGGATTTATTCCAGGGCTGCAGGGTTGGTTCAACATCCACAAATCAATCAATGTGATACAACACATTAATAAAAGAAAGAACAAGAACCATATGATACTCTCAATAGATGCTGAAAAAGCATTTGACAAAGTAGAGCATCCCTTCCTGATCAAAACTCGTCAAAGTGTAGGGATAGAGGGCACATACCTCAATATTATCAAAGCCATCTATGAAAAACCCACCGCAAATATCATTCTCAATGGAGAAAAACTGAAAGCTTTTCCGCTAAGGTCAGGAACATGGCAGGGATGTCCATTATCACCAATGCTATTCAACATAGTACTAGAAGTCCTAGCCTCAGCAATCAGACAACAAAAAGAATTTAAAGGCATCCAAATTGGTAAAGAAGAAGTAAAACTATCACTCTTCGCAGATGATATGATACTATATGTGGAAACCCCAAAAGACTCCGCTCCAAAACTGCTAGAACTTGTACAGGAATTCAGTAAAGTGTCAGGATATAAAATCAATGCACAGAAATCAGTTGCATTTCTGTACACCAACAACAAGACAGAAGAAAGAGAAATTAAGGAGTCAATCCCATTTACAATTGTACCCAAAACTATAAGATACCTAGGAATAAACCTAACCAAAGAGGCTAAGAATCTATACACAGAAAATTATAAAGTACTCATGAAAGAGATTGAGGAAGACACAAAGAAATGGAAAAATGTTCCATGCTCCTGGATTGGAAGAATAAATACTGTGAAAATGTCCATGCTACCTAAAGCAATCTACACATTTAATGCAATCCCTATCAAAATACCATCCATTTTTTTCAAAGAAATGGAACAAATAATCCGAAAATTTATATGGAACCAGAAAAGTCCTCAAATAGCCAAAGGAATATTGAAAAAGAAAGCCAAAGTTGGTGCCTTCACAATTCCGGACTTCAAGCTCTATTACAAAGCTGTCATCATCAAGACAGCATGGTACTGGCACAAAAACAGACACATAGATCAGTGGAACAGAATAGAGAGCCCAGAAATCGACCCTCAACTCTATGGTCAACTAATCTTCGACAAAGCAGGAAAGAATGTCCAATGGAAAAAAGACAGCCTCTTCAATAAATGGTGCTGGGAAAATTGGACAGCCACATGCAGAAAAATGAAATTGGACCACTTCCTTACACCACACACGAAAATAGACTCCAAATGGATGAAGGACCTCAATGTGAGAAAGGAATCCATCCAAATCCTTGAGGAGAATGTAGGCAGCAACCTCTTCGACCTCAGCTGCAGCAACATCTTCCTAGGAACAATGGCAAAGGCAAGGGAAGCAAGGGCAAAAATGAACTATTGGGATTTCATCAAGATCAAAAGCTTTTGCACAGCAAAGGAAACAGTTAACAAAACCAAAAGACAACTGACAGAATGGGAGAAGATGTTTGCAAACGACATATCAGATAAAGGGCTAGTATCCAAAATCTATAAGGAACTTAGCAAACTCAACACCCAAAGAACAAACAATCCAATCAAGAAATGGGCAGAGGACATGAACAGACATTTCTGCAACGAAGACATCCAGATGGCCAACAGACACATGAAAAAGTGCTCCACGTCACTCGGCATCAGGGAAATACAAATCAAAACCACAATGAGATATCACCTCACACCAGTCAGAATGGCTAAAATTAACAAGTCAGGAAATGGCAGATGCTGGCGAGGATGTGGAGAAAGGGGAACCCTCCTCCACTGTTGGTGGGAATGCAAGCTGGTGCAACCACTCTGGAAAACAGCATGGAGGTTCCTCAAAATGTTGAAAATAGAACTACCCTATGACCCAGCAATTGCACTACTGGGTATTTACCCTAAAGATACGAACATACTGATCCGAAGGGGCACGTGTACCCGAATGTTTATAGCAGCAATGTCTACAATAGCCAAACTATGGAAAGAACCTAGATGTCCATCAACAGATGAATGGATAAAGAAGATGTGGTATATATACACAATGGAATACTATGCAGCCATCAAAAGAAATGAAATCTTGCCATTTGCGACGACGTGGATGGAACTAGATCGTATCATGCTTAGTGAAATAAGTCAATTGGAGAAAGACAACTATCATATGATCTCCCTGATATGAGGACGTGGAGATGCAACATGGGGGGTTAGGGGGATAGGAGAAGAATAAATGAAACAAGATGGGATTGGGAGGGAGACAAACCATAAATGACTCTTAATCTCACAAAACAAACTGGGGGTTGCTGGGGGGAGGTGGGATTGGGAGAGGGGGAGGGGTCGATGGACATTGGGGAGGGTAAGTGCTATCGTGAGTGCTGTGAAGTGTGTAAACCTGGCGATTCACAGACCTGTACCCCTGGGGATAAAAATACATTATATGTTTATTAAAAAAAAAAAAATTTGGAAGGGGAGGTGAACCATAAGAGACTATGGACTCTGAAACAACAACCTGAGGGTTTTGAAGGGTCAGGGGTGGGAGGTTGGGGGAACAGGTGGTGGGTAATGGGGAGGGCACGTTTTTCATGGAGCACTGGGTGTTGCATAAAAACAATGAATACTGTTACACTGAAAAAATAAATTAAATGGGAAAAAAAGTGGAAATAATAATTTGAGCTTCTTGTAAATTTTTGTCTTTTTCTAAATTGTAGGGGAATGTTTTACTTTCATGCCCAATGCAAATGTATTGCCACTTGTAAGTAAGAAATTAATTTCAGAGGTATCTTCTTTAATAGCATGTAGCAGAGTCCTTGTTGCATTTGGCTATATGTGTAATTGTTTTCTCTGTTAGCGAATGCGAAACTAACCTATACTTTAAAGGGAGGAAAGCATATCATGAGTTAGCGGCATATGGTTTATAGCAGTGATCAGGAAGAAGACGGCAGGACATGTAATACAGTGCCTCAAAGCGTCAACCACAAAGCAGTTACCAATTCTGTAGCTTGCAGAGAGAGCAGATACACTCATGTGTCTGCCCAAATAAACCTGACCCAGGAAAATCATAGAAGAGTAATAAAGCAGTGATGTCAAGGAAATGGTTCTCGTGAATATCTAAGGTCACTAGGGTAGAGGTGTCCACACTGCTGGGATGTAGCCCCCATCCCTCTTCCCAAGGGCCAGGGGATATTATGGTGAGAATCTAATCCTGACTCCCTTAGGAGCACACTTCACAAAATAATCATTTTTAAAGTTTAATAGAAAACATGGTCAGCATATGCCATACATTCAAAGCCAAGACTCTATAAATGTTTGGAAAACCTACTCTTTGGGGAAGTCCTTGTTCTTTGCCTTCCTTTACCAGACTGTAAAGATTAGAAATGGGGTGTCCCTGCTATCTTAGATTCCAGTCTCTGTAAAATCCGCTGTGTAACGTTTGTGGCTGCAGGAAAATCAAAGTGAATGCCTTGATGGCCATCCCTTAAAGAACTTGGGAATTGCTCAGATTACAATGTATCAAGTCTGCCCTGGGAACAGATGTATCCCTCCTTCTTTGACATAATGTCTTAGCACTTTCAATGGGTTTTTTTTTTGTTTTGTTTTGTTTTGTTTTTTAAGACTTGAGGGGAGTGTTGGCAGAGTCTTACTCCATTCCTATCCCCAGAAAACAATCTGTCCGTGTCAAAGGACCTCATCCCTGCTGACAGTTTTGTTTTCTAAGTTTTCCCACTAAAATGTAGAGCATTCTAAGTTCCAAGGGCAGTATCTATTAGGCAAATGTTTGGCTTTATAAGATTTGCATGATGTGTTACTGATTTATAAATGTTACCATATCAAACTGTTAATGAATTCTTCTCTGGCATACATCTGGAAAATAGCATGGTAAAGCCATATCGAATGAGTGTTGTGGTTTTTCAAATGAGGATTATATTGATAACGATGTACAACTCCTTTAATGTAGGAAGGCAGGTTTCATGAGCTGCATGTGTGAATCCCCACATTGTTTAAAACAAAGTTTTGCAGATGTGAGAATATCAGCCTCTGCCAATAACAAAAACGCCAGTGTCTCACCCACCCGTTCGTTCATTCCTTTGTTCATTCATTCATTCATTCATTTTTTTTTCATGTTTACCAGACACCTAAGATAAAGTGGGCATTCTGTTCTTCTGAAATGTGTGGACAGAAAAGAAAATCCCTTACTTCCAAGGATTTACAGTCACCTAGAAAATAGGTTATGCAGTAGTTAATATTTTTTGTGTGTGTACTTTGTGCCACGCAGAGTTCTCAACATTTTACAAGTTGCTAACTCATTTAATTCTCACCACTGCAATATGAGATGAGTATACCATTTTATCATAGGTTTTTCCATCAAGGAAGCAAATATAGCGAGGAGTTGTGTAACCTGCCCAAACTAGTGAGTGATGAGGTGCATCTAGCCTGACTCCGGAGCCTGACTGCTGACCAACTGCTTTATAATGCCTTTTATTTCTTTTATTTTCATTTTTTAAAAAGATTTATTTATTTGAAGGGCCCCTGGGTGGCTCAGTGGGTTAAGCCTCTGCCTTTGGCTCAGGTCATGATCTCAGGGTCCTGGGATCAAGCCCCGCAATGGGCTTTCTGCTCAGCAGGGGACCTGCTTCCCCCTGCTTCTCTCTGCTTGCCTCTCTGCCTACTTGTGATCTCTCTCTGCCAAATATATAAATCAATAAAATATTTTTAAAAGATTTATTTATTTGAGAGAGAGAGAAAGAGTGGGAATGGCAAAGGGAGAGGGCAAGAATCTCGAGCAAATTCTGTGATGAGTGTGAAGTCCCGCGCAGGGCATGGAGCCAAACTCAGGGCTTGATCTCACAACCATGAGATCACAACCTGAGCCAAAACCAAGGGTTGAGTGATTAACTGACTATGCCACCCAGGCACCCAACATAGTGCTTTTTCTTTAGAAAAATATTGCTTATGGTGATGCCTGAGTGGCTGAGTCTGTTAAGTATCTGCCTTCTGCTCAGGTCATGATCCTGGGGACCTGGGATCCCGCCCTGCATCTGGCTCCTTGCTCAGCAGGGAGCCTGCCTCTCCCACTGCCTCTGCTCCCCCTGCTTGTGCTTTCTCTGGCTCTCTCTCTTGCTCTCTGTCAAATAAATAACTAAAATATTAAAAAAAAAATTGCTTACGAGTACTTAGGTCTACTCACCTACCTGCAAGGTTGTCCTCAGTATTTAGTAATGGAGATTTACCTGTTGAAGTGAAAGGGGGATGGACCTTGTTTCAATCTGCCTGGTGCAGGTTTTAATGGGAAATAAGGGCAGATAGGTATGAGCAGAGAAAAGTACTAAAAATTAAAGTCTATTTGTTGTATAAACATAGTATGTGTGGTTGAAGCATTGACTGTGATATAGGACAAAATTTCATGCACAAAGTTAGCAAGATTTGTGATGCTGTCCATAAGAGGGGTAGCAACATGAGTAACAATCAAGCCTTATGCTCAGCTGGCTAGAAGATATTGCCTAGATAGTAGGAGAGTCCTTATTCGCATGGTCTTGACCTCTTCAATGAATGAGTAGCCAATCTGAAAGACAACAGAATATGAATTTTTTTTTGGAGAAAGCATCACCAATTAGCGAAGGGAAAGGTCTCTGAGGTATTGGACATATATCCGCTTTTCCTAACTAACCTTTGATGGCCATGGACTGCTACCGAAGTTTTTAAGTTTTAAAACTTTGCTCTTACGTCAATCTTCTTTTATGCAGTGCGTTTGCATAATTCAAGGAGGCATCTGAGGTTTGAAGAAACATGAGTTCCTCTTTCCCATCAATATGCCCTAGAGCAATATCTATGCCTTCACATTCCATTGTAAATAACAGTCATCCAAACATTTTTATGATACATTGGGAACAATACCAAACCAAGGGTAATAAAACCCCAGCAAGGAATTAGAGTTGTGTAGGCATATCTTTTAAAACAGAATTTCTAACAATAAAGATGTAGTTTCAGATGAGTGACAGAGGAAATTGCAGGGGGTTTGTGGGGCAGAAAGCCCAACACTGGGAAAGTTGATTGGAAAGCTTATCTCCAAGGACTCCATGTCCTGGCTCCAATGGCCTTGGAAAAGGTAGCTTCCTGCCTAGTCATTAATGACTACTCTCTTCTCTAAAGTATCTGTACAGTTACCTGACTCCTGTACATCTTCACAACTTACCACTCATCTCAGCCATCGACTTCACTGGACCACATGCGGAATAAAAGTAGGAGTTTATTCAAAATTTATTTAAAAAAAACAAAAGGGGTTTATTATTTCTCAATTTCATTTATTATTATTTCTTTAAACCAGGGCTATTTTGGACAAGAAATCAAAGATGCTTTCTGCTAGGCTGGTGTAATTGCTTGGATATCCATCCCAGAGGCACCACATCTGTATTATGAAACTGAGAGCAAGCACTTAGTTCACCCCTGATGACTTACAGCTGCCAAGGGAACTAGGTGGTAAGAGCATATTTGCTAAACAATTTTACCTCTGTGAACTCTTAAGTCTCTGAATAGATAATCATGCTCTGTAACTTCTAATTTTGTAACAGAATTGATTAACACTCACTTTGGGTGCACCAAATTATGATCCTTATAGTAAGGCTTCGCTCAGCATCTTACTCGCTATTAGCCAGATTGTCAGGGGACCTCCAAGTTCCGGAGACTAATTGCATGGGAACATTTAATATACAAATTACCTTGAGCTAATTTATCTGTATATGTCTCATTTTTTAAAGTATAACTGAACAGAAACCTATTTCTCAAGCTTGGAAAAATGTGAAAATCCTCAGTGCTTACACGGAAGAAGTTAGTAGGCTGTGTATTCAAGATGGAAAGTCCTGAATTACTGTTTAAAATGGCATCTGTTAACTGCTGCTGATAAAATAACTATAAAAACAGCAAAAGGGAAAAAGAGCTTGGCCTCTAAATGTCATGGAAAAGTAGCATGAACTGTTGAGTGGGTAGGGCAAAGATTTTTCCATAGGCGATCAATGTTTGCAACATTTGCACGCACCCAAAGGAAATAGACCGCCTCTCTCATTGACCAAAGCTTGACACTTCTTTTTTCAATTTAGTGGGTCATTAGTGGATTATTTTGATGGAATATGTGCAGAGAAGAGTTAAAATAGGCTTGAGACCATTATCCTTACAAAGTCTTAATTGCCAGCAGGTCTCTTGTCTGACATATGGAAGTTGGAGTGGTATGCATTTTTCCACACTGATGTAAAACTGTCTCTAAATGATGAGTGGTTCACTGTGTCTAAATTGTTTATGCAGACAATACAGTTTATACTGAAAATCTGCCTTTCTTCTGGGAACGAGGGATATACTAGGCAGAGAGACTACGTGAGCAGTCCCCAGATGTACTTGGATCTACATGCGAGTGAGATCACACAGTATTTGTCTTTCTCTGTCTGACTTATTTCATTTGGTGTGATGTTCTCAAGGTTCTCTAGATAAACATATTATATGCATATGTGTGTGTGTGTGTCATATAATATATATATTTATATAATAAATCACATTTTCTTTATCCATTTAGCCATCATCAAGGAATATGAGGAACACTTAGGTTGTTTCTATGACTTGACTATTATAAATGCTGCAATAAATATGGGGCAAAGATCCTTTTGTGATCATGGTATTATTTCACTTGGATAAATATCCAGGAGTGCAATTACTGGAGCATATGGTAGTTCCACTTTTTTTTTTTTTTCCTGAGGCTCCTCTATCCTGTCTCACACAGTGGCTGCACCAGTCTGCATTCCCATCAACAGTGCACCAAAGTTGGCTTTTCTCCACACCCTCACCAATGCTTGTTATTTCTTATCTTTTTGATAATAGCATCATAATAGGTTGAAGGTGATATCTCGTTGTGATTTTGACTTGCATTCCCCTGAGGATTAGTTGAACATCTTTTCATGTGTTTGTTCGCCATTTGTCTTCTTGGGGAAAATGCCTTTTCAATGCTTCTGACCATTTTTTAATTGGATTTTTTCTCTATTAACCTGTGTGAGTTTATATATACATATATATGCACGCACATACTCACACACACACACACACACACACATACATCAATCCTTTATCAGATATATAATTTGTAAATATTTTCTTTCATTCCATACATTGCTTTTTCATTTTGTTAATGGTTTCTTTGATGGTACAGAAGAAAATTTTAGTTTGCTATAGTCCTACTTGTTTATTTTCAGCTTTTGTTGCCTTTGTTTTTGGTATTCAATCCAAAAACTCATTGCCAAGACCCATGTCAAGGAGGTTACCTCTCTGTTTGCTTTCCTTCTAGGAAACAGATTGTTTAGAGAAGCCTATTTTAGACAATAGACAACTATATATTCTAGATAATCAGAAGGATAATGACTACCAGCACAGAGATCACAAAAACTGGTTCAACTAGCTCTTGAATTCATCTAGTTAGTTCACATTGATCTCAACCTGCCTAGAGATCAAACCCAACATTTGGCCGTTTGAAATGGAAAACTACCAAAGAACCAGCCCTGACTGAATGGAGAAACCTGAGTTCCGGGGTGGGAATGAGAAAGAAACACAAAGGATGGGATCTAGAGGGTCACAGCCAATGCTGCTAAAAGGACGATTATTCAATTACAGCAGTTTTATAGGATTCAGGCACAATACAGTCCCTTGGCGTCACCTTGATCATTGCATTTACAATTCAATAGATCAATCAACGAGAGAATCTACCAGTGAATACCAGTTTTCTCCTGTTACTACACTGTGTCAGATCAGCTAGCTTCAGGCAAATCTGCTCTGTGGTTTCTGTGCTTCCGCAAGCTGTGGTTATGACTGTGCTTTAGAGCTGAACCATGGGGAGTAGGGCTGGTCCCTGACCTGGCCCTGAGACCAAAAGGACCCTGTCAGCTTGCTATCTGGTCACCACAGTTCCCCTTCTATTTATTTTTTAAACGAAGCTCAGGGAGGCCAGATTGGAGGAGCCAGAGGGGTGGGAATCCTGCTCAGAGGTAGACCTGCAAAAGACATGCAAACTAGACAAAAGTTAGGGTGATGGCAATTGAATAAAGAAATGAAGTAAGACCATTAGAGTGCAATAAATTGTGTATATTATCAAATACTTGTTTGGCAAGTTCAGAGGGCTTGAGTATGAGCCCAGGGGTTTACCCTATCACCTGTGTTTCAGAATGTAATCGAGCCACATCTAAAGTAAAATCATCCGCTGTCCATATGCCCATAAGATGACTTTTTATTTTATCCCACCCCCAAGTGGTATTATATTCCTTCTTTGTAACACAAGTCCAAGAGAATTCTGCATGACGCCATAAGGCTGTCTGTACTTAAAAAAAAAAAAAAAAAAAAAAAAAAAAAAAAGACTTTTGTACAAACAGTTTCTTCTAAAGCTTTAAATCTAGTTTCTAATTTTCTTTTTTTTTTTTAAGATTTTATTTATTTATTTGACAGAGAGGAGATCACAAGTAGGCAGAGAGGCAGGCAGAGAGAGGAGGAAGCAGGCTCCCCGCAGAGCAGAGAGTCCGATGTGGGGCTCGATCCCAGGACCCTGAGATCATGACCCGAGCCGAAGGCAGCGGCTTAATCCACTGAGCCACCCAGGCGCCCCTAGTTTCTAATTTTCTATCTATAACTTCTTGAGTCCCCAAAGCAATAGATACATTCTTTGCTAAATTATTAACATAATGAGCCGTGTGCACTCCTTGTGTGAGAGCAATAGCAGAAGCAGCAGCAGTGGTAATGACGATCACTAAAGACACTATCCCTGCAATAAGAAGCCCTAAAAAGGGTTTGCTGCTACATAACAAATTATTAAATTCTTGGAGAATCTGCAAACCGGTACTTTTGTACCAAGGTCCTGTCACATTAACTGGAAGAATGACAAATGAAGGTTGATGTAAAATCAGTCTAGCTAATGGTAATTATGAGAAGTAATACAATGGGTGAGAGTACCCTTATTACAGGCAATGTCATAGTAACCTGATTGAACAGAGATACAAAGAATTCCTGCCAGCAATATGTATGGGGCAGGAACACATGCCGTAAGATGATGTGTAAGAACAGACTGATTATGGGAAATGAAAACAGTGGATAAAAATACCATGAGGTGCCAACCTCCCAACAAACATGACCTTGGCAAGTAGAATATACCCCTTCCACTTATCCCGCCAAAGGTTGTGATTGTATATCCCTTTGGAAGAGAGGATTAGGATGAGACCAGTCTAAGATAGCCTCAAAAACAGAAGGGATATGATGCTATAATGGGAGTTCATAATGGCATCAGCACCAGTGTGGAAGGGGTACAAAGGGGCAAGGATTGTTATGATTACAGACTGGAATGTGAGAAGGTGGGGATTCATCATGAACTACAGGAACTTGAGAAGGCAAGCCCAAGGACTGGAAAGTTCATTCCTTATAGGTCTTATCTGTAGCATGCAGTATGGGTCCCAGGGCACATCTAGCCTCATAAGAAATCCCAGCCATTGAGCTGAATAGTAGTAAAACAAATGGGAACTTGGGGAGGAGTTCCCATGATAAGTATAATTACAACCCATTAAGGGATTAAATGATCAGCAAAGAATCCACCAATTACTTGTGAAATGTAGGTAAAAACGGACACTAGGATCTTCCCATGTAACATGGTCATCAAAAAGGGAGGTCGGGGATCTACGTCCAATAAGTTGTATCAGCATATGCAATGGATACGTGCAGGCAATAAGTACTATCACGGCTAGAAAAAGTGTTTGGAGTAATTCTTAACTTTCTAACCCTCCAACATTTCCCACACCTGCACAGTGAGGGTCTTCAGGTGCCTCCAACTTGGGATCATTGTTTGGTGGATTGTTTTCACAAGAGGTGGGTGTCGTGGACGGGCAGGCATCAGGGGTGTAATCTTCAGCCTCTGCAATGACAGAAGGAGGCATTGGGACAGATCCAGAAGTTCCTCTGGAGTGGGATCCATTGCAGGTATGCACGAGATGCTCAGGGAGCCAGATGGGTCCATCAGCATCTCAAGGAAAAATACACCCATGCCCTCACCCCCAAATTAAAACAGGATCGGGGCCAGACCATTGACTTATTAAAGGATCCTTCTACCTCACTTCAGCATAATGTGTTCCAGGCAGAAACCACAAAGTCAGCTGGGGAAGTACAATCAGCAGAGAGATTTAAAAATTAAAATTATATAAACCTTGATTAAGATGAGAATGTGGGGAGGTTTCAAAAGAACTTTCACATGCTAAAAACGACCTCCAAGATACCAGAGGCCTTGAGGCCTTGCCATGGTCAGGTTAAGGTTGTTTATCTCCCTCTACCCAGGTGTTAATGTTATGGTGGGTGATTCCTGCAAGAATGTCATATATGTCCCACCCAGGAGTAAGGGAGTGGGGGAGGTTGTGGGGTGTCAGCTTCTGCTTTGTCCTCAGCTGCCTTCTGTTCTCTCATTATTCCCCCCTGAACAATTCTGACCCCTAAATCTTTAAGGTTGTTGAAGGTGGAAGGTCTCATCTTCTACAACTTCTTCCTGCTGAACAGGGGGCGTAGTAGTGTCTTTACCTACTCAAGGTCAACATTGGTCAGCTGGGGAATATGCAGGGGAGTTACAAAAGACAGAAGTAGCTGAATCCAATTCTGTCAGCACATGAACGTCCCTGAAAGAAAGGATCGTCTGTTAGCTGGAAGTCATTGCAGTTAAGGAATCCTGGCACCAGGCAGGGAGACATCAGAAATGACAAAACAAGCTTAATACTGAAAGGATAAAGAGAAGTCCAAGTAAAAGACCTTCGACTTTCTATATATATAGACTTCTCTTGGACTTCTCTCTCTCTCGCTCTCTCTCTCTCTCTTTCTCTCTCTCTCTCTCTCTCTCTCTATATATATATATATATATATATAATTTTCCCCCCAGTCCAGGAGATTAAAGTGATCACTAAAAGAAAGAGATCATTTAAAGCACCATTTTGAGTATTCACGTCAGTTAGAAACCTAGAAATTTTGTGATAATCTGGTACATATGCATAGTATTTTATTTTTATGAAAGCACAACTTCCAGCTTGTGTAGCAGTTAAAACATCTAATGTCCTTCTATTTTGGAAAGCTGCTTTACACACCTGTATTACCATAGCATTTAAGAAATGCTACTTTGAGGGTCATTTAGGGCTAACCATGGGCTTAGTAAGTTTCCATGTACCAAATAATATTCTCCAGCCTGAAAGAGGGAACAAAGATGGAAGCTATATACCAATGAAATACAGAATGTGCCCCCCATTGTTTTAACTAAATTTGGAAGGCCAGCTCAGTTGGTATGATGGCTTTAACAATGCTTCTGTGCATTTGGCAAACTCTAAGGTGCCAAATAGGTGCAGCGACCTATCCACCTCGGAGGAAGCCAGGGCCATGAGTTAGGTCCGCATAATCAGTGAGTTCCATTTGGAGCTGGACATCTGATGCCAGGTCTCCTTACCCAATCAGGAACAAACCAGTCAATAGCCAGATGTACTATTATTTGGGAACATGTTTAAACCAACTCTCATTGTATTTTTATTTTTTTTTATTTTTTTTTAAATTTTATTTATTTATTTGACAGATAGAGATCACAAGTAGGGAGAGAAGCAGGCAGAGAGAGAGAGGAGGAAGCAGGCTCCCCGCCAAGCAGAGAGCCCAACGCGGGACTCGATCCCAGGACCCCGAGATCATGACCTGAGCTGAAGGCAGCAGCTTAAACCACTGAGCCACCCAGGCACCCCTCTCATTGTATTTTTAATAGGGCCATCTTACAACTGGTTGACTAGAATAAGCAAGAATAATAACCTCTAAACCGGTCAGGTCCAGGCATAAGGGTAGCTGGGTTTAAGTCTGACAGGATTCAAGTATTATTTTAGGCATATATATATATATATATATAAGCATAGCCTGATATTTAATGTCATCCTCCATCATTCATTGGTGGTCTTTGGTCTTTAAGATGTTCTGGACCTGATGTGAAGTCATTACAGTCTCAGGGACTGTCCTGTAGTGAGCTTTGAGGGTTGTTTTACCAGGAGAACTGTTGGATCCTTAGCTAAAGCCTTTACTTGTAATTGTTATCTCAACAGAAGTTGCTTCTAGGATAAATATGACTAAAAAATAATACCATTAAGAAGACCTCTTTGTTTGAGGTAAATCACTACTGTTCTAATTCCAAGGAATCACTGACAAGTGGGAGAAAACTTGTCTCAGGAGATCAGGCATCATCCAGTCCCGTCACAAAGGAAGTGGAGCCATCCATTATCTCCACAAGTCTGTAGTTAACCCTACGGAGTGGCATATGCTCTGGCTTTTAGGGAATGATTTCGTTATTGCAGCCACATAGGGATCAAGGTGATAGTAAAGTTATACAATTGTTGCAGAAGCAATTCCATTTTCCATTTTTTTATCATGTGCCCATGGGGTTCTGTTATTATCCCTACAGAATAAAAGACAAGAAAATTGTCTGAACGAGCTATTGTGCAACTTACCTAAAGGTTACCTCAAGTCGTCTAGCTTAGCTAAACAACAAACATTTAAAGACAATCAGATTTAGAATATAACATCCACAGAGGTTCGTTACTGAAACATAACTTTTCTCTCTAAAATAACCCTCATTTCCAGAAATAGCCAAATCAGGACTAATCTATTTGAAAAACAAATCCAGTTTTAACAGACTTGGCCTAATTATTTACATAAGCTCAGCAAGAACAGTGAGTGATCATATAAATCTTTTAGAATCTGCTTTGCTGGAACTTCTTATAAGGAATTTCTAGGTTGAACTTTTAGTAGCTTCTCCAGGCCAGAAGCCAAGCCAATTACTTGCCATCAGACATGCCTGCAATACCTGTAGGATTTGGGCAAATTACTCTTCTTGAGGTTTCCAAAGTATCCAAGGTTCCTGCACCTGCCTGTAAGTGGAATTCTTTACTCACCTGGTGAGGCTGCTGGGAACTCTGTAAGCAAGGCCAACAGTTCCAAGGGGATTATGGCTCCAAGATTTCATAAAGGCAACCTTAGTTTCTTTAAGCTGTCTGCTCATATCTGAGTTTATGCATGTCTTTCTCAAATATGACATTCCAGTCAAAGCCTTGGTAAAATAACCCATGTTTCCAATGGTGTCCTGTTTACTGAATTTATGCAAATTACTGGGGTTGCCATGGAAGAAGGCCTTTTATGTTTCAGAGGGTTTAGATAGAAAAGTTGAATGAAAAAAAAAAAAAGTTGTGTGCTTTGATTTATTTACAAATGACTATTTTTACATTTCTGTAAGTCACAAATATCTTAAGAAAAAGCTTCTTTAGTCTGCAAAAGGGACATTAGAAAGCTAACAATGTTTCAAACAAGAGTCACAACACTATAATCTTTTAGTTTATTTAGTCCCATGTTACTAATTCTGGTGTAGTTTGATGCAACTTTTAGTTAGTTCTGGAAACTCTTACTCATTTCAGTTCTGATCTTAAAGATATTGTTTACTTGTGTTTGTCCTCAAAGTCCTTTCTATCAGTCTTCTTGAAGATGAAACTCATTTTACAAGAGAATTAGAACAATTATAAATGACAAAAACTCAGAAATGGAGCTTGTTAATGATCCGATACAAGAGTTTACTATGATGCTATAGACAAGAAAACTCAGTTATTCTGTGATAACATGTCATCAGCCAGAACCAGAAGGTAACATACCAAGCAAGCAAGCCTAATTAGTCAACAAGACTTTGTTCATGATTTAAATCCTGGGGAAGTTTGTTAAAACCTTAGACAGTTTTAAATCACATGTCTAAAATAGGCTTAGGGATAGTCAAAGACCTGATAAAGGCAAAACAAAGAAACAGTTTTTTCTGGGTAGGCAATGAGAAAACAACTATTTACATTTTCTTATCAAGAGCAGACCAGCGACTCTTTGTCCTTTAACAGAGGGCAGACTTTAAATCTTTTACCAGGGTACTTAAAATCCATTCATTTTGATCTCAGTCCATCCTGACCACACCTAAAATCTGTTTCCGAAGATTTCCCATCACAAACCTTTTACAACTTTCCTTGGCATTCTGTTTTTGTCCCAAGCCATTTCTTCATCAACAGTGAAGAAATGTTTCCCTAATTTCCTATCAGTTTCCCTAATTTCTATCAGTCTTAGTTAGTTAGCAGAATTCTGCAGTCGTAGAAACACCTTAGTCTCTGGTGACAACTAAGTATTAACCAACTGTGAACTGTTACACCAGAATTCTTCAGATGGCGAATTTGTGAATCAGTTAAGCACAAAACATGTTTAACAACAGATTTAAATATCCAGTGTCTTTGCAGTAAAAAGTCAAAAGCACAAACCAATGTCTAGTAATCAATGACTTAGCACTTTATCCCATTTGGAAAAGACCTAGATGTCCAAAGCAGTTAATTCCATTTATCATCCAAACAAACTTTAAAGTTTCAGGTTACCAAGGACTTAGAAAGCTATCTTAATTACCCATGGTAATTAAATGCCAATTAATTACTTGCTTTGAGGCAATTAACAATCAGTTTAGTTATCTTTTTGTTAACTAATTTCAACAGAGATGATATGACCTTATTTGAAGTTCAGCCAACCTTGAGAGAATAAGTTTTACATTTAGTGCTGATAACTTTAAAGACACATCTTAATTAAACAAACTTAACTTAGTTTAAATACTGATTTATGTTCCACCTGGGCCCACCCAATTTTCAATTTTTACCTGAGACCCTGGTGGGGAAATCTGGAGTGGGAGGTGTTAGGTCCAGGGGGTGCTCTTCTTGCTCCTAGACAGTGAAGAGAGGAGGAGCCATGATGCAGGAGACACTAAGGATGGTCTAAAGGCCAGTTACACAGGCTGCACCCAATCACCCAATCACTTGGGCACTCTGCACCCAAGTTGGTATAGAAACAGAAGAAGGGGGAGACAGAAGAGATGAAGCGCTGCCAGAAGCCAGAGAAAGGGTTCCTGGTTTTACAGCTCATCAGCTCCAACAGAGGACCAGATGCCAGGCTTTTGGGCCAACAAGGAGGGAGGGATTAGGCAGTCTACTTTGGGCCAGAGAAGACAGGGAATTTCCCTGAAATAAAGGGAGTTTTGGCAACTGCTTGGGAATATCCCTTAAAGTCTCCATCCTGAGGAAGACTAACCACAGTTGGCTCCCATTACAGCCATTGACCTGGAAATGAGTGAGGGAGAAGCCCTACATCTATTAGGAAGGTTAACTATGCCCTCCTCAGGAAACCAGGGGCAAACTTCTTGGACAAATTTAAGAAATCTCTCTATTTGAGCATCACTAACTTTTGTTCCACAATACTTTCATAGATTTAAGAACTTATACACAAAGTACCCGATTCTTGGCCTGTAACTACCCCATAGCTTATTTCTCCCAATGCACATTGCTCCTTCACTCACCAACTCCAACTGCTAAGATGTCTCTGCCCGGGAGGAGTTCCTCACCTGCTGTGGCGTCTGCTGAACCTGAGTACTCAGGTCCCTGTTCAGGTGCCACTTGCCAAGAAACCAGCCTTAACTGAATGGAGAAACCTAAGTTCTGTGGTGGGAATGAGAAAGAAAGAGACACAAAGTATGGGACCCAGAGTGTCGCAGCCAATGCTGCTAAGACGAAGTTTCTTCAATTACAGCAGTTTTATAGGATTCAAGCACAATACAGTCACTGTGGTGTCACCTTAATCATTGCATTTACAATTTAATAGAACAATCAATGAGACAATCTACCCATGAATAACAGTCTTCTTGCTGTTACACTACATTGTGTCAGATCAACTAGCTTCAGGGCAAGTCTGCTCTGTTGTTTCTGTTCTTCTGCAAGGTGTCATTATAGCCCTGCTTTAGGGATGAACCGTGGGGGATAGGGCTGGTCCCTGACTTGGCCCTAAGACTGCAAGGAGCCTGTCAGGTTGCTATCTGGTCCTCACAGAAAACCTGTGACCTTGGGTGGCTTCTTGTCAACGTCTCATCTAGAACAGTCCAAGAAAAGCCAAAACAACCATTTGAAATGCATATATAATTATGAATGCAAATGTTTTTAAATAAGCACTATGTGCCAGGCTTTGTTCTAGTCCTTGATTGCTCTTCTGTTTCTATCCTAATAATAAGGCATTTGTTTCTTATACCACCTTCCTAACATCTTGGTACAGATACAAGTTCTCAAGATGGATTTCAACCTCTTTAGTAAGAAATTGAAACTTAATAACCAAATAGTAAAGTAATATTACTATTCTGCTCATAGCCCTTGCCAAAATATGCCAACTATTTATAGCTTTAATTATACCAGAAAAAATTGGCAAACAAGTGGACTTTTTCCTTCATAAAAGTGAATCCACATCACCCAGAAGCTCAAGTTTTACTTTTCCACATTTCCAAACTCCTTGAATGATGAGTCACTGAGATTTTTTTTTTTTTAATTAGAAAACAGCATCAGGCATCTTGTGATAAGCATTACACATCCTTAAGCTCCTCTCTAGAGCATCTCTTGGGTAAAGTGGACTTTACAGTTGGAATATACTCTATGGCTGCACTAATGAAAAACATGATCAAAGAAAAGAAAATGTTAGGAAATCGCCCAAATACGTAAAACATGATACGAATCTCTATCAAGAAAAGCAACCATTTTGTGTGAATTTTCCCACAATTTGATGAAAGTTCTAAAATACATCATTCCCTATTTTTGTTGGTAAACTCTGTTCAGTTCACTGTTCTGTCAAAGGATGATTCTAATTTCCGTGCTATGATTTTAGCATCTTCGGGCCAAGGCAACATTAGAAAATAAGAAGCAAGAAAATTTATTTTGTACAGGACCCGGAACTTTTCCTCCTTCTCCTCCTGGCCCTTCTTAGATGCCCCAGTGTCAGGTCTTTGCTTCTTATCCAAGTAACTCAAAGAAAACAAGAACATTCATCCTTCCAAAGTGCAGTGTCTCTAAGTGTCACCTTTGAAAGGACTGTCACCAACCTGAAAAGTTTCAGGTAAAGGCAGTTGCTCCCTAATGGAATTCTAGTGTCCAAATCAAGATGAAGTCTGATGACGAGACTGACATGTGTTACCTCCAATAACTGCGGTGCTTTGCTTCTGTTTGGTGCTGAGCCTCTGCATTCCCTTAAACAACCTTTTCCTTCAGGGTTGTAAAGACCTTACTCCTTTCCATTCCACCTCTGTAGGCCACCTTCATACACAAAAGTCTACTTTATTTAAGAGACTTGTGCTTGTTCACTACAGAATGTAGATGTTGCGTACTCTGCCAAGTTTTTCTGGATTCTTGAACTTTGGACATTCAAGAACGGCTATTTAAAAATCAATATGGGTTGAGGAATGGTAACCAAGTTAACATTGCACTCCTGTTCCACCCAGGCTTTAATGACTCTTCTTTTTTATTTTCTACAAGACTGATCATTATAATTATTTATGCCTCAATTAGTCAGATAAAGCAAATTGCTTTAGTTCTATTAAGCTATATTTTCCTTTCAACCTGTGTTTCCAATATGCCCCTGCCTGGTGATGTTGCAAAATAAAAGGTAGCCTGGTTCTGTATTCCCATAGTTTCCTGAAGTCCCGTTTTCTTTTACAGTTTGCTGGTTACTATTTTTCTCGTGATTTCCTCTTAATAACAATGTTGTGTGAAAAGTCCACTTTGAGACACCCCAGGTTTAGGTTCTTTCTGGGTCTTTTTACTAACTTCCTGAAGTGTCATGATAAATAATAAAGCATGTGAAATGTCAATGTGTAACCAGCACACAGGGCACACCTGATACCCATCCACCCCAGTGAGACACTGCCAAGTTGAAGGACAGTCTGTCCCTTTCAAATATTTTTAATATTTAAAGGACTCTATAATTTCAACATAGAATTAAAGCTGTAACTATCAGATTTCAACCACAATCCATAAAGAGCCATTAATTTACTTAATCTAGATTGATTTGATCTCTAACACAAACCAGGAACAACTTGTACAAAAATTTTAATTAAAAGGAAGAAAATGTAGCATTTATTATTTATTATTTACTGTTCCATTCTTCATTAGACAATCAATAAGAAAAAAAGGTGTCCTTCTTTCTACATTTTTCATCTTGAAGTAAAACAAATGCAAGTTTTTCAGACACGGTCTTAATATTTAGGTCATGTCACAGTGCTGGCGCAGGCACAAGACACCTCAAATGGAAATGAGCTCTATGCTATTTAAGCAAGAGCTTTATTACCAGAGTTGAGGGTCTAATATTTGAGACTTTATTCTACCATTAATATTCCCACTTTATCAATTATGGATCAAAAATAAATTTCCCTCTCCTGTTATTACACATAAAAGAGCAAAAGTGTTTTTACCAGATAAAATTGAATTTAATGTGGCTATTTTGACACATTTCAAATTTCAAAAATGTAATATCATGGTGCCCAGTATCATAGTTAGCTAATATTTAAATGTCATTAATCATAATCACGTGCACACATGCATGCAAGAACACACACTGCATTTATACATTCTTACATATGCACACACGCAAACACAAACACAAAAATCTCCAATCATAGATTTCAACACTTGGCATTTATGAAAGCAGCATCCCAATTAGCAGGAACTTGGCTTTGTTTAGTTTTATTTAATCAACCTAGGCTTTTTCTCTATTACTACAAGAGCTTAACAGAAGAATTAAGCATCCAAGAAATTTTTTCTGTTCTTTTGGCTTGAAAATAAAGGTCTTAGTCTCTGAAGCTGTAACATATTTGAATTATAAGGTTAAAATTCAGATGTTTAAAAACTCATCTATATACTAGGATCAAATGGAGAGATTTTTTTTTCATTTTTATTTTTTATCTGTTTGAAAAGATAAAGGTTTTTTTTTTTTTTTTTCATTATAATAAGTGTACTTAATCCCCATCACCTGTTTCTCCTATCTTCTCTCATCCCACTCCCCTCTGGTAACCATCAGGTTGTTCTCTATAGTTAAGAGTTTGTTTCTTGGCTTGTGTCTCTCTTTTTTTCTTCTCAGTTATTTTGTTTCCTAAATTCCACAGATGAATGAGATCATATGGTATTTGTCTTTCTCTGATTGCTTTATTTTGCTTAGCATAATACTCTCTAGCGCCATCATATCATTGCAAATAGCAAGATTTCATCCTTTTTATGGCTGAGTAATATTCCACTATATACATATACATATATGTGTGTGTGTATATATACATATATATATATATATATATATACTCTTTTTTATTCATTTGCCTATGGATGGATACTTGTGCTGCTTATATAGTGTGACTATTGTAAATTGTGTTGCAATAAACAGGAATGTATGTGTCCCTTTTAGTTAGTGTGGGTTATTATATTTTTGTGTGGTAATTATCCAGTAGTGTGATTACTAGATCATAGGGTAATTCTATTTTTACCTTTCTGAGGAAACTCCATACTTCTTTCCAGAGTGGCTGCACCAATTTGCATTCCCCACACCAGCACATGAATGTTCCTTTTCCTCCACATCCTTGTCAATATTTGTTATTTCTTGTATTGTTGATTCCTCCCATTCTGACAGGTGTAAAATGATACCTCATTGTAGTTTTGATTTGCCTTCCCTTGATGATCAGTGATGTTGTGCATATTTTCACGTGTCTATTGTCCATCTGCATGTCTTCTTTGGGGAAATGTCTATTCATGTTTTCTGGGTGTTGGCATCAAATGGAGAGTTTTTAAAACATTCTAGTCAGGAGGGACTCTGAGAGATGCTGATTAAACAAAAGTGATGTGGTATATGAGTCTGGTTTCTCCCCAGAAACAGAAGCTACAGGATGTGTGGGCATATATAGAAAGAGATTTACTATCAGGAATTGGCGTGGGCCATAATAGAGGCTGGTAAACCCAAAACCTGCAGTGTGAACCAGTCTGCTGGAGACCCAGGAGGAAGTATGGTGCAGCTCAAGTCCAAAGGCCACCTGATGGACAATTCCCTCTTGCTCAGGTACATTGGGTGTTTATTCTTCCAACTGACTGAATACATATGACCCCATTACAGAACTTTGTTTGTTTATTCAAACTCACCAATTTAAATGTTAATATCATCCAAGAACACCCTCCAAGTTGACACATAAAATTAACCATCACAAATCTACCCTCTGTCAGTTTGCCTCTGATCTGCATCTCCTTAAACTACACTTAATCTCCAAATAAAGGCAATAATAACATTGTGCTTTCATCTAACATAAACAACTGTAGACCATAACCAAAACACAATCATCCTTTCCATAGGAGAGGGATACATGTCTTGCTGACATTTAGTCTTCCTGATCTCCATAACTTATATATTGGGATATAAAGTTAATGGAACTTAGACATGATAACCTTCTGATACTAAGTCGGCCATGTTTAGGCAACCCTAACTTAATTCTTGATGGGTCCAGGCCCTTAGTAGTCCTGATTGCACTGATTTCTTGTAGATTTTCATTGATCTCAATCACAGGGCCTGCTAACACTGAGACACCCTAGGGGGTGTCTCCTGCATCCCAAGCACATACTTCCTTACCTGCAATGTGGAGTAAGTAACACTCTGATTTCCCCATGGTGGTCAGGATTAATACCTCAACCAGCACAGGAACTCCTTTCTTAGTCTGTTGATTCTGATGCATGAAGAGTACAAAATGACCAGGACGGAAACTTACAGTCTAGCTTAATAAAATCAATGTGTCTCCTGCTGAGAGCAGGCCTCCCTTTGGAACTAAGCCATCAGAGTATAAGATCACAGGAACAAGAAACAAAAATTTTGGTGGTGGTTTACCAGGGAGTAATAGTGAATGATGCCACTCCCATTTCCACCCCTTGATTTCTAAACCTGGGAGCCCTGGCTGTGGGAAAAATAGAACCAGGACCTTATGCTCTTTCAGAACATACAATCTCCTGGAAAGCCTCGCCCCACCCTACAAGGTGTTGGCACCTGGCACTTAGCTGAGTTTCCATCATTCTATAAAGGAGGCTGCTTCAGTGTGGTGGGGAACATGGTAAGAGCAGTGATCCCCATAAGCATGAACCCACTTGCTGGGTAGTGACTTCCTTCATCAGAATCTATACTGTATGAAATTCATGATAGTGGATAAGGCACTCTTGGTGCATTAATGTAGAACATCAATGGTAGTTTGGGCAGAAGCATTGTGTTCAGGAAGGCAAATCCCTATCCAAAGTGAGTGTGCTTATTCCAGTAAGAGCAAAATGCTGCCTGCTCCATGATGGAAGAGGTCCAGTGCAATCTATCCGCCACTGAGTAGCCGGCTATCACCCTGAGGAATGATGTCTGCTAGGAAAATATTATCAGTCCCCCATTCTGTTTCTCCTTTATTCTTATACTATACCACACTCCTCATATTTCTGGCACTTCTGGTCACCAGCTGTGTGGTCTTCTTTCCCCACGCCAAGCAATTCTCTGTGAGACCAGCAGGATGTTTTACAAGTTAACTCAATTCTAATACTATTTACCTGGAAATAGTGTCAAATGTCACAGATTAAGGGCTCAGTCCCACAAGACTGTCCCTTAATTTCAGACACCAAATGTAAGTAGTGAGTGCCCAGTCTATCCACAACTTCTGCCTGACTTGACTATAATGTGACCATGACCTCCTCCCCTGGATTCAATTATTTGCTAGAGCAGCTCACAGGATTTAGGGAAACACATTTCCCAGTTTATTAAAGGATATGGTAAGGATACAGATAAGTAGCCAGATGAAGAGATACATAGGGTGAGGTCTGGGAGGGTCCCAAGTGGGGAGCTTCTATCCCTGGGGAATTGGGGTCCATCACCTTCCTGGTGTGGAGGTGTTCACAACCTGAAAGCTCTCTAAACAACATATTATAGGGATTTCTACCGAAGTTTTCTCATGTCAGCATGATCAGTTATTAACTCAATTTCCTCATCCTTCCTTGCACAAATATGTGTGTGTGGCAGGGGCTGGGGAGGGCAGCAGGATGACCTAGGGTGAGTAAGTTAGAAATGCCTAACTTGCCTTCGTCTACTGTAAAGGAATGTATTCAAAGACTTAGGGAGATTGGAATGTTAGAGTGGATGTGTCATTTCAGACCTACAGACCTACATGACAGGACCCGGGGAACAAGTTTTCACCATAACTGTGAGAAGTGAATTCCTAAGAGGTGACTCTGCGTCTCTAAAGAGCTCTAGGATTGTTGTTCTCTGTAAGTCATACCTTACAGTGGAAGCTGCAGCCACTGACTTGAGAATCCTAAATGTGACTGGGCTCATTGGATCCTGGGGTGGCAGAGACCAAGCGATGGCTCTCAACGACCAAAGACAAGCAGGCCTGGTCCCTGTGACGGACCATAGAGCCAAAGCAGCAATTAGAAAAGTTTGAGCCTCACAGTTCAGGCCTGTGTTATTCAAGGGTTAGCTGTATATATTTTCTATTATCTCGCAGTGCCCTATCAGTGATCTGTTTGGTCAACATTTCAGCCAACCAACCCACCAAACAACATTAGAACATTTCTGATTCTCCAAGCTGCAACAGTAAATACAGAATCTCTCCTACATGGACCCACATTGGCAAATTTGACCCGATCCAGTTTTAGTTTCCTTCGACCATTAACCCACACACTTAATATCTATTGTCACATTTAATTCTGAGACATCTGCCTGTATAAATTTATAAACTTAAGTAGTCCCTCCTTATGGGTTGTACTTTGTACCTCACTCTTAGAGTCTTGTTGAGACTTTAGTCAAGTTATAGCTTTAGAAGCAAAAAGGGATGGTAGGGTTGGTTTCTGAGGAAAAGCCACATTAGCTTGCAAGGCAGCTGCCTCAGTGGAGGCCATTACAGTTTCCCCAGGCAATGCAGAGTTAATACCCTGGAGGAGAATCTGCTTCTAATGGCAAAGGAGACATATCAGAATTTAAGGCATTAATGTTTCCAGTTTCATCAGGGTCTTCCCACACCTCCCTATTCCAACTTTGGGATTCCATTGTTCTCTAACCAATGCTCTCACATTTACAGTTGATACCCTGTGAGGCTAAGAATTAGATACGCCTCATAAATGAGTTATGGCCATAATGAGATTCTGGGTTTGGTTTTCAGTAATCTCTGTCCAGGGGTTATATAGTGGGTCTCTTTTAGGGCAGGCAGAGAAGCTTTCAGCTCCTGTACTTGGTGGTTGAGTTGGGAATGTGAATCCCATGCTTTCCTTTCCTTTCTTTACTTTGTCCAGTGACATTAGGACCAACCAGTCAATTACCTTGTACTCATTAGTTTGACAAAAATGTTTAAAAATATCATATACAGGTTCACTCAGATCCTAGCTTCCTTTTTTTTAACATCTTAATTTAATTTTATTTTTTCCGACCCTTGCTTCTTATGGGAGTTTGATTAAGAGTATCTATGGGTGACATTTTGTGTATCTCTGCTGTCAGATCACACCGGACTGTCAACACTCTTTTTTACTATTGGAAATAGAGGCATTAGTGTATTCAATTCTAATCAGAGTTGAAAGTCAATTCCAGAAACCCCAAAATTTATTCAGAAAATATACCTCCAGATTCTATTCCTCTAGAGCCACTCCCAGTACCTAAATTTGGATTACTCAGGGCTCTCAAGAGGAACAGAAGCAATCCCAACTCTCTGTGGCCTCTTATATAAAAGAGCCCTCCTGACCTGATCAGTTCCAAAGATCCCACCTTCTAATATCATCAAGTTGGGGCTTAGGAATTCAACATACAAATTGGGGGGGAGGGAAACAGGGACATACAAATTAGACCATAGAATTCTATTATAATAACCACAATAAAAGGTAAACCTTAAAGAGCCCTATATTAAAATCTAGAGAACAAAATTGAATCCTCCCAAAATAAAATCTGATATGATGAATAATGAATATTAAAAGAAAAAAAAGGGGCGCCTGGGTGGCTTGGTGGGTTAAAGCCTCTGCCTTTGTCTCAGGTCGTGATCGTGGGGTCCTGGGATCGAGCCCAGCATCGGGCTCTCTGCTCAGCGGGGAACCTGCGTCCTCCTGCCTGCCTCTCTGCCTGCTTGTGGTCTCTGTCAAATAAATTAATTTAAAAAAAGAAAAAGAAAAAAAACACCCTGAAATCTAATCACTGTACTATTACCTAAACATGCGTTTGTTTTCTTCTCTGCATGGCTCATGATCAGGAGGGCGACCCTTCGCTCTCCCCATTCCTCGTTCCCATTGCTACTGCTGCATTTGTCCATTCAGAGCTCCCTAATCACATGTCATTTCTCTCTCCGAGCCTTCTAGCCAACAATTTTTGTTCTCAAAGATTCAGCTCTGGGGTCAGGGACTTCCTCTCCAGCCCTCATCCTCAGCCTCTGCAGTCCTTACAGATACATCAGCAGGAGGAGTAGAGAGGATGGGATGTGGAGGGCACCCACTCGGGGGAGAAACAGCCTGATCAGGAGACACCTGGTTTAAATGCAGGTGTATAGGTAGGAACATGGCAGGGGTGAGGGGTCAAGAGCTTCCTTGTGTTGTGCAGAAGGCAGCTTCCTCCAAGAGGCCTGCCAAGCCAGGCCTTGCCTGTAGT
Source organism: Meles meles (assembly GCF_922984935.1). Lineage (NCBI taxonomy): Eukaryota > Metazoa > Chordata > Mammalia > Carnivora > Mustelidae > Meles > Meles meles. The sequence goes on from NC_060075.1 coordinate 100,540,949, forward strand.
CAGGCCTGAGCCATGACACAAGAGATTCTGGCCTAGGTCAGACTCCTCGGCCACCATGCTGTTGTCCAAGCATGACTCATCTTCCCCCTTCATTTCTTTCACCATCTGTCCCTAAGTGACCAAATGTGTGATCCTACTCCCTCTTAACCATGTCCTGGATCCACCTACTTCCTCCCTGGGTCTCATAACCCCAGACCCCGAATTGTGGAATTCTTGCAGGAGACTCCCAACAAAAGCTCTGGCTAGGAGTCCTGGTTCCTTACATCTGTCCTCCACATTCCGGACAGCCTGTGCCTCCCTCCAGGACATTTGGATAAATGTCAAAACTCCCCTCCACCCATTTTATGTAGCATCACCTTTCTCATAACATACTTTCCGGACAAGCCAGAATCTCCCCTCATCTGCGCTTCAGCCACACACATCCAACCATTTTGTTTGAAAGAGCCATATTTTCTGTTGTTGTCATGACTTCAGAATGCTGCTTTCTCAGCTTGCAAATGCTCACCCCTCCTTGTTCCGCCAGCCCATCCTGCAATCAACGTCCACGCTTGCCCTGTTTGCCTCACTCACTTCTGTTCACCTTGAAATATCAACCCAGATACTTTCCTTCAAACCGCTAACACCAATACTACCTAACCCTCCCAGGTTATTTGTTCTTCAAGTACATGTTGTAGACCCTCAACCAGTGACTCATTTGTCTTTGTTTCTCCTCGTGACAACAGCCTGGGAGGCCATGCTGCCTCTCTGTGTCTCCCTCCCGAAAGGTCTGCAAGGTCATGTTCAATAAATTGTGATCAAATGGGTGAAGTTAGCAATTATTAATTGTGCTTTGGCTTTCAACATGCATGGAGGTATGAACAGCAAATTGAGTTGACTTAGTAAGATGAAATATTAGGTATAGGGTGGAAAGATATTGTGTGTTAAAAGAGAAACTGAGGCATGCTAAATATTTTAAGAGTCCATTTGAGCAATAATCAATTCAATTGGGTAGGCATACCATCTCACAGATATTAAGGAGCTCCCGGGAGCTGTCCCAAATGAAAGACTTTTATAGACATAAGAAAGCAGGGACAAGGAAGCTGTATTGGCTAAAAAGGCAGGTTGCTTACTGCAAGGTCCCTTTCTTTAAGGGACTGCAGGGACCTAATCAGGCAGATGACCTAACTAGTGCTGCTCAGGTGAGTCCTGATCAATCAACAGGCTGAAGATTCCATTTCTGGGAGATCCAAAACCACGCTTAAGTCTTGGTTTGGTGACATGGGGTTCAGCATAATTGACTTCATTTGGGACCTGTTACCTTGTTTTTTTGGCAAGTATTTAATGAAAAAAGAAGGATTGGAAATTGTCGTGTTCGTATAATCAATGTGTTTTCCAAGCACGTACATGAGTGCTGGAACTCTGTGGCTTGGAAATGCAGATAGTTTTATTAATGTTTAAAGAATTTTAAGACGTACTTCAAATAAAAGACAAGATTTCTTATTTTTTTCCTCCCCCACCCCCTAAAACAGAAATTAGGATATATCTCTCGGGGATGAAGACAGAGATTGCTATCAAGCTCGATGCCTTTCAGGGAATACAGATGACATTTATTTCAGAAAAAAATCTAAAACCTGACTTTTCTGGTCACCAAGCAATGTGCTAAAAATGTTTAGTTATCAGAATGTGGAAAACCGGAAAATATGTGTACAGGCTGGTGCTTTAAACTGACGTGAGTGCAGAGAGACGAGTAACTGAGAAGGATCTATAGGTTTCCAAGGTGCAGTCAGTGAAAATGAATTCAAGCCAGGCCCTGCAGCCAGGGTCCAAATCAAGCAGCAGACATACATTTCACCTGCAGAGAAGGTCTGGAAGCCAGGATTACGCTCAGGAAAGAGTGATGTGATACTTCTCCAGCAACAAATCTCACAGAGAGCTCTATGATTTTTGTAATTCCAAATAACATAAACTTTCTACCCATGGTAAAGCTAAAATATTTCAAAATTTAGTACATTCACCCAATTCATAGTTTCATTTCACAAGGCTGCTTCACAAAACTGGTGAATAAATGTAACGTTTCCAAAACACAGGAATCCAGCACGGAATTGGAAATTTTTTGGTGAGAGGATGTGGGGAAACATCACGGTGTGTGCTATATGGCTGTGGAAACTGATCCAAAGTGGCTACATTTCTTGAGCCCCTCATTCCTCAAAAATGAAATTTTGGCTTTTGGAAAGAAAGCACTTCTAAAGTAGTCTCTCAGATTTATGTGTAATAGCACTATCATTGAAATGATATTCAAACAACTTTCCAGATACTTCTTTCTATACCTGTAAGATCTCAGCGTTGTAAGTATTGTTGAACCTCTAAGACCTCAGAGTTGTAAGTATTGTTGAACCTCTAAAACCTCAGAGTTGTAAGTATTGTTGATGGTCACCCTGTGTTTAAATTCATCTAACATCTTCTCTGGTAATGCCCAGCTGAGTAGGAATCTGTGGTTACTGACACCTACCTTGCAAAGAATCTATGATCTCTCAGAAGGATGTTCTCAATGTCCTATGTTCATCAAAGCATTTGTGCAGGATAGTCAACACACAGAGATCCTGATTATACCCCCAAGCCTGCAGAATATCCAGAGCATACCCAGGAGGGAAGCCCAGGATGAATACTGTTGCTTACCCTCCATCTGTGACTCTGGTGCACACCCTTGATGGCGAACTGGTGTGTTTTGTCACAGGATATTACAGTAACCTAGACAGTGCTGATGTGTGACTGCACCTGTATTTAAGGGATAAGTGTTCACTTACACAGTATAAGCTCTTTGACACTGAGACATCACTAACGGTCTTAGAAGGACCCAGACACTGCTTCTGACCCTCGTAGTCTTCAGAGGCTGTTCTCATCGTCATAATGCCATAGGCGGGAATTAAAGTGATTTCATTCACTCAGAAAATTTGAAATCTTGAATTATTTTTTTACAAAAATACTGGAGAAGTCACTAAAGAGTTCAGGAATAAGGCAGGTTGGAAACAGAAAAGGTTGTGGACTTGAAATTAGTTTACTCGTTCACACAGGCAGTTTTTGCAGAGTGTCAAGAATGTGCCCAGCAACGTGTGAGTTACTGTGGATTGAGAAGAAACAAGAATGAGAGGCTCCCTGCCTGCACGGAGATTGAGTCCCTAAAAGGGAAGCAGGTGATATGCCGGTAAGCACACGTGGGCAGGGATATGTGTAAGTCATTTCAACACTGTAAGGGGTTAAACCAATGTGGTGGGTAGAGAGTGACAGGAGCGAGGCCATGGGTCTCTGTTAGCAAGCGCTCAAGGAGGTGCCTCTGAGGTAAAGGTGATGAGGAGGACCCCAAGCAATGTGGGAAGGCTGTCCAGGCAGAAGGAATAGGAAAACAGAGTAATGGAGGAGTGTGAAGGAGGAGGAGAGCAGGAGATGAGGTCGGAGGGAGACAGGGACCAGGTCGTGCACCCTTTACTCCATTCTCAGTGTGAAGGGAAGCCTTACGGCTTAGTTTTACACTCATTTCTAGAGTGGGTTGTGGATTCCAGCACAGGGGCATAGTAGAAGTAGAAAAACCACTTTAGTGACTGCTCACTGGTTCACAGGAGTAGTGGTGGCTTAGATTGACCTTGATGGTACTAGGGGCAGAAAAAATCCACAAGTCTCACTGATCGGGCTGGAGAAGTAGAGGAAGTTGTAATACCAACTTTGAACGTCAGTAACCTCAAGGTCATTATTCTTTGATGCATGTTTCTCTAGTTATCCATTTTCATCCATTGTCCTACATGTTTGTAATGACTGATATTAATTTTTTGACAAATACAACTTATCACACCTTTTTTATACTTTTTACAACTTTTACCTAATCAACATGTATGTAAAGCATTATTGGACCTAATAAACTATAATCCCAAAAGTAATGATTAAATATAATTAAATTTATGAAATTTATACAATCCTAAGAAATTTGCCGTATTTTATGTCATTATTGAGTATGTGGAGTAATTTATTAATATTATTTATAGCATAGTGAGAGAAAACACTTATATGTTCATCAAAGCAGCCTAACAGTAAATGATTATTTAACATAAATTTGTTTTGAAATCCCAAGTACCTACTCAAATGAGTCATAAATGTGAAATTAATTTGGAGAAGTTTCAAAGTTGGACCAGGTGGTTCTAATGGGGTACTTCAATCATCCAGACTTGGATTATCAAAATACCTGATTGTGACATGAAGTGGAGACAACTTATTTTGCACTGTGCAAATGACTACATCTAAGAATATGGCATTTTGATCGCTACCAGAAAATCAGTGAATCAGGGGAGCAGTTGGGAGAAGCAGTTGTGTGGTGGTCTGTATGTAAGAGAAAAACCACTTACAATGCCGATTTTATGTTTGCCTCATTATGCTTTTCTCCACACAATTAATTCAAGCTTACTATAATCCATATTCTTGCCACTAAAAGAAAATATATACATTTTTGATATTTTGAGATACCACTTTCCAAAAATGTATTTTGCCTAGATTTCCTTTTTTTCTTCTTCTTGGTGGTGGTGGACCATTGGGGAGATGACACTGTTGTATCCTTGTATACATAAATTTGAACCAGATTTTTTTTTATTTTGTTTACCTATGATAAGAATTTTCATGTTGTTAAATTTCTTTGAAAGTATTATTTGTATATGATCTGAAATATTCCAATCTATGTAGCTCTAAAAAATTACTTAACAATATTTTTTCCAATGTCAGAAGGCTGGGATATTTATGCACATACACACATACCACACATACATATAACAGTACACACACTCACACGTGTGTGTGAGTGTATCTTTTTTCCTTTTTTTTTCTTTAAATTCCATAGAATGAACACTGGCTCAGTGTCTTAAATAATTTTGATTGCTATTTTTTATATGATATTCCAAAGTAATGTCAACATTGAGGAAAGGAAAAAACCTCCAGATAATCATTACATTTCAGAATGTAATAGGACACAGATAAAATTCCAAGTAATAAAATCAATAGCCTCAGGGAAGCATGGAGATCTTTTAAGATACACACATATACTTCTGAAAATGTAATGTGAAGGTAGGAAGAATATCTAAAATACATTACGCCGAAAAAATAAATTAATTAATTAAAGAAGGAAAAAATATATAAATAAATAATTTAAAAACATTAAAAAAAAGAATTCATAAATACATTGAATGGAAATAGTTCTCAATAAAGGAAAATAAGAGATTGTACAAAAAGTGATAGATAATATGTGAATTACAGTTATCTCATAGGTCAAAAATCACTCTACAAGATCCTTGTGAATTGTCAAAATATCAGAGCTCTCCGTACACTGAGTTTCCACAATATCAGAGGCTTCCTGCTGATGTCCAATGCCACCTCTCCAAGGGGCACCTCTCCAAGCCCAGCCTTCTAAATGTGTTGGTCTGTCTTGTTCTTTTGCTGGATCCTTTCCTCTGGACCAGAGGTCTGGACAACCCATGGTTTTCAACTTATTTGACTTCAGGCTCAATCTCACCTGACTTTGGATCACAACTTTGTCCAATAGCTTTGTCCTATAGCTGCGCCATAGATCAGGTCTCCAAATTTCACCCCCATCCAGATCAGCATCTTAGGCCTCACTCATCTTGGAGAGGTTTTAGGAGGAGAACAAATGTAAGTATAGTATCAAAAATAAAATATAAAATATAAAAACTTCTAGGGAGCACCACCAGCAGTGTGGCAAAATGAGAGGTTCTATGGATCCAGTCCCCAGTGAGATGGCTAAACATTATAGGAAAATACATATTTGGAAATGACCCTAAGGGTATACAGCAAAAGAAGAAACATTTATTCAAAAATACATACTAAAAACCAGTAACAATATTCTGTGGCATTTGTGGCACAACCGACTCCTTCTCTCTCCCCCTAGCTTAGCATGACAGAAATTCTACTCCAGATGGATGCAATGAAGACATTCCAGGTTAGAAGGTTGCAATATCTCCCAGGAGGGACAGGGTGTCAGCATTTGTCACACAACTGTGGCTACCTGCAGTAGAAGCTAAGTTCTGGGTGAGAGGCTGAGGATGAGTGAGAGATGGGGCTTCCTTCTCCTGAGCTCCTACTCATGTGATAGAGAATTTACTTGGAGTGCACTGAGAATACTGGGGATGGGGATTATTGACATCCCAGCTCATCAGATGAGTAATCCATGCTGGGAGAGGAAAACCAAGAAGACCTGAGGCTACAGCTCTCCCCACTGCCCCATTCACAGCATTTCCAAAGCAGGGTGTAACACAGAAGCATCACACTGTCTCCATCCCCAGCTCCAGACCCTGGGCTTATATTTTCTTGGGAGGAGAAACAGGCCATAAAAACAGCTCCAAATTTCTTCCCAAAGGAATTTACTTCTTTTGTGACAACATGTAAAGAATCTCAAACTTAGGGACACACTCAAGATCAATGGAGGCTATGATGAATAGCAGTTGAGAGGATACTGGTAGACTCATTAGACTTACGAGCTAAATTGTAGGGCACAAGTTTACCAGAAATGACTTTGGAAAGACAACAAATAGCCCTTCTGGGGGTTCTCGACACTGATGGAAAAAACTATCCCTCTGAAAGAAAGAGTTTTTAATAGGATCCGTGTAGGGAATAATTTGTGCCACAAAATACTGTTGAGAACAGTAAAGGAATCCACCAGTGATTAATGAAGCTTAAGAGATGGAAGACAGAGTCAGAGAAAGGCTACCCAAACTGCTCCGCCAAGGGTGACTGTGCCCATGCCTAAGGCCGCAGCCACCAAGGGACAATATCAAGATGTTCACACTGTGAGGAGAAAGGAGGAAGAACTGCCTTTGTAAGCAGAAAGAGTTAGGAGTCCCTGGAAAAAGAAAGACAGACATAACTTTCTTGACTTAAGAAAAGTCCGTCTCATGAAAGAGTATAGAATAAATAGCCACTACCAGGCCAGGAGACAGCCTAATCTTATTGGAGGCAATAAATCAGCGATAATATTCCAGTGTTGATTCCCAACGGAAGTCTGACATGATGCACACTCCTGAGCTCCCTTTGCAGGATCTATACCTCTCTGAGCACTCAGACACTGGACCAGATCCTCATGACGTTGACCTGGACTCAGTCACTTTAAGATGACTTATGTCCCAATTCCAACCTGTATCCTCCTTCATGTAAGTCCCTTTCCAAATCTGAATACACCCTGAGTTTAAAACATCCCCAATTTTGTTGTTCAGGAAGACACTGTTTTGGGAAAGATCCCCAGTGTTCTCCTTTACATGTTTCAGGTAAAACCCTTTCTTTTCCTATTCTTTGGCTCCGTTGTGTCTTTTGGCTTCACACCCACCAAGAGGTAAACCCACAAAAAAAACAAAACAAACAAAAAAAAACTTCACTAAAATAATCCAGCCACTCACTAAACAAAGAAATAACAATAACAAATCCTGAGGGGAGCAGTATCCAGAATTGCTACGATACATTATCAAAAATGTTCACTTTCTAACAAAAACTTATGGGATACGTAAAAATACAGAAACCTCTGACCTATACATAGTTCAAAAAGCAGACAACAGAAACTACTGGTGAGAGCAGCCAGATATCAGTTTTTACAGAAAAATACTTCAAAGTATAATATATTTAAAGAACTAAAGAAAGCCATGCTTAACAAAGTAAAGGAACTTTTGATGATGAGCATGATTCATCAAATAGGGTGAATCAATAGAGACAGAAAATTATAAACAAGAAATTCTGGATTGAGAATTATAATGATTAACTGAAAAATTCACTAGTTAGGTCTGTTGGTATATTTGAACTGGTGGAAGAAAGAAATAGTAAATTTAAGGATAAATTGATAGATATCATGTAACCTGATGGATGAAGAACAAAAAGAATGAAAAGGAACGAACAGCTCCTCAGAAGAAAGTAAGATCCCGTCAAGGGCACCACCATATGCAAAGTGAGAGTGTCAAAACAGGAGGGAGAAAAATGCAGAAAAATATTGGAAGAACTAATAGCTTAAAAACTTGCTAAATTGATGGTAAACATGGATCTACACATTCAAGAAGTTTAACAGACTCCACACTTGATCTTAGCCAAAAGGCCGAGAAACAGACTCCAAATGGAATAAGTTCAAAGAGATGCACTACAGACACATCACGTGAAAAACACCAAAAGATAATGACTAAGACAAAATCTTGAAAGTCCTAAAAGAAAATGACTTGTCACTTATGAGGGAACCACAATAAGAGTAAAAACACAAGTCCTCCTCAGAACAACAAAGATCAAAAGGCAGCAGGACACATGTATTCAAAATGCTTAAAGAACAAAATAAATGCCAACCCACAAACCAAGCTATCTTTTAAATTAGAAGTCCAGGTAAAAGCGCTCCCAGATAACCAAAAATGGAGACAATTTTGTGAGTAGTCATACTTTACAAGATAAACTAAATGGAGTTCTTCAGGATCAAAGTGACTCCTGATATCAATTTGAACACACATGAAAAAGCAAAGAGCAGTGATAAAGTTAATTATGTAATTAAAAAGATAGTATAAATGCATATTTCTTCTCTGTTCTTCTCTTAACTGATGTCAAAAGCAATTATATAAAACAATATGTGTGTGATTTTATTTTTCAGCCCATAACATTTAGAGCATAACATATTTGCCGATAACAGCATAAAGGAGTTTGCAGGAGCAAAGCTGTGGTGGCGACGTGCCTCCAGATGGTAACTGGAATCTACAGAAACAAGTGAAGAGAACCAGAAGTGCTAAATAAGAATGTTAATATAACAAAAGCTATAAATATATACTTGTTCTCTCTTTTTCTTTCAACTTCTTTAGAAGACAGGCAATTATATAAGGTAATAATTACAAGGTATGTTTGGGTTTGTGACATATACAGTTGTAATATGTATAATAATAATTCCATAAAGGAGAAAAAGTGAACATGTAAAAATATGTGTCCATATTTCACTGGAATTTAGTTTGTGTAAGTCTGAAACATCTGAAAAGTAACAGTATGTGTGGTAAAGCCTAATGGAATCCACTAAGGAAATAACTAAGAAATATATATAGTGAAAAAAATTGGCAAGTAAACCTGGCGATTCACAGACCTGTACCCCTGGGGATACAAATACATTATATGTTTATTAAAAAAAAAAAATTTGGAAGGGGAGGCGAACCATAAGAGACTATGGACTCTGAAAAACAACCTGAGGGTTTTGAAGGGTCAGGGGTGGGAGGTTGGGGGAACAGGTGGTGGGTAATAGGGAGGGCACGTATTGCATGGAGCACTGGGTGTTGTGCAAAAACAATGAATACTGTTACACTGAAAAAATAAATAAAATGAAAAAAGAAAAAAAAATTTAAATATTATATTAGAAAATATTCACTTAATGCAAAATCATGCAGTAAATGAAGAATGGAGGAACAAAAAAGCATGAGACGTAGAAAGCAAGAAGTAAAATGGTAAGTGTAAGTCCAAATATCCAACCAAATTAACAAGTAATTAAATGTGAATGAATTAAATAACCCAATAAAAAGGCAGAACCTATCAGACTGGATACAGAAATAAACAAGCAAGATCCAAATATATGCTATCTATAGGGGATTTATTCTTGAATCAAAGACACAGAAAGTGAAATGATAGGGGTACCTGGGGGGCTCAGTCATTGTGCGTCTGCCTTTGGCTAGGGTCATGATCCCAGGGTCCTAGGATCTAAGCCCACATTGAGCTCCCTGTTCAACAGAAGGCCTGTATTCCCTCTACCACTCCCTCTGCTTGTTTTCCTGTTGACTCTCTCAGTCAAATAAAAAAAAAAAATCTGTAAAAAAATTAAAAAGTGAAATGATAGGGGGGAAAAAATCATGTAAATAGCAACCATGAGAAATCTGGAGTAGCTACGTGATTACCAGGACAACATAGATATTAAAATAGAAACAAAGAGAGAATTTGAAACTTTAACAATAACAATTAAAGCCTCAATACCTCACTTTCAATCATGGATAGACAAGTGGGCAAGATTTCAACGAGTTCACACGATAAACAAGTTAGACCCAATGTATGCCTACAGAACAATCCACCCAATCCATGCAGAATACATATTCCTCTCACCTACACATGGGAATTTCTTCAGGATAGAATGAACTAGGCCATGAAACAAATCTAAATACATTTAAAAGACTTGTCACAATACAAAGTAGATTCTTCTGACCATAAGGTAATAAAATTAGCATTCAATCTCAGAGAGAAATTTAGGAATTTAACAAAAATGTGGATGAAGAAGAGCTTCACCAATAAATAACCAATCATGCAAAAAAGAAATTGGAGAGGAAATTATAAAAGTTTGAGATGGACAAAATAAAGGTGCAATACACTACAACTTATGCTTTAAGTACAACTTAAAGCAGTACTTAGAGGTTAACATATAGCTGTCACATACACCCTACATTAAAAAAAAGTTGGGGAGGTACCTGGGTGGCTCAGTGAGTTAAGCCTCTGCCTTTGGCTCAGGTCAGGATTTCAGGGTCCATTGGGCTCCCTGCTCGGTGGGGAGCCTTCTTCCCCCTCTCCCTCTGCCTGTCTCTTTGCCTACTTGTTAACTCTCTCTGTGTCAAATAAGTAAATAAAATCTTAAAAAAAAAAGAAAGAAATGAGATTTTAAATCAATAACCTAGCCTTCTACTGGAAAAACAAGATCAAACTGAACTTAAAGAAAGTTGAAGGAGCAAATAACAGGATTCAAGTGGAAATGTAATGAAATAAAAAGCAGAAATACAAAGAGAAATTTGATGAAACAACAATCTGGTTCTCTGAAAAGGTTAACAAACTAGAAGGCTTAGGGGGCTCAGCCAGTTAAGCATCTGCCTTCGGCTCAGTTCATGATCCCAGGGTCCTGGAATTGAGTCTTGAATCAGGCTCCCTGCCAAAGGTCTGGTTCTCTCTTTGCCCCTTCCCCCTTCATTCTCTCAATCTCTCTCACTCTTTCTCTCTCAAATAAATAAAATATTAAAAAAAAGAAAAGGTCAACAAACCATAAAATCCTTTATTTGGTTAAAGATTAAAATTGCCAGAAAAAGAGAAAAAAAAAAACCAGAAGAGGTAAATTCCTACTATTGGTAATAAAAGTGAGGACAAAAATGCCTGACCTTATAGAAATAAAAATGGTTCTAAGGCAATGCTATGAACAACTGCATGCTAACATATTAGGTAACACAGATGAAATGACAAATTCCTGGGGCGTCTGGGTGGCTCAAGTCTGTCAAGCCTCCGATTCTTGATCTCAGCTCAGGTCTCGATCTCAGGGTTGTGAGTTCAAGCCCCATGTTGGAGTCCATGCTGGGTGTGGAGCCTACTTAAAAAAAAAAAAAAAAAAAAAAGACGAATTTCTAGAGAGGCACAAACTACAAAAACAAATTCAAGAATAAACAGAAAATGTGAATACACCTATAACAGATAGAATAATTAAATTAGTAAATGAACAAACAAACAACTGTTCACCAAGGAAAAGTCCCAGATGGCTTCACTAGTACCAATACCAATTCTTCACAAGCACTTCCAAAAAAATGGAGGAGGAGGGAACACTGTCAGTTCATTCTGTGAGGATCGTATTACCCCAAGCCTAAAATCAGACCAAGATATCCAAGAACACTACCTACACATAGCTCTTGATAATAGGGTGCACAAACCTCAGCAACACTGGTCAATTAAATCCCATGATAGATGAAGATTATAGACCATAACCAAGGGGAACTAATCCTGAGAACACTAATATGTTTTAAAACCCAAAGTCAATTAATTTAAAATACCACATCAACAAAATAAATGCCCCAAACCACATGATCTAAGCCTTTCTTGCCTTAGTGTAGTTGGTTTCAAAACCTAGAGTGGGCCCAGTCCTAGAGAGTTGAATAAATAAATGTAAAGATGTTAGGAGAACATGATACGTAGATTCTCACCCTAATACTGGAGTACATAGCTCTCCCTCTACCAATCTTCCTCTATATGAGTGTGGTCAAAGGCAGAGCACAGACCTAGAAGACAGTGAACCCCCATTATTCAAATGCCTTTATCTTTGTTTTGCATTACCTTTATGTTTTTTAAATTTTTATTTTTTCTTAAATAGGAACCCCTCCCTCAACATATCATGATCATTTGCCACTTTGCTAAATGACATTTTAGTGCCCAGTTTATGTTCTTTGTATTCACTGATTGCCAGTTTACTTTCCAAAATTCACGATATTAATTCAAAATTACATTGCAGATTTCCTACAATGAGTATATTTCTAATATTATTATTATTATTATTTTTGCAAAACCATGCCCCTAAATAAGGCTTCCTCATACCTTAATAATGTTTCTTATATGCTATATGTTCAGGCAAATGTCTTCATGCCAACTCCTTGGTTCAACATAATTGCTTGTTTTAGGTAAGTGGCCTTCTGCTCTTTCTTATTCTCTAAACTGAAGCTTCTAGACACATTATACAGATAATTGGGGATTTTGTATACATGGGTTTGTAGCAGGTTAGGGGATTAATTTAGGATGTTCTGCTGGGTGCCATTGTCATATGCATGTTTCCTGGGTAGTTTTAGACAGAATTGTTAAATGGGCTACATTGACTTTCTCAGGTGTATCACCTTCTGGGACTTTCTGGAAACTCTGAAACATTAAGAGGTGAGATGAAGGTCACGTGGAGATAGTGATGGAGAAAGTGACTTCACTATAACCCTAGTTGTATAGGGACCTACAGCATATCTATGACCACTGACCAGTGAGACTCAAAATAGTGTTAGAATGCAGACTCTATCACTACACAAAGGTGTGCAAGCATGCGTAATCACCAAGTAGATGACCAGAGCAGCAAAAGCCACACTCAGCTTAGATAATAGAAGTTTATGATTCACACATACCTAGAATGGAAGACGCAGTCGGCACCTGGGTTTGGAGTTATACCTCCTGGGCTGGTTCCCTACTCCTGCCAAATGCCAGCTGATCCCTGAATAACCCACCTACCCTCTCTCCACCTGAGATTTTACATACCTTCAGTTGAGATAATGATTGTACCCATTTCTTAGAGCCAAGAGGAGCTAATTCATCTGATGCTCTAAGTAGGGAACATGGCAAATGGTAAAGCCTCAATTAAAATCATTCATTTTTATTTTTATAATGTTTAGTTTTGATAGCTGAACATCCGAAAGGAAAGAAAGGCTTCAGCAACTGTTACAAACTTTCAGGTTAATGGTAAGATATGCACAAATAAAAAAATGCTGCCCAACTCTCATTAAAAGATGCAACTTGGCAGTGGTCCTAGAAATGAAATAGTAGGACAGCATGTTACAGTACAGAGAGAAACTTTCAAGTAAGTTCCTCCATGAGTAAAAAGAGATTTAGACTGCAAGCCCTTGGCTGCAAACCCTCAGTACTCTGAATATAGGAAGCTTTAATGTGAGTAAGAACTGATACCAAATCCTTCCTTCTGTCGACTTCCAACATCATGACAGAAGGGATAGATGTCAAGAAACACTCTGAGTCATTTATAAACCAGAGATGGGAGGGCGTACTGCAAAATGCAAGGTTGAACAAATGAAAGGAAGTTAAAAATCAATAGCAGACACAAAATAAAAGCAGAATTGGCACTTCTGAAATGTGATTCAGCAATGTGGCAGACAAACCCAAGGCAGTCTCCAAAAATGAAGAAGAAAGAAGGGGCAAAGCTATTAAAACAATAAAAAACAAAAGATGGCATGCATTCAGGAAGGAAACTAGTGCTCCAGCTTGAGAACTGAAGATTCCAATGAGAAAACAAGTTGTGGATGAAAGCAATACCTAAAGAAGTGCTTGAAGAATGGAGTCTGGAAAATAAAACTCAGAAGACATACTTATGAAGGTTAGAAATACGCTCTTGCCTAAAATTCAGAAGAGTAATTAAGCTACATTATTGAAAACAATATAAATATTGATATGATAATTTATTATGGTGGTAAAAAATAAAGCAGGTAAATATAAATAAATGGAAAATTTATCTTCCTCCAGAAGCATGTTATAAAAATACTGGATGTTTTTGAGCTTCTTTTCAATCTTTTTTATAAGGCACCACAATATTTCACTCTGTCTTTGTGTCAAATTATTCTCCGTGGCTGTCTGTTGGTTTCTTTGTGACACGCCATCGTGTTATTGACATATATGAAATATGCATGTACCTAAAGCTTATTCTTTCCTAACTTGTCTGGTTCACTTTTATAGAGCTGATTTGGGGAACCATATTTAATATTCCTAACGCCTAATTTTATTTACATTGATAGATATTTATAGACTGCTCAAGTCAACTTCTCTGATCCACCCTGGCCCTGTGGAATTTAATAATATTTACCAACATTTGCAGAAATACAAAAAGGACACCTGAACTAGCTATGGTGTCTTCATCTGTGGCTGCAGAGATTGCTGTGGAACTGTGTATTAAAAGTTTCACACTTACAGGGTATGCATGAAATAAATCCGTTCAAAGATCTGGCACAAATTACATAAAACAGTGCTCCAGAACTCCTTGAGAAACCTATGATTTCATTTTTAGAATATAGTCATTTTTACTTGACAGTGATACCCAAGTCTTGATATGTAATTGTTGAAGACAAATGCACTGAACACAAGCACACACGCATACATGTACACACACAGACAACATGCATACACATGCATAAAAACACAGAAATATACAAACACAACCACATACTCATATAACACAAAGGAACTTAAAGAATACAATTAATTGAACCATGTTTTTCAACTCTGAAAAGCGATGGTATAATAAAGGGCATTTTCCCCCTACTTTTCTTTAATGTAGGGTTATCATTAGCTAAAAATGTCAAAACTCACACAAACGCGTTTTCTTTAATATAGAGATTAGTCCCAGATTCTACCTATATCAGAGCCATACATCTCATTTCCAAAATTATTAATCAGATTTACCTATCACAGATAAAAGTTGTTTTGATTATCTTCCAAAGGTGTGCTTGGTGGGACTTTCTGAAAAGGAACCAGATGCATCACAGGTTTGCAATTGCTTAGGCTGAAAGGAAGCTCTCTTTGATCAATTTAATCACATAATTTATGCTTAACACTTCAGTAGTTGCCATGGAGACTTCAGAATCGTTTCATATGTTAAATATAGTATTCTTTTGCTTGTATCTAATTTGCATTTTAAAGACCTAATGTCTATCATTTCTCCACAAGTAACTTCTGTGTTGGTAGCTTGCTTTTAGGTGCTTTATCTGACATGTTTTTAATGTAGTCTACAATTTGGGTGTACCAAAACTGATTTTACATGAAATACCTTTTCTAAATTACCCTTAGAAGGATTTACATTTTCATTTAATTTTTTTAAAGTAGTGGATTATTTTCAATATTCAGAAAAATGAAGCATTATTATTAACCAAATATCCAATGATTTAATTTTAATTCCAATCCCATTATAGTCAATATAATGACACAGACAAATTGATAAAGCAGAAAAATCACCGCACTTGCAGAAAGATGACAAAGCTTCTGTTTTCTCTCCACTAGTAACAGGTGGATGTGCTCTTGGCTCTTCTCCGAGCCTCAGTTTACTCAATGATCGAATGGGGATAACTCTTCTCATCCCAGGCCCACAAACACTTTGGACACCGCAAACTGCAGACACAAAAACACGCTTCTAATGTGAAAATAAAATGCAAGGGTTACCTGTTATATCCTTCCCCAATATTTAAGTAGAAAGAAGCTCATATGCATATTTTTTTTATTTGTTTATTTACAGCATAACAGTGTTCATTGTTTTGGCATCACACCCAGTGCTCCATGCAGTACGTGCCCTCCCTATTCCCCACCACCTGGTTCCTCAACCTCCCACCCCCGCCCCGCCCCTTCAAAACCCTCTGGTTGTTTTTCAGAGTCCATAGTCTCTCATGGTTCATCTCCCCTTCCAGATTCCCTCAACTCCCTCTCCTCTCCATCTCCCCATGTCCTCCGTGTTCTTTGTTATGCTCCACAAATAAGTGAGACCATATAATACTTGACTCTCTCTGCTTGACTTATTTCGCTCAGCATAATTTCTTCCAGCCCCGTCCATATTGCTACAAAATTTGGGTATTCATCCTTTCTGATGGAGGCATAATACTCCATTGTGTATCATTTTTTTTTTTTTTTTTTTAAGGAAGAAAGAGGGAGGCCAAATGAGATGCTGGACGAACCCTGCATTGCAAGTTCTCGGGGCCTGGTTTACACTCATGTGTGATATTTGAGTCAACAGCTCAGAGATTCTGTTTCTTCATAAAGTGGTATTTGGGGTTTCTATGGTTTTTTTTTTAATTTTTTTTATTTTATTTTTTTATTTTTTTTTCCCTACCACAGTTGTGACTTTAAGTGCTAACACACTGGGATGTCTTGCTGAGTTTTAAAATACTTTGTATTTATACTACAGAGAAATGGGCCATAAGAGGTTTTCAAGCAAAGCACATACCCTCTAAGTTAAAAAGAAATAGTAGTAAGAGAAAGAATGGCACATTCTGAAAGTCACAAAGATTTGATATTAACGCTTAAGCAAATATATAGCACACCTTGAAAACTGTTTTTAATTATGATTTTGCTTCCTTCTTAATGCATAACTGGTCACCATATTTGAGATTTAAAAGAAGTGAGATATGTCTTTTTTGAGTAAGATTTTTCTAAATAAATGTTGATTTTACTTCATGAACCTTCCTTTCCCTTCCAATACATTGTTCCCAGTTAAAAAAGAGAGAAAGTTCATCTTGTATGATTGAAATCTGTCCCCTTTGACCAGAAAGTTCTAGAAACCTACTGGACAGATAGTGCCTGTAGGTAACAATACTCTAGCTCAGGCTGACAGCAAGAGCCTTGACAGATCTCCTTCGCACACGTTTTGCCATGAGATTATGTACATGGAGACTTGACTTTGAGCAGACATCATCTGTCAGTGATTTAGAGCCTCAAGCCTCATGGAAGATTATTATCAGTTTTAAGATAATGTCAGTGATATCATAACCATTCTTTAATGTTTATCAATATAGTAAAATAAAATGTTGGAGGATGTGATGGAATAAACACACTGCATCTCTCAAAGAATGCAGTTATAAAACCTGAAGAGGGGGGCATCTGGGTGGCTCACTTGGTTAAATGTTTACATTAGGCTCAGGATCCCAGGGTCCTGGGATCGAGCCCCGCATCAGGCTCTCTGCTCAGCGGGGAGTCTGCTTCTCCCTCTATCCCTCCCCCTGCTTATGCTCCTTCTTCTCTCTCTCTCAAATAAATACATAAAACCTTAAAAAAATAAAAAACCTGAAGTAATGCAAAGAGCAAATATCTTGGGATTCAAAATTAAATAACAGCAGGTTGATTAAAGAAAAACACCAGAATTCAAACCAACTACCTCAATGACCTGAGTTTCTTATTTATTTTATTTTATTTTTTTTCCGCTACTGACACTCCTGGACTGGTATCAAATTGCCCAAAACCTTAGAGTAGACACAAGGATATAGACAGAGAGCCCTATAGTTCTGTCTTAGAGAGATAAAGGGAAGCCCTAATGCTCCAACATAAACTGAAAATCCCTGGTGTTTTTGTTCCCTTTTACTCTTTTCTGTCTGGGTACTCTCCCCATTCATCCCTGGGGCAGCAGCTACAGGAACCACAGAGTCCAGGTGGAGCTGAACTTTCCTCTCAAATCAGAAAAAATAAATTCAGAAAACTTCCATTATTTTCATTTCTCTCTCTATTTATCCTTCGCCCACGTGTTTCTGGATGCAGACAGAGTTACAACAATGTGAAGCAGAGAGGCATTAAAGGCCCAGCTTTCAGGATGGAGAATTGAAAAGGGAAAGCATGGACACTTGTAAAGTATTGGGGAGGTGACTGAAGAAAGAGCTGAGGAAAACAACCTCATGAAGTTGCTGATGAGCTGGGCTTACTCATGTGCAGACCTGATCCTACCTGGCGTTCCAAAAAATTTCAGATAAGAAATAAAAGAGAGCACCCAAGGCCCAGACTGGACAAGAGTGGCACACAGATCCAGCTGGTCAAAACAGCACTTGCAAATAACTTAAAAACAAATGACCCTGGAACCTCAAACCACAGAGTGCAGGTTAGAACTTAGCAACCTGAACCTCACCAAGTGATTGTTTGACTACCCACTAGGATGCAAACATTTCCTCCCTTGCCCCCATGTCCAGCAATAGCAAATTCAGCAGGTAGTCAGTTCACAAAGAATAGGTATAGTCCATGATTAATTTTCAAGTATGTCACCTTTGCAATGCCACAGTTCGATTTTTTTTTAAGTTTTTATTTCACTTCCAGTTAGTTAACATACACTGTTATATTAGTTTCAGGTGTACAATCTAGTGATATGTAAAATTTTCCCTGAATAGTGTAAGACTATAAAAAATTTTTATTGCCTGCAATGAAACCATCACATGTCTACTATCTTCTCATAATGACAGCCTCTTTCTTTCCTTGAAACAGAGTGGAACAATATCCTAAATAGCAAACATGCTGAAAAATCAAGAGTGAAACTATAGAATAGTAGGCTGGAGGCAGGAGACATCAGCATACCGGCCAGTGGGGTGGGGTGGGGAGAGAGAGCCTCCGTGGACATTCCAGGGCAAGTGAAGACATGGGAAGGGTCCATCGGGGAGTTCCCCTCTCTATTCTTTTAAAATCTATGTGGTACACTGTCTAAAACCTCATCTCAGACTCCCATGGAAGTTTCTGTAGATAGATTTTCATATTTCATGCTATAGGGAACTGTGTGCTACTTAACTGAGACCAGGATGAATAGAGAGGCCACGTGGAAGCCCAAGAAGTCAGGATGTAGCCCTCAGTTTGGCTGAGAAATTAATGGAAACCCTTGGTCTCCAAAGGAGGAGACGCTTTGATGCCACCGTCAAAATGAAAACTGTTTCCATAATGCTGTGAAGACATTACTGGTCTTTTTCACTCCCGTGGTGTCATGAGAATTCAGTTCAGATTTCCTGAGCCTCTGTGACATGGAATATCAGATTCAAATCTGAAAGCAGATTTAAGACTGAATATAAGCAAACTAAATATAAACCAGGTTCTAAAGAGATTCACGAAAACATTAACCAGTACCGTTCTTCTCACTATTTTTCTTTTTCAGTTTGGGAAACTATAGTTTTATTTTCACAAAAATGTCATGTTAACATAAAATGGGTTATTAAGGTTATTTATAAATGAATCAACAAAGGAATTCTAAAATAACTGAGCACTAATTTTTAATTTGTTAAATGTGGAAAATTATAATTCATATTCACAAAAACACTTTGGGGTCACAATAATTTTAAGATTGTAAAAATGTGGGGCACCTGGGTAGCTCTGTTGTTGTCTGCCTTTGGCTCAGGTCATGATTCCGGGGTCCTGGGATCCAGCCCTGCATCTCGCAGTGAGGCTCCCTGCTCAACATGAAACCTACTTTTCCCTTTCTCACTCCCCCTGCTTATGTTCCCTCTTGCCCTGAGTCTCTCTCTGTCAAATAAATAAAATCTTAAAAAAAAAAAAAAGCAAAGATTGTAAAAATGTCCTGAGACAGAAAAGCTGTAAATTACTGACATTGAGGAGGAAACCTCACAGCCATCTTTCCCAGACGACAGATGTGTGGATCATAATGTTCTCACCTAAAAGCCAGTAACCACCGAAGAAGAGGAGATTCAAGAAAAAAGAGAGGGCCTTGAAAGGCATGCCTTTTCACGGGTATTGAACTACTTGAGCTAGTGAAATGTGTTTGAGGCGTGTCAACATAGAGAAGATAATTTAAGCTAAGGTAACCCAGAGACAGTGTGAAGAGCAAAAACCCAGGATACCAAAACCCCAACCTTCCCCAAATCATCATGTTTGGAGGGTAGGAGTAGAGGCAGACTTCTGAGAATGTAGCCAGAAATTCCCTGGCATTGCATTTTTATTTATTTGTAATTGTCTCATTATGCAGTCAGCTTCACTCCCTACCAAATAAAATGCAGTCACTAGTGTTACCTAGAGAGGTTAATTTGCATGGATATAGCCATAGCATCTAACCATGATATAGTAAGTAGTATGTGTGTACCACTTACATATGACAACGTTTTCTACTTTTTAGCACTCTCTTTGTCTTTGATTTTCTTTTGCAAGTTTCCGAGCCACTCAACTTCCAGGTAGCATATTAAATGGATTCGCATTTCAATTTTAAGAGAAATTATTCTCCATATTGTCTGGTTTCAGCATTTATGAAAATGGAATTGTCATTTTGGAAGTGTCAGCAGAAAGCTCTCAAAATTGCATGAGTTAACTTCAATTGTATATTCCAAATCAACTAAAAGACCAACTACCCACTCTACCAGCAAAAAAGAAACAACAGAGATGTCTGGAGACGAGGAAAATTAAAGGGTTGGTTTTTAATTTTGACCATAAGGTACTGTCCAGCTTGATGTGATTTTGATTATTTCTGGCTCAAAATGACTGAAAGAGCAGAGAGTGGGATCTGCAGTAAATGGCCATAGCTAATCCCAATTCAGTGGCTGATACAATTTAATTCAACTTTGCTCTAAGAACAGATTTTTGGCCATTTATAAAGATATGTTTTCTTTATTCTATTTATAAAGGGGTTAATAACCCCACATCTCATTCTCAGACTTTCCTTCACCTCCTGTGTCCTGCAGCATTTAGACTTTTTTTTTTTTTTTTTTTTTTTTTTGCATACTGCCTATCAGTTTACTGTGATTCCTCCTCTGTATGCTGATTGGTATGCTAATTTAAGGGACAATTATAGATCAGTGTTTACAGGCTGTATACAAGAACTAAGAATGGAGGGATAGAAATGTTAATGGAGATGGTTGTTTGTCTTGCTTCTATTAAGCAAGAGGAAAAATGGAAACAACAAATGGACCAAAGTAGGAGAACTTCATGCCTAAGAACTCTGCTCATTAGTTCCATTCACTTCAATAAGTGACAGGTTACCTTTTTTTATTAGCGTGAGAGGAGATTTCTTATGTCACGACATGTAATTTTTTCCCAGTAGATGTTTTATAAAAGGCTAGGAAATGGTGTTTCATGATGATAAATCTCTTTGATTGGAGGCAGTCTTCATCACAAAAGGAATATCCAAGAAACATGGTGCACTCTAGCACTTTAAGAGGCAAAATGCATGACAGGTAATGCCTCAGTGGAGACTTATCTAGACTTTGGAGTAATGATGCTGTTTCTTTTCTGAGTTAATACATGACCCTGAGCAAAGTAAGGACCTAAAAGGAAGTAGTAGATAGAAATATTCAGTGACTTGATCTGCTCCCAGAAATAATGACAAATGCATAACATGTTTAAAGATGAATAAATCAAGAAATGGCTAGAGTGCCCAAAATACTATATATTCAGAATGAATTAATTCCACTCTTAAGCTTGTGCATGGCAGACTTACCTACTTAATAATAGACTTGGTATTTTGTGTACACATTAAAAATGTGGATTACAATACCTTAGTTTTTTTTTTTTTTTTTAACCAGAAGAAAGAAAATAAATGGTATCCTCACATCTAGGGTGTGAATAAACATAGGGAACCTCTATGATATTCCAGTTTAAATTTAGTACTTCACTTGTTGACATGTCAATATTGAAGATCTCATCTTTGCAAACAACTTTAAGAAAAAGAATAGAAAGGGCAATGCTCAGTGGAAATCGAGAGAGAAAAATGACTTCTTTTAGGACATGCCTTCACAGGACTGGACAGCTAGTATACAACAGTCACCGTCCAGAAGCTGGGAGAGTACATTTGAATTACTCTACATAATTGTGACTTTATATTTCATATTTTATTTGCTGTCATATTTAATACTTGTGAGCATACTCCAGTATCCTTACATTTCTTTAAATACATTTTTAATGATTATGTAACGATCATTGCATAGGTATATGTAAATGCAATTTTCATCCATTTGGAATATCCAACCTAATAAAATAAAAGAAGTCATGTTCTAAAAAATTCCTTTATCAATCTTGGTCTACATCTCTTCTGGTGTTCTTAGTAAAAAGAGTTTTCTAAAAAAAAGGTTAAGGCTACATTAGAGCTATTGAGATACATGTTCAGTTTGCTTTCTAGTAGGGATGGAGCAAATTTATTCTTTCATCTGCCTTGAGGCGCATCACATAGGTGACTTCAATAACAATTCCAGATACACTTAAAAACCATACTCTGATCTTCTATATAGTCCATTATAATCTAGTCAATTAAAAGTAAGTCAATTTTTTAAAGATTATTTATTTGAGAGAGAGAGCACACATCGGCAGAAGGGAGTGGAGACAGTGGGAGAGGGAGGGGGTGAGAGAAAATTTCAAGCAGACTCCCCACTGAAGGGAGAGTCCAATGCAGGGCTTCATCTCATGACCCTGAGATCATGACCTGAGCTGAAACCAAGAGTCAGATGTTCAACTCACTGAGCCACCCAGGCACCCTGAGGTCAATTATTTATTTTGTCAATTTATTTATCTATTTTTTATATTAGTATTGATTGCTTTGTCAGGCCATTCTTTTTTTTTTTTTAGATTTTATTTATTTATTTATTTATTTATTTAACAGACAGAGATCACAAGTAGGCAGAGAGGCAGGCAGAAATAGAGGAGGAAGCAGGCTACCTGCTGAGCAGAAAGCCCAATGTGGGGCTCAATCCCAGGCCCCTGAGATCATGATCTGAGCTGAAGGCAGAAGCTTTAACCCACTGAGCCACCCAGGTGCCCCATTGTCAGGCCATTCTAACAGTTACTGACAGAGGTATTCTAATTTTCCATAGTGCTTGTTAATATGTATTTTTCTTTTTTATTCTGTTAATTTCTGATTTATTTAAGACCATGTCATTGTATACTGCAAGACTTAGAATCTTAGTATGTTTCTTGTCATATTGCCCTTGGTATCATTTTGAAAATTATTTAAATCTAATGGTTCTTGCTTTAAAGTCTATTTTTGGTATCAGTATGACTCTACCATTTTATTTTGATTATAATTTCCATGTTTACATTTTCATCTTCTTAATTTCATCTTTTTTTTTCTTATATTTAAGGTGTGTCTCCTTTAAGAAGTATATATTTTTATTGATCTGAAACAACCTGTCTTTTAATTATAATATTTTGTCCATTAATATTTACTACAATTACTGGTGAATTTAAATCTACAATCCTTTATTTTTTTAAATTTTCTCTGTTCCTCTTCACTCTTTTTAATTTTTATTTTTTTTAAATATTTTATTTATTTGACAGAGAGAAATCACAACTAGGCAGAGAGGCAGGCAGAGAGAGAGGAGGAAGCAGGCTCCTTGCGGAGCAGAGAGCCTGATGTGGGGTTCGATCCCAGGACCCTGAGATCATGACCTGAGCCGAACGCAGAGGCTTTAACCCACTGAGCCACCCAGGTGCCCCTTCATTCTTTTTAATTTTTAATTTTTAATTTTTTCAGGTGGAAGGGTTAGATCTCCAGGTTAGCTACAGTAATGAAACAATTAATTCAATTATGAAGAAAATCTGAAGCTGGCATTCAGTCCACATAAAAGTTAGTTTACTTCCCATTTACCTTTCTCCTTAGAATATAAGCCTGAATATTTACCAAGGATTCTGTTCCATAACAGCATCTGAACATATTTGTACTCCCTTTTTAGTGAACCTGCTGAAATTCTGCTAAGTTTCTGATCCTCAGACACTATATTCAGTGTTGGCAATTGCTTCAAAAGGAAGAGAGACCAAATGATAGGCTCAACTCTCTCTTCCCATTGTTCCAGATTCTGAGCCCTTAGTTCTTCACTGGCTTAGAGAATCCAAGCCCATGTTTTCTTGGAAATGATTTTATCCAACTTTGCTAGTTGTTTTCGGCAGGGAGGATTGTGCAAAACAATCCATTTTGCTATTGCTGGAAGCAGAACGCTGGTTTGAATCAACTTTCAACTTACAGATATATGAGTAATGTTGTTCATTCTGTGTCTAGTTTATTATTGGGCTGGGTTCCAAAATTTCACTTTTTACAATTAGCTTGTTTTTCTCAAAGAAATAAAGTAATAAATATTGATTAGTTACAGGCAAGGCATAAAGCACTTTTTATCTATAACACCCTTGAGCTGTAATACCAATAATGCTCTCATTAATCATTTAAATCCATTTCTTTTCCTATGTGGAATTACAGCATACTTTCTGTGATAATGAAGGCTTTTAGTTATTTTGGAGACATTTGTAGGTTTAGATTTCCTTCCTCTTCCTTATCTCCTCCCCGGGATGATGTGTTGGTCCTTCAGGGTAGTTGTACT
Source organism: Meles meles (assembly GCF_922984935.1). Classification (NCBI taxonomy): domain Eukaryota; kingdom Metazoa; phylum Chordata; class Mammalia; order Carnivora; family Mustelidae; genus Meles; species Meles meles. The sequence goes on from NC_060075.1 coordinate 100,565,263, forward strand.
ACCCTGTGTCAGCTAAATGGAAGGATACCTCAGGTCTATACTACCAAGTGGTCCACAGTGTTCTTGTGTCCTTCTTGGTCTTAGCTGCAGACTAAGTATTGTCCCTGCTAGGTGGTCACTGAGATACCATTTTGTCTTTCCATTCAGGTAACATGTTTCCACCAATCACAAGGTCTGAGATTTCTGGCATCTGCCCCAGTTCCCAAGTTTCTGTTTCCTGCTTACAAATTTCATTCAGTCCCTCTGTGCCTATAGTATTTCTGGGATCTTTCAGAGATTTTCCCAAAGAAGAACCCAAGACTCCTGGCTTTCCAGCAGGGAAATATAAGGAGATCCTTTAAATCCAAGATCCCAGAATGGAAATCAGACATCGGCCTCCTCTCTTTGCCAGTGCTGATCTTTCCTACCTGGTTCTGCGATGGTAGCACTGGTAATACAAATATCTTCCAGGGACTCAGACTGTGCGCTGGGCAAAACCTTTCTGCTTCCATCTTTCTTTTCAGCCTAATTAGCACATTGCTCCATTCCAAGACTCAAGTTCAAAGAAGGGAGTTTGGGACACTGTTTTGACCACATGATTTTCTTTAAGTCATTGCTACTCAAAGTGTGGTCCCTAGACCAGCTGCCGCCATGTCACAGGCCTGTTAGTAAGAAATGCAGAATCTGAGAACATGGTCCAGAACTGCTGAATCAGAAGCTGAAATTTAAAAAGACTTTAGGAGAGTATAATAACTGAAAATTCAGAAGCACTGCCTTCATCATATCCTGAACACTCTCCAAACTTGGGCATCGTAATCAGAGGCCAATTTATCAGATTTGTCTTTTATATTTTAAAATTACACTTTGGGGGCACCTTGGTGACTCGGTTAAGTGTCTGCCTTCAGCTCAGGTCATAATCCCAGGGTCCTGGGACCAAGCCCCTCATCAGACTCCCTGCTCAGCGGGAAGCCTGCTTCTCCCTCTCCCACTCCCCCTGCTTGTGTTCACTCTCTCGCTGTGCCCCTCTCTATCAAATAAATAAAATCTTTAAAAATAAATAAATCAGTAAGTAAAGTTACACTTGTGAATTAATTGTCTTGTCACAGATTTAAAAGTTCTATTGAGGTGTTAGAGCAAGCGGAGTGAGGCTTCTTTTTTCATTGCTACCACTAGATGTGTATCAGTCAGTTCCAATCAGAGAAACAGAAGCAGGGGGAAGTACACAGTAAGAGATTCATCACGAGAAACTGGCCAGGCTTGTGCACACTCTGTGGGCAGGATGTCAGGAAGAAGAGATGGAGGGTCCCAGCTACCACTGCTGGATAATTTCCTATACATAAAGTCACCTGATTACGGATTATAATTTTCAATCCTATCTTTGAAACAGCCTCCCAGCAACACCTGGCTTCCTGAGTGGTTGAATGACTGGTGACCGTAGCCTGGTCACACTGACATGTCCGAAGACACGGAGGGATGTAAGTGGGGGTGGAGGTCAGGAATAAGAAGTACAAAGGGAGAAATAGAATAAATAAATAGGGGGCACCTGCGTGGCTCAGTGGGTTAATAAGCCTCTGCCTTTAGCTCAGGTCATGATCTCAGGGTCCTGGGATCGAGTCCCACATTGTGCTCCTTGCTCAGAGGGGAGCCTGCTTCCCCTCACTCTCTGCCTGCCTCTCTGCCTACTTGTGATCTCTGTCTGTCAAATAAATAAATAAAATCCTTTTAAAAAATAAAAGAATAAATAAATAGTAAATAAGCATGTCATAAACAGTCAATGAACATGCTTCCTGTGACAAAAGTAAAAGCTACAAAATAGAAACAATTCCATGGCAGGGGGCAGAGAGAATGATTAGCAAAGAACAATAAGGTCTGTTCTATCCTGGACATTCTGGCTTTCACCTCACAGTTCTCCGATGGGCAGTAAAGCTGTCAGGTTCAGACAAGGAACAGACAGCTTTGGCTCTGCTCTTGGGTTCAGGGACTACTTCTCTGTGGAAGGACGTCTGTGTCCCCAATCATCCACGTACTCAGGCCCCATCTGATGGTTAGATCAGTAGGCCACCTCACCTCAGGCCTGCCGGCTAGCCTGCAATCTTTCCTCATGCGTTTAAAAAAGCGTGTGTAAGAGAGAAAAACTTGGGGGGGCTTGTTGTCGTGAGCTTGAAGAGCTGAGAATTGTCTACGCTGATCTTTGGGTTTTCAAGTACCTATTAAATACTAGGGACGGCTTTTACTTGGGTGTTATCAGGTTTTACTTTGCTGCTTTCATTAGCTTTAATCCCTCTCTCATAATCAAAATTTTCTTCTGAGCACTCTCACGTACACTTGGGTTCATCAGCATCAATTTCTCCAGCAATTTTAATAGGTTAATATTAAATATTGATAGTTAATGATACTCTTTTAATATTGACTTGTACTAAAAGTAACAAAATCTATATATTATTGGAAAACAATAATGCAAATCTCATTAAAAATAGGTGTCATGTTTACTTTCAAAAAGAAGCCCACCTATATAAAATGTGATTTGATAAAAATTCACATATACCACATACACATTCAAAACCACAAATTCTGTGGCATATGTACATGAAAATTAAAGCAGCATGCATGCAAAAATGTAGTACACGAAAAATTTGACTATGCAACATGACCTTTCTGAGAGTTGGCAAATATAGTTTGGGAATATTTAGGGAATTTTCCCCCAAGATGCAGAAGAGTACTAATATTTATTAGGTTGTCTCCGTGTATGTGATCTCATATATGGATGTCTTTGATTAATGGAAACTAAGCTTCAGGGAGACTGGTAGATTTAATGCTAAGTGAAGGAAGAATCAGGATTGCAACCTGGTTCTACAGCCGCCAGATCTCGGTACATATACTCAATGTTTTCCGTATCTGCTAGTTTTCCTTTCCCCAAGTGGCTTTGCTATGAGGTAGTAAATACAGAGAGGACAGAGGAACTCCAACTCACAGCCTGCTTTTTGGTAACATGGCTTGACTTGAAGGGATTCATCGTGTCTACTACCTTCTCAGAAAGAAACAAAAAAATACAAACCAGTGCCGTTATGAAGAACAACATAGAACTGGACATACAGGATGGGATAATGTCCATTTGCTAGGAATTCTTTGACTTCATTCCTTCATTGCAGCCCAGGATTAATTCAGCCATGCTCCATGTGAGTGTGAACTCAGTTTTGGGTTTGAAAGCAGTGGCAGGAGGGTGTATGGAAATGTTAACTCTGAGAAGTGCGGTTATTTGAATGAGAGCGGATCACGATTCGGGGCTTGATATGTAAGGAAAAATCACTGTGGATTCTTAAAATGTGAAACAAATATGCAAAAATGTATTTTAGGGAAAAAATTCGGGCTGTGTAATAGAGAGGAACAACACTGAGTGTAGACAGCAGATCCATCAGGAAATGTGTTAAAATGCTGTGAGGAGGCGGAAGCAGTGTGGACTCCCTGAAAGGTTGACTGCCACTCTCCATCAGATTTCAATCTCTTTTGTCCTTATGGTCAGATCCTTCCTGGACTCATTCCCAAGCCTCCCTTTCTTGGAGTTTACACGTGTGTGAATAACAAGAAGTACCCCTTCCACACTGTTGCCTTCTTTTCTACGTTCTCCCTTCTTGTCTCCAGACCACTAGTTACATTTGGTAGATAGCTTGGATGCCTTGCATTTGAGTTCCTAAAGAGCTTGCATGATAAATACCACCCAAAGCACCTCCTGCTCTCGAAGCAACCTGCCCAGAGAGTTATGTGAGAGATGAATAAGCGTGTATTCTGTTTGAGCCACTGCGTTCTATGGTTTGTCTTGTTTCAGCAATTTACCAGACACAAGGAATACAGACAAGAATCCATGGAATGCTGAGGCCAGGAAGGTTATTAAAAGATAGAGACAGAAAGAAGCACACAGAATTCCAAATAGCAACAAAATTGCTATTTATTGAGCACCTAATGCAACTCAGGAGCATTCACTTTATAATTTTGTGTCCCAGAATGGACAGCTTCCCGACAATTTCTAATTTGCCCATTTTTGTCAGTAAGAATACTGAGACTCTGGTAGTGGACTTCCTGAGATAATGAAATTTGCATGGCATGATTTAACTTCAAGGATGATTTCAAAAACACATGCTTTTCCCATAAGTTGTCTCAGATCTTCCACAAACACTTTGTGAGATTAGGAAGACAGTGTTTCACTCAGCTTCCCCCCAGAGAGAATCTACCTCTCATTTGTCCTGAAGAAATGTAAGTCTCTCATAGTGAAAAACTTAATGGAGGCTAAAGAGTACTTACCATGTTTGAGAAACTGACTCATCTTTTTGATGGTTTTAATAGTTTATTAGTAATATTTTCCCTCGTTTTCCTTCATAGGAATACTGAGGTTCCTTTTATTTGAGAGAAAAGCAGGTCTTAAAGCAAAGGCCGAGAGGCACTTATTAACTTGCTAGCTTGTTAGGAGAACCCTTTATCTGCAACTTTAATAGCTTTGTGCTGGCAAAAGTCCTTTATGAACAGTAAATAGGTTTCCCTTGAAGTTCACAGCACCATATAATTTCAGAGGTAGGATTAAAAAAAAAAAAAAGCTCAGAGGTCACATGGCCCAGTCCCTCTATTTCATGCTAGTGAAGGAAAGACGCAAAAATGGAAAGGAACTTACCCAATATCATAAAACTAGCTTGAGACAAAAGCAAGAGCACCTGTCCTTAATTTTCTCTGAGCTCTGACCTTTCTGCTGTAACTAACCCATAGATTTCAAGTCTCTCATGGCTCTTCTGACAAAGGAAGATAGGTCAAATTAACTGCAAACACAACCATGAAATTGGCTTTTCTAAAGAAAACATATCTTTTAAGACAAATTTAAGACAATTTTAAAATTTTAATTCTTTTGGTTAAAAAGCAATCATTACCTTCCTAGAATGACTTTGTTTTTAAATTCTTCCCTTAAATGCTGCTGTTAAAGTCCATCTTTACTTTTCTCAGAATAGCAAAATGGGAAGGCATCTACCTCCTGATATAAGAGAGAGGGAAGAGAGGGGGAGGGGGAGAATGTGCTACCCTATTAAATGTTGAGACTGTATAGGGTTTAATGCAGAGATGGACCCGGAGGTGTATTTGGTCACATGATTACAAAACCCCTCATTTACTTGTGTTGACTTAATATACCATTTAGGTCCTCCAGGGCAAAGTTGAAGAGATATGATATATGATATGTATTTTTTTTTCTCTTAAAGATTTTATTTATTTATTTGAGAGAGAGAGAGTCTGAGACAGAGCATGAACAGGGGAAAGGAGGCAGGGGGAGAGGGAAGGAGAGAAAGGAGGATTCCAGGGAGCACGGAGCCCAATGTGGAGCTGGATTCTAGGACCCCAAGATTCCAGGACCCCTGAGCCAAAGGCAGAAGCTTAACCAACTGAGTCACCCAGACTCCTCGATATGATGTTTTTGTAATTATAGTTTCATTACCTAGCTCAAAGAGAAAACTTCATATTTCATCATTTAGCTTATACGTACTGTACTTTTGGGAAGCTATGTAGCACATTAAAGAAGTTTCTGCCCTTTTCTGTTTCTTTTTTTTTTAAATTATGAATGAGTTTTAAATTTTGTCAAATATTTTTTTCTGCATATATCAAGACTATCATGGATTTATTTTTCTTTTTAATGTGACTAATGTGTAAAATCAAATCAATTAATTTTTTAAAATACCTTATCAATCTCAATTTCCTGGGGAAAAAACAACAGGGTAGTGAGAAATTATATGTTTTCTATGTTATATATTCAATAGGATCATACTTTCTTAAGGAATGTTGGCTTGCTGTTCATAAGAGAGGTTGGTACATAATTTTCTTTTACTGTGAGGTTCTTTCTAGGATTTCGTATCAGTATTACACTGACCTCAAAATAGTTGGGAAATATGAAATTTAAATTTAGAAGAGGATTTCTTTGCTTTTCTCCTTTAACTGTTTTCTTTCTTGTATACTTTTTCTTAAGTAATTGCTATTACTGAGTCTATAGAAATCTGAGTCTATGGATTTCTTTTTGTATAGTTTTTAATTAAGAATACAATATGATATAGGACTATGAAGATATTTTTGTTTCTTTTTGCATTAGTTTTGGTACTTCTTTTGCTGAGGAATTTGGGAATTTTACCTAAAAAATAAATTTGGAATTTCCAAATGTTCTCCCAATATATATTTTTATTATCAGTAAGGCCATAAATGATGCATGCATTACTAACAATTAAGAGACTACTCTATTTTCTTAATTATTCTTTCTAAGTACTTACCAATTATATATAAACATAAAAATATTATTTATTTTATGTTTTTATTTTATTAAATTATTTTATCATTTTTGCATAATTTTTGTTACCTTTGGATTTAAACTGCTATGTGGGAGCTTAACTCATTGATTTATTCTGTATGAATAAGCTCAAATTTGTTGATAATATTGATAAAAATTTCTATACTCAGGCAACTTGTTTTATAAGTTATTGAGAGAGTCTTGAAATATTTTCCACTATAAATTTGGATTTTCTAATTTATCATCGAAATTCATGAGTTTGCTCTTGTTGCATATATTCTGAAACTAGATTATTAGAGACATACAAAATAAAAATAGTTAGATTTTGCATTTAAATAGAAACTCCTATTACTGTCAAATACCTCAATTTATATCCAGCAATGTTCCTGTCTTCCTCTCTTGGAGCTCCCTTCATCTTATTAGCATAGCTAGTTTAGTTTATATTTGTTTGTATTTGCATTGTGTAACTTTTCCCCTCCATTCATTTGTCAGCTTGTTTGGGTCTTTGTTTTTAAACTGGATTTCTTGAAAGTAGCACGTAGTTAATTTTTTCAGGTGATAAGTGTTGCTTTTTATGTGGAGTATTTAGTCCATTTAAAGTCATTGAACCACTCATACATTTGTTGGTGGGTCATTTAGTCTCCTTTCTTGCCCCCTCCCTCTGTTTTTTGGGAATTATTTCTGTTTGTATCATTCCATTTCCCCACCCACCAATTACTTTGTTTCACTATTCATTAGGTTAATTATTCTTTTAGTAATTAACCTACATTTTTGATGTGTTACAGCCCATTATAAAGGAGCACATTTAGTACCAGGAAGTGGTGAACCCAGGATGTGAGAATCAACTTTCCCCTTTTGAGTGTTTGTTTTCATGTTTTATTGCCATTTATATGTCATTTCCTTCAAGTGCTCTTATTGTTTTACATAGTCAATGTTCTTCTAAATTAACTCACCTGTTCATTCTGTTACTCTTAGCTCTTCCCCACGTTGGCAGACTTACATTAGCAGTTATTTTGTTCCATCTGTATAATCCCCATTAATATTTATCTGCATATGCAACTTTAATAACTCATCCTATCAGTTGTTTTTCTAAAAATATCTCCATTTTCACTCTTCTCTGGAAGACTGTGTTTCACTTTTTACACAGTTTTTGGTTAGCAGTTATTTGCTGTTAGCACATAAAGGCATAATTCTCTTCTGTCTACCACAGATTCTTTTGAGAAGTCAATTTCCAATGTTATGGTTGCAACTTTTCCCCCCCTGGCAGATTTGTAATTTTACCTTTGATTTAATTATCTTTTTTCTTTATCTGGACACATAATTATATTTATGTTAGAACACATTTCTTTATACTACATATATTATGCAATATTTTATGTATCTTCATCCTATTTCTTTCTTCTTCTGCTTTAGTCTGAACATCTGTTAAACTATGTTTCAGATCATAAAATCTTTCTTATGGGATGTTTTCTTTGAAACTCATCAATTGAGTTCATTATTTCCATTAGCATGTGTTTTATTTTGTTGCTTTAGACTTTTCATTGTATTTTTTATTAATATCAGTTCTCTAGGGAGTTTTTGTTATTGTATCACTTTTTTTTTACCATCTTAATCAAAATTATTTTAAACTCTGATAAATTCAGTATTTGGATTTCTCCTTTTTTAAGATTTTATTTCTTTTATTACTTTTTTTAAGATTTTATTTTTGAGATTTTACTTCAAGATTTAAGGCAGAGAGGCAGGCAGAGAGGGAGAGAGGAGGAAGCAGGCAGCAGGCTCCCTGCTGAGCAGAAAGCCCAATGCATGGCTCCATCCCAGGACCCCAAAATCATGACCTGAGCCAAAGGCAGAGGCTTAACCCACTGAACCACCCACGTGCCCTTTTTAAAAAGATTTTATCTATCTGAGACAGAGTGCGCACATGAGCATGGGAGGGGAGAAGGGGCAGAGCACAAAGGAGAAGCAGACTCCCCTGTGAGCAGGGAGCCCAACTCAGGACTTGGTCCCAGGACCCTGGAATCATGACCTGAGCCAAAGATAGACTCTTAGCCAACTGAGCCACCCAGATGCCCCAATATTTGGATTTTTTAAGGGTCTGTTATCTTTCTTTCTTTTTTTTTTTAATTTTATCTTTCACTATGTATGCCTAGGAGTTATTTTCTGAGCAATAGAAGTTCTGGGTGATGGTTATTTCCCTCAAATAAGATTGGGCTTCTGCTGCTTGCAGGTAGTTGCAGGTAGTTCCTACCTGAAATCATGTGAATTCAGTCAGTGATTGAGCTAATCTGAAGATGAGTTCCATCTTTATGAGAGTGGACTGACATTTAGCTTTTATCTATTCCCATGATAAGGTCCCTCAAGACTAGAAATGTGTAACTAGAGATTTGACCAGGTCTGTCCTCCCTGTTTGCTTTTGGATTTCAGTTTTGTGTTTCCCCAGAGACCAGTGAATTCCTTCTGTCTCTCTCTGTCTTAGACACTGCTTCCCGACAGCCATCACAGTCTACCACCTCAGTCTGTAGACACCTGCAGGGACAGGTGGTAAGGGGAACTGGGCTCAACTCAGGGCGTTCTCTTTCTCTCCTGGATCTTGGCACCTCACAGTAATTTTATTAGTAGGATGCAGATACTTTCATGGAGATTTCTTATGTTTTTTTGTTTGTTTGTTTGTTTGTTTGTTTTAATTTTTGTGGTAGTTTTCAGAGGGAAGTTCGGATTGATATGTTATTGCTTTAGATGTGGAAACAGATGTCATACAAGTTTAAACAGCATTCACCTCACCGGAAGAGATCGTATGTGGATGAAAATTGAGCCATATTTTAGGGTCATTTAATTATCTTCTGAGCACCATAATTATTTTGCATTAAATTTGTGAGCATGTTTAAAAAAATGGTGTTATTTGGCTAAAAGTAAACAGTTAAAATGGCAGCCAAATGACTTTGACTTCTGGAAAGTGGAAACCTCACAAGAAAACATTATTTTCTACCAGAACAATGAAAGCAGGGATGATAGTCTACAAAATCGTAATGTTTTGAACGTAGCAGAGAGCTGAAGGTTATTTGAAGAACTGAAAGCCTAATGGTGACAAGTTCTTCCAAGGAGAGATGGTACTCAAAACAGTTTAACCTTAGGAATAATAGCAAGAGATGTCACCATTATGACATCCCTCATTTTGGTCTTCTCTTTAACCCCTGAAATGTGGCATCCACGCATGGACCAAAGTGCCTCCATGAGAGGTGTTAGAACCAGCACTATATGCCAAGGAACATGGGAGAAGACTCCCCCACCTGTGCATTGGGTAGTAAGACAGACCTCAGTACAAGCTGCAGAACTGGCAGGAGACCCTGAACCAGCTTCAGTGGCTCATAACCACAGCCAGGAGACCTGGAGATCACAGACTTGGCAGACACCCACAGACCAGAGAGACTTTATAGAAGTTCACGTTTCAAGAGAAGTCTCAACGGCATTGAGTTTGGGCTCATGGAGTTTTCCAGCATCACCCCATTTCCCAAGGCAACACAACCCAGAGCTAGCAAAAGATAATGATCAGTCCTGCGGGAACAGAGACAGCAGTGGGAGGATGCCCAGCTTACTCAGGAAGCTGCTAATGCTCCTAAAGAAACCCACGACTTTGGTCTTGGCAACAACTTTTTAGCTATGACAGCAAAAGCACGAGTGAAGTGTAAAATTGTCTCTCTGGTACTTCATTTGTTGGTGCTATTGGAAATAATGTAGTTGATTTTTTCCAAGTTCCACTTGCTCATTGTGATATATAGCATATGATGGCTTTTTTATACCAACATTGTAACCTGTGACCTTAGTAAACATTAATTCTTAGAAACTTTTGTACGTACTTTGGGGTTTTCCACAGTAAATAGTCATGTCTGACTGTGAACCAAAATACTTTTCTCTTCCTTTTTTTTTTTTTTAAGATTTTTTTATTTATTTATTTGACAGAGAGAGATCACAAGTAGGCAGAGAGGCAGGCATAGAGAGAATGAGAGGGAAGCAGGCTCCCCGTGGAGCAGAGAGCCCGATGCGGGACTCGATCCCAGGACCCTGAGATCATGACCTGAGCCGAAGGCAGCGGCTTAAACCACTGAGCCACCCAGGTGCCCACTTTTCTCTTCCTTTAAGGCCATGTTGGTTCTACTGATGAGACAGTTGAACGAAATCTTGATGTCTGTTTCTAGTGTGTCCATTTCATTCTTTCATAGAGCTTCCATTTTCCTGTGGAAACAAGTTATTTGATCTTTCATGTTGTCAACATCTTCCATGTGAGCCATTAACATATTATCCAGAGTTCTTCAAGTTCCCCTTTGGATGCTTTCCACATCCCCCCTCAGTCTGGTTGTAATAATTGTTTCGTTTCTCTGGGCTGTGCTATTTATTGCCTATCTGTATACTTCACAATTTTTTGTTGAAAGCCCCAAACAGTGTACAGTACTCAGGTAAATAATTACACTCCAGGATGAGCACACATTTCTGTCTGCTGTGGCTTTGCTGTGTGGGTTTGTGTTCATCTACATAGGTGATGGGTTGTGTTTAAAATTTGTTATTGTTGTGGTTATTTTCAGGACACCAGAGGCTTCAAATCTCTCTAGAGATGGCAGTTGTTGGTCTGGGTGAACTTTCTAGAAGAGTTCCCTCAGGGTGTACTCAAAGCCTGACTTTGGGCCCTCTCCAGAGAAAACTCATTTCCGGTTGGTCTCCCAGGTGTGCTGTCAGTGCTTGCCAGTGCCGTTGTACGGGTGGGAAAGGAAGCATTCCCTCATGTTCTGATTAAGCCTGAAGAGTAGGCAGGTCCCATCAGCCAGGTCCCCACGTCTGCATTTCATGAGTGTCTTTACTTCTGTTCTGGATGTAATGTTGGGGTGAGTGTCTCTTCCTATCCCTGAACCAGGGATAGGGCTTGTTTTTTCCTTCCCTTCTTTCTCTTCTATAGTTACATGGGTTTTTACTCTGTTCTTAGGCAAGTTCTCACTCTGTGTTGTTGTCCCTCCTCCTTCAGATTAAGGATTATGCTCCGTAGAGGGAAACAGGAAGACTGAGTCCAGCCAGAATGTTCTCAAAGCCTTCTCTTAACCATTCCCAGAAGCTCAGGGACAGCTTTCCCAGGATTCCCTTATCCTCCCGGGAGTCCCTGATGGGAACAAGCCAACCAGAGGGTGCAAACACTTCATGCCTGAGGCCAACAGCATCATCTCACTCCCACGGTGGCCACACTACACATTCAGCAATTGGTAGAAAATGCCTACCTGAGTCTTCCCAGCAACTTATGTGGCAGGTGATGATGTCTGCCCAGATAAGCAAATGCCCAGGGCCCATTTCTCTCTCCAGAACTCTCTCTAAATTTCAGGTTAGCTGTTTGCTCTGACATCCATTTTTGGTAAGTCCCAGTAAAACTTATAGTTTGCAGTTTTTCCAGCTTTTTCCTTGTTGTGAGGATGCAAGTGACAAAGATTCCCTCCTTGACCAAAACGTGGCCAGGCTCCTCTAATCTGTCTTCTCAAGTAGACTTCAATCTTAGCCTGTACAGATGTGAACAAACACAGACGTCATTTCAAATAGCTCGAGGCCACATCTGTAGTAATGCTAACCCTCCACAGAGTGGCCCTCTGAGAAAACTCAAGACCACCAGAAGGATTGACTGTGTGTCCCTGCCAACACCTGAAGATGGGGCCTGGTCTCTAGTCTCCTAGTCTGGGAGCGTAGGAGTTTGACTTCAGTAGGCTCCACTCAGCAAACTCAGGCTGGTATCACGTGGACCAACTTTCTGTAATTTTTCACTTCCCTGAATCTCTGAGCTCCAGATGGCCCCTCCTCACTCCTTCCTTCTCCTTTGCAAATCCCCAGTCACCTCTGCATGGATCAAAATGGAGTTCAGTTTCATGCTGCGCACTTTTCTAATGCCCTAGTTGTTTCCGATTAAACCCTGCCCTTACCACTTTAGCTAGTGGCTGGCTCTCTTTATCTCTGGCAGGAACAGCATTCCTTCCAGCTTTCTTGATCTCTGAGCCAAAAGTGAAAGTCTATTTTATAACGGGTTTATGAGGGCTTAAATACAATGCTTTCTTCTTTGTAAGTTCCTCCTAGATTCCAACACAAATATCCCTCACTATCCACTCCATAATCTTAGCAGAGGACTTTCATTAAATTGACTATGTCAACAGTACAGCCCTGAGATATGGATGGTCTAATTTCTGAGAGTATCTAACTGACCCACCCAATAATAAGCAAGTGTAAATGAGCCTAAAGCTTTGAATTACTTCATCTCAATCCACACTGCCAGTGTCCCTAATAACCCTTGTAGTGCAAGCCGAAAGCCATCTCTATACCTCTGTAATATCTTTTCATTTCCTAACTAATACAGAAAAGTGAAGCTCTATACTCCTTGAACATAAAAGAAAATGACTTTTATTTTATTTCCGAGATCCGTCAAATGTAGCTTTCCAATCGAATGCAGAAGAGTTATATCTCTCTGCATATTTACTGAGAGCCTAAATCTTAGACTTGTATTTCTCACGTTCGAGTGGCTCTCAAAAGTACAGTGGTTGATGAAGTAAAATGCCACATTCAGTGACTTGCAAATATAAAGCAAAATGCTTTTTGGGAAGTCAACTGAAATGCTTTCATTACTGACATGATCACTCTTATGTTGAAAACACAAAGTTAATAAAAGCACAGTGGAGGGTGGTCTGCCATGCCCTTTGTTTTATTTTATCCGAGTGGAGCCTGGCTGTGGCAGTTACAGTAAAGTATGGTGCTGTTTCCATTATAAATTCCAATTTACATGAGTTTATAACGTAGCTCTGAGAGTTCAAGATGGGCTCCAATTTCCAAAAAAAGCGTCAGCCCAGAAGCAACATTTTAAATGGCTTGTCTCTGCTATAGAATTCAGAGAAGGAAAAAAAATGAAATAGAAGTTTTCTTGACTGCATGCCTTTTTTTTTTTTGTAAAATATATACCTATAACTGAAAATATGTGCTGCTATATTGATGCAGAATTGCAAGTCATTTCTGTGTATTGTGTGCTGCAGGGCCCTTGAATATGATGTTAAAATAATAGCTTGTACAATAATAAAACCCAGAATCCTCTAAAAAATATCAGTACTAAAAATCTTACTTTCCTCTAAATTCAGTCACATAAAGGCTCATGAAACATTATAATCAGGTGACATAAATAGTGTATTATAATTTCTTGAAATCTATGTATAACTATTGAAGAAAAATAATATGAATACATTCTTAAAACAAAATAATAAGCTTGAATAAAGATTGCTTAATTTCAAGAGCAAAACTACTCTTACTCAAAAGGAACCACACTTACCTGTATTTGTGGTATCCTTCCTACAATTGGAATTAAAGGGTGTTGAAGAGGAACAGATAAGCAGACTTTGATCATTTCAGCACTTGCTCAACATTATGATGAAATCTAAGAAAGAAAATGAAGTCAATCCAATCTATTCCTTATGTAAAATCCAAATTATTTGAAGATGTTTTATTTATTTTAGAGAAAGAGAGAGAGAGCAGTGGGAAGGGGCAGAGGCAGAGGGAGAGAGAAATTCTCCAGCAGACTCTGCATTGAGCGTGGAGCCCAAAGTGGGGCTTGATCTCACAACTCTGAGATCATGACCTGAGGAGAAATCAAGAGTCAGAGACTTAACCAACTAAGCCACCCCAACACCCTTAAACCCTGGCGTTGGTAAAAATACTGGTTACTGTGAGCTCATAACAGTTCTTTTAGGAATGGATTTGTTACATGAAATCACTTAAAATATTGTAAGCTTTTAATAATTACTATTAGTGTCATTTATTAGAGACCAACACCTGTAGGTCGGCCAACACTTGTCTGCTTTTCAAAAATGTACATTGACCAGATGGCTGAGCAAAACAACATCCTTCAGCTGTTTCAGCTGTTGGCTTACTCATATTACAAAGGAAACACTTACGAGCTGTTGTCCACTAATTTTTATGGAAGCATATTTCTTAGTTCCTTTTTCTTAGTTATTTGTTCAGACACCTAGAGAACACTTTGCAAGAATCTTATTATTAATTTTTAACCTTGATTAAATATATAATTTTTAACCTCAGCAAAAATTGATTCTTCATTGTGGAATTCAGAAGTATGTAGGTTAATTTCTGTTTAGTGTTAGTAGAAAAATAGATTTTAGAAAACTAGAACTCTAAATCGAGGTGGTCTTTGCCTAGAAAACATATATATATATACATATATATATATATATACATATATACATATACATATATATATATATACACACACACACATAATTCAGTTATTAAAAGATAAAGAAAAGAGACTAAAAAATATGCATCTTTTCCAGTACATGATGAACAAATTTAGAGTTCTGTACATGTCTACAGGGGCTAGTCATTGTTATGCCAACAAATAAACGAATAACCACTGATTCTGTGTATTTGAGTAACTGACCATCATCATGAATATGGCCAAGTAAAATTTAAATTTTAATCATTTGGTCAACATAATCGAAAACTATGCCTATTCTAAATTTAGAAAAGACAATTTTACCCCTTGGAATTATTTTCTGTTCCTAATATGGATAACGTTTTTAAAACATCAAGTAACAATATTACTGCCAAGAGAGTCGCCACCTACAATATTTTTTAATGTTTTGTAAAATGAAAGCAAGAACATTGCTTTTCCCTACAGCAAAACACTGAAAGAAAAAAAAAAAAAAACTCCTAATGAATGTTTGTAAAGCACTTTGGCTATTGTAAGGGGTGTGAAAAATTATTCTCCCACACCACACATGATGAGAAACCAGGGTAAGTGAGCTGCAACCAGACAGTCGGGAACCCTGGGGTGTTATTTCATGCTCTGAAAAATACCATTTCTAACCATTTCTAGAAGAGTGGGTTTCCATCCGCGTTAAGGGTTTTAGGCTCCCAGAGGGCATTTTACACACCATTCTTCACTGACTGTCTGGAGGATGAGACCCTCTCACGTGAGAAGGGCTCCTCTATTTGATCAAATGCCCTCTTGGCTCTTCTTAGGTGAGCTGACAAGACAAATTCAGATGAGCCTGGGGTTCATCTTGCCCTTGGTTGTAGCAGCTGAGCAGTGAGCTGGCCCAGCACATTTGAAGGAACTCAAAAGAAGAGGAAGGTACAGGCTACTGGGCTTCAGAGACTCCTTCCTGGACCCATACAGTTCCTAAGTTACATAGTCAGTAAGATGTCCCAGGCCACTCACCCAATAGTCAGGAAGAACATAGATAGGGTGTGACCCTTTTAGGAGAATGTTGGCCAATGTGTGTACACCATCTCCCTGATCTAAAACCTGGAGTGTTGAGACATCAGAGGACTATAGACACTTTATTACTTCTCTACTTGTTGGTTTTCCCTCATTATATCTGTACCACATGGGGTGTTTTCCTGTCCCATTGATAAGACCCTGAACCCAGCTAACAGAACTAACTTACAGGTGTCTATATGCACAATATACACATGTACTCAATGTATGAAATGCTCATTTTTACATGTAACTAAAGGGTTCTTTCTGTCACTTTGTATTATGTTCTAAAGAACAGAACCTGAATAAGTGAACAACTTTATCTATATATACCCAAGGTATCTAGGCAGGTGATCAGCTAAGAAAGCCTTCATAGTCAACACTATCTTTATTCCCTGGGACAGTGAGTGACCCTCTTGTAGCAAAACTCTCTGTGTGGTTAGGGACAATGGCTTCTGTTGGAATTCCAGTTTCTTTATTTGAAATTTGAATTTGATGATTCTTTTTTTAAAGATTTTATTTATTTATTTACAGAGAGAGATCACAAGTAGGCAGAGAGGCAGGCAGAGAAAGAGGGGGAAGCAGGCTCCCCACTGAGCAGAGAGCCCCATGTGGGGTTTGATCCCACGACCCTGAGATCATGACCTGAGCCGAAGGCAGAGATTTAACCCACTGAGCCACCCCGGCTCCCTGAATTTAATGATTCTTATTTCATGTTTGGTTCCTTAGGAATGATAGATAGATAGATAGATAGATAGATAGATAGATAGATAATAGATAAAATCTGTCTTTTAAATGAGCTGATGCAGTGCCTGGCATAGAGCAATGACTTCATGACTGTTAGTTAGTTCCATTCACCTCTTTTGGAGGGGGGTATGCCTTAGCATTTAATATCTCTTAAAGTCTGTCAAGGGATTTCTGGAGCTTTGAGGTTAAAGGTGTGTTAAATGTTTCCTATCCTTAATGAAAATATTTGTGTTTGTTGTTGTTGTTGTTGTTGTTGTTGTTATTTTTATCTACTTGCAGACACTTTCCTCCCAACTGGTATCAAAAGCACCAGTAATTCTGAGATCTGGCAAGAGTTTGCACAATTTAAATCTGTAACATAGCGTTAAAAGAAATGTGGGAGCCTCCAGTTGGGATTTGGTCTCATTTTTCACGGATGTCCCAACATGTGCCTCTGAAACACAACGGTAATCCACCTCCATTAATCTTAGCAGCTTTTAGAAGCTTCAGCCCTTGCCATGGCTTATGTTTACATTTAGCTGAGGACCACATTATACCAGTCTTTAAAGGCTTCATTTTTAATCATTTCTGTCAGACTACTCAAGTGCTCTTAGGACTTTATTTCTCAAAGTCAAAATGTCACAGGGTCCCCAGAAAGCATAATACTATCCACCAACTATCAAAGGAGCACTTTCCTCATTTGGACCTAACTTTCCAACTTGTGTAACTCAACATGAGTCTCCCAGAATTTCATGATGAATGCTTTTGGGTGGGATGGTCCTTAAAAGCAGTGATTTCAAAAGTTGCAGATAACACAAAGGGAGTTCTTACTCTATTTATGTGGCAGAATTCAGCATCAGGAAACACTAGACTGTGAGGACACAGAATGCTTGGGTAACTGCAGAACAGTAGTTCACAGTGTGAACCTTCGATTTCCAGATTTATAAAAAGGAATGCATGTGTGCCTTCCATGTGACCAACCAGGTGAGGAACTTACCATGCCTTAGATGTGCACCTGTCCACTCTCCCTACTTCCCTACTTGGTCTCCTTACATCTCATTTTCCAGCAATGTAAAGACCTGCTTGCCTGTTGGAAGTACTTGGACCTGCACAATATTATGGCACATGAATGGCTTTACTTGGGAACTTGCTTCTTCTACAGTTTTCTATGAGCTCCAAAATCCTGCACTCTCTCACTTTTGGTGATAATGCATTTACATTTTCTACCTGGCTCTGGAAAAGCACACATCTCTTTTATATGTGTTACCAGAATGATCACTACAAACACATGAAAACAGCTTGTTTTCTACCAAAGAAAGCTAATTTTTTATTTTTTTTTTATTTTTTTTTTTTTATTTTTTTTTTTTTTTTAAAGATTTTATTTATTTATTTGACAGACAGAGATCACAAGTAGGCAGAGAGGCAGGCAGAGAGAGAGGAGGAAGCAGGCTCCCTGCTGAGCAGAGAGCCCGATGCGGGACTCGATCCCAGGACCCTGGGATCATGACCTGAGCCGAAGGCAGCGGCTTAATCCACTGAGCCACCCAGGCGCCCCGAAAGCTAATTTTTTAAAATATTTTATTTTTATTATTTATTTGACAGACACAGATCACAAGTAGGCAGAGAGATAGGCAGAGAGAGAGGAGGAAGCAGGCTCCCTGCTGAGCAGAGAGTCCAATGCGGGACTCGATCCCAGGACCCTGAGCCAAAGGCAGAGGCTTTAACCCACTGAGCCACCCAGGCACCCCAGAAAGCTAATTTTATATTGTTTATTTCCCATACTGATTATTATGCTTTGTGTTTTCTTCTTAGTATTTGGGAAAAGCGTTCTGAGGCTGAGATTGCTAACAAAAGCGTGGTTTACTTTTCTGAGATACTTTATTTATCCACGTGCCTATCTATTTATCCATCTATCCATACGGAGAGAGAGAGAGTGCATGCACAAATGTGCAAAATTAGGTAAAGGTATAAAAGTAAGTAATGTATATGCACATTAATACTGAGTTCTACATTTGCAAAGATATAAATAATATTGGAAATTCCAAATACTCTGTGCTCTTTAGTGATTATTTTAAGGATACATTTCCAGAATTTCAATCGTATTTTTAATGTTTTATCTTGCATTTCATAATTTATTGGAAACAAGAGTAATTAATTCTAAATGGTTTTTGCATTTACCTTGTGTGACGTTTTATGTCTTTGGAAACGTACACTACTTATACAAAAACTATACTTTTTATCTCAATATCAGTGACTTAATTTTTCTTTTTTTTTTAAGATTTTATTTATTTGGCAGAGAGATAGAGAGCACAAGTAAGCAGAACGCCAGGCTGAGGGAGAGAGAGAAGTCTCCCTGCTGAGTGGGGAGTCGGATGCGGGACTCAATCCCAGGACCCTGAGCCAAAGGCAGCTGCTTAACCCACTGAGCCACCCAGCTGCCCCTGATTTAATTTTTCTATTTCAACTCCTTTATGTGACATACTTAAGGAAGATGTGACTATTTAACCATTTAAATAATTGCTAAAGATAAAACTGTTCCTGAGACTAGCGTATTATCTGACTGTCGGCAAGTGTAAGCGGTGTTCTTCAGGGTTTGCCTCCATCTCTAGATGTTTGCAAACTTTGAGTTGGGTTTACAAAGGCAGGTGATGAGCAGGGTGGCCACCAGGGGTCGTGTGCCCAGAACAGTGCAGCTTTATGCCCGTTGTTCCAGCATAACCATGAACCAGGATTTCTTTCTCTCTTCAATGTCTGGACCATAAATTCCACATTTATGTAGTTACTGGTGTTGATTTATCATGTCAGTCAGTGTGTGTCACTAAAGGAGTCAACAAAGACGTACTGAAATCCATCTGGAAAGCAACCAAATTTTGTGTGGGTCATACAGATTATATATTTTTATATAGTTTAGGTGACTTTTATTTTTAAGGTTTATTTCCATATTCTCGTTATAGATTTCAAATAGTCACTCTTCGATCCCACCGATGAGGAATGGGTTGCTTGTGACCGTGGAAAAGGGGTAATACAGGAAGGAATGCATATGTTTTGCAGAAGTGGGGCTATTCCAAAGTTTAAAGGAACAAAATAGGCGTGTATTGGACCATACTTGGGAAGGCCCTGTGTTAAACATAACAAGGGTTGCAAAAATGAATGAGATGTAATTGTTATAGGGTGCTGTCATCATGATGGGGGTGGTAATAGAAAGCAGATATTCATTCTTACCTTTAGAAAACACTTAGGAGGGGCGCCTGGGTGGCTCAGTGGGTTAAGGCCTCTGCCTTCGGCTCAGGTCATGATCCCAGGGTCCTGGGATCGAGCCCCACATTGGACTCTCTGCTCCACGGAGAGCCTGCTTCCTCCTCTCTCTCTGCCTGCCTCTCTGCCTAGTTGTGATTTCTCTCTGTCAAATAAAAAAAAAAAAAAAAGAAAGAAAACACTTAGGATTTCTTTGTTCTCCTATACTTTTATCCTCACGGAAAAGATATTTCTGTCACAGGTCACAGACGAGAGAGGCTTTGTACTTGCTGTCTAAACTGCTCTTGGGGTGCCTGGGTGGCTCAGTGGGTTGAGCACCTGCCTCCAGCTCAGGTCATGATCTCAGGGTCCTGGGATAGAGCCCCATATTGGGCTCTCTGCTCAGCAGGGAGCCTGCTTCTCCCTCTCCCACTCCCCCTGCTTGTGTTCCTGCTCTCATTTTGTCTCTCTCTCTGTCCAATAAATAAATAAAATCTTTAAAAAAATGACTCCTCTTAAAAGGGACCTTTATGTATGTCTTCTGTGAAATGCATAATGATATCCTGAGTCACTTGCATGAACACAAGTCACCTGTACAGGTGGGGCAGGGATGAATGGATCCTGAAAGTCTAGGATTTGGTGACTCAGGATTCATTTCAAATCTCTTCCCCCGAGATGGCATTTCCAGAAGGAAACATAGTTTGCAGAGTTATGAAGTTGGAAAAAACTCACTTACATTTAGGGGGATTGTAAGAAATATCACCTGATCAGAGTTTAAAGGTCCTTTTGGAAAAAGAGGAATGTGAAGATGGGAAGGTAATTTGAGGGCACCTTAAGAAATCTTAAATTCCAGGTTATGTCCAAAGAGGCATGTGCACCCGAGTGTTCATAGTATTAATGTCCACAATAGCCAAATTATGGAAAGAACCTAGATGTCCAGATGAGTGGATAAAGAAGATGTGGTATATATACACAATGGAATACTATGCAACCATCAAAAGAAACGGAATCTTGCCATTTGCAATGATGGATGGAACGAGATGGTATTATGCTAAGTGAAATAAGTCAATCAGAGAAAGATAATTATCATATGGTCTCTCTGATATGAGGAATTTGAATGGCAGGATGGAGGGTTTGAGGGGTAGGGAAGTAAAAAATGGGAAAAGATGGGATCAGGTGGGAGACAAACCGTAAGAGACTGATAGTCTCACAAATGAACTGAGGGTTGCTGAGGGGTAAGGATAGGGTGGTTGGGTTATGGACATTGGGGAGGGTATGTCTATGGTGAGTGCTGTGAATTATGTAAGCCTGATGATTCACAGACCTATACCCCTGGAACAAATAATACATTATATGTTAATAAAAACAATTCTAAATTAATTAATTAATTAATTAATTCCAGGTTATGGGGGATATGACTTATTTTTGAGCAGCAGAGTGATATTACTACATAATAATAGCTACACATAATGAGCAGGGCTTGAGAGTAAAAATTTTCAAGAGCTTTATTTCATTTAATGGATAAATTTAAATTAAAGTTATGCTTTGGTAGCTTATAACAGTAGTAAAGAATGAAACATGATTAAAGAACGGTGTAAACTAGTTCTAAACAGTGGAAAAGGAATATTTTGCTTCAAGGTTACCATATTGCAAAACTCAAAAGAAATGACCATTTATATTGTGGTCTATTTAGAGAATGAAATGTTCAGTGGAAGAACAAGAGATATACCATGGACTCTGAGGTTGAACAATGAGGTTGAATGAAGCCTCAGAGAGAACTAAAATCCAGACCTCTAATTCTACTTCTGCTTTTCTTCATATGCTGGTTTACTTCTGAATTTTCACCAAAGAAGATTGCTGTACGCATGTGGCACGGAAGATGGCCACCAACTCTTCCTGTGTTTTACATCTTACGGCTTCAATCCCAGGATATAGAACAAATGTACTCTCTTGGTTTACTTCCATACTCCCAAAATGGGTATGCAGGATCACATGGTACTAACATGACATGGACACTCTGAAGACACTATTTGTGTGCAAAAAAAGTAAGAAAGAAGAATATTTCTTTCATGAAAAGACTATACGCTGATAAACAGATAGTCACTGCAAACATTCATAGGTATGTGTCTGTGTTTTTGATTAAGTCAACAAAATTTTACTGAGTGCTTATTATATGTCACGTACAAGGGAGGACAATGGAATACCATAGTAAATAAGGTTGGGTCCTGCACTCAAGGAAGGCAAATATGGAGCATATTTTTAAAATCACACTGCATTTCTTCTGTATTTAACTCCTAGGATATGGGAGATAATAAAATGAATTTGTATATGTAAGTCACTCAAAATGCCTGGCATATGATAAGTACAACTCATATGTACGTATTCATACCAGAACAATCAAACATTCCACACTGGGCTGCTGGATCTCATATGGCTTTGGATGCTACTACCGGTTCATCGCTTCTAGTCAGGATCCTTTGAGAAGCCAGGGGAAAATATCTTAAATTATTTTAATCAAAACGTGACATTGTAGGGATACCAGGGTGGCTCAGTTGATTGAGTGATTGTGGCGCAGGTTATGATCTCAGGGTCATGGGATCAAGCTCTGCAGAGGGCTCCACACTCAGCAAGGAGTCTACTTATCCCTCTCCCTCTTCTTCTCCCCCCACACACTCTCTCTCTCTCTCTTTCTTTCTCATAAACAAATAAATAAACAAAAATCTTTTAAAAAGGTGACATTATGAATTCATTTAACCATCTGTGAGGAGGTCAAGTGCATTGGTAGAAATCTTTACTTACAATGAACAGAAACGAACTTTAGAAAACTTAAGCAGTATGGAGGCTTATTGGAAAGATAGAAGTGTCCTTATAACTGAGGGGAAGCTGAAGAATTAGGTCTGGAAGAGACAGAACCAGAACGGAATGAGGACTCCATGAAGCTGGAACTAATGGACAGGATCTCGAGGTCAGAACAATCAGATCTAGTGAGCTGTAATACTCTGGGTCCTCCCCCTCACTCAGCATCCAGTGCAAACCTCTGAAAGCAACTCTTGATTCAACAGTTGGATTGAGTTCCTCCCCACTGGTCAGGGTCCCTACACTGAAAACTTCACCAAGAATATGTTGAGAGGCAAAGGCAAAAGCAGGAAACTTTCTTCTTACTAGAAAAAGGTGGTTTGGGGACAGAAAAGCAGAAATATCTAGTGTATAACATGGGGACTTCATGATGTCTAACACTTACAAATTTTGTAGAATGGATAAGAAAACCCACACTATAACTATGTTTACTATTTCTTTAAAGCAAATTGTAAGTATACATTTTCTTTAAAATTCCTAAAGCATGATTATTGGTGGTTAAAATTTTCACTTTTATTTTATTTTATTTTTTTAATATTTTATTTATTTATTTGACAGAGAGAGGTCACAAGTAGGCAGAGAGGCAGGCAGAGAGAGAGGGAGAAACAGGCTCCCCACTGAGCAGAGAGCCCGATGTGGGGTTCGATCCCAGAACCCTGAGATCATGACCTGAGCCGAAGGCAGAGGCTTAAACCACTGAGCCACCCAGGCGCCCCTCACTTTTTATTTTTAAGGGCAATCCTTTTAGAAAAACCAAAAAAAAAATCACTAAATCATAAGCTTAATTTCCTTTCTGTGCTATCCAGGTCCCCAAGAACACTAACACACATAATAAAGATCTGAGTAAATAACTTGTATGTGGAATTTAAAACAAAACCATTTTTTACCCTGCACTTTATTCTAAATTTGTATTTGCTGGTAAGACATAGTGATTGGTCACTACTCTGGATGCAAACAGATTGTGGGTTTTGTTTGTTTATTTTTACCATCTCTCTAAGCACTGGAATGCTTTTTTTTTTCCCCTAAAACAAATTTTTAAAATGTAAAGAAAAATTTTATCCATTAATCTGTTGAAGGGCATCTTGGCTTTTTCCACAGTTTGGTGATTGTGCCCATTGCTGCTATGAACATTGGGATGCATATGGCCCTTTTTTTCACTACGTCTGTATCTTTGGGTAAATACCCAGTAATGCAATTGCAGGATCATAGGGTAACTCTATTTTTAATTTCTTAAGGAATCTCCACAGTTTTCCAAAGTGGCTGCACAAATTTGCATTCCCACCGACAGTGTAAGAGAGTTCCCCTTTCTCCACATCCTCTCCAACACTTGCTGTTGACTGTCTTGTTGATTTTGGCCATTCTAACTTGTGTAAGGTGGTATCTCAATGTGGTTTTGATTTGGATCTCCCTGATGGCTAATGATGATGAACATTTTTTTCATGTGTCTGTTAGCCATTTGTATGTCTTCTTTGGAGAAGTGTCTGTTCATGTCTTCTGCCCATTTTTTGGCGTGATTAT
This sequence comes from Meles meles, assembly GCF_922984935.1. NCBI lineage: Eukaryota > Metazoa > Chordata > Mammalia > Carnivora > Mustelidae > Meles > Meles meles. Next base: position 100,589,154 of record NC_060075.1, read on the forward strand.
CTGTTTTTTGGGTGTTGAGTTTGAAGAGTTCTTTAGAGATCTTGGCTATCAGCCCTTTGTCTGTAGTGTCTTTTGTGAATTTTTTTTTCACATTCCATGGGTTGCCTCTTTGTTTTGTTGACTGTTTCCTTTGCTGTGCAGAAGCTTTTGATCTTCATGAAGTCCCAAAAGTTCATTTTCACTTTTGTTTCCTTTGCCTTTGGAGACATGTATTGAAAGACATGTCTTTCATGTGGCTGATGTCGAAGAGGTTACTGACAATGTTCTCCTTTGGGACTTTTAATAAAGAAGGCCTGGTCCATATATACAATGGAATATTATGCCTCCATCAGAAAGGATGAATACCCAACTTTTGTGTCAACATGTATGGGACTGGAGGAGATTCATCTGAGTGAAATAAGTCAAGCAGAGAGAGTCAATTTTCATATGGTTTCACTTACTTGTGGAGCATAAGGAATAACTTGGAGGATATTAGGAGAGGGGAATGAAAAGTGAATTGGGGAAAATCAGAGGTAGAGACAAACCATGAGAGACTGTGGACTCTGAGAAACAAAATGAGGTTTTTGAAAGAGAGAGGATGGAAGAATGGGTGAGCCTGGTGGTGGGTATTAAGGAGGGCATGTATAGCATGGAGTACTGGGTGTGGTGCATAAACAATAAATCTTGGAACACTGAAAAATAAAATTAAATTAAAAATAAAAATAAAATATTCCAGATTTATTTAAAAAATTATATTAAAAAAATAAAAATGTAAAGAAAATTTTATGTTCCCTTGAAATTTCAAATATAATCCAGGTCCTGAGGCTGGTCAAATGTATATGTTTTCTCTTAATAAGTATTAGCAGATGTTACCCAGTATTCACACATAAAATTTCTTCTGAAAAATGATGTTTTCATGTTTTTTGTTTCATTGGAACTCCTATATATATTTGCCATAAAATGTGAACTTTATGTTGGAATAAATGACAGTCAAGCCACATTAAGCACCCATGCACTCAGATAAACTAAGTTTGTACTTGGTTAGAGATGAGGTAGACTCCCCAGCCTAGTGAATATGATCCAATCTGTATAAATCTCTCTGATGCCAGGGATCTGGAGTGAAGATATTGACCCATGATTGTTCCTACTCATGTCACAAACAAAGATGTCTCAACACTCAAACTACACATCCAACTCCTGTTTTTCTTTCTTATATATTCAGTGGAATAACAAACACTCTATCTTTTATCACAACAGCAACACAATATCCCCAAACTGTCCAGACCCCCACGCCCAAAACTGTCCAGACCCCCAGTGTGTGTGTGTGTGTGTGTGTGTGTGTGTGTGTTTGTCTGTGTATGATAGATAGATAGAGAGATAGATAGATAGATGATAGATAGATAGATAATTATATATCTTGGATATATATGGAGGAAAAAAAAATATATATATATCTCCAAGCACTTAAAGTGTTTCTGGGCAAAAAGACTGAGACTTGGGTTGGACTCATTCACTTGACTCCTGAATGTTTCTCACCTGTCTGCCTACCTATGCTCTATCATACCCCACTTTGACCCTAGTTGCTGGATCCAGAAACAAAGTATGAAAGTCAAAACCACATAGGATTTTTTTTTAAGATTTTATTTATTTATTTGTCAGAGAGAGAGAACAACAGGCAGGGAGAGTAGCAGGCAGAGGGAGAAGAAGGCTCCCTGCTGAGTAAGGAGTCTGATGTGGGACTGGATCCCAGGACCTTGGGATCATGACCTGAACTGAAGGCAGACACTTAACCAACTGAGTCACCCAAGTGTCCCCACAGAGGATGTTTTGAATGATGCATAATAAACATAATGTTTGATAAGATTTATTGAGAATCTAATAAAAAGGCACAACTGTGACTTACCAGGAGATAATAACCAAGTGACCAGAAAGATAGGCTGAAAATGTGGTGACAAGTCATGTCCTGTGACAAGATCATGGATGGTGGTTTACACTGCTGACAGTTGCACAAGGACTGCCCAGATGGTGAGGTTGAGCCTCTGCTTAGTGCAGCTGGAGGTGTTGAGGGATTGTGTCACAGAACAGCTGAGTCTTGTTTTCTTTCTTTCTTTCTTTTTTTTTTTTTTGAAAGTGGGAGAGGGAGAGAATGAGAGTGTGTGTGTGTTCAGAGAGAAGCAGGAAAGAAGAGGGGAGGGTCACAGGGAGAGGGAGAGAATCTTCAGGCAGACTCTCCAGTAAGTGTAGAGCCCAAGGTGAGACTCCATCTCAAGGCTCTGAGATCATGACCTGAGCTGAAATCAAGAGTTGATGCTTACCTGACTGAGCCACCCAGGTGCCTCAGAACATCTGAGTATTAAGGGTGGTCAGGAATTAAATAGGTGAAATGGCTTGGGGAAGTGGTTCTAGACAGTGAGAAGGGCATGCATGAGGGTCTAAGACAGAAAAAAAAATCACATGAAAGTAAAAGAAAGATTAGTTTACATGTGATCTGTGTATGAGTCACAAATGTTCATCAGTAATAACACCAGCAAAATCAATATAAACAGAAATTTAAGAAGATGGAAGAAGAGGATAGACTTGGTGCAAGCAGAGACACGGTAAGATATGAATGCCATAAGTGTTGAGATGTTCTCCTCAGGCAAGTTATGACTGAATTTTATGTCTTCAACTAGCTGCAATATTTCTCTCTTTTTCTCTGTATCCAAGCTCCTTGGAAAGAAAATCTTTAGTAACTGTATCAGCTATAAGAACCCACTGCAAAATTCTTTTTATTTTAAAAGAATAAAAATATGTGACAAAATACACTGGAAAGAAGGTGGCACATAGTTACTAAGTAGCTAGATCATTGCCAGCTATTCCTTTGGCTCCATTCCCCTTGTCCTACCAGCTTGGGACCCAGAAGTGGAGTGATGTCCACAATATCCACAGAAAACTTTAGCCCTGACTTTGGTTGGATCCAGGCATAGGAAATCATAAGCAGAAAGGAGGGACAAGAGTGAGATCTAGGTTTCTATTCTTCTATTTCCATCCATGATGGATCAATGTGGGCTGGGTTCTTCGGCCAAAAGCCTATTTCTGTCAAGAAGGCCTCCAAATACTCATCTTCCTCTTTCTCTGTCTTTCTGTCTCTCTTCTGGTAACTTCCTTCATTCCAGACTTGGATGGTGGTGATGCCTTAGTTTTAACTATTCCTGGGTGCCACAATCTCTTATGCTTTCCCTACACCCTAATTTCCATTTTATAAATAGTTGCGTCATTCTTTCATAATCATCCAAATTGAGCATGCCATCTGTTATCCTGTCAGGACACTGACTGGTTTGGTAATCAGTAGTAGGAATGATTGTGAGGACACAGACCCCTTAGAACACTCTGTGGCTGAGTGGTTTGCACATTTGAGAAGTCCAGGGTAAATACCTACATTGGTAGGGACAGGACATGGGTGGTCCATGGCCTTTTGGTAGAATCATGCTTGAGATGATTCATTGGAGACTGACTTTGGGAGATCAAGCCCCTGAGGGAATTAGTCACTCTAGCATCCAAAACAATTATGATGCTGAGGCATCGACTGACTTCACGATGACTCTAGTACCCAAGGACTAGAGAAACTTAAAATTGCTCATCCTGCAATTGGTAACACACGGGAAACATAGGAAAACTCTCATATCAGGTCCATGAAAGCCTTTATCCTTTACATTTACAAGGCAGATACAGCTAAGGACCAAGCTCAATGCCCAGTGTAAAGGGTCTTTTTGCAGCAGAATAACATCCAGCACTCACTGGACCTTTGTATCAGAGATGGGAACATTTAAACAGACACATAAGAGTCAGAGAGACTATTCTTCTGAAACAAGATGGGATTGGGAGGGAGACAAACCATAAATGACTCTTAATCTCACAAAACAAACTGGGGGTTGCTGGGGGGAGGTGGGATTGGGAGAGGGGGAGCGGGCTATGGACATTGGGGAGGGGAGGCGAACCATAAGAGACTATGGACTCTGAAAAACAACCTGAGGGTTTTGAAGGGTCAGGGGTGGGAGGTTGGGGGAACAGGTGGTGGGTGATGGGGAGGGCACGTTTTGCATGGAGCACTGGGTGTTGTGCAAAAAGAATGAATACTGTTACGCTGAAAAAATTAATAAAAAGGGAAAAAAAAAAAGAGTCAGAGAGACTAAAGCTCCAATTTCCCTGTGGGGAACATCACTCTGCACAATGATTTCCAATTAAATTTCTTGAAGCACTCACGTAAGGAAAACTCCAGAAGATGTAGACCCACCATCCTCCATTGCCTTGAGGCCCATAGTGAGATTTACATTCCATCATAACCCAGGGAAAAAAGTACAAGGGCTTCCACAGTGAAAAATGTACCTTCACAATTCTATGTAGACAGCAGCATATAGGATATATATGATAATGGATTGTGAGAGTGTGAAGCCAGTATAAGCCCAGATGAGGCTGGATTAGTTAAAATGAGAACATTCACCTAGGATTTAATGGGTTGACTCAAGCCCCTGATAGAGGCACTTACTTTCTGCTGGTTGTATTAGTGAAGCCTGGATGCAAGGCTTATATAAAACAAGTAAGGCTGAGAAGCTGAGACATTTTTGGTACAGTGTAGAAAGAGCCAAAATTTTAGGGGGATGGCATTTCTTGAGAGGATTGCATACAGACAGGCCACTCAGCCTCTAATCATGCTCCCCAGGAGAGCCCCCAAGACACTCTCTTCATTGATGCAAAATAATTTGGTAAGAAGTGCCCAGTGTCCTTGAAATTTTTCTGTCATTTATGGCTCAGAGAGAGGAACCTGTGGTGAGAATGCTGTGGTGGAATTAGATTTTCTAGTCTCAGTGGAAATAAAGAGCTCTGGAAATAAGGGTCATTTGACCCACAGGGATCTACAGTGATCAGAATTCCCAGAAAATAAGTGAATGCTACAACAAGTCAAAGGTATTTTCCAGAGTCTTCCCCCAAACTTTATCCAAAGAGACCTTGGACTATTGACAAGGATAACTACAATTAAGTCCCTGAGCCCAAAGACGACGAGGAACACCTGCAACTGATGATGTGGGGTGTTACTATTTGCTGCAACAGGGGAGACTGTGCACATTGAAGAACCATGGAGTGTCTTAGCAAGGGGATGTTAGGAGAGGAATGATGAATTGGTCAGGATTCTTCAGAGAAACAGAACCATCAAGATGTGTATGTGTATATATATGTAGTAGATAAACAGAGATAGAGGGAGATAATTTTAAGGAATTGGCTCCCATGATTATGGAAGTACACATCCAAAATCTATAGAATAGGCCAGCAGACTGGAGAAGACTTAGTGTTCAGGTCCAGAGGCAGTCTTTGGCAGTATTCCTTTTTCTTCAGCAGAAGTGGAGGCAGTGGGAATAAGACTTTGTGTTATACAGGCCTTCAACTGATTGGATGGGGCCCACCCACATTATGAAAGTTAGTTACTCAAGGCCCAATGATTTAAATATTCTCATATAAAAAGTATTTTCACAGAAACATCCAGAACTACATTTGACCAAAGAGTTGGGAATTATGGCCTAAAAAACTTCATACCTAAAATTAAACATCAAGGGGCACCTTAGTGGCACAGCAGGTTAAAGCCTCTGCCTTCAGCTCAGGTCATGATCCCAGAGTTTTGGGATTGAGCCCCCGCATCAGGCTCTCTACTCAGCAGGGATTCTGCTTCCCCCTCTCTCTGTCTCTGCCTGCCTTTCTGCCTACTTGTGATCTCTGTCTGTCAAATAAATTAATAAATAAATAAACTCTTTTAAAAAAATTAAACATCAAAATTATATTAGGATTGAGACTTGCAATAAATAATTTTGGGGAAAGTCAGGAAAGTAGGACTTTGCTTCAGATTGGGAGTTGTCAGAAACATTCAGAATGAATTCAGTGATTGTCATCCGGATTCCTTTTATCTGGGATGATGGAGCAATACTAAATCTCTCCTTGAATCTTGCAACTTGCAGTCATCCTTGTTATCCAGATTGAAGATTTTGGTAAATATTGTAGCTTCACAGGTATTTATTTGTTTATTTATCTGTGTGTATGTGTTTGACATTATAAAGCCATGTTTTGTTTCTGCTTTGTTTTTGTGTTTTTCTATCACAATGACATCATCTAATGTGTGTGTTTTGTGAAATTCTTGGTGTTAAATAAGACATACAAGGGCCTGACCAGCTTAAAAAGAATAGCTATCAAGTATCTCTCTCTCTCTCTTTCTCTCTCTTTTTCCCCCCTTTCTCACTATTCACCAAAATAAAAAATTCCCATACTGTCTTTGATTTGACACTGTAATCCCTTGGACTTGAAGTGGTGTTGTGGTGCAAAGCGGACGCGGGTGCTATAGGAGGACTAAGTATAGACGGAGTTTGGCCAAGGCATCTCACACTGGTCTGGGGAGCCCTCTCCTGAGCTTCAGAACATACAATGGAAAGAAATTTGTCTCGTACTGTGATACCAAGTGGCATCCCCTGAAATATTCTCCTGTTGCCTCATCTCATCCCATGTCAGACTGCAAACCAAAATCAATACCACATTCCTGGCATCACAGAGATTACTGACACCGTCAAATTCCAGTCACAGGATGTGAGACAGATGCACATCACTGGTAACTTGCTCCTTTGGCTTTTGCAAAAGGCAACTGTGATAAAATTTGACTCTTAAGCCTAAGATAAACCAGAGAAAAACCACCTGAAGATCAGCTCAACAGCATTGATGATGTGCCCAAAAGCTATGCCAGAATATCCTTTGTAAAAGGAGAAATATGGGGGTGTTTCTCTTTGGACTTCCCTCCACCAAAAAAAAGGGGGGGGATAAGGGAATGTCAGATAGAAAATTAGTAATAATGCATGTGGACTTCTGATGCCATCAGCCTCTTTCTCCAACCCCATCTGGTTGACCATGTGTCCTGGTTTGCCTGGATAGTCCCAATGTATGCCTGTTGTCTGACAAAATGCTAAGTCCCTTAGTTTCAGAAGTGTTCCTGTTTAAATGACTGCACACACACACACACACACACACACACACACACACACACATTTATTAGAGTAGAGCTTACACTCAATGTTACATTAGATTCAGGTGCAAAACTCCATGGTTTGGTAAGTTTATGCATTATGCTATGCTCACCACAAGTAGGGCTACCATCTGTCCCATTACATGGCTATTATAATATCACTGACTACATTTCTTATGCTCTGCTTTTTATTCCTGCGACTCACTCATTCTGTAACTAGAGGGTGTTATCTCCATCTCTCCCTCACCCATTTTGCCCAGCTGCCTCCCCTTACCAGCAACCATCAATTCGTTCTCAATATCTATAGTTTTGATTCTGCTTTTTGTTTATTTGTTCATTTTTTTGATTGCATTTATATCACTTCTCGACCTTTTGGGTAAGATGAAGTGGATTGCATTTATTAATGAAATCAGATGGTATTTATCTTTCTCAGACTTGCTTATTTCACTCAGCACAATACCCTCTAGGTCCATCCATGTTGTTTTAATGGCAGGATCTCATCCTCCTTTTTTATGGCTGTGTAATATCCCATTTTGTATCTATAACACATTTTTCTCATCTGTGCATCTATTGATGGACATGTAGGCTGCTTCCATGTCTTGGCTATTGCAAATAATGCTGCAGTAAACATAGGAGTGCATGGATCTTTCCAACTTAGTGTCTTTGTTTTCCCTGGGCTAACACCTAACAGTGAAATTATTACATCATACCATAGTATTTCTATTTTTAGTTTTTTGAGGAACCTCCATACTTTTTTCTATAGTGGCTGCATCAGTTTGCATTCTCACCAACAGTGCAAGAGGGTTCCTTTTTCTCCACATCCTCAATACATGTTGTTCCTTGTCTTCTTGATTTTACCCATTCTAAAAGGTATGAGGTAATATCTCAATGTAGTTTTTCTTTTCTTTTTTTTTAAAGATTTTATTTATTTATTTGACAGAGAGAGATCACAAGTAGACAGAGAGGCAGGCAGAAAGAGAGAAGGAAGCAGGCTCCCCGTTGAGCAGAGAGCCTGATGAGGGGCTCGATCCCAGAACCCTGAGATCGTGACCTGAGCTAAAGGCAGAGGCTTAACCCACTGAACAACCCAGGTGCCCCTGTAGTTTTTATTTTGATTTTCCTAATGATTAGTTATGTTGGGCATCTTTTCATGTGTCTCTTGGTTGTCTGTATGTCTTCTTTGGAAAAATGTCTGCTCAGGTCTTCTGCCTTAAAGATTTTTTTTTTTTAATTTTTACATTTTATTTTTATTTATTTTTAAAATTAAAATTTTTTTTCAGTCTTCCAAGATTCATTGTTTATGCACCACACCCAGTGCTCCATGCAATATGTGCCCTCCTTAATACCCACCACCAGGCTCACCCATCCCCCCACCTGCTTCCCCTCCAAAACCCTCAGTTAATTCCTCAAAGTCCACAGTCTCCCCCTTCGAATTCCCCCAACTCACTTCTCCTCTCCATCTCCTAATGTCCTCCGTGTTATTCCTTATGCTCCACAAGTAAGTGAAGCCATATGATAATTGACTCTCTCTGCTTGACTTATTTCACTCAGTATAATCTCCAGCCTAAAGGATTTTAATTGGATTTGTTTTGGTTTTTTGAGTGTTGAGTTTATGAGTTCTTTGTTTTTTGGGGTATTAACCCCTTATCAGATATATCACTTGCAAATATCTTCTCCCATGTTGTCTTTTGGCTTCATTGATGGTTCCCTTTGCTGTGCAAATGCTTTGTATTTTGATGTAGTCTCTATAGTTTATTTTTGCTTTTGCTTCCCTTGCCTTAGGACATCTATCTAGAGAAATGTTGCTCTGGCTGATGTCAGGGAAATTACTGCCTGCACTCTCTTCTAGGATTTGTATGGTTTCAGATCTCACATTTAGGTTTTCCACCCATTTTGAATTTATTTTTCTGTATGGTGTAAGGAAAGGATCCAGTTTCATTCTTTTTGCTTGTAGTTGTCCAGTTTTTCCAGCACCATTTGTTGAAGAGATTACCTCTTCTCACTGTATATTCTTGCCTCCTTGGTCATAGTTTAATTGGCATGTGGGTTTCCTTCTGGAGTCTCTGTCTTGTTCTATTGAAATACATGTTTCTTTCTGTGCCAGTACTGTAGTCTTTTGAATATTATAGCTTTGTAGCATATCTTGAAATATAGAATTGTGATACCTCCAGCTTTGTGTTTCTTTCTCATGATTGCTTTGGCTCTTTGGGATCTTCTGTGGATCCACGCAAGTTTTAGAGTTATTTGTTCTAGTTTTGCCAAAAAAAAAAAAAAAATACTGTTGGTGCTTTGATAAGGATTGCATTGAATCTGTAGATTGTTTTGGGTAATATGGACATTTTGACAATATTTACTCTCCAGTCAATAAATATGGAATATATTTCCATTTATTTGTGCCATTTTTAATTTATTTCATGAGTCTTTTTCAGTTTTTAGAGCAGAGTTCTTTTACCTGTTTGGTTAAGTTTATTCCTAGGCATTTTATTTTGTTTGGTGCAATTGTAAATGTTTTTAAATTTCTTTTTCTGCAACTTCATTGTTAGTGTCTAGTGAGGCTAGTGATTTCTGAGTATTAATTTTGTATCTTGCCAGTTTACTGAATTTATTACTTCTAGCAGTTTTGGGGTGAGATCGTTAGGATTTTCTATGTATAGTATCATGTCATCTGTAAATAGTGACAGTTTAACTTCTTTACCACTATGGTGTCTCTTATTTGTTTTCTCTTTTTTGGGTGTTTTGTTTTGTTTGTTTTGTTTTGTTTTTATTTGACAGAGAGAGATCACAAGTAGGCGGAGAGACAGGCAGAGAGAGAGGGGGAAGCAGGCTCCCCACTGAGCAGAGAACCCAATGCAGGACTCAATCCCAGGACCCTAAAATCATGACCTGAGCCGAAGGCAGATGCTTAACCCACTGAGCCACCCAGGTGCCCCTAGTGTCTCTTATTTCTTTGTTGCTTGACTGTAGTGGCTAGGACTTTAGTACTATGTTTGATAAAAGTGAACATTCCTGTCTTTTTTGATCTTAGGGGAAAAAATCCTCAGTTTCCCCCCATTGAGGATGATGTTATCTGTGAGTTTTTCATATATGGCCTTAATTATGTTTCGGTATGCTCTCTCTAACCCCATTTTGTTGAGTGTGCTTATCATGAATGGATGTTGAATCTTGTCAAATGTTTTTTCTGCATCTATTGAAATAATAAATCATGGAAAAACACAGTTAAAAATATGTGTAGAATGTGTCTCTTCAACCTTGTGATACTGACTTACTGATGTCCAAATGAGAAATGCTCCCAAATGGGAATGTAGTCATGATTTTGGTGAAAAGGACACTAGGTCTACTCCTGACCATTAAGCTGCTCAAACCAATAATACAACTAGGAGAGGAGGGAGTCACTATACTGCCAAGAGGGGCTGACCCAGGCTGTGGAGTGAAAATTGGGTTGCTGCCAAACAACTCAAGGAAGAATTACCTCTGGAGCCTGAGAGAGTTTCTGAGATGCCTCTTAGCACTTCTCTTTCCAATAGCCCTGAATAATGGGACATTGTGGTAACCGGACACCAAAGAAGGCAAAGACAAAAAAAAGTTAAAGAACTACATTGAGCCAGGGGCTGCCCAAGGAAGCAGGACGCAAGATGTGTAATTAAATTAGTGACCTATAGCAAATGTGTTTTATAAAAACACATCCCCCAATAACTTATATGAAGTACACAGACAGTGGCTAAGAATTTAGATTTTTAGAGGGTGAAATGGCTGAATGGACATCATCCCCAAATGATTCAGTGGCTGAAGGAACTTCACATAGATTCTAGAAGCAAGATGGCTGGCGCCTGTGGGAAATCTTCAATATCCCCAGACCCAGTCGCAAGTCACCCTTCTCACTTTGCTTTTCACTCCAGAAAGATGACTTGTATGGACAATAGCACTGGGGATCTTGTCTATCCTGGTTTCTCACTAAATTTAGCCAATAAGAAATCTAGCAGGAGATCAGAATGGGAGGGAGAAGCTGAGCTATAGACTCCCAGGGTCTTCTCCACAATGTTACTCCGTCTGGCTGCACATCTTAGCCATTGGTGGAAGTTTCAGTCAGGCAGCCCTCCATACACAAAATGAGAGAGTAGATGGAGGAAGGGCAGAAGACGAGCAAACAGGTGCTCCCACATTGGAAGAAGGCAAAGGGGTCTCCACAGGGACTGTGTCAGTGGGTTGCTTGATGAACACTACAGCCCCAGAAGAGTGGAACTTTGAGAGACAGAAGGTCAAGGGATGTCATCAAGAGTTGATATTAAAGCCTCATGTTCCTCCACAAAATCACAGCTTCTTCTCTTTTCTCTGAATTGTAGCTTATTTTTTATTTATTTATTTTTTTAATTTTAGAGAGAGTGAGAGGGAGCACATGAGCAGGGCGAGGGGCAGAGAGGAAGAAGAAGCAGGCTTCCCGCTAAACAGTGAGGCTGACACGGGGCTCCATCCCAGGATGCCGAGATTGTGACCTGAGGTGAATGCAGATGCTTAGCCAACGCAGCCACCTAGACACCCCTGCCCTTTATTCTTAACTACGAATTTTCCTGAGAGAAGTATTATCACACAAGAAAATTATTTAAATTGCGTACTGAATGGATGAGGTCTAGAGAAAATGAACTGTGCCTGTGTATGAGGTTTAGAAGCTATGGTGTGTCTGCATGTGAATGACAGTGGCAGCTGTGCCTTCTGCAAGGGCATCTCTCACTCTCTGAAGCCCCATCCCAGTCGTCAGGATCAGCATGTCATCCCCCCAGTGGGGTGCGCAGAGACATGCATGTGCTTTTTTCCTCGGGGTTCTAAGATACATTGGCACTGCCTCCCCAAAATTTTGTGACAAAGAATTGTTAAATACACTTTTAAAATCATCTTACTTCTATATCAAGAAAAGTAAAGTTGCCTGAAGTCAAAATAAAATTCCAGTCAAGTAGCATATTCTGTTAGAAAATGCTAAGTGTCAACCTAGCACGTGACACAGTAATGTAAAAATTAGCTTTGTTCTATTCATCACGGACCTAGGAAAATCTAACTATATATTTTTATATTTGATGTAAAGACATTATGTAAAGGAAACAACTTTATTTATCAAGAAAGTTACTGACTGTATAGCCATATAAACTCAGAAAGAATATACATTTTTAGTGATAAAAATTATGTTTTTTTTTTCATGGAAATATTGAGGTATTTAGAAGCATTTAATCAGAGTAGACCATGTTATTCTAAGGGTCGGCGTAAAATGTGGCCATAATCTTATGTAACACTACATTTACAGAGAGAGGGCTGGTCACGCTCTCTTCTTTAATTGCCCCCAAAGTCAGCCTGAAATCTATGCTTCAGTGAAAATGAGTTTCAATTAATTACACGTTTTATTTATTCATGCACACAACAATCACTCTGGTTTATGAAGAGAGAAGAAAGAAAAAGAAGAACTTGTTCTCCAACTTATAAAATCTCTATAATAGGACACCTGGGTGGATCAGTTGGTTAAGTGACTGCCTTTAGCTCAGGTCATGATCCCAGGATTCTGGGATATCAGGCCATATCAGGCTCCCTGCTTAGCGAGGAGCCTGTTTCTGCCTCTCCCTCTGTTGCTCCCCTGCTTGTACTCTCTCACTCTCTCTGTCAAATAAATAAATAAAATCTTAAAAAAAAAAAGAGGTGGGTCACAAGGTTTCAGCACATGCCAGATCTCATCATCATTATCATTATATTGTGGTGTGGTTGTTATCATCACTATAGGTAATTGTAAAGATATATTTATTATCTTCCAAGACAGTCTAAAAAATAGCTTCTACTAAGTATTTGTTACCCTAGGAATGGCACCTACAGGACAGAGACACACAGTGTCCTCTCTCTTTTTCCTTCCCACTGTCAGAGTGGGAAAAATATTCACAGCCCTAAGCTGGCAGTAGAAAGAGTAGCATCAGTGTGAGTGTGCGGTGAGAAGACCACATTTTGAGAAGGAATGTAAATTCTGTGGGTAGTTTATCTTTGCAATTTTTTCTCCACTTAACACCCTGTGAAATCTTGCAGCTTCATTTGGTTTGGCAGGTGAAGCAAAGTGAGCGGCTTTCCCGTGAGTTCATGCCTAGAATTTGTGCTGTATAACGATGATATGCCTGCGACCGTCCTGAGCTGAATGGGAGGCACGTGATCCGTCTGGAGCCAGGAGACTCACAGTAACCTGTATGTCCCTACATGTTTGAGTGTAACATACAATGCATCTACAAACAGCAGATGACATATAATAACACCTAATTATAAAACGAGTACCCCAAAACAACCTCCATCCTGGAAATCCCCACTCTGTCCCATTCACCTCAGCCTGGGGAACTGCCCACCTGAACCTTGTGACAAGCCCTCAATTTGTCAACTGCATGTGCATCCTTGCTCTTTGAAACCCACAACTTGAATCATTTTCCATGTGTTCTTTTCTTCCTTGCTTGTTTGCACAGAACTACCACTGCAGAGTATAAGGTATTTGTCAATTCATTTTTTGACAGACATTTTTCATTATTTCCTCTTCTTTTTAACTGCCGTGGCACCCTGTGCATAAACCTGAAGCACACATGAGTGGACTCTTTGAGGACGTTTATCCAAGCATGAAATACTGAGGCCTTTGTAGTCAACGTTCACAGATGCTGCCAAACTGTATTCCAAGTGGCAGGTACCAATTCACCTTCTCCTCTGAAACATATGGAAGTTTCTGTTGCTCTGATGGTGTTTTTTCCTACAACTTTTAAATTTTTGGCCATTAGACTGTTTTTACTTGTTTCTCATTGTGCTTTTAAATGGCAATTTTCTTGACAGTAAAATGTTTCTTATTAAGGAACTCAGATGTACTCTGAAGTCTTAATGACCCGAGAATATATTATGTCCTATAATCATTATAATTTTGACTTAAGTAATTAAGTTTGTAATCCCCCGAAGCTGATTGTGTATGGATAGGAGCCCCCTCCTTTTTTTTCTTTAAATACCTCAGAAGTCTATCATCCAACCAACTAACACTCACTGAAGTAACCATTCTTTGCATATGGTGCTATAGGGCACCTCTGCCATTCACCAGTTTCAGGGAGCTGTTTGTGGACTTGGTGTTCTGTCTCTTCTGTCTCTCTGTCTCTCTCTGCACTAAAATCATGCTGTGTTAATTATATAAGTTCTATTTTCACTCCCAATAGCTGATTGAGCAAGGCTTTCTGCTTTATTCTTTTTCATCAAGTGTGTCTAAACTCCTCTTGGTCTCTTCATTTCCATGTAAATTTTAGAATAAGCTTGTTAATTCTCATAAAATGCTCTGTTGGGGAATTTGATTGAAGATGGATTAAGTCTACAATTCAATTTTTCAGATAATTGATGCCTTCAATACATTTAGGCTCACAATCTGTAGGACATTGTATACCTCTCAGTATCCATAGGTCTTTAATTTTTTCCCAGCATAATTTGACCTCAGAAGTCTTGGGCACATTTTATAATATATAGTTATTTTAAAATTCCATTAATTCATATCTTGGCCTTTTAAGCATAACCCTTTAATATACTTGGAAGTGGTCACTCCAGGGATCACTCTTACCTTTTCAATTTAGAGTTAATATTGTACCATTTCCTGAAAAATGCAAAATCCTTGAATTTATGTAGATCCATTTATTATGGCCAGCATTATTGATGCAACAGGTACCATATGTAACAGCTGTATGGATTGCAAAGAACTTAAGAGATATATAACATTTTACATTTACCCACACATTTACCATTTCTGATGCTCTCTCTTTCTTTCTGAGGATGTAAGTTATTATTTGACATCATTTTGTCTCAGCCTAAGTAACCTTCTTGGGAAGCTCTGTGGTCAACTGGCGACAAATGCACTTATCTGAAAATATGTTTAATTCACCTTCATTCTTAAAGGATAGTTCATGGACTATGGAGTTCTGGGCTGGCAGTTCTGTTTATCTTTCAATGTTTTCAAGATAGTGTTTTTCTGTCTTCTAGTCTCCATTTTTTCTGACAAGAAGTAATTGATCATTTGTATCATTTCTCCCCATATGTCATTTGTTTTTTTCTATATATTTTTTTAATTAACATATACTGTATTATTTGTTTCAGGAGTGTGACTTTTCAGTAGTTTGATTATGAAGCCCTTAGATGTGTCTCCATTCAATTTATCCTGCTTGGTGAACTTGAACTTCTGACAATGATACCTGTAGGCCAGTAATGAAAAACTAATCTTTGTAATAGACAGTGACTCCACTGTATCCACTTAAGGGGAAAAAAAAGAATCTTGACCCCACTGTCACACTGTAGACAAAAATCATTTTCCAATGGATCCTAGGTAAGCAATGCTAAAACTTTGAGGTTTTTGTGAAAATGGTAGGGGAACTACCTGCCCCATATCCCACTGGTCTTGGTTCACCTAAAGAGGAGATAGTCTCTTTATTTAGCTTCTAAATTTTACCTCAGGATGATTTCTGCATTTGAGTGCTGATGGAATTTAGGGTTGTCTTAAGTTTGAGGCTAGAACACATAATCCTGCTTTTATTGTTGATTAACACACATGCATATTTTTCCATTGCTTTTGTACTTAATGGTAAAATTCCTGGGCCATTGGGTATGTGTATGATTGGATGCAGCTTTCAAGATTCCCAGAGATGCCTCTCTTTCTATGTCTCACTAATGCCCAGAACTTTTGATCTGGAGGAAAAACTACTTTTAAGTAAAGGGATTTCCATATCCATTGACATATTTATAATATTTTCCTTTATGTTCATGCATCAAATTACATTAATAAAATGACAAGTGTTACATTAAGCTTATTTTTCTTGAATAAGATGAATTTGCTCTTTGCCGTCTTACTATATATCCTTGGACTTAATGTGTTAACTTTTAAAGATATATGCTTCTATGTTTATGAATGAGATTACTCTCCCATATATATTTCTCATGATGACTTTGTCAGGTTTGTCCATCAAAGTCATCCTGGATACTCTAAATTGATCAGAAGTACTTCCATTTTTTCTATCCTCTGGAAGAATTGGTAAAATCTTAACATTATTCTTCATTAAATACTGACTGGACTTTATCACAGGAGTCACTTAAGCTTGGAGTTTTCTTTGGGGAAATTTCTAATTAGGAGTCAATTTATTTAATTACTATATTACTTAGATTTTATTTCTTTTGTTTGTGTTTTAGTAAATTGTTTTTGTGCAAGCTATATATTTCATCTGAATTTTATTTGCATGAACTTGCTGATAATACTCTCTAATTCCCTTTACATCTACAGTATGTTGTGCTATACCCTTTTCATTACTGGCATTGGCCATATTTGTCTTCATAAATTCTCCTGCTCATTTCTTCCAGAGGTTTATTCATTAATTGCCTGAATCAATTATTAAACAGGATGTGGAGAAATAATTATTTTTATGATTCACTCCATTTTTCTACATTTATTGGCTGGCTGTATTCTGTATCTGTGGAAAAAGATCCTTATTCTTGCTTTCTGAAAAAAACAAAATGTTTCATGCTTGCTTTATTATTTTTCTGCCTGAAACCCATAATCAGGCATTTCTCAAAGGAATCTCAATTCCTTTTATATGGAAACATATTTACAATGTAATCTCTGGTTGTTCTCAGCACTAATTGGCCATCATTGCTTCTAGCACTTCTGGTAGATGGGACTAAAAAACGTATTCATAAGTCCTGTGTTCGTACTGACAACCTCAAATTCAAACTATTGGATTCTTGCTCATATTTTCCTTTTCTGTGTGTTTTCTCTTCACCCACAGTGAAAACACTGGTTACAAGAATGATCAGTAATTTTACTCATTTGCTGTATCTTATAATACATAGAAAAAAACTTTCAGAATTATGATATTACAAAAATTACAACAAACCTACTACATAAACATCAAAATTTTCTGCAGTTTTGTTTTGTATTATTTTCCTTTTTGAAATTATCCTACACATACTCAGTGAGTTTATTTACCTTTATCATCTTCACAACAAATTTATCTAACTTTAGAAAAAAAATGTATGGTTTTTATGCAATCACATAATATATATAGATTCACAAAAAGAGAAATGACATCATAAATTTGAATCATCCTATAAAAAAAAGATACATTTTTCCACTTGCTCAAGCCTACTTTTGTGTCTCTCAGGGATATTTAAAAATGTCCTCCATAGATATTTTGCACATTTCTTATTATGCTGTCTTCCTGGGTATTTTTAATTTTTATTATCATAATAAAAAGATGCTTTCTTCTGCTTTATATCATCAAACTATTCATTGTTTCTATATATAAATGCTACTGATTTTTTTCTTATGATTTTATTTTAAACTAAATTTATTAAGCTATCAAGTGCACTGTCCACTTTGATACGCTTTGACAAATGTAATTCCTGTGTGATGATCTTCATCCTTCGTGTAATGACCAGACACAGAACATTTCCACCATCCCAGAGAACTGCCTCACGCCAATTTTCAGTCACTCTCCCCACCACCAGCTCCAGACACTGCATATACTCTATCACTACAGATTAGGTTTTCCCTGTTAAATTTCATACAAATGGAATCAAACAAATGTCATCCAAAGATGTCCATGACCTAATGCACTAGTCCCCAGAAATCGCCAATGTCACCTTACATGGCAGAAAGGAATTTGTCAATAACCAAGAAACAAAATCTGGAAACACACTATTCAAGTTATGATGAGCTGCCGTGCAGGGGTGGAGTGGGAGGGAGAAACACTAGTAATACATCACACTACTTGGAGTGAGTCTTAGCTCTGCATTCTAACCCTTGAACCAAGGAGAAACAACCATTGTTTTTGTCTGGTTCCTTTTTTTTACCTTATGTCACTGAGATGCATCCACGTCATTTCCTGTTTTAATGCTGAGAAGTATCCCACTGTATGATGGTAGCATAACATGTTTATCTATTTACCTACTGAGGGATAACTTGGATGTTTTAAGCACATGGTTATTGTCCATAAATCTGGATTTAGAAAGTGTAAGTTTTTATTTGTCTCAGAAATAACAAGTAGAATAACTGGGTCACTGGGCAAGTTTATGTTTAATTTTGTAAAATTGGTTTTCAAATTGGTTGTGCAATTTTATATTTTCATCCACAAAGTACAGGAGATTTCTTTTTTCTAAATCCTCTCCAACACATGGATTCCAATCTTAATTTCAGTCAGTCTTAGAGGTCTGTGATGGTGCCTTATTGTCCTTTTCATTTTCAATGTCATTTTGTCACGTTCTATTGGAATTCATATATCTCACTGTATACAGTAGCTATTACACGTTTTATCCCAGTGCACCTGGGTGAGATAGTTGGTTAGGCAACTCTTGATTTCGGGTCCAGACATGATCTCAGGGCTATGAGAGTTATGAGAGTGTGCCGCGTGTTGAGCTCCACACTTGGCATGGTGCTTGGTTAAGATTCTCTCTCTCCCACTCTCTCTTCCTCTTCCCCACAACTCTCTTGCTTTCTCTCCTTCAAAAAAAAATTAAAAGTAATATAAAATAAAAAGTAAAATAAAAGTTTTAATCCCAAAGTCAACAATAATTAAATAAATAGTTAAAATTTATTTGTTTTTTTGCTGTTAAATTGTAAAAGTTCTTTATCTATTCTAAAGAGAAGTCCTCTGTCATACTTACATATTGCTAATACAAACTAGTAGTTTGCCTTTCATTTTATAAATGATATTATTTCAAATTTATATTTCTAATAATTGGATATTAGTATAAAAAACACACTGGCTGTTTCTTTTCTTTTCTCTCTCTTTTTTGGCAAATTTCTCAGAATTTTCTACATAGACACCATGTTGTCTCTGAATAGAGACAGTTTTACTTTTTATTTCAAATAAGTGTACTTCCATTTACTTTTCTTGTCTAACTGAATTTTGTAAGTCACCTTCAAAATATATAATAAAATGATGAGAACAGACATTCTGACATTGTTCCCAATCTTAGCAACTACATGTCCCATATGCCACATTTATTTTTTTTAACATTTTTTAAGATTTTTATTTATTTATTTGTTTGACAGACAGAGAGAGATCACAAGTAGGCAGAGAAGCAGGCAGAAGCACGCTCCCTGCTGAGCACAGAGCCCAATGCCCAGGACCCTGGGATCATGACCTGAGCCAAAGGCAGAAGCTTTAACCCACTGAGCCACCCAGGCGCCCCATATGCCACATTTAAGTGTGATAGTAGCTATATTTTCTCTGTAGATATTTGCATTAGTTTCCTGTTAACAAATAACAAGTTGCCATAAATTTAGCAAATTTAAGATATTATTATTTATGTTATGTAGGTGAGAAGTCCAAAACAGGTCTCACTGGGTTAACATCAAGGTATTAGCAGTGATCTGTCACCAGAGGATAGACATCTCCACATTCTTTGACTTATGCCCTCCTTTCTTCATTTTCAAGGTGACAGCAGTAGGTGGAATTCTCCGCACACAGGAAATAACTTCTGACCACATCCAGATCACATCAATGTTATACTCTTTTTGTAGCAAAAAACTTAGTTTTCCTTTTTTCTTCTCTGGGACATCATTAGAACATCTACTGGCATTATAATATTTTTTGTCATTCTGCCATCCTTCTCTTCTCTTCTTCATTGCTTTTAGATTTTGCCCTTTTTGCCCTTATTATCTCCTTCCTTCTTCATTTCACTTTTCTCTTTTGCTTCTCCCTCCTTTTATTTTTTTTTTAATTGAGAGAGAAAGTACGCATATGAGTGGGGAGGGAAGGACAGAGGGAGAAGGAGAGAAAAAGTCTTAAGTATACTCAATGTGCTCAGAGGGGAGCCAGAGGTTGGCTCCCTCTCATGACCCTGGGATCATGACCTGAGTCAAAATCAAATGTCCATCTGATAACAGACTGAACCACCCATGCACCTCTCTCCATGCTTTCTGAATTTGGCCTTTATTTCTTTATTTCTACTATTTCATTTGTATTTCAATAAATATCTAATCTCCAGCTGCTTTATTTTTATCCATAGGTTCTGGTTTATAGGATGTCATTGTTGCTGTTTTAAGGAAATCTGAAAATTTGAATTTTATATCTATTTAGAACTTAGTGTTGATCAATAGAACTATAAAATCTTCAAATATATGTGAAATTTTACCTGATTTTCATTATTACTCTAATGTATTATTGCATGGGATTTTTTTCTAATGCATATAGCTTATTTTAATAAGAAAATAGCATTTAATGAAAATGAAGTAGATTAATTATGACCCATATAATTTAATAAGGATTTCTGCATGAAAATAAGCTACCTGAAATTCTTATGTCCTATGAAAATGTTGCAGCACTCTTTTTTAAAAAAAATGCATTCATTATTATTGGGATAAAATTGTCATATGTACATGCATATATGACATATGGCTGTGTACGTAAGATCTGTCTTACAGATTTCTATTGTTAAGTGTATTTTTTTAGTGGTCTCTGCTTTTTGAAATAGATGCTGTGTTATCTGATGTTTACTGTGTGTTTTATGATACTTGTACTTTTTCCTTTTTAAAATTTTATTTATTATTCCTTTTGGTATATGTTGAGCTTCATGTGTTTGTCAATGTGGACACATTTAAAAGTAACTTTTAAAGTTGGACACCTTTAAAAGTACCTTTGATAATGTACTTATTTTGATTTCTGCTGTTTAAGCATCTTTAAATAATGTCCTTTGGCTCTCATGTTACTCTGTCATAAATTAATAAGCTCGCAAACATGTATCTTCTTTTTTTTTGTTATACATACTTTTTTTATATATATTTTTTAATTTCTTTTCAGCATAACAGTATTCATTGTTTTTGCACCACATCCAGTGCTCCATGCAACACGTGCCCTCTGTATTACCCACCACCTGGTTCCCCCAACCTCCCACCGCCTGCCCCAAGACCCTCAGATTGTTTTTCAGAGTCCATAGTCTCTCATGGTTCATCTCCCCTTCCAGTTTCCCTCAACTCCCTTCTCCTCTCCATCTCCCCATGTCCTCTATGTTATTTGTTATGCTCCAAAAATAAGTAATACCATATGATAATTGACTCTCTCTGCTTGACTTGTTTCACTCAGCATAATCTCTTCCAGTCCCGTCCATGTTGCTACAAAAGTTGGGTATTCATCCTTTCTGATAGAGGCATAAAATTCCATTGTATATATGGACCACATCTTCCATATCCATTTGTCTGTTGAAGGACATCTTGGTTCTTTCCACAGTTTGGCGACCGTGGCCATTGCTGTTATAAACATTGGGGTACAGATGGCCCTTCTTTTCACTACATCTGTATCTTTGGGGTAAATGCCCAGCAGTGCAATTGCAGGGTCAGAGCGAAGTTCTATTTTTAATTTCTTGAGGAATCTCCACACTCTTCTCCAAAGTGGCTGCACCAACTTGCATTCCCACCAACAGTGTAAGAGGGTTCCCCTTTCTCCACATCCTCTCCAACACACGTTGTTTCCTGTCTTGCTAATTTTGGCCATTCTAACTGGTGTAAGGTGGTATCTCAATGTGGTTTTAATTTGAAACTCCCTGATGGCTAGTGATGATGAGCATTTTTTCATGTGTCTGATAGCCATTTGTATGTCTTCGTTGGAGAAGTGTCTGTTCATATCTTCTGCCCATTTTTTGATATGATTATCTGTTTTGTGTGTGTTGAGTTTGAGGAGTTCTTTATAGATCCTGGATATCAACCTTTTGTCTGTACTGTCATTTGCAAATATCTTCTCCCATTCCGTGGATTGTCTCTTTGTTTTGTTGACTGTTTCCTTTGCTGAGGAGAAGCTTTTGATCTTGATGAAGTCCCAAAAGTTCATTTTCGCTTTTGTTTCCTTTGCGTTTGGGGACATATCTTGAAAGAAGTTGCTGTGGCTGATATCGAGGAGGTTACTGCCTATGTTCTTCTCTAGGATTCTGATGGATTCCTGTCACTCTTTTCTTCCAATTTTAAATAAATATAATGTTTTTATACTATTAAATTCTATAATGTTTTCATGCAATTTTTCCATTCTAGATCTAGATCATTTTTAAAATCTTAGATTTCCAATGAAAATTAGTCAGTGGTCACTGCCAGCCACATGTCCTCAGTCAACTCTTGCTCTGTTAAACATGTTTCCATTGGATCCTTTGGAAGTGCTTTTGAAAGTACTTTCCTACCATTAAGGAAATGCAAATTAAAACCACAGTGATTATATATATATATATATATATATATATACACCAAAACAGTGATATATATACATATCATAGTGATATATATATACATGTGATATGTATATATAAAAAGTTTTATATATATATATAGATATATATATATATCAAAACAACAAAAAAAAACAGTGAAATACCACTACTCACATATTAAATGGATTAAATAAACTGAATGTATTGAGCTGTGGCATTGGTGTGGAGCAATTTTTAGGCATTGTGAATGGTGTGAATGTTGTTGCAAAATTTTACAGCTGTTTTGGATCAAAGTTTGGCCTTTTTAAGAAAATGAAACACACTTGTTACATAACCCAGCTCACATGCTTAGCTATTTACACAAGAGAAGTGAAAACCAATGTTTATAGGGAATGACATGACTACTCTTTCACATCTTATTTCCATATGAAAGTAGAAAGTAGAATCAGTTTGTCAATTTAAATAAACTTAATTCAGTCTGGGGAAACTCACTTCTTTACATTATTGAACATTAATCAAGAGAAGAAAAAAATTTAATGGTATATAGCTTTTTGTTGGCATATAGGTACACAAATAACTTACCTTAACATTTTATCCAATAAATTTGTCAAACTAGCAATGTTTTCTAATCATTTATATAGACAAATTTTTCAATTTTTGAAGTACATAAGTATGTCATGAGTACAACCAAATTAATTAAATCAGGGATTGATTTGCCTAGAGGTTGGTTTCAGATCCTGTGAGGAGACGTGTGTTGCAAATAAACCTTGCCATTTTGTAGCCCAACTTAATATTGGATGATAATTACAGGGTGCCTCTCCTTTCTTGTTGAGAACACATTTTGTCTCATTAGCCGCATGAGTGGGTTAATATTTTTGCTTAGCCTGTCAGCTTCTTAGCACCTCTACTGGAAGCAGAAGTCAACAGACAACACTAGAACTACCAGATTTTTCTGGAGGTAATAAAACCCCAAAAGCTGAGCTTATCTTTCTGGCTTTCAATTTTTTTTTAGTATTTCAACCACATATTTTAGCTTTCAATTAAATTAATATTACCAATTATTAGACAAACCAAAATTCTATGTTTTCAGATAGAATGCAATGCAAAGATCTTAGTATCTCATATGTAATATTCTTACCAAATTCCAATAATGAGTGAAATCATGAGAACACACGAAAATTGGAGAACATGAAACATTTTGTAAAATGACTGGCTTATAATCTTGAGAAGTGTCATGATGAAGCAATCATATATACACATTCTAAGTTATCATTGAAATCCTTGTTGTAGAATGGCTGAATATAAAAGATAAGCTTGAGATTATAGCTTCTAACTTCACAACATTTTGCACATCCGGTGGAAAGTCTTTAAATTCATTGGACAGTGAGATTTCTAGAAATAGCTGGATCACAAAGGAAAGTTGTTTCAGTAATGATAAGTTATTAATGACTTTTCATATAAATACATTTGTGAGGCAGAGAGGAAAAAGAAAATAAGACAATTTGTTTCAGATATTTAGTCAATAGCTTATTGGAAATAGGGCTCCATGAGGATTGCCGTCTTTTCCACAAGTTCCCTAGCTCAGGATGAATTAGTCAGAGGCTGTAGATCTAGCTACCCCTCTACACAGGCCTTGGAATATCCCCAACTGATTCCTTATTATGTGCATAGAGGGATCTGAATATCTGACTGCCTCTCCAAACATGACAAATTCTGTAATACCCAGAAGAAAACTCCTCAGGATTAATTATGTCAAAACAACAATCAAAGGGGTACCTGGATGGCTCAGTTGGCTAAGTGGCTGACTCTTGATTTCAGCTCAGTTTATGTTCTCAGGGTTCTTAGATGAGTCCTGCATCAGACTCCATGCTGTGTATGGAGCCTGCTTAAGATTTTCTCTCTCCCTCTGCTCATTCCTCTTACCCTCTCTCTCTCTCTCTCTCTAAAAAAAAAAAAAAAAAAAAAAAAAAAAAAAAAAAAAAGGCAGGGCAGGAATGACCAGAACTCAGAAACATAAGAATCAATTCAAAACTACTTCTGTGTAGGTACAAACTTATAAGAAATTAACTGAAAAAAAAATAGCAACTAGTTCACTAAGAATGAAGATTCTGTTCTCATGAACATTTACTGAATCCGAAGTTCCCAAAAGCACATAATAAATGATCAATTTCAATCTTTGGTAGAAAAGATAAAAAAATAATTGAAAATGTCAGGGAGTTAACAATGACAATGCAGCAGGTGACATCATTGTAATATTCTCTCAATATTACAAAAAATTACTAAATTGTGAACAAATTAATTTTAACTCGTAACATTGTGAAAACAATTAATTTCATCAATTCTTGACAGTTTGTTAAGCTCAAATGGCTAGTAAGTCAATATTAAGTAAATCATGACAGATGAACAGTCAATGAATGGAAACAACAGATGTGGATATCTTCTATGTACCATGGCACAAGGAACATAAAGTTTTAGATTTTTAAAGTGAATGACCACCCAGTCAAATATTTCAGCAGTCTGGGTGCAGCAGGTGACACTTTGTAACCCAGTGTGGTTGGTCATTTGGAAAACGTTATTTCAAATAAAAAAATATATATATTTTCTTTAATGAATATTTGTTTTACTTCACAATTGTAAAAGACTATAGAAATATTTAAGCAAAGAAATTATAAATTGCATATTAGTAAAAGAAATATATTTTATCTTTGCTCTAATCTGACAAGTAGTATTTTTTAAATTATGTTGGGGTGCCTGGGTAGCTCAG
Source organism: Meles meles (assembly GCF_922984935.1). Classification (NCBI taxonomy): domain Eukaryota; kingdom Metazoa; phylum Chordata; class Mammalia; order Carnivora; family Mustelidae; genus Meles; species Meles meles. Next base: position 100,614,131 of record NC_060075.1, read on the forward strand.
TTAAGCATTTGCCTTCAGCTCAGGTCATGATCCCAGGGTCCTGGGATCAAGTCCCACATTAAGTTCCTTGAAGAGGGGAGCCTGCATCTTCCTCTCCTTTTGCCCCCTGTTCATGCTCTTTCTCTCTCTCTCTCTCTGTGTCAAAAAATAATTAACAATCTTTTTAAAAATTATAAAATAATGTGTAAGAAACCAGTTTTCTACTATTAAATAAAAGCAGTGCTATATAGAAAACTCAGAGAACAGAGAAGCTAAAGTATAATAATTTTGTTATTTGTAGGTAATTATTGGAAACATTTTATTTGTTAGGGACAAGTGTAACATCTTGTGACTTTATCTTAAGATGGAGACACTCCAGATTCATTACCTTTTCTCATTCATGGTTTCTTCCCCTCACAATTCATGATCACACTATTTCTTAGAAATCTTTGTAAAATCTCTGAAATATTGGATATCCACAACCCTTTCCCTGCCCTTGCCCAGAAGAGAACAATGGTTTGAGTGGGGATGGTGATCCAAGTTGTGTCTCAAAGGAGAGTGAACTTGGTACCCTATGTTTCTCTGAGAAGTGCAAGTTTGCTTACATATTCCAGGTTAAAAAGAAAGCATGACTCCCATGTACTGAAGTTTATCACTCATTCTGTTTCATTCTTAAAAGTAAGGGACATATTTAAAGTCATAAAAGTAGGGGCGCCTGGGTGGCTCAGTGGGTTAAAGTCATAAAAGTAGTTAGAGCCTCTACAGGGAATATTTGCCTTGCTGGCAATAACATGACTCTTCCACTGAAGAAACTAAACACAAAACCAAACAAAAAATACTGTTCAAAATATTTTCAAAGAGGTAAATATGCAGAGATAAATAAATATGAATGTGGATGAGGAAGAGTTATGGAGTGAAAAGTGGAGGGGCTCAAGAAGGTCAGTTCCTTAGCTAGAGCACCTGTACATTTGGCTGAGGCTAGAGGGGAGGGCAGAGAGAGAAGGGATTAGTTTGATGGGGCTGAGAAAGTGAAAATTAGAGTCTAGGCCTATGTAAAGGGAATCCGGGTGAACACTTCTCACTTTGAGTTGTGATCTTAAAGAAGTGTGCAGTCGAAGAAATTTTACCAGGAGTAAATATATTGTCATGGGGGCTATAGTTCAATTATGAATTATTTTAAATCCCCAAATGAAATTTGCTGAGTTAGTCTCAAACTGCTACTATCAAGGCATCAGGCAGAAGCAAATGAAAATACTCTATGTTTAAAAAAAAAAAATCTTAAAAACACCCAACAAAAAAAAAACCAAGAGAATAATTTAAAAGTTGACTAATACTTAAGTTGAGACTAGAGCAGCAGAACTTGAACAAATAAAACACTCAACAAAAAAGAACAAGAAAATTAAAAAAAAATCTTAGACTTCATAATATTTCTATAAACAATTTTGAAAAGACAATGCCATGTGCAGAACCAAAAATAATCAGACAAATATGCAGATAGGATCACAGTAATAGAATGAGAATAAGCAATAAAAAATAAAAACAGACACATAGAAGGACCTATATTGAAGTTATCTTACACAGATATCAAGCATAGTTCATAATCTTGTGGGCATGGTGATGACATTGCCATGAGACTAGATTTATCCAACCCTTTCCCCAGACTAATAAATGAAGTGGGATAGCAATAAATAAATAAATAAATAAATAAATAAGAAGTAAATAAATAAATAAAACAAAAATCCAGAAAACATCTTCAACAAAAGTATGTAACAAGATTTTTCTAAAAATGCCAGATTTTAAGATAAAGTGGCCAGGAGATATAACTACTTTACTCCCATAAGGAAGGTCCCACACTTTAACTGAAGTATTCAATAGTCAACATGTAGATCTATACCAGTAGAACCCTAGGCAAGCTTTCAAGTTTTCCATATTAGATTGCATAGCGGAGCACAGGAGGAAAGGCTGAGTATGGGGAGTCAACTGAGGTCTTCAGGATTTCAGAAATATTCTGAGAAATGTGAAGTTTTATCTGGGTAGAAATATCCCAGGACATAGGCAGTAACCTCTTCAACATTGGCCACAGCAATTTATTTAATGACACATCTCCAACAGCCTGGGAAACAAAAGCAAAAATGAACTTTTGAGACTTCCTCATGATAAAACGTTTCTATACAGCAAGGAAAACAGTCAACAAAACTAAGAGGCAACCCACGAAATGGGAGAAGATATTTGCAAATGACATTACAGATAAAAGGCTGGTATCCAAGATCTATAAAGAACTTCTCAAACTCAACACCCAAAAAAACCCAAATAACCAAGTCAAAAAACTCAACACCCAAAAAAACCCAAATAATCAAGTCAAAAAATTCAACACCCAAAAAAACCCAAATAATCAAGTCAAAAAATGAGCAGGAGACATGAACAGACCCTTCTCCAACGAAGACATACAAATGGCTCACAGACGCATGAAAAAATGTTCATCATCATTAGCCATCAGGGAAATTCAAATTAAAACCACATTGAGATACCACCTTACACCAGTTAGAATGGCAACAATTAACAAGGCAGGAAACAACAAGTGATGGAGAGTATGTGGAGAAAAGAGAACTCTCTTATATTGTTGGTAGGAGTGCAAGTTGGTATAGCCACTTTGGAAAACAGTGTGGAGGTTCCTCAAAAAGTTAAAAATAGAGCTAATCTATGGCCCAGCAATTGCACTGCTGGTTATTTACCCCAATGATACAGATGTAATGAGAAGAAGGCCTACACACACCCCAGTGTTCATAGCAGCAATGTCTGTAATAGCCAAACTGTGGAAAGAGCTGATAAGCACTTCTGCAGATGAATGGATAAAGAAGATGTAGTATTATGCCTTCATCAGAAAGGATGAATACCCAACTTTTGTATCAATATGGACAGGACTGGTGGAGATTATGCTGAGTGAAATAAGTCAAGCAGAGAAAGACAATTATCATATGGTTTCACTTATATGTGGAACATAAGGAATAACACAGAAGGTATTAAGGGAATGAAGGGAAAACTGAAGGGGGAGGAAATCAGAGGGGGAGAAGAACTGTGAGAGACTATGGATTCTAAGAAACAACCTCAGGGTTTCAGAGAGGAGAGGGGTAGGCAAATGGGTTAGTCCAGTGATGGGTATTAAGGAGGGAATATATTGTAATGAGCACTGGGTGTTATACACAAATAATGAATCAATGAACACTACATCAAAACCTAAAAAAATAAAATAAAATAAAATTCCCAGAATATAATAGAAATCCACAGACCAGAAACTCTGGGACTGGAGGAGAGATATTTGCTTATTGGTGGGGGAGGGAATAGGAAGGGATATATCTCCGCAAGTATGGGAGAGATGATCATCCTGAGAGATCAAGGTCTTGAATACTGCAAGGTAATGAAAGAATCCCCACCCTTAGGTACACCTGAAGGAAAGTAAATTAGTATATCAGAGAGATATCTGCACTGCTTTGTTCATTGCAGCATTACTCACAATAAGCAAGATATGGAAACAATCTAAGTGCCCTTCAACAAATGAATGGATAAAGAGATATATTTTGATAGATATTTAACTTTAAAAACATTATTTATATATTAATATTATATGTATTTTATTTGTAAAATATATACTATATTTAAATTATATATTTGTATTAATATAAATATGTTTCTATTATTACATCATATTTATATATAAGATTTATTTATAAATATGTATATAATTATTGTGATGCAATTGTATTTTAATATAAAAAAGGAAGAAAAGAACATCTTGCTAACAACATGAAAGGCTCTTGAGCATATTACACTAAAAGAAATAAGATAAACTGAGAAAGACAAATGTTGTATGATCCTGTGAAATCTTAAAAAAAAAAAAAAAAAAAAAGGAGAAAAAGCTAATTCCACAGAAACAAAAACTAGAATGGTTGTTCCCAGGGGCTGGGGGAGGGTAAAATGGGATAATGTAGTATAAGATGCAAACATTCAGTTATAAGAATGAATTTTGAGGATGTGATGCACAACATGGTGATTATAGTTAATAAGTAGTAATGCAGAAACAAATGTCCCAAAGAAGAGGTGTTAAGCCTTCTCCCCACACATACAAAGTAGTTAACTGTGAGGTGATGGATATGTTATTTACTTTGTTCTTGTTAATCTTTTCACAATGTATGTGTATTTCACAGCATCATGTTGCACATACTACGCAATTGTATTTGTCAATTATTTCTCAATAAAGTTGGGAAAAAAATTAAACCCTGCAGCAGTGAGACAGGAAAGTTAATCAGGCTCATCTTATTTTCTACAAGGAATTTTATTGTAATTATACATAATTCAAAAAGATGTGTTGTAAAAAACACTGAAAAAGAATATATTCTGTATTGGTAAAATTGGCCAAAATGGTTAAAATTGAGGGATTTCTAATAAAACTATTAAAACTCAAATAGAAGAAAAAAATTTTTGTATGCAAGCAAAATGACAGTATTTCTAATAATTGAAAAGACTTCCTATTCATCAGAATTTCCACAATACTACTTTATACCTGAAACTAGTAGATGTCCATGTTTAAGATATTCAAAGAAGGAAGAATAAAAACCACAGATTTAATATCCAATTAAATAGTCTTTCAAAAATAAAGCAAACAGAATTGTGGACATTTGAGAACTTAAAAAGTATGTAAGTATCCTCCTTTTTTTCTAAAATAAAAACATTTATTTTACCACATATTTAATAAAATTTAGGTTTTCATTATGGCTGTGCTCATTCTCCTTTAACAAAGAATTATATATTCTGGTATAATTTTTCCACTAAAATTGTGTGAGAGTCTAATAGCATCTTTCACTTTGGTTGATTTTCTTATTTTTTATCATTACAGAGTAGACCTATCACATTGGTTTAGGAAAACTGTTGAGAGCTTTAGCAGTTTCTCAAGGGATTTTTCTTTTTTTTTTAAATTTTTTATAAACATATAATATATTATTGGCCCCAGGGGTGTAAATATCCTCCTTAATGAATCAACTAGAGAATGAGTTTCAGAAAACCAATGGACGGTTTAAAAAGTTTCCATAGAAATATTTGTAAGCATTGCATATAATTAAATGTAAAACTTAGGCAAAAAGATGAGATTAATAATGACACAAACTCAGGTATCACTGCTGAAGACATCTAACAATATATATAATTCAGGAAATTAAGTGGCAGCAGATCACAAGGGAAGCAGAAAAGGCTTTTTTGATAATAATGACTATTTGTTCAAACATATCCAGGATAGAGGTAATGGAAACCAATGACACTAGAGAGCTGTGATAATGGTCCCCGTACAGAACAATAGGAAGTATCTACCAAGGCGTAATATCAGAGACATAAATTGTGCTTGTTTGTGGTAAGAAACATTACAGACAATATTGAGGTGATTTGGAAGAAAATTAGAATCTAAACAAGGACCTAAACAGAAATCATAGAACTAAAGATTCAAATAACTGAAATTAAAAACATCGTGGGGGCTTCTAGGTGGCTCAGTCACTTGAGCATCTGAGTCTTCATTTCAGCTCAGGTCTTGATTTCAAGGTCATGAGTTCAAGGCCCAGAAAGGGTTCCATGTGGGTCATGGGGATACCTTTAAAACAAAGACAAAACCAAAAACAAAACATTATGGATAGTAAGAGCTATAGAAGCCTTGGGTAAAAGGAACAAAATGTATGTAATTAGAGTCTCAAAAGGGGAGATGTGGGAAATTGAGGCAGATGCAATATGTAAAAAGTCAGTGCTGGTAAATTTCTGCAACTAATGGGAGATACTGAGCCACAGCTTCCAGAAGACCAGTACAACCACCCCAAGCAAAATCAACAAAAATAAATTTGCTGGTGGAAAATAAAGAGGAGAGAGAGGGAGACATAGAGGGAAAGAGACAGAGAGAGAGAGAGACAAAGACAGGGAGAGGAAAGACCAATCACCTCCAAAGGGACAGAAATGAAACTGGCATCTCCATTTGAAAGAAAACAAAGGGAAGACTGTGGAAGTAGAACAACACAATTGTCCATCTAGAATCCAAGCCCATCACAAATAAGTTTCCAGAATGAGGATGAAAGAAGTTCAGATACACAAACACTCAGGAAATTGTGACCCACAAACTTGTCCTAAGAGAAACACAAAAGGATATTCTTGCTGAAGAAAGATGATCTAAATGCAAAGCTCAAGAAGTGGAAACGAACAAAAAAGCAATGAAATACAGAATTATATGTGGTCTTATTGGCCTTAAACTTGGGCACACACCAGGATTCTTCTTGGTAGGCTATGCCCAAATACTTAAAAATGTAACAGCATACCTTCTTGTTTCTTCCACATGAGAAAATCCTCACATTTTGGTCTGAGTCATGAGAATAGTTACAACTTATGTTTTTATAACACATAGTGATATCCCATTAATAATATAATCAGCATAGTCAATGAAGCAATCTTTTTATCTGTACTTTATCTGTATCTTTATCTTTTTATCTGTACTTTTTATCTGTACTTTATCTGTACTATGCACAGCTGCTGCCATGAGGTCATTGTGACTGATTTTCCTATTTTACAGGGGATTGCAATGATGCGCCAAATTGTCTGAGGATTTTCCAAGCCTATGTGTAGGCTTCAGAAATACTTAGAGTGCTTTATTTCACAAGAGCCTATGTAAATATGTATTTCTTTTTCCATATGCCATGGTAGAGTACTCTGCATTCTGGTCCTAGCTCTTGATAATTAAGATATGTGTATGTTCATCTGCGAATGATTCTTTATATGGAAAACCCCAAAGACTCCACCCCCAAACTACTAGAACTCATACAACAATTCAGTAATGTGGCAGGATACAAAGTCAATGTACAGAAATCAGTGGCTTTCTTATATACTAACAATGAAAATACAGAAAGGGAAATTAGAGAATCAATTCCATTTACTATAGCACCAAGAACCATAAGATACCTGGGAATAAACCTAACCAAAGAGGTAAAGAATCTGTACTCAAGGAACTAAAGAACACTCATGAAAGAAATTGAAGAAGACACAAAAAGATGGAAGACTCTTCCATGCTCTTGTATTGGAAGAATAAACATTGTTAAATGTCTATACTGCCTAGAGAAATCTATACTTTTAATGCCATTCCAATCAAAATTCCACTGGTATTTTTTTAAAGAGCTGGAGCAAATAATAATCCTAAAATTTTTATGAAATCAGAAGAGACACCGAATTGCTAAGGAAATGTTGAAAAACAAAAATAAAACTGGCGGCATCACGTTACCTGATTTCAAGCTTTACTACAAAGCTGTGATCACCAAGACAGCATGGTACTGGCATAAAAACAGACATATAGACTAGTGGAACAGAGTAGAGGGCCCAGATATGGACCCCCAACTCTATGGTCAAATAATCTTCGACAAAACAGGAAAAAATATACAATGGAAAAAAGACAGTCTCTTCAATAAATGGTGCTGGGAAAACTGGACAGCTATATGTAGAAGAATGAAACTCGACCATTCTCTTACACCATACGCAAAGATAAACTTGAAATGGATAAAAGACCTCAATGTGAGACAGGAATCCATCAGAATCCTAGAGGAGAACATAGGCAGTAACCTCCTCAATATCAGCCACAGCAACTTCTTTCAAGATATGTCCCCAAACGCAAAGGAAACAAAAGCGAAAATGAACTTTTGGGACTTCATCAAGATCAAAAGCTTCTCCTCAGCAAAGGAAACAGTCAACAAAACAAAGAGGCAACCCACGGAATGGGAGAATATATTTGCAAATGACAGTACAGACAAAAGGTTGATATCCAGGATCTATAAAGAACTTCTCAAACTCAACACATATAAAACAGATAATCATATCAAAAAATGGGGAGAAGATATGAACAGACACTTCTCCAATGAAGACATACAAATGGCTATCAGACACATGAAAAAATGTTCATCATCACTAGCCATCAGGGAGATTCAAATTAAAACCACATTGAGATACCACCTTACACCAGTTAGAATGGCCAAAATTAGCAAGACAGGAAACAACGTGTGTTAGAGAGAGGATGTGGAGAAAGGGGAACCCTCTTACACTGTTGGTGGGAATGCAAGTTAGTGCAGCCACTTTGGAGAACAGTGTGGAGACTCCTGAAGAAATTAAGAATAGAGCTTCCCTATGACCCTGCAATTGCACTGCTGGGTATTTACCCCAAAGATACAGATGTAGTGAAAAGAAGGGCCATCTGTACCCCAATGTTTATTGCAGCAATGGCTACGGTCGCCAAACTGTGGAAAGAACCAAGATGCCCTTCAACGGATGAATGGATAAGGAAGATGTGGTACATATACACGATGGAGTTATGCCTCCATCAGAAAGGATGAATACCCAACTTTTGTAGCAACATGGACGGGACTGGAGGAGATTATGCTGAGCGAAGTAAGTCAAGCAGCAAGCAGAAAGAGTCAAGTATCATATGGTTTCACTTATTTGTGGAGCATAACAAATAACACGGAGGACATGGGGAGATGGAGAGGAGAGGGAGTTGAGGGAAACTGGAAGGGGAGATGAACCATGAGAGACTATGGACTCTGAAAAACAACCAGAGGGTTTTGAAGGGGCGGGGGGCGGGGGGTGGGAGGTTGAGGAACCAGGTGGTGGGTAATAGCGAGGGCACGTACTGCATGGAGCACTGGGTGTTATGCCAAAACAATGAACACTGTTATGCTGTAAATAAACAAATTAAAAAATTAAAAAAAAAAAACAAGAATGAGAAATATCTACCTAGAATTTTTTGAAGGTTTTTTGGTTTTGGTTTTTGTTCCTTGATGTGCTAGTTTTACTGAATTGGGGTTTGGCATTATGCCTTCAGCTTCCATAGAGGAACATGTAAGAATCACACATGCACATAAAATGCATATTTATTTTGGGGATACTGTTTTGGGTATTGTCTACTATATCACAACTTGACTCTTTTAGGAGAACTCAGAAGAGTAACTTTCCTTCAAACCTCTGTGTTCCTTTTCTGAGAAAATGGTTTGTTCTTCTCTTGAGGACATATATTTTTTTAAAGATTTTATTTATTTATTTGACAGAGAGAGAGATCACAGGTAGGCAGAGAGGCAGGCAGAGAGAGAGGAGGAAGCAGGCTCCCCACGGAGCAGAGAGCCTGATGCGGGGCTTGATCCCAGGACCCTGAGATCATGACCTGAGCCAAAGGCAGCGGCTTAATCCACTGAGCCACCCAGGTGCCCCTTGAGGACATATTTTATTTGTTCTTCTGCCTATAGCAATTATTTAGGACTTTATATTCTTCACCTTACTATTTCGTATTATAGATTGCTCTCTTTTTTTAGCCTCACAGCACATTTTAGGCATTTATGTAAGTTACACTATATCTTTTCTTTTTTCTTCAAAAATCTGACATGCAGATAAACACCTATAATACATCATCACACTCATTATACGGTGGGAATTAAGACACAGAGAGATTACTGAACATATTTTGCAATTCTGGTGGAAAAATTTAGATTCTAAAAACAATAGCCTCTGATTCTATTTCTGCCTAGGAATCTGGAAAAAGCATCACTACAATACTAACAATGACAAAATGTTGGAAAACCTACAAAATTAAAACTTATTCTGAAGCTGTCAGAGAAATGAGGTTGCAGGGCAACGACTAAAGAGCCTGAGATCCCAGGAAATATGGGTCACCAAATGGAAGGTAAGATGTGCAGATTGGAAAATGTGAGGCAAAGCACCCAGATAAGGAGTTGCTGCCATATATAGTAGTGAAAATAAATCACCTAAATTTGGAATGAGTTGCTAAAAGACTGATTGTTGGCATGGCAAGAAAGAGACTCTGGGAAGCCCAGATATAGGGAAATTCATGTCACTCTCTGTCTCTTTCCATGGATCTCTGTTCATGCTCATAAGAAAGACAGGGGACACACCTGAAGACCAGATGATGTCACCTTCTGCGTGGCAGCCCTGCCAGGATCACCAACCCTTCCAGGAAAGTCACGAAGTGCCTCCCCTCCCCACCGCTTCCTTCACTCGTATACAGCAGTTAAATTCTGAATACAGAGGAGAAGCCATAGTGTTGTCACACCTGGTACCCAGTTAAAGAACCCCAGTTGATTAGTGCAGTAAAGATAAATTGCTCTGCACCTACAGAAAGAACAGGAAATGCTCTAGTGTTGCGTACCTATGCCAATACCATTCAAGGTCTTTTGCTAGCAAGGGAGAAACAGGAAACTCTTTAAAAAAAAAAAAAAAAAGCTGAAAACACCAGACATTGGGAAGAAATGAAGAAGTCTCACCTTTAAGGAGCAGACAGGTAAGACCCAACAAAACCTGTGGAAGGACCAGGACCACCCAGCATCCTCCTGAGTTCCCCTAACAAACTGTCAAGTAAGCATTAAAAAGCAGCAAAATGCTATGCTTTCAGTCCGGCATGTAGAGGCTTTAGAGGTCGTCATTGTCATCTTCACAAGAAAATGCTGAACAAGCTGAAAAGATACTCTCCTTAAACTTGTCAGAGAACTGATTGTCTAATGAAATGCTGGAAATAAAAATGCATTATCATAGATTAAGAATTGTTTTTATGGGTGTATCAGTAGACTCAAAATAGTAAACTTAAAGATAGGACAATAGAAAATATCCAAACTGAAACACACACACACACACACACACACACACACACACAAAATGAAGAGTTGTTTTTGTTTTTGTTTTAGAGAAAGAGAGAGAAGGGGGTGGGGCAGATGGAGAGAAAAACTCTTAAAGAGACTCCATATCCAGCCAGGAGCCTGATGCTGGCTCAATTTCACACCCTGAAATCATGACCTGAGCCAAATAAACAGTCACCTTAACCTCCTGAGCCTCCCCGGGACCCCCAAAATGAGTTTCTTTTTTTAAATTTTTAAATTTTAAAAAGAATTTATTTATTTGACAGAAAGAGAAAGAGAGAGACTAGAAGGAGAGGGAGTGATAGGCAAAGGGACAGGGAGAGCCAGGATCCCTGCCAAGCAAGGAGCCAATGCAGGGCTTGATCCCCAAACCCTGGTATCATGACATGAGCTGAAGGCAGATGCTTAACTGACTAAGCCACTCAGGCACCCCAAGTTGTTTTTTTGTTTTGTTTTTTGTTTTGTTTTTTGTTTTTGTTTTTCTTAAGCACTCCAGAGCTGTGGCCAATGCAAAATGACCTGCCATATTTGAAATACCAGAGGTAAGAGAGAAAGTCACAGAAGAAAAGGGATATTGGTTGGGAAGTTTCAAACAAATAATGAAAAAATATCAAATCACAGTCCAATAATTTCAGAGAAACCCAAGGAAAATGAAATTAAACAAATAATAAAAGCCTATACACATCACATTCAAGGAGATTGAAAGCAAATATGGCATGTTTGTAGGCAGCTAGAGAAAGAAGACTCACACTGAGAAACACAGATCAAAATTACAGTATTCTTCAGATCATAAAACATGCAAACCAAGAGACTATAGTGCAGCACCACTACAGTACTGAGAACAAAGTCTGAAAACCCAGAATTATGTATGTAGTGAGAGTATCTCTCAAAATAAGATAGAAATATAATAATGCTTAAGATAATTGGTAATAGGGATGCCTGGGTGGCTCAGTCAGTTAACAAGCTGCTTTTGGCTCAGGTCATGCGTGATCCTAGGACCTGGGAGTTAGTCCCACATCTGGCTTCTTGCTCCGTGGGGAGCCTGCTTCTTCCTCTGCCTGACATTCCCCTGCTTCTGATCACTCTCTCTCTCTCTCTGACAAATAAATAAATAAAATCTTTAAAAATAAAATAACTGATAATATTCATTCTCTGGAGAGCTGAAATAATAAAGGAATTGCTTCAGATGGAGAATATGACACCAGGCATAAACTTAAATCTACATAAAGAAATGAATAGGTTCTGAAAGAGTAAAAGGAAATACACCTTGAAAATGGATATTCCTTGTTTTTTGTTATTTAAAAGAATTAAAATTTAGTAAAACATAAATCTACCAAATGGATATTTCTTATTTTTTATTTTAAAGAATTAAAATTTAGAAATAACAGTGTTCTGAGTAATTTATAAAATGTATTTTAATGTATGGCAATGCTAACACAGTTTGGGGAGAGCAGTCAGAAGCACACTACTGTGAAGTTCTTGCACCGAATGGAAAGCACTATGATGATTTATAGCTGGATGGTGATAAAATTTATTTTGTTAACCCTAGAGCAACATAAAAAACATTTGAAAAACGGTGTGCCTAATAAGTCATAGCGGAGAAAAAGTGGGATCATAAACAAATATCAATTAACTAAAAAGCAGGCAGAAAAAGAACAAAAAAGAAAAAAAGAGAGAAAATGAAACAAAGTGAAAAAAAAAAAGCCTTTCAAGGTGGTAGATTTAAATATGACCATAATAGTACTTAAGTATAGGTGGTATAAATACACCATTTAAAAGACAACTTTTTTATATTGAGTTAAAGAGCAAGACTAAACAATGTATAATTACACTAAAGACCCCCTACATTTATTGATACAAATGTTAAAAGTTTTAAGATATACCATGATGGGGCACCTGGGTGACTCAGTGGGTAGAGCATCTGACTCGATTACCACTCAGGTCATGGTCTCAGGGTGGTGAGGCTGAAACCTGCATTCCCTCTCTCCCTCTCCCCTCTGCCCCTCCCAACTGCTCACACACATTCTCTTCCTTAAAAAATAATGCACACACACATACACACAAACACACACACACACCATGAGAAAAAAACGTGCTATGATAACTATGCTAACACTAACCAAAAGAAAGCTGGGATGACTGCTGCTGGACTCCAGAGCAAGGAATGTACCACTGATAAAAAGGGAAATATACACATCATGATAAAGGGACTTCCTGGTCAGGAAGATACAACAATCCCAAATGTGTGTCACATAAGAGCAGAGCTTCAAAATGCATAAAACAAAAATGGATAAAACTAAAAAGATAAAGTCAACAACTAAAGTTGGAGATTTCAAAAACTAAATCTCAGTAATCAATGGAACAATTTGATAGCTAATTATTAAGAACAGAAAAAACATGAATAATAGTATGAATCAACATTTCTGGTCAACAGAAGCAGATTTGTATTCTTTTCATGGAATATTTGCCAATACAGATCTCAGCTTAAAAAATGAAAACTTTAAAAGTTTTGAAGTTTTGTTTTCATGCAAAGAATATTTTTCTGACCAAAATGAAAGTAAAAAGCAGTGACAGAAAAAAAATCTGGAAATTATGCCAATATTTGGAAATTAAACAACACACATAAAAATAATCCATTTATCTATGCAAAATTAGTAAATCTTAATAGCAAATTTATTTATTCATAATTTTCAAATATTACAAAAATGCCCATTGACAGATGCCTGTTAAAGAAACTTCATTACAGTGGAATACTATTCAGCAATAAAAGTTGGCTATGGTACCTGTGGTAATAAGGATGGATCTTAATCTGTTAAGACAAAAGAAAAGAAGGAAGACTGAAAATGCAACATACTGAATAGTTCAATTTGAGTTCCAATTTGGAAGAAACAATACAATAGGGTCAGAAAACAGATCTGGGGCTTGGAAGAGGGGACTGTTTGCAAAAGACAATGAGAGAATATTTTAGAATAAAGTGAAATGTATAACTTGATTACTATGGCACTTACATCACTATATACATTTGCTAACTTTCATAGTTCTGTGCATAAATCTAACTTAAATAAAATTTAAAAAAAGTTTCTTTCAGTTTGCCATAGAATGAAATAGGCCAAGACTTTTTTTTAATTAAATTAAATATTTTTCAGTATTCCAAAGTTCATTGTTTATGCACCACACTCAGTGCTCCATGTGATATGTGCCCTCCATAATACCCACCACCAGGTTCACTCAACCCCCACCTCCTTCCCCTCCAAAACCCTCAGTTTGTTTCTCGGAGTCCACAGTATCTCATGATTTGTCTGCCCTATGATGTCCCCCCATTCACTTCTCCTCTCCATTTCCCAATGTCTTCCATGTTATTCCTTATGTTCCACAAGTAAGTGAAACCATATGATACTTGACTCTCTCTGCTTGACTTATTTCACTCAGCATAATCTCCTCCAGTCCCATCCAGGCTGATACAAAAGTTGGGTATTCATCATTTCTGATAGAGGCATAATACTTCCTTGCATATATGGACCATATCTTCTTTATCCATACATCCGTTGAAGGGCGTCTTGGCTCCTTTCAGTTTGGAGACTGTAGCTATTGCTGCTATGACCATTGGGGTATAGGTGCCCTTCTTTTCACTACATCTGTATCTTTGGGGTAAATATTCAGCAGTAGTGCGATTGCAGGGTCATAGGGAAGCTCTATTTTTAATTTCTTAAGGAATATTCACACTGTTTTCCAAAGTGGCTGCACCAACTTGCATTCCCAACAACAGTGTAAGAGGGTTCCCCTTTCTCCACATCCTCTCCAAAATTTGTTGTTTCTTGTCTTGTTAATTTTGGCCATTCTAACTGGTGTCAGGTGGTATCTCAATGTGATTTTAATTTGAATCTCCCTGATGGCTAATGATGATGAACATTTTTTTCATGTGTCTGTTAGCCATTTGAATGTCTTCTTTGGGGCACCTGGATGGCTCAGTGGGTTAGGCCTCTGCGTTCAGCTCAGGTTATCATCTCAGGGTCCTGGGATCACACCCCACATCAGGCTCTCTGCTTGACAGGGAGCCTGCTTCCCCCCTCTCTCTCTGTCTGCCTCTCTGCCTACTTGTGCTCTCTCTGTCAAATAAATGAATGTCTTCTTCAGACAAGTGTCTGTTAATGTCTTCTACCCATTTTTTGACATGATTATCTGTTTTGTGTGTGTTGAGTTTGAGGAGTTCTTTATAGATCTTGGATTTCAGCCCTTTGTCTGCAGTGTCATTTGTGAATATCTTCTCCCATTCCTCGGGTTGGCTCTTCATTTTGCTGACTGTTTCCTTTACTATGCAGAAACTTTTGATCTTCATGAAGTCCCAAAAGTTCATTTTTGTTTTTGTTTCCTTTGCCTTTGGAGACATATCATGAAAGAAGTTGCAGTGGCCGATGTTGAAGAGGTTACTGCCTATGTTTTCCTCTAAGATTTTGATAGATTCCTGCCTCATGTTGAGGTCTTTTATCCATTTTGAGTTTATCTTGTGTATGGTGTAAGAGAGTGATCAAGTTTCATTCTTCTACACATACCTGTCCAATTTTCCCAGCACCATTTATTGAAGAGACTGTCTTTTTTCCTCTGTATGTTTTTTACTGCTTTGTCGAAGATTTTTTGACCGAAGAGTTGAGGGTCCATATCTGGGCTCTCTACTCTGTTCCATTGGTCTATGTGTCTGTTTTTATGCTAGTACCATGCTGTCTTGGTGATCACAGCTTTGTAGTAAAGCTTGAAATCAGGCAATGTGATGCCCCCACTTTTGTTTTTCCTTTTCAACATTTCCTTAGTAATTCAGGGTGTCTTCTTGTTCCATACAAATTTTAAGATTTTTTGTTCCAGTTCTTTGAAAAATGCTGGTGGGATTTTGATTGGGATGGCATTGAAAGTATATGGCTCTAGGCAGTATAGACATTTTAACAATGTTTATTCTTCTGATCCATGAGAATGGAATACTCTTTCATCTTTTTGTGTCTTCTTCAATTTCTTTCATGTGTGTTCTGTAGTTCCTCAAGTTCAGATCATTTACCTCTTCAGTTAGTTTTATTCCCAGGTATCTTATGGTATTTGGTACTATAGTAAATGGAATTGATTATCTAATTTCCCTTTCTGTATTTTCATTGTTAGTGTATAAGAAAGCAACTGATTGATTTTGTATCCTGCCACATTACTAAATTGCTGTACGAGTTCTAGTAGTTTGGGGGTAGAGTCTTTTGGGTTTTCCTTATAAAGTATCATGTCATCTGTGAGGAGAGAGAGTTTGACTTCTTTGCCAATTAGAATACATTTTATTTCTTTCTATTGTTCGATTGCTGTTGCTAGACTTCTAGTACTATGTTGAATAACAGTGGCGAGAGTGGAGATCCTTGTCTTATTCCTGATCTCAAAGGGAAGGCTTTCAGCTTTTCCCCATTGAAAATGATATTCGCTATGGGTTTTTCATAGATAGATTTTATGAAGTTGAGGAATTTTCCCTCTATCCCTATACTTGGGGAGGGGAGGCGAACCATAAGAGACTATGTACTCTGAAAAACAACCTGAGGGTTTTGAAGGGTCAGGGGTGGGAGGTTGGGGCAACCTGAGGGTTTTGAAGGGTCAGGGGTGGGAGGTTGGGGGAACAGGTGGTGGGTAATGGGGAGGGCACGTTTTGCATGGAGCACTGGGTGTTGTGCAAAAAGAATGAATACTGTTACACTGAAAAAAATAAATAAAATGAAAATAAAATATACAAAATGAAAAAAAAATGAATTTTTTTAATCGGGAAGGGATATTGTATCTTGTCAGATGCTTTTTCTGCATCAATTGAGAGGACAATGTGGTTCTTCCCTCTTGTCTTATTGACTTGTTCTATCACATTGATTGATTTGCAAATGTTGAACCACCCTTGCATCCCATGGATAAATCCCACCTGGTCCTGGTAGATAATCTTTTTAATGTACTGTTGGATCCTATTAGCTAGGATCTTGTTGAGAATCTTGGCATCCATATTCATCAGGGATATTGGTCTGAAATTCTCCTTTTTGGTAGGGCCTTTGCCTAATTTGGGGATCAGGGTAATGCTGGCTTCATAAAAAGAGTCTGGATTTTTTCCTACTTTTTGAAACACCTTCAGGAGAATAGGTATTATTTCTTCTTTGAATGTTTGGTAGAATTCTCCAGGGAATATTTCAGGTCCTCAGGTCTTGTGTTTTGAGAAGTTTTTGATCACTACTTCAATCCCATTACTAGATATTGGTCTATTCATGTTGTCAATTTCTTCCTGATTCAATTTTGGAAGTTTATAGGTTTCCAGGAATGCATCCATTTTGTCTAGGTTGCTTAACTTATTGGCATATAACTTGATAATAATTTCTGATGATTGTTTCTATTTCTGTGGTGTTAGTCGTTATCTCTCCCTTTTCATTCATAATTTTATTAATTTGGGTCCTCTCTTTTTTTCTTTTTGGATCAGTTTGGACAATTGTTTATTGATCTTATTGAGTCTTTTGAAAAACCATCTTCTTGTTTTGTTGATGTGTTGTATTGTATCTCTAGTTTCTATCTCATTTATCTCTGCTCTGATCTTGATTATTACTCTTCTGGTGTGTGAGGTTGGCTTAATTTGTTGTTGTTTCTCCAATTCATTAAGGTGCAAAGAGAGCTGGTGTATTCTCTATTTTTCAATTTTTTTGACGGAGGTTTGGATGACTATGTATTTCCCCCTTAGGACTGCTTTTGCCATATCCCATAGGTTTTGGACTGGAATGTCTTCATTCTCATTGGTTTCCATGAATTGTTTTAGTTCTTCTTTGATTTCCTGGTTGATCCAAACACTCTTAGGCCAAGACATTTTGTTCTCTGGGAAAAAAAAAACATAACTTTTGTAGGGGATGGTAGATGAGAAGTTTAGTTCTGCCAATCATTAACGTGTATTATTAGTTAGACTCAGAAAGCTTAGCAGCTTCCTTTGTTCTAGATGTAAATCTATTTTTGGTTTTACCCTAAGGTACAGTGTTGCTTATGGATAAAACCAGTTCTCATCTAAAGAAACACTGAATATTTCTTTGCAATTAATAGAATTGGCTGAGATAGAGAACTTTAAACTTGACTTTTCCTTTTTTTTTTTCTTGTTGGAAGATTTACATATCATGCGCAAAAAATATTTCCAAAATAATAGAAACAGGTGTAATTTTTTTTCAAAGATTCTCAAAATTTTCAACCTTAAGAGTGTATCCACTACGTATTCCCAGAAGCTGCAATCAATCATCAGTACTCCAGCATTTCATACAGGTGGTATCTTCTATTACTACAGTGTCTATTTTACAAGAAACTTCACTGATAACATACATCTCAAAATCAAAAGATCTTCTAAAGCATATTTAGTTTTGTTTGATATCTCTTATCTTATTTTATCAAGTTAGGGTCAAATTTTACAAACTTCAGTGACCAAAATAGCAACATAAGACCTCATTTTCAATTATGAACTCTTTGAAAATGTTGATATTCTAAATTTAATGTCATTTTAAACTCTTGATGTTTTTTTCTAGGGTTTTTTAAATTAAAAATAGTGTAGTTACAAATTTCATCTCACTTTTAGTAACATATAGTTGTAAATACATCCAGATTCAAACATAAAGAGATTCTCCTTCCCAATTTAAGTGTGTTCTTAATGTTTGTCATGTTGGATTAAAAGAAACGTTAGAGATTCACATGAAATGGTATATAGCACCAAGGGAACATTATGTTTTAATGAAGTTAGTAATGGTATAATAATTCTTATGACGTTGCTATATGAATACATAGTTCCTCTATATCTCTTTAGAGACTTGTCAACTAAGGCATAGTTATTCCTGATAAGAATAATACCTACTTTCAATGACCTCATTAAACATTGACAACACAAGGCAAACATTTTATGTTTCTAATTATGCAGTCTATATCTTAGAACTCATTCAAAATGAATAAATATCATGCATTTTAAAGAGAAATCTTTATAGGTTATTTGTTATATTTTTAAACACTAAATTTTATCAAGAATTGCATTTTCAGTTTAATGAATATTCTCAATAGGACAATTGAGAAAATCATAGAAAAATATGTTCATTTGTATCCTACAATCTGAAATAATAGCACTTTTAATTTTCCCCTCTGTGCATGGTGTTGTATAACTGGGAGTATTTTTTGAATCTTAACATTTTAAATTATTTTTAAAACAACTTTTTTAATATCATTGTATAATAGGAATCATATTAAAATTCATTTTTTGGGTATTTGGGAAGCACATTTAAACAAAAATAATACTTGAGGTAGATTTAGGTTTAAATTAGTTTTGCTATTTAAATACTATGGTGAGAAATGTCTCCATATAAAATTCTGTTAACATTTCAAATTATTAGGATGAAATACTTAAAGTGGAATAATCAGGTCAATATAAAAGATTTTTTTTTAATTTTTATTTATTTATTTGACAGAGAGAGATCACAAATAGGCAGAGCGGCAGGCAGAGAGAGTGGAAGGGAAGCAGGCTCCCCGCTGAGCAGAGAGCCTGATGTGGGGCTCAATCCCAGGACACTGAGATCATGACCTGAGCCAAAGGCAGCGACTTAAGCCACTGAGCCACCCAGGCACCCCAATACAAAAGAATTTATTAAAAAGTCCTGATGAATTTAGTCAAATTCTAAAAAATAATGTACATTTAATTTGCATTACCAATACATGGAAGGCTTGTGTCCTTCTACCTTTTCATAATTTACTATTTACAATTCATTTTATGTACCAAACTTATTCCTATCATTAATGTGCACTTTATTATATGTTGAATTATTTTTCTATTTTCTCATCTATAATTTGTTGATTCTTATACCTTATTCAATTTTCATCTGTGGTTTTAATCAGTCTTGCTAAATTGAGAGCGTTTTACATATTAGGGATATTAACACATTTTCTATTAACACATCAGTATAATACTTAGGAAAAATACAGTTAGGTGGTACATTTACTCTTCATTTTTTTCTGACTATACAGTAATTTGTATTTATTGAAAAAAATTAGGACATAAAACACCTGGGGAACTTGGGAAGATGGTAAAGTAGGAGGACCCTGAGCTCACCCTGTCCCACATTTCAAACTAGATATTGTCCATATCCAAGTCCGCAAACCAGAAAGCGACCTGAAGAATGGCAGACAAACTCCAGAACTAATTATAGAAAAGAAGCTGCATTTCAAAAGTTAGGAAGGTCAGAAAGGCAGATTCCTCTGCCTGCAGGAGGGAGGTAGCTGTTGAGTGCAAGTAGGGCAGAGAAATGGCCCCTTGCACCAGGTAGCTTACATGGAGAAGATGAATTTCTATAGTGTTTGGCTTTAAAAACCAGGGGGGATAGGAAGAGTCAAGATGGCAGAGAAGTAGCAGGCTGAGATGACATCAGTAGCCGGAGATCAGCTAGATAGTTATCAAACCATTCCAAACACTTATAAATCCAACAGGAGATCGAAGAGAAGAAGAGCAGCAATTCTAGAAACAGTAAATTCACCACTTTCTGAAAGGTAGGACATGCAGAGAAGTGAATCTTAAGCGAGAGGAAAACATACCATGGGGGGAGGGGCCAGCTTCCATCAAGTGGTGGAGCAATGGAGCACAAAATCAGAACTTTAGAAGTCTGCTCCACTGAGGGACATCACTCCAGAGGCTAAGTGGTGGTGTAGCCCTTGCAGGGACAGCATGGTCTCAAGTCCTGTGGAGTCACAGGAGGATTGGGGGTGTCTGAGTGTAGCAGAGCTCACAGGTATTAGATTCAGGGAAGCCAGGTACAGAGATGGAGCTGAGGAGTGAGCTCTCAGCTTGGGGTTACCTTAAACTGCTCTGTGGCACAGTCAGGCCACAGTTCTTTGAGCAGAGGCCTCACAAGTGGCAGATCTGGGGAGACCCCCCTGAAAGAGCAGCAGGAATCTGCTGAGTTTAGAGACTCCAAATGGAGTTGTGTGCCAGAGACAGAAATGCTTGATCATGGGGCGTGTGGGTGGCTCAGTGGGTTAAATCCTCTGCCTTCAGCTCTGGTCATGATCCCAGGGTCCTGGGATCGAGCTCCACATCCAGTTCTCTGCTCAGCAGGGAGCCTGCTTCCTCCTCTCTCTCTGCCTCTCTGCCTATATGAGATCTCTGTCTGCCAAATAAATAAATAAAATATTTTTAAAAAATGCTTGGTAACAGGCCTGGTGAACTCGTAGTGTGGCCAGAGACCAGGGAGACAGGAGTGATTGAGCTTTTCTCCTAGGGCACACTAAGGTGAGGGTCCCCAAGCTCTCCACGCCTCCAGGCCAAAGATTGGGAGACCACCATTTTCATTCTTGTCCTCCAGAGCTCTACAGAAAGTGTTCAGGGAGCAAAACCTCCAAAGAGAGAACCAGAGAAGATTACTTAGCCTGGCCCCTGGCGAGGGTGGCACAATTTTGCCTCGGGCAAAGACACTTGAGAACCACTACAATACGCCCCTCCCCCAGAACATCAGTAAGAAATACAGCCAAGACCAAGCTCACTGATCAAGGAGAATAGTGGAATTCCAGAGGAGGGGAAAGCAAAGCATGGAATTCAAGGCTTTTTCCCCATGATTCTCTGGTCTTGCAAAGTTAATTTTTTTTTAATTTTCTTTTTTTAACTTTTTTGTTATTCCAAATTTTTTTAACTTTTACTCTTTCATCTCTTAATTTTTTTTTAAAGATTTTATTTATTTATTTGACAGAGAGAGATACAAGTAGGCAGAGAGGCAGGCAGAGAGAGTGAGAGGGAAGCAGGCTCCCTGCCGAGCAGAGAGCCCGATGCGGGACTCGATCCCAGGACCCTGAGATCATGACCTGAGCCGAAGGCAGGGGCTCAAACCACTGAGCCACCCAGGCGCCCTCTTAATGTTTTTTTAACTAGTTTATCTTAACAATACCTTTCTTTAAAAAAATCTTTTTGAATCTTTATTATTATAGTCATATTTTATCCTTTATTGTATCTAACTTTACCTTTTGTGTACACATAGGATTTTTTCTTCTAAAAAATTTTGGGATACAACTCCTTCTAATAGATCAAAATATACCCTAAATCTAGCACAGGGTTTGTTCTAGTCTCCAGCCTGACCAAATTCTCTCCACTTTCTTTTTCTTTCTTTTCCCAACCAACTTATCAACTCCTTTTTTAGAATTTTTTTAAAATTTTTCATCTGTATGGCCATATTCCATCCCTTCATCATGTTTATATATGTATATATATATATATGCACGTACATGTATACATATGTATAATATATATAGTATATATATGTATATATATTGTGTATATATATATATATATACACATATATTGTATATATATGTATAAGTTTTTCTTTCTTAAAAATTTTGGAAGATAGTTTCTTCTCAGAGACCAAAATACAACCAAAATCAAGTGGGTGGTTCTGTGCTAGTCACCAGTCTAATATATATATGTATATTTTCTTTTTTCTTTTTAAAAATTATTTTTTTTGTACTTCTTTTTACCCACTTTCTTCTTCCCACAATTTGGGGTCTCTTCTGATTTGGTTAATGGACATTTTTCTGGGGTCTTTGCCACACTTTTAGTATTTTATTCTATCTTTCATATATTCTTATCTGGATAAAATGAAAAGGTGGAAAAACTCACCACAAAAAAAAAAAAAAAGAACAAGAGGCAGTACCAAAGGTTAGGGACCTAATCAATATAGACATTGGTAATATGTCAGATCTAGAGTTCAAAAAGATGATTCTCAAGGTGCTAGATGGGATTGAAAAAGGCACAGAAGATATTAAAGAAACCCAGTCTGGAGAAATAAAAGCCCTTTCTGGAGAAATAAAAGAACTAAAATCTAACCAACCTGAAATTAAAAAAGCTATTAATGAGGTGCAATAAAAAATGAAGTCTTGTACTGCTAGGATAAATGGGGCAGAACAGAGAATTAGTGATACAGAAGACCAAATGACAGAGAAAAAAGAACCTGAGCAAAAGAAAGAAAAACAACTACTGGACAATGAGGGGAGAATTTGAGAGACAAGTGATACCATAAGATGAAAAAATATAAGAATAATTGGGATTCCAGAAGAAGAAGAAAGAGAGAGAGGTAGAAGGTATATTGGATCAAATTATTGTACAGAATTTCCCTAATATGAGAAACGGGAACAAGCATCAAAATGCAGGAGGCACAGACCACCCTCAAAACCAATAAGAGAAGGTCCACACCCCGTCACCTAATAGAAAACTTATAAGTCTTAGTGACAAAGAGAAAATCCTGAAAGCAGCCCAGGACAAGAAGTTTGTAACACAAAATGGTAAAAATATTAGATTAGCAGTAGACTTATCCACAGAGACCTGGCAGGCCAGAAAGAACTGGCATGATATATTCAGAGCACTAAATGAGAAAAACATGCAGCCAAGAATACTACATCCAGCTAAATTATCACTGAAAATAGAAGGAGAGTTAAAAAGCTAGCAGGACAAACAAAATCTAGGAGTTTACAAACACCTAACCAGGTCTAAAGGAAATATTGAAAGGGGTCCTCCACACAAAGAGAGAGCCTAAAAGTAGTAGACCAGAAAGGAACAGAAACAATATACAGTAACAGTCACCTTGCAGGCAATACAATGGCACTAAATTCTTATCTCTCAATAGTTACCCTGAATGTAAATAAGCTAAATGCCCCAATCAAAAGACACAGAACATCAGAAGGGATTAAAAAAAAAAAAAACCATCAATATGCTGTCAACAAGAAACTCATTTTAGACCCAAAGACACCACCAGATTTAAAGTGAGGGGGTGGAAAACAATTTACCATGCTAATGGACATCAAAAGAAAAAAGGGGTGGCAATCCTTATATCAGATAAATTAGATTTTAAGCCAAAGACTATAATAAGAGATGAGGAAGGACACTGTATCATACTCAAAGAGTCTGTCCAACAAGAAGATCTAACAATTTTATATATCTATGCCCCTAACGTGGGAGCAGCCAACTACATAAACCAATTAACAACAAAATCAAAGAAATGCATAGAACAATAATACAATAATAGTAGGGGACTTTAACACCCCCCTCATGGAAATAGACAGATCATCCAAGTAAAAGATCAACAAGGAAATAAAGGCCTTAAATGACACACTGGACCAGGTGGACATAACAGATATATTCAGAACATTTCATCCTGAAGCAACAGGATACACATTCTTCTCTAGTGCACATGGAACATTCTCCAGAATAGATCACATCTTGGGTCACAAATCAGGTCTCAACCGGTATCAAAAGATTGGGATCATTCCCTGAATATTTTCAGACCACAATGCTCTGAAGCTAGAATTCAATCACAAGAGGAAATTTGGAAAGAACCCAAATACATGGAGGCTAAAGAGCATCCTACTATAGAATGAATGGGTCAACCAGGAAATTAAAGAATTGAAAAAATTCACGGAAACAAATGATAATGAAAACACAATGGTTCAAAATCTCTGGAACACAGCAAACGCAGTCTTGAGAAGAAAATATATAGTGATACAAGCCTTTCTCAAGAAACAAGAAAGGTCTCAAATACACAACCTAACCCTACACCTAAAGGAGCTGGAGAAAGAACAACAAGGAAAGCCTAAACCCAGCAGGAAAAGAGAAATAATAAAGATCAAGCATAAATCAATGAAATAGAAACCAAAACAACAATAGAACAAATCAACAAAACTAGGAGATGGTTCTTTGAAAGAATTAATAAGATTGATAAACCCTTGACAGACTTAGCTAAAAGAAAAGAGAAAGGACTCAAATAAATAAAATCATGAATGAAAGAGGAGAGACCACAACCAACACCAAAGAAATACAAACAATTATAAGAACATCTTATGAGCAACTATACACTGGCAAATTTCACATTCTGGAAGAAATGGATGCATTCCTAGAGACATATAAACTACCACAACTGAATCAGGAAAAAATAGAAAACCTTAACAGACCCATAACCATTAGGGAGATTGGAGCCGTCATCAAAAATCTCTAAACAAACAAGAGCCCAGGGCTTCCCAGGGGAATTCTACCAAGCATTTAAAGAAGAATTAATTCCTATTCTCTTGAAACTCTTCCAAAAAATAGAAATGGAAGGAAAACCTCCGAACTCATTTTATGAGGCCAGCATTACCTTGATCCCAAAACCAGACAAAGACCCCATCAAAAAAAGAGAATTTCAGACCAATATCCTTGATGAACACAGATGCGAAAATTCTCACCAAAATACTAGCTAATAGAATACAACAGTACATTACAAGTATTATTCACCACGACCAAATGAGATTTAATCCAGGGCTGCAAGTTTGTTACAACATCCACAAATCAATCAATGTGATACAATACATTAATAAAAGAAAGAACAAGAACCATATGACACGCTCAATAGATGCTGAAAAAACATTTGACACAGTACAGCATCCTTTCTTGATCAAAACTCTTCAAAGTGTAGGGGTAGAAGTTACATACCTCATCAAAGCCATCCAAAAACAAAAACAAAAACAAAAAAAAAAAACACCGCAAATATCATTCTCAATGGAGAAACACTGGGAGCTTTTCTGCTAAGGTCAGGAACACAGCAGGGATGTCCATTGTCACCACTGCATTCAAAATAATACTAGAAGTCCTAGCCTCAGCAATCAGACAACAAAAAGAAATTAAAGAGATCCAAATAGGCAAAGAAAAAGTCAAACTATCACTCTTTGCAGATGATATGATACTTTATTTGGAATATCCAAAAGACTCCACTCCAAATCTGCAAGAACTTGTACAGGAATTCAGTAAAGTGTCAGGATATAAAATCAATGCACAGAAATCAGTTGCATTTCTATACATCAACAACAAAATGGAAGAAAGAGAAATTAAGGAGTCAATTCCATTTACAATTGCACCCCAAACCCCAAGATACCTAGAAATGCACCTAACCAAAGAGGCAAAGAATCTATACTCAGAAAACTATAAAGTACTCATGAAAGATATTGAGGAAGACACAAAGAAATGGAAAAATGTTCCATGTTCATGGATTGGAAGAACAAATATTGTGAAAATGTCTATGTTACCTAAAGCAATCTACACGTTTAATGTAATCCCTATCAAAGTACCATCCATTTTTTTCAAAGAAATGGAACAAATAATCCTAAAATTTATATGGAACCAGAAAAGACCTCAAATAGCCAAAGGAATGGTGAAAAAGAAAGCCAAAGTTGGTGGCATCAAAATTCCAGACTTCAGTCTCTATTGCAAAGCTGTCATCATCTAGACAGTATGGTACTTGTACAAACAAACAAACAAACCAACCACATAGATTAGTGGAACAGAATAGAGAGCCCAGAAATAGACCTTCAACTCTATGATCAACTAATCTTTGACAAAGCAGGAAAGAATGCCCAATGGAGAAAAGAATCTCTTCAATAAATGGTGCTGGGAAAATTTGACAGCAACATGCAAAAAACAGAAACTGAATCATTTCCTTACACCACACACAAAAATCAACTCCAAATGGATGAAAGACCTCAATGTGAGAAATGAATCCATCAAAATCCTTGAGGAGAACACAGGCAGCAACCTCTTCAACTTCAGCCAAAGCAACTTCTTCCTAGAAAATCACCAAAGGCAAGAGAAACAAGGGCAAAAATGAACTATTGGAACTTCATCAAGATTAAAAGTTTTTGCACAGAAAAAAAAAAAAAGTCAACAAAACCAAAAGACAGCTGAGAGAAGGGGAGAAAATATTTGCAAACAACATATCAGATAAAGGGCTAGTATCCAAAATCTATAAAGAACTTATCAAACTCAATACCCAAAGAACATATAATCCAATCAAGAAATGGGCAGAGGACATGAACAGACATTTCTGCAAAGAAGACATCCAGATGGCCAACAGACACATGATAAAGTGCTCCACGTCATTCAGCATCAGGGAAATACAAATCAAAACCACAATGAAATACCACCTCATGCCAGTCAGAATGGCTAAAATTAACAAGTCGAGAAATGGCAGATGCTGGCAGGATGCGGAGAAAGGGGAACCCTCCTACACTGTTGGTGGGAATGCAAGCTGGTGCAGCCACTCTGGAAAACAGCATGGAGGTTTCTCAAAAATTTGAAAATAGAGCTACCCTATGACCCTGCAATTGCACTACTGGGTATTTACCCTAAAGATACATATATAGTGACCTGAAGGGCACGTGCACCTGAATGTTTATAGCAGCAATGTCCACAATAGCCAAACTATGGAATGAACCTAGCTATCCATCAAGAGATGAATGGATAAGGAAGATGTGGTATATATGTACAATGGAATACTATGCAGCCATCAAAAGAAATGAAATCTTGCTATTTGTGATGATGTGGATGGAACTAAAGGATATTATGATGAGCGAAATAAGTTAATCAGAGAAAGGTAATTATTATATGATCTCCCTCATATGAGGAAGTTGAGAGGCAAAGTGGGGGGTTTGGGAGGTAGGGAAGGAAAGAATGAAACAAGATGGGATTGGGATGGAGACAAACCATAAGAGACTCTTAATCTCACAAAACAAACTGAGGGTTTTTGGGGGGGAATGTAGGGAGAGCGTGGTTGGGTTATGAACATTGGGGAAGGTATGTGCTATGGGGAGTGCTGTGAAGTGTGTAAACCTGGTGATTCACAGGCCCATACCCCTGGGGCTAATAGTGCATTATATGTTAATAAAAAAAAAAAACTAACTAAATAAATAAACAAAAAAAATAAAGAAAAAATAAACAAAAAAATAAATAATACCAGGGGGGATGAATCTCATGAATTTATAAAACCACTGGTACTTGGAGCCTCTGCCTTTAAAAGTCACCTGACTCAGCACTAAGTAAGACAAATGGTCAGATAGCTGGGTCCTCACCCTTAAGAAGCAGCAGCCTATGAAGCTAGGCAACATAAAAATATCAGTTTACACAACACCAGGAGTAAATGGGAAAAAAGATCTGTATATACTGATTTCAGAGAGTGTTGGGATCTTCTCCAAAAATCAGGGAGCTGACAGGTGCCATTTTCCTTCATTACCCTCAACATAAAGACAGGACCACCTGTAGGATGTGGGCCTGCACAGACATTTGCTACCTAATCTGGTACCAGTGCACCATGCCCATGAATTCTTCTGAGGACTCACTGACTCCAACCTTGCTAGCTGTGGCCCTAGTCTCAGGGCAAATTTTGGTAAGGCCATGCATTCACCCTGTCCAGTCTCCAGTGTACAGCGACCACCTTGAACTTCACACAGCTGCCATGCTGAGAACAGCACCTCACTGTGCCCAGCAACACCCAGCCTGGCACCCCAATAGTGGCAGCATGCAGCCCCCAGCTGTCTCAGCAGGTCAAATAATCCAGCATAAGACTAACATCCCAGTTCAAATTTTGCTAAAACCACTGCCCTATGCCCAAGTTCCTCAGCATGCACTTTCCCTTTGAGTGGGCATGCCTGGGTCCAACTAAAAGGACATAGAGCAACCACAGAACACAACAGACAGAATCAATGCAGACAACTACACTGAAAGCAAATGTGACTCACATGCAACACCATGTCATAAGCAACACACAGGACACTCTGTTAAATTACGAGAATCTGGTGAACAAGGAACACTACATTGTATGGCACTCCAGGTCCACTTCTTCATAAAGTAACTACTTTCAAGAGCAGAAAACAGAGCTGACTTTCTTAACACAGAGGAACAAACACAGAGATGTAGATAAAATGAGGAGAGAGAAAAATGTATCCTAAATGAAAGAACAGGACAAGACCAGAGCCAGAAATCTAAACAAAAGAGATATAAGTGGGCACCGGGGTGGCTCAGTGGGTTAAAGCCTCTGCCTTTCGCTCAGGTCATGATCCCAGGGTCCTGGGATTGAGCCCCGCATCGGGCTCTCTGCTTGGCAGGGAGCCTGCTTCCTCCTCCTCTCTCTCTCTCTGCCTGCCTTTCTCCCTACTTGTGATCTCTATCTGTCAAATAAATAAAATAAAATCTTTAAAAAAAAAGAGAGATATAAGTAAAATGCCTGATGGAGAATTTAAAGCAATGATTATTAAGATAATCACTGGACTTGAGAAAAGAGTAGAAGACATGAGTGAGGCCCTTAATACATAGATAAGAATAAGATAGCTTATCTTATCATAGATAAGATAAATAAAGAGATCGATAAATAAAATGAGAAACAACTTGATGAAATGAAGAGCAGGGGAATGAATTAGTAACCTAGAGGATAGAATAATGGAAAGTAATCAAGCTGAATAAGAGAAAAAAAGAATTATGCAAAACAAAAATATATTTAGGAAAATCAGTGACTCCATCAAATGAAATAGCTTTCATATTATAGTGATCCCAGAAGAAGAGAGAGAAGGGGGACAGAAAATTTATTTGAAGAAATAATGCAGAAAATGTCCATGAGATGAGGAAGGAAAGAGATATCCAGATTCATGAGGCACAGAAATACCCCAAAAAGTCAACCAAGAGCACAAAGGCACATACTAATTAAAGTGGCAAGAAGTAGTGATAAAGAAGAAAAAAAAAATAGCAAGAGAAAAGAAAGCTGTTACATACAAGGGAATGCCCATAAGGCTATACACAAATTTTTCAGCAGAAACATTACAAGCCAGAAGGGAGTGAGTATGCTATATTCTAAGTGCTGAATGGGAAAAATTTGCAGCTGAGAGTTTGCCATCCAGCAAGACAATTATTTGAAATAGTGGAGATCAAGTTTCCCAGATGAAAAACAAACAAACAAACAAAAACTAAAGGGATCAAGACCATTAAACCAGCCCTAAAAGAAATTTTAAAAGTGACTCTTTGAGCAGAAAAGAGAGGCCAAGTTACAGTATAGAGATAGGAAACACAAAAACAGTGGAAAATGAATATTTATGTTAAAAATCAGTCCAGGAATGCCCCCCAAAAGATATAAAACATAATAATATGCTGAAACATGGGGAGGGGAGGAGAAAAGAATGGGTTTAAACTTAAACAGCCATCAACTTTTCATATATACACTGCTATATACATAGGAGGTCATATACAAACCTGATGGTGACCATATATCAAAAATCACTAATAAATATGCAAAGAATAAAGAGAAATAAATCCAAGTATATCACCAAAGAAAATCAGCAAAACATGAAAGACAAGAAAAAACTAGAGAAAATCTTCACAAACAGCCAAAAAACAAGTAACAAAATGGCAATAAATACTTGTTTATCAATAATTACTCTGAATGTAAATGGACTAAACGTTCCAATCAAAAGACATAGGGTGACAGAGTAGATAAAAAATCAAAATAATACAAAAACAAACAAACAGAACAAAAGCCAAGACCCATCTACATGCTGCCTAAAAGAGACCCATTTTAAACCTAAAGACACCTGCAGTTTGAAAATGAAAGAATGGACAAATATCTATCATGCAAGTGGATATCCAAAGAAAGTCAGAGTAGCAATTCTTATATTGAACAAGATAGATTTTTAAAGGACACTACATAATAAAGGGAACAAACCAACAAGAAAATCAAACAATCGTAAATATTCATGTACCTGTCACAGGAGCACCCAGATTCATAAAAAAGGTAATACAAACATGAAAGACCTAATTGATAATACTATAATAACACCAGGAGATCTTAACACCTCACTTACATTGATAGTGATTATATAGTGATTACATAGTGATTACAATGAACAAGGAAATGATCACTTTGAGTGACACTCCGGGAGAGACAGACTTAACAGACCTAGTCAGAAAATTCCATTCCAAAACAGCAAAATGCACATTATTTTGAAGTGCAAACAAAATGTTTTCCAAAATAGAACATCTATTAGCCCACAAACCAAACCTCAACAAATTCAAGAAGATTGAAATCATACCATGCATATTTTCTGACCAAATGCTGTGAAACTAGAAGATAACCACAAGAAAAAAATCTGAAAAGAGCACAAATAGAGGGAAATTGAATAGCATGCTCTTAAAGAATGGATGTGTCAACTAGGAAATAAAAGAAAAAAAATTAAAAAGTACATGGAAACAAATGAAAATGAAACACAAGGATCTAAAACCTCTGGGATGTAACACAAATGGTTCTAACAGGGACGCTTATGGCAATACAGGTTTACCTCAAGAAGCAAGAAAAATATCAAGTAAACAACCTAAACTTACACCTAACAGAGCTAGAAAAAGCACAACAAGCAAAACCTTACCAAAATATTTACCAAGAACAATAAGATGCCTAGAAAGAAACCTAATCAAAGAGGTGAAAGACCTATACTCTGAACACTATAAATCACTTATGAAAGAAATTGAAGAGGACACAAATATATGGAAAGATGTTCCATGCTCATGGATTGGGAGAAGAAATTTTGTTCAAATGTCTACACTACTGAAAGCAGTCTACATATTTTTTTTAAAGATTTTATTTATTTGAGAGAGATCACAAGTAGGCAGAGAGGCAGGCAGAGAGAGAGAGAGGAAGGGAAGCAGGCTCCCCGCTGAGCAGAGAGCCTGATGCGGGGCTCAATCCCAGGACCCTGAGATCATGACCTGAGCCGAAGGCAGAGGCTTTAACCCATTGACCCACCCAAGTGCCCCAAGCAGTCTACATATTTAATGCAAACCTTATCAAAATACCAACAGCATCATTCACAGAACTAGAACAAAGAATCCTAAAATGTATCTGGAAACAAAGAAGGCCCCGAATAACCAAAGAAATCTTGAAAGAGAAAAATAAATCTGGAGACATCATGATTCCAGACTTTGAATTATATTACAAAGTTACAGTAATCAAAACAGTACAGTACTGGCATAAAAATAAACACACAGATTAATAGAACAGCATAGAAAACCCTGAAATAAATCCACAATTATATTGTCAATTAATCTTCAACAAGACAGGCAAGATTATGCAATGGGAAAAAGACAGTCTCTTCAACAAATGGTGTGGGGAAAAACCATACAGCAATATTCAAAAGAATGAAACTGGGCCACTTTCTTACACCATATGAAAAAATAAATTCAAAATGGATGAAAGTCCTAAATGTGAAACCTGAAACCATAAGAATCCTAGAAATCCTAGAAGAAAGCACAGACAGTCAGTTCTTTGACATTGGGTGCAGCAACTTTTTCTAGATAAGTCTCATGAGGCAAGGGGAACAAAAGCAAAAATAAACTATCAGGACAACATGAGGAAAAATAAAAAACACAACAGCAACTTCTGACTATTTCCTTTGCTGTGCAGAAGTTTTTTTATCTTAAAGTCCCAAACATTCATTTTTGCTTTTGTTTCCCTTGCCTTTGGAGATGTGTCATGAAGGAAGCTGGTGTTGTCATTGCCTAGGTTCTTCTCTAGGATTTTGATGGATTCCTGTATCACACTGATGTCTTTCAACCATTTAGAGTTTAATCTTTGTGTACGGTATAAGAGAATGGTTGAGTTTCAATCTTTAATATATAGCTGTCCAATTTTCCCAACACCATTTCTTGAAGACACTGTCTTTTTTCCATTGGATGTTTTCCCGATTTGTCAAAGATTAGTTGACCATAGATTTGAGGGTCCATTTCTGGAGACTCTAGTCTGTTCCATTGATCTATGTGTCTGCTTTTGTGCCAATACCAGGCTGTCTTAGTGATCACACCTTTGTAATATAGCTTGAAGTCGGGCACTGAGATGCCTCTAGCTTTGTTCTTCTTTTTCAACATTTCCTTGGTGATTCGAGGTCTTTTCTGGTTCCATATAAATTTTAGGATTGTTTGTTCTACCTATTTGAAAAAATGTCATTGGTATGTTGATAGGGATGACACTGAATGTCTAGGCAGGATAGACATTTTAACAATGTTTTTTTCTTCCAATCCATGAGCATGGAATGTTTTTTCGTCTTTTTTTGTCTTCCTCAATTTCTTTCATAAGTGTTTTGTAGTCACTAGAAAATAGATCATTAACCCCTTTGGTTAGGTTATTGCTAGGTATCTTATGGTTTTTGGTCCCATTGTTAATGGAATTGATTCCCTAATTTCTCTCTCTAAAGTTACTTTGTTAGTGTATACCTATGGAATGGAAGAAGATATTTGCAAATGACATTATAGAAAAGGACTGGTGCCCAAGATCTGTAAGGAATTTCTCAAGCTCATCACCCAATAAACAATTAATCAAGTCAAAAGATAGGCAAAAGACATGAACAGATGCTTCTCCAAAGAAGACATACAAATGGCTAACAGACACATGAAAAAATGTTCAACACCATTAGCCATCAGGGAGATTCAAATCAAAACCACATTGGGATACCAACTTACACCAGAATGGCAAAAATTAAGAAGACAGGAAACAACAAATGTTAGGGAGGATGTGGAGAGAGGGGAACCCTCCTACACTGTTGATGGGAATGCAAGCTGGTGCAGCCACTTTGGAAAACAGTATGGAGGTTCCTCTGGAAGTTGAAAATAGAGCTACCCTATGACCCAGCAACTGTATTACTAAGTATTTACCCCAAAGACACAGATGTAGTGAAAAGAAGGGGCACCTATACCCCCATGTTAATAGAAGAAATGTTCACAATAGCCAAACTGTGGAAGGAACTGAGCTGTCCTTCAACAGATGAATGGCTAAAGATGTGGCTCATATATACAATGGAATATTACCCAGCCATCATAAAGGATGAATACATATCATTTACATTGAAATGGATGGAACTGGAGGTATTATGATAAGTCAATCAGAAAAAGACAATTATCATATAGTTTCACTCATATGTGGAATGTAAGAAGTAGCTCAGAGGATCGGAGTAGAAGTGAGGGAAAATTAATGGGAAGACATCAGAAAGGGAAGCAAACCATGAGAGACTCTTGACTCCAGGGGGGAAAAAAAAAACGGAGGGTTGTGGGAAGGAAGGTGGGTGGGGGGATGGGGTAACTTGGTGATGGACATTAAGGAGGGCACATGATATGATGAGCACTGGGTGTTATCTGCAACTAATGAATCACTGAACACTGTACCAAAAACTAATGATGTACTATGTTGGGTAATTGAATTTAAATTTTAAAAATAAGAAACAAAACAAACAAGGAAAGAGAATAAAATAAGTGAGAGAGGGAGAGATGCACCAAGAAACAGACTCTTAACTATAGAAAACAAACTGATGGTTACCAGACCGGAGGTGGGTGGGGGGATGGGTGAAATAAGTAATGGGATTGAGGACTGCATTTGTGTTGAGCACAGGATGAGATACGGAAGTGCTGAATCATTATACTGTACACCTGAAATTAATATAACACTGTATATTAACTGGAATTATAATAAAATCTTAAGAAATACACATAATCCTATAACATAAAAATGAATATTGCTAATATTTTATATATATCCAGGACACAAATCTACTGGTCTATGATACTAGATCTATATTAATATAATTTTATATAATTCTTCTCATTAATATTCATTTATTTTTCCATATAATTATTTTAATAGCTGTCAAATATTCCAAAATGTGGAAATCTGTCTTGATTTTCATCATTTTGGGTGACAGTCTCATTTAAGTTTGTTTCAGATAAGTGTTAAAACCTTGTTTTCAAATTTAAGGGAAAAAAAGAGCATTAGTATTTTGAGTGAGACTGTAAAATTAAAACTATTTTGTAGGAACTGGCATTTTTACTGCCTTGAAACTCTTTAAAGCAACTGCACCTACTTCTCCATATAAATATTTATGATTTCTGTGTTGTGCTATGTATTTCTCTGTGTATTTATTAATTGTATTCTATCATTTATATTGTGAGATAATTCCTTAATAATAATTTACAATGCATATAGCTAAAGGAGTTATTTTTGTTTTTTATTCTGTCATGGGACATTTGGCCTAAACCTTTTTTCTTTTGATTATAAAAACCATCATGGAACAACCCAGTGATTCCTCAAAATGTGAACAGGGATCAGATAAAGAAACAGGATATTACCAGCAACTCTTAGAAATGCCCTCAGGCTTTCTTTCAAGTACTGTCCTCTCCCTCACCTAAGATTAGTCACTGCCCTAATATTCAGAGTAAATACTCTTTACATTTCTTCATCATAGTACAACATAGGCATACATATAAGAAATATTCTTGTGTTTAAAATTTTGTGTAAATGGGCTCAAAGTTAATATTATTTTTTGCCTGCCTTTTCTGGCCAAAAATTCATTTGGGTTCCATTTATCTTTCTCTGCAGTTGTTGTGGGACTCTCTACTGTCCTCTAGCACATTATTGTATTTATAATTTATGCATCGATGCTCTTGCTGATGGATAATTTGTATTATTTCTATTTTGTGTGACACCATAAATAATGCTGCTCCTGCACACGTTCCTGGGAGCAAGAGTGTGCCTCACTAATGGGCATGAACCTAAGAGAAGAAATTCAGGGTCATCATTTTCAGACTAAATGGATACTATTTACCTTATTCTAAAGTGGCATTACCAATATTACCCATGTATTCACTCTGGTGGAGAATGAGGGAGAGTATGAGCAGGAGACATGGAGGGAGAGGGAGAGAGATAATCTCTCATTCACTGACTGTGAATGGATTCCACATTTTGACAAATATTTAAAAAATCATAGTCCTTTAGGTGACTCTACAGTGACACCATGTAGCTGTTTCCATTTGCATTTCTCTGACAGGAAACCTGGTTGAGCAACTTTTCCTGTCATTATTACCATTGGCTGTCCCAATTGTGGAAACTGTAGTTTCCATTCGGGTCTTTGACTTCACTTCTTAACTTTTCAAGGTTCTTTATAGATATCCTTCACGTTATCTTTATGTCAGATGTATGAGTTGCCACTTCTAGAACATCTTACAATTTGCATTATATCACCTGTGTGGTGTCTACAAGACCTGAAATCTATCTCCTCCCTTATTCCTTGTTTATTTTTATTCTCACTCCTCCCTACCCCCAATTAGTCTATTTCTGCATCAATTTTACTGAATTTTACAAAGAACTAGTTTTGGTTTCAATGATTTTTCATTTTAAGCTTTCTGTGTCATTGATCTCTGCATCTATTTCTTTCACTTTTGTGTTTTATTTTCTTTACATTTTCTAGTTTCCCTGCATACATCCTTAAGTAATGGATTGGACACCATTTTTTTTCTGGTATCAGAATTTAATGCTATCATTTTTGCTCTAAGCCATACTTTAAGTGCATCTCATAAATTTTAGTATGCTTTATTTTACTTGATTTATTTTAAAATGCTAACATATCCATTGCAATTTACTACACCCATAGGTTATTTAGAAGTTTGCTATTCAACCTCCCACTATATGGAGGATTTCCCAGATCCTTGGTTATTCTCTTCATTCTAAAATTCTTGTCCTTGTGGTTTAAGAACATACACTGTGTGACTTTAATCCTCTTTTATTTATTGGTACTTGTTTTATGTCTAGAATATCTTCTGCCACCTATATCTTCCATGTGTACTTGAAAAGGATGTATGTTCTATTATTCTTGTACAGGTTACTATACAGGTGTTAACTAGGACAGTATTGTTCAAATTTTTGGAATCCTAAAGTATTTTCCTTCTTTCTTACTTTTTCCAGTTAGTGTGAAATGGAGATTGAAATAACCAGTTATAATTGTAAATATGTCTATATTTTCTATCAGTTCCATTAGTTTTGATTCATGCATTTTTACAGTTCTTTTGTTAAGTACATACACAATTGCTACCATTATTTTTTGGTGAATTAACACTTTTATTATCCTATAATGTCACTATTTCTGGAACTATCCCTTGTTTTGAAGTCTACCCTGTCTGTTACTAATGGAGCCACTCACACTTTATTTTGATCAGGTTTTGTTTACTACCATATCCTTCTTCATTCTTCAAATTTTAACATTTGTGTAAACATTTGTGTACATATAACTGAGTTTAAAGCTACTATCATGTTACCTGTTTTTATGCATCTCATCAGCTGTTTATTCTTATTTTGTATTTTTTCCACTTTCCTTTGAGTTGACATGTATTAAATGACTCCATTTTATCTCAACTTTGGCTTATAAATTGTACCTATTTGTTTTGTAGTGTATGTGTGTATATGGTATGTGCATACTATAAGCAAATGTGTGTGTGTCTATCATATGTGTATATGTAGGTGTGTGGTGTGTGACATGTGCGTATAGTGTGTATATGGTATGTGTGTAGTGTGATCATGTTGGATGTGTGTGTATGTGTGTAGTGTGTGTGGTATGCATGGTACCTATGACATATGTGCACATGTAGGCATGTGGTGTGCGTGTGGTGTGTGGGTGTGTGTGCTGTGTGGTGTATGTGGTATGCATGGTGAATATTTGTAGTTGTGTGATGTGTGTATGGTGTGTTTATTATATGCTGTGTGGTGTATGTTGCATATGTGTGGGGGAGAGATGTATGAGGGGGTATGTTGTGTGCATGTTGTGTGTGTAAGATTGTTCTATGATTTTCAGTGTATATTGCTAACTTGTAATAGTCAAATATCAAATAATGTTATACCACTTTAGTACCTTATAAGAGGACTTTCATCTCTCCCTCTTGTTATTCCCTGGGCTATTGTTGTCATATATATATGTCTCTACATATATAAATGTATGCAATAAACAAGTCAAAATGTAACTTTTGCTATAAAGAATCAGTCAGGCTTTATACTTTCACTTGTTTACCATTTTCAGAATTCTTCATTCATTTTCGTAGACGCAAATATCCATCCAGTGTCGTTCTTTTTCTTTGGACAGTTCTTCTAGAGATGATTTCTTTTGTTTTTTTTTAAGACTTTATTTATTTATTTGACAGAGAGAGAGATCAGAAGTAGGCAGAGAGGCGGGCAGAGAGAGAGAGAGGAAAGCAGGTTCCCTGCTGAGCAGAGAGCCCAGTGTGGGACTGGATCCCAGGACCCTGAGATCATGACTTGAGCAGAAGGCAGAGGCTTAACCCACTGGTCCACCCAGGCGCCTCTAGAGCTGATTTCTTAGGAATTTGTTTTCTGGACTTTTTTCACCTAAACTAATATTTTTTTTTCCTTCATTTTTGTAGCTATCTTTGCTGGGAATCAAATTCTATTTAGAATAGAATTTTTCCCAGGCTTTACGATCACTCTCCATTATCTTCTTTTTTTTT
The DNA here is from genome assembly GCF_922984935.1 of Meles meles. NCBI lineage: Eukaryota > Metazoa > Chordata > Mammalia > Carnivora > Mustelidae > Meles > Meles meles. Next base: position 100,651,949 of record NC_060075.1, read on the forward strand.
TTTTAAAGATTTTATTTATTTATTTGACAGAGAGAGATACAAGTAGGCAGAGAGGCAGGCAGAGAGAGTGAGAGGGAAGCAGGCTCCCTGCCGAGCAGAGAGCCTGATGCGGGACTCGATCCCAGGACCCTAAGATCATGACCTGAGCCGAAGGCAGCGGCCTAAACCACTGAGCCACCCAGGCGCCCACTCTCCATTATCTTCTTAATTTCATAGTCATTGATAGGAAATGTATTGCAATTCTTAATTTTGTTTTTATGTATGTGATGTGCTTATTTTTTCTCTGGAAGTTCTTAAGATTTTTTTTTTCTTTTTATCATTGATTTTCAGTGATGCAATTATTATATGCCTTCGTGAGGTCCTCTTATATTAATTCTGTTCATGATTTGTTGAGATTCAGAGATTCCGTGAGGTGACTGCATTCATTTATTTTACATGTAAGTAATATTATAGCTATTATTTCATTACATATTTGTGTAGCCCCGTGCCTCCTTCTTGGACTTCAATTTCACATATTTTAAATTGCTTAATATTTTTCCACAGGCAACTGATGGTCTGGCCATTTCTTTTTTCCAATTGTATTTCTCTCTGTGCCTCATTTTGTTGAAATTTTGTTGGTTATGTCTGCAATTTTGGGGCCTTTTCTTCTGGAATCTCTAATAGGCTGCTGTCAATCTCAGGGAGCTTACATTTTGTGGTGTGTTCTTTTTCATCTCTAAAAATTATTTTGAGTTTTTTTTATTTCTTCTATTCCTCTTAATACAAGTTCTGGTTTCCAAACATATATCAGATGTGCAAAGAAATGAAAGTAAAACAATCCAATCAGTAGAAAGAGATTCTGATACAACCGGATTATGACCCCAGAAAACAAGGACATTAAACCATGCTGTAAGCATTCTGTATGTTGAGGGCAGTAAAGAAAAACCTGCATGTTATGATTCCTTGTTTCAAAATGTACTGCTATAGCAATGCTTCTTATGATTGCTGTATGCCTCATATGTATTTTCCCATCTTAAATTTTAAACCAACTTCATAATAAAACTGTCTTTTGGAAGGGAGGAGTCAAGATGGCGGAGAAGTAGCAGCCTGAGACTACATCAGGTAGCAGGAGATCAGCTCGATAGCTTATCTAAACATTGCAAACACCTACAAATCCAACGGGAGAGCGAAGAGAAGAAGAACAGCAACTCTAGAAACAGAAAATCAACCACTTTCTGAAAGGTAGGACTGGCGGAGAAGTGAATCTAAAACGACGGGAAGATAGACCGCGGGGGGAGGGGCCGGCTCCCGGCAAGCGGCGGAGGAACGGAGCACAAAATCAGGACTTTTAAAAGTCTGTTCCACTGAGGGACATTGCTCCAGGGGCTAAACCGGGGTGAAGCCCACGCGGGACCAGCGTGGCCCCAGGCCCCGCAGGGTCACAGAAGGATCGGGGGTGTCGGAGTGTCGGAGAGCTCGCAGCTATTAGAACGGAGAAGCCGGCTGCCAAGACAGAGCCGAGGACTGAACTCTCAGCTCGGGGTTACCTTGAACTGGTCGCGGGCTGGGTGAGCTCTGAGCGCGGCTAGAGGCTGGGGATACGGGAGTGATTGGGTGCTGTCCTCTGGGGGCGCACTGAGGAGTGGGGCCCCAGGCTCTCGGCTCCTCCGGGCCGGAGACTGGGAGGCCGCCATTTTCATTCCCGTCCTCCGGAACTCTACGGAAAGCGTTCAGGGAACAGAAGCTCCCAAAAGCGAACCCGAGCCGATTACTTAGTCCGGCCGCCGGTAAGGGCGGTGCAATCCCGCCTCGGGCAAAGACACTTGAGAGTCACTACAACAGGCCCCTCCCCCAGAAGATCAACAAAATATCCAGCCAGGACGAAGTTCATCTATCAAGGAGAAAGCAGATTCAATTCCTAAGACAGCAGAGCAATTCCAGAGGAGGAGAAAGCAAACCACGGAACTCATGGCTTTCTCCCCATGATTCTTTAGTCTTGCGGCTACTTCAATTTTTTTTTTCTTTTTTCAATTTTTTTTTCTTTTTTCTTTTTTCTTCTTCTGCTAAATTTTTTAAAACTTTTACCCTTTTCTTTTTTAACATTTTTTGACTAGTTCATCTAAATATATATATTTTTTCTTTCTTTTTTGTATTTTTTAATTTGTTTTATTTTTTAAATTTTTTTCTTTCTTTTTTTTTTTTTCTTTTTTTTTCAGAAGCTGTTTTATCCCCTTTCTCCCCCCCACAATTTGGGGTCTCTTCTCATTTGGTTATAGCGCATTTTTCCGGGGTCTTTGCCACCCTTTTAGTAGTTTATTTGCTCCTTCATATCCTCTTATCTGGACAAAATGACAAGGCGGAAAAAATCACCACAAACAAAAGAACAAGAGACAGTACCGAAGGCTAGGGACCTAATCAACACAGACATGGGTAATATGTCAGATCAAGAGTTCAGAATGACGATTCTGAACATTCTAGCCGGGCTCGAAAAAGGCATGGAAGATATTAGAGAAACCCTCTCTGGAGATATTAAAGCCCTTTCTGGAGAAATTAAAGAACTAAAATCTAACCAAGTTGAAATCAAAAAAGCTATTAATGAGGTGCAATCAAAAATGGAGGCTCTCACTGCTAGGATAAATGAGGCAGAAGAAAGAATTAGTGATATAGAAGACCAAATGACAGAGAATAAGGAAGCCGAGCAAAAGAGGGACAAACAGCTACTGGACCATGAGGGGAGAATTCGAGAGATAAGTGACACCATAAGACGAAACAACATTAGAATAATTGGGATTCCAGAAGAAGAAGAAACAGAGAGGGGAGCAGAAGGTCTATTGGAGAGAATCATTGGAGAGAATTTCCCTAATATGGCAAAGGGAACAAGCATCAAAATCCAGGAGATGCAGAGAACCCCCCTCAAAGTCAACAAGAATAGGTCCACACCCCGTCACCTAATAGTAAAATTGACAAGTCTTAGTGACAAAGACAAAATCCTGAAAGCAGCCCGAGAAAAGAAGTCTGTAACATACAATGGTAAAAATATTAGATTGGCGGCAGACTTATCCACAGAGACCTGGCAGGCCAGAAAGAGCTGGCATGATATATTCAGAGCACTCAACAAGAAAAACATGCAGCCAAGAATACTCTATCCAGCTAGGCTATCATTGAAAATAGAAGGAGAGATCAAAAGCTTCCAGGACAAACAAAAACTGAAAGAATTTGCAAACACCAAACCAGGTCTCCAGGAAATATTGAAAGGGGTCCTCTAAGCAAAGAGAGAGCCTAAAAGTAGTAGATCAGAAAGGTACAGAGACAATATACAGTAACAGTCACCTTACAGGCTACTAATGGCACTAAATTCATATCTCTCAATCCCTGAATGTTAATGGGCTAAATGCCCCAATCAAAAGACACAGGGTATCAGAATGGATAAAAAAACAAAACCCATCAGTATGTTGCCTACAAGAAACTCATTTTAGACGCGAAGACACCTCCAGATTTAAAGTGAGGGGGTGGAAAACAATTTACCATGCTAATGGGCATCAGAAGAAAGCTGGAGTGGCAATCCTTATATCAGATCAATTAGATTTTAAGCCAAAGACTATAATAAGAGATGAGGAAGGACACTATATCCTACTCAAAGGGTCTGTCCAACAAGAAGATCTAACCATTTTAAATATCTATGCCCCTAACGTGGGAGCAGCCAACTATATCAACCAATTAATAACAAAATCAAAGAAACACATCAATAATAATACAATAATAGTAGGGGACTTGAACACTCCCCTCACTGAAATGGACAGATCATCCAAGCAAAAGATCAACAAGGAAATAAAGGCCTTAAATGACACACTGGACCAGATGGACATCACAGATATATTCAGAACATTTCATCCCAAAGCAACAGAATACACATTCTTCTCTAGTGCACATGGAACCTTCTCCAGAATAGATCACATCCTGGGTCACAAATCAGGTCTCAACCGGTATCAAAAGATTAGGATCATTCCCTGCATATTTTCAGACCACAATGCTCTGAAGCTAGAACTCAATCACAAGAGGAAAGCTGGAAAGAACCCAAATACATGGAGACTAAACAGCATCCTTCTAAAGAATGAATGGGTTAACCAGGAAATTAAAGAAGAATTGAAAAAATTCATGGAAACAAATGATAATGAAAACACAACAGTTCAAAATCTGTGGGACACAGCAAAGGCAGTCCTGAGAGGAAAATATATAGCGGTACAAGCCTTTCTCAAGAAACAAGAAAGGTCTCAAGTACACAACCTGACCCTACACGTAAAGGAGCTGGAGAAAGAACAAGAAAGAAACCCTAAACCCAGCAGGAGAAGAGAAATCATAAAGATCAGAGCAGAAATCAACGAAATAGAAACCAAAAAAACAATAGAAAAAATCAATGAAACTAAGAGCTGGTTCTTTGAAAGAATCAATAAGATTGATAAACCCCTGGCCAGACTCATCAAAAAGAAAAGAGAAAGGACCCAAATCAATAAAATCATGAATGAAAGAGGAGAGATCACAACTAACACCAAAGAAATACAGACAATTATAAGAACATACTATGAGCAACTCTACGCCAACAAATTGGACAATCTGGAAGAAATGGATGCATTCCTAGAGACATATAAACTACCACAACTGAACCAGGAAGAAATAGAAAACCTGAACAGGCCCATAACCAGTAAGGAGATTGAAACAGTCATCAAAAATCTCCAAACAAACAAAAGCCCAGGGCCAGACGGCTTCCCAGGGGAATTCTACCAAACATTTAAAGAAGAACTCATTCCTATTCTCCTGAAACTGTTCCAAAAAATAGAAATGGAAGGAAAACTTCCAAACTCATTTTATGAGGCCAGCATCACCTTGATCCCAAAACCAGACAAGGATCCCACCAAAAAAGAGAACTACAGACCAATATCCTTGATGAACACAGACGCAAAAATTCTCGCCAAAATACTAGCCAATAGGATTCAACAGTACATTAAAAGGATTATTCACCACGATCAAGTGGGATTTATTCCAGGGCTGCAGCGTTGGTTAAACATCCGCAAATCAATCAATGTGATAGAACACATTAATAAAAGAAAGAACAAGAACCATATGATACTCTCAATAGATGCTGAAAAAGCATTTGACAAAGTACAGCATCCCTTCCTGATCAAAACTCTTCAAAGTGTGGGGATAGAGGGCACATACCTCAATATTATCAAAGCCATCTATGAAAAACCCACCGCAAATATCATTCTCAATGGAGAAAAACTGAAAGCTTTTCCGTTAAGGTCAGGAACACGGCAGGGATGTCCATTATCACCACTGCTATTCAACATAGTATTAGAAGTCCTAGCCTCAGCAATCAGACAACAAAAAGAAATTAAAGGCATCCAAATTGGTAAAGAAGAAGTCAAACTATCACTCTTCGCAGATGATATGATACTATATGTGGAAAACCCAAAAGACTCCACTCCAAAACTGCTAGAACTTGTTCAGGAATTCAGTAAAGTGTCAGGATATAAAATCAATGCACAGAAATCAGTTGCATTTCTGTACACCAACAACAAGACTGAAGAAAGAGAAATTAAGGAGTCAATCCCATTTACAATTGTACCCAAAACTATAAGATACCTAGGAATAAACCTAACCAAAGAGACTAAGAATCTATACACAGAAAATTATAAAGTACTCATGAAAGAAATTGAGGAAGACACAAAAAAATGGAAAAATGTTCCATGCTCCTGGATTGGAAGAATAAATATTGTGAAAATGTCTATGCTACCTAAAGCAATCTACACATTTAATGCAATCCCTATCAAAATACCATCCATTTTTTTCAAAGAAATGGAACAAATAATCCTAAAATTTATATGGAACCAGAAAAGACCTCGAATAGCCAAAGGAATATTGAAGAACAAAGCCAAAGTTGGTGGCATCACAATTCCGGACTTCAAGCTCTATTACAAAGCTGTCATCATCAAGACAGCATGGTACTGGCACAAAAACAGACACATAGACCAGTGGAACAGAATAGAGAGCCCAGAAATCGACCCTCAACTCTATGGTCAACTAATCTTCGACAAAGCAGGAAAGAATGTCCAATGGAAAAAAGACAGCCTCTTCAATAAATGGTGCTGGGAAAATTGGACAGCCACATGCAGAAAAATGAAATTGGACCACTTCCTTACACCACACACAAAAATAGACTCCAAATGGATGAAGGACCTCAATGTGAGAAAGGAATCCATCAAAATCCTTGAGGAGAATGCAGGCAGCAACCTCTTCGACCTCAGCCGTAGGAACATCTTCCTAGGAACAACGGCAAAGGCAAGGGAAGCAAGGGCAAAAATGAACTGTTGGGATTTCATCAAGATCAAAAGCTTTTGCACAGCAAAGGAAACAGTTCACAAAACCAAAAGACAACTGACAGAATGGGAGAAGATATTTGCAAACGACATATCAGATAAAGGGCTAGTATCCAAAATCTATAAGGAACTTAGCAAACTCAACACCCAAAGAACAAACAATCCAATCAAGAAATGGGCAGAGGACATGAACAGACATTTCTGCAGGGAAGACATCCGGATGGCCGACAGACACATGAGGGGGTGCTCCACGTCACTCGGCATCAGGGAAATACAAATCAAAACCACAATGAGATATCACCTCACACCAGTCAGAATGGCTAAAATGAACAAGTCAGGAAATGACAGATGCTGGAGAGGATGTGGAGAAAGGGGAACCCTCCTCCACTGTTGGTGGGAATGCAAGCTGGTCCAACCACTCTGGAAAACAGCATGGAGGTTCCTCAAAATGTTGAAAATAGAACTACCCTATGACCCAGCAATTGCACTACTGGGTATTTACCCTAAAGATACAAACATAGTGATCCGAAGGGGCACGTGTACCCGAATGTTTATAGCAGCAATGTCTACAATAGCCAAACTATGGAAAGAACCTAGATGTCCATCAACAGATGAATGGATCAAGAAGATGTGGTATATATACACAATGGAATACTATGCAGCCATCAAAAGAAATGAAATCATGCCATTTGCGACGACGTGGATGGAACTAGAGCGTATCATGCTTAGTGAAATAAGTCAATCGGAGAAAGACAACTATCATATGATCTCCCTGATATGAGGACATGGAGAAGCAACATGGGGGGGTAGGAGATAGGAGAAGAATAAATGAAACAAGATGGGATTGGGAGGGAGACAAACCATAAATGACTCTTAATCTCACAAAACAAACTGGGGGTTGCTGCGGGGAGGTGGGATTGGGGGAGGGGGAGCGGGCTATGGACATTGGGGAGGGGAAGCGAACCATAAGAGACTATGGACTCTGAAAAACAACCTGAGGGTTTTGAAGGGTCAGGGGTGGGAGGTTGGGGCAACCTGAGGGTTTTGAAGGGTCAGGGGTGGGAGGTTGGGGGAACAGGTGGTGGGTAATGGGGAGGGCACGTTTTGCATGGAGCACTGGGTGTTGTGCAAAAAGAATGAATACTGTTACGCTGAAAAAATAAATAAAATGAGAAAAAAAAAACTGTCTTTTGGAGTTTTTTTTTTATTAAGTCTGAACATTATCTCCATTTTGAGTGTTTAATTTATCACATACAATGTAATTACAGATAAAATTGGGCTTAAATGGTCTATCTTGCTTTCAAATTGTTTAATCTGTTTTTCCTTGTTTGTTTGTTTTTTTGTTTGTTTTCATTCCTTTCTGGCTTCTTCCACCAAACTGAATATTTACAACATTCTATTTAAAAATATTTTGGGATTTTTAGGTATCACTCATTTTTTAAAAACATATCATTGCCCATTCACTATTCATTCTTAATCTATTATAGTTTTTCCTGAATAGTATGATGGTGCTTCACATAGAGCCTTACAGCAGCAGATGTCTGCTTACCCACTACTGGGTTCTGTTGTATTGACAATATACATATTATTTCTCATAAACTTCATAACACATAGTGGTCCACTTGTCTTTAAACAGTGAATTTTCCTGCAGAATTTAAGAAATATAAAACTTAGTCTGTTTTTTTTTAATCAACATGTTTATAATATCCAGTGCTCTCTATCCCTTCATTTACATCAACATTTTTCTGTTATCATTTTCCTCTGAATTAAAGAACCCCATTTGGTACTCTCTATAACGAAAATGTGTACTGGTTGGGCATCATCTCAAATTTGTGGTGTATCAAAAAAATACCTTTATTTCATCATCACTTTTGAAAGAGGTATTTTCTGTACATAAAGAAATTCTGGGGGCGCCTGGGTGGCTCAGTGGTTTAAGCCGCTGCCTTCGGCTCAGGTCATGATCTCAGGGTCCTGGGATCGAGTCCCACATCGGGCTCTCTGCTCGGCAGGGAGCCTGCTTCCCTCTCACTCTCTCTGCCTGCCTCTCTGCCTACTTGTGATCTCTCTCTGTCAAATAAATAAATAAAATCTTAAAAAAAAAAAAGAAAAAGAAATTCTGGTTGGATAGGATTCTTTTTTCTTTACTTCACTTTAATGAGATTCCTCCATTTTTTCTGACTTAGATTATTTCACTGAGTATTACTAGATGTTTACATTCTTGTTCTTGTGGGTAATTGTCTGCTTTGGTTTTTGTTTGTTTGGTTGGTTTGTTTTGTTTTGTTGTTGTTTTCTTTTTGTTTTTGTTTTGTTTTTTGTTTTTGTTTTCCCTACTATGAAACGGTCCACGTATGATTTTGGTGAACTTTATCCACATTGGACTTTATTAAGCCTCTTGGACCTGTGTGATATTTTTTTCACTAATCTGGAAAAAAAAAAAAAACTTACTTATTCTAATATTTTTCCATCCCAGTGTCTCTCTTTCCTCTTCTGGGTCTAAAGTTGCACATATATATGATAATGGTATTGCCCTCAGGGGGTCAAGATTTTGCTCATTTTTTCACGTTTTTTTTTCTCCATCTCAGGTTCTCAAATCTTTTTTTTTAAAGATTTTATTTATTTATTTGACAGACAGAGATCACAAGTAGGCAGAGTGGCAGGCAGAGAGAGAGAGAGAGGAGGAAGCAGGCTCCCTGTTGAGCAGAGAGCCCGATGTGGGGCCCGATCCCAGGACCCTGAAATCATGACCTGAGCCGAAGGCAGAAGCTTTAACCCACTCAGCCACCCAGGCGCCCCTCAAATCTTCTTATTTGCAGTTTCCAATATGCTGTTCTGCCCACTTACTGATTTTTCCTCACATATTCCATTTTTCAGTGCTAGAATTTCAATTTCATTCTTATACTTTCAATTTTTCTGCTGATATCATGCTGTCTTGACTCATTACGTCTGTCTTTGGATTTACTTCAACAGGTATGAATATAATGTCTGTGTAGAAATAATTGTCTGCCAATTTCAATATCACCTTCATTTCTGGGCCAACTTACAGCCTTGTTCTCCTGGTTATATAATATATTGGCCCCAAGTTTTGGATATCATGTTTTTAAGAACCTAGATTTTTGTTTTCTGCCTTTAAAAGCTGTTGATATTTTTTTCTTGGATGTGAGTTCATTTCCACAGTGTTCTGAAACTTGCTTTTAGGCTTTGGCAGGGAGGTTTATATGGTCCTGACTTGGGGTTACTCAGTTGAATACTAGACATTGGAGAAGCTTTATCTCCACCCCTCTGTTTCTCTGAAGTCTCCTACCTTTACTATTTCTGCCCATCTTCCAGACCCCTCTAGACATTTCTTTCCACATGCAGCTAAGTATAAGGCCTAAGACTTAAGGCAACTCTAGGCAGGCCTGTGCAGCCCTCTGTCCATGACCCTGTGGCCCACAGGGGTTGCCCCAGTCTCAGGAGCCCTCTGCTTTACCCCTAAATCTCTGAAGGACTGCTTTTTCTGATTAGACACTTCTTTCCTGTGCTTCAGTCTGGAAATTACTTTGAGGCTTTTTGCCTTGATATCTTACTTGTCTTCCATTTCTCCAGGACCGTGTTATCCAATATCTAAAGAGAGTGGTTTCATATCATCTTTCTAGGTGCATCATTTTTTAAGGCAGAATGGCTAGTCTGGTCTTAGATACCTAATGATGGCCAGAGTCGTATATACTCCCTGTCAGTTTTTAATATCAGTGATATTTATGGTGGGCTATAAAAGGAAAGTGTAAAGGGAGGAACCTCTGTCTCATATTCTCTGGAAAGGCTAAGGCAGTATTTGCTGTTATTTCTACATAATATAACTCACTGGTGAAATCAGATAAGCTCAAAATTTCTTTTTAGAGAATTATTTATGACAAATTCAATTTCTTTAATAGACATAGAACTTTAACTAATTAAGAAACAAATTACAAAAGCCCTGAGATTTCTACAAAAGCTCTCAGACTTCCGCAACGCCTAATATTCATGGTTTCAAAACACTTTATACTGTGAAGGAAATGTTCTATCCTCAGATTAGCCACAGTTTATATGTGGGGACAAAGAAACTTAGACAAGCAAGGATGAAGGAAATATAACACCCATGCATCCTTTCTAACAGAACAAAACAAACTTGACATATTTCAGTAGCTTGAGAGAAGGGTGAAACTTTCAAATAAGTGCTTTTATTAAAAGGAGATTAAAAACCGACACAAGGAAAACTTGAACAAAATTGGACAGAAGGTGTGGAGCCCAGGTGGCTCAGTGGGTTAAGCCTCTACCTTAAGCTCAGGTCATGATCTTGGGTTCCTAGGATCGAGCCCCACATTGGGCTCCCTGCTCAGCAGGGAGCCTGCTTCCCCTTCTCTCTCCGCCTGCCTCTCTGCCGACTTATGATATCTGTCTGTAAAATAAATAAATAAAAAAATCTTTTAAAAAAATAAATAATTGCATATTTTAATATTCTTTTTAAATGTTAACTATTATATCTCAATATAGAGAACAGGTAACTTTTTCCCTCTAAATAAAGTATCCTTGAATACTACAACCAGAGATAAACACTTGTGTTATTTAAGTGAACTTATTCCAGTAAAAAAAAAATTATATATAGGGGTGCCTGGATGGCTCAATGGGTTAAAGCCTCTGCCTTCAGCTCAGGTCATGATCCCAAGGTCCTGGGATCGAGCCCCACCTCGGGCTCTCTGCTCCACGGGATCCTGCTTCTTCCTCTCTTTCTGCCTGCCTCTCTGCCTACTTGTGATCTCTGTCGGCAAATAAATAAATAAAATCTTTAAAAAATTTTATATATATATATTTTAAAGATTTTATTTATAAATAAATAAAAGATTTTATTTATAAATAGATAAAAGATTTTATTTATAAATAAATAAAATCTTTAAAAATTTATATATATATATATTTAAGATTTTATTTATTTATTAGAGAGAGAGAGAAATAGTGAGAGGGCATGAGTAGTGGGGAGAGAGAGAGAAGCAGGCTCCCCACTGAGCAGGGAGCCTGAAGTGGAGCTCAATCCCAGGACCCTGGAATCATGACCCAAGCCGAAGATGAATGCCCAACCGACAGAGCCACCCAGGGCCCAAGGAAAAAATAAAATAAAATATGGCTACACTGTCATGTTTAATGGCTGCCTAGTATTTTATTTTATGAACAAAATTTGCAAAACTAGCTCCAAATAGACATTTATATATTTCTGTTTCTGTTTGTGTGCGTTTGGAGAGAGAAAGAGAGAAGGAAGGAGGGAGAGAGAGACAGAGAGATCCATATGTGTTTAAATTTAGGCCTAAAACTATGTCAAACATGGAGTATATCAAACCATATCTTAAAGCTTTTGGAATGTTTGACTAAAATGTTTTGTTTTCCCCCAAGTCCAAATAGATTTAATAACAATAACAAAAAAATTGTGAAATATGGAGATGTTTTCCCCCTCATATTGGGTGCAATGTTTTTAGGGACTTTACTCAACTGAGATTAATGCAGAGAAGGAAGGATGAGGAGGGTGTTAAGAAGGTGAGTTGGACTATACTGTAAGTGGGTGGGTAGACCCAGATAGTGAGGAAAAGAGCTGGAGTGTCAGGTTGAAAGTTTAAGTTACAATCCATCCATGATAGACATAGCAGGCAGAATTAAAGACTGAACACAGGTTTTATTCAGTGAAGAAAACAGAGGAGGGTAGCATTTCCACATTCTTTCTTAGGCTGTGCATTGATTGAAATAGGTCAAGTCTACTTTAAAATATTACACATAGACAAAGAGTAGAAGATTTTTTTATTTAGGTTCAATGCTCACTGCTTTCTGGCTTTTATTTGCAGGGAAATACTTCAATGTCCTCTTTCCTTCAGTTTGGTACAATTAATTCTGTTATGTTCAGCCAAATTCAAAAGGTAAAATTTTCTGTAACTGCAGCCTGTGTTCTAAATCTCATCTTCAGGTAGCAAATAGCTTTCTTTTACAACTTTCTGGACTTGTATATCCTAGTGCTATATATCCTGTTGATCTTGCAAACACACGGGAGGCTTTATATTTCTTGCCAGTAAATTATAAGTAAATCGTATAGACTAGCACTATACCTTGAAGCTGTAAGTCTTTGTTAAATGACCCTGTAAAACAACATTAACTTAAATGTACTATAAATTTAAACTGTTTCTTTTCTGTTGGGTTTATAGCAAGATTACTGTAAACAATTTCTATGCAGACCTTGAGCTTTTGGGCTGATTTATACATTGTTGTTTATGCATTGTGTCTCCTCTATATGTTACATTCTTACTCTTTCTCAGGCTTGTTTCACTACTGCAGTATATGAAAAATAAGAAAACTTATCCAGATGTTGGCAGTTGAAAATTATTTTTTTTAATTTGCTTCTAGAGACATTAGTTCACTTTATGATTCAGTTCATTTTAAAATATACATATGAGAATTGAAGAAAAAACTGTAGGCACTCAGCATACCTAGAATCATCTTTCCTGGTCTTCTTTTTTTCTAAAATTGATCACAAAAATCACTTTTATTCCCATTGTGTTGAAAATTGTTTTTTTAAACTTAGTTTGAGCATTTGCTATCAAGTAAAGCTATCATAAATGTTAAACAAACTGGATAAGATGAGAAACTGAATGATAAGCATGTGTAAACCCTACACTAATACTCTTCAAAGGGGGAAGCACCAACAAAGAGAGCCTTCTGTCCCTCCAGGCACAAACTCCAGGTCTTAAACTACAGCTGGGTCTCCCATCGCCCAGAAGTGATGAGATGGCATCACAAATAAACAAGATACCTTTATTGGAAGAGTCTGGTATAAAAGTAATCAAGAAAAAATGATAAGGTCCAAGATACCAGATCCAGAAGAAATAGATAAAAATAATAAAATGAGTATTTTGCCTCAATATATTGTATTTTTAAAATAAGAGCTGTTTGTGAAGTGGTTTTTATAAGAATTAAGTTAATTTCCTTTCATTTTAAAGTATTCAAAGAGGTAGTTACATATTATAGAATGGATTTCTGATATGGAGGGAGATAAAAGTCTGTCTCATCTATGACTAAACCAGGGCTGAAGAGTAAGAAAGCAATGCAACCTTCGAGATCTGGTTTGTGTCATGGTATGCTCTTAATTGAATGTTAATTGAATGTTGACTGCATTCTTAATTGAACATTGCGACCTTAATTGTACTCTGCAGTTCATTTACCCACCCTTGATAAAATTCATTTTGTCTTCTTATAGCCTTTTCAAAACTTCATTACACTCTTCATACCCAACACTTGCCTTTTACTCATGAGCCCATGACCTTGTCTCCTAACTCATTAAGAATATTGAAATTGATAAGTGAGCATCATATGGCTCCATCTTACAAGACGTGAGGATGACTCAGTTTTTACTATTAGCATTATTTAGTGTCAGTGTCATTTTCTGTCACTGTTATTAAGAGAGTATTATTTCCTGACATCTTATATACCTGAGGAAACCCATGAGGGAAGAGGATTGCTTCAAAAACAAGGAACTTCTCCGCAGACTAACTTGCATTCCCAGAACATAAGTTACACATTCTCTCCTTGACATGATCTGACTATGAGGTAGAGTTGCCATATCAATATACCAGGTTTCTATTCTTGGTTCAATAGCTTATTTAGAAGAATCATGCCTCTTCAGGAAACTGCTTTGAAAGCTGGAGAATGATATGAAGAAGATTTGACTGAATGGCTCAAGATTCCATCTGATGATACTAACTTATTAGTTGGGTGGCAGGTTGACCAGAAACCACACATATCTCTGACTATTCTAACAAATTCTTGCTCCGAGTGGGACATGACCCCTATTAGGAATATAGCAAGGTGTACATGACCTGTCTTCCAGGATGACGGGTATATATTCATCAGAAGTCTACATCAGGGCACCTGGGTGGCTCATTTGGTTAAACCAACTGCCTTCGGCTCAGGACATGATCCTAGAGTCTTGGGATCAAGTCCCACATTGGGCCCCCTGCTTGGCAGGAAGTCTGCTTCTCCCTCTGACCTCTCCCCTCTCATGCTCTCTCTCTCTCAGAAAAATAAATAAAATCTTTAAAAAAAGTTTACATCAAACATGACCTTGTTGGATTTGTATATGAAGAGAATAGTTAAAATCAATGCATCATATAACATTTCCAAAAAAATAGACAGTATAAAGAAGATAATAAGTATAGCAAAAACAAAATTTAAATATATATAGAAACATAAATCATAAAACAAATACAAAAGACTAATATTTGAATCTTAGCTATCAAGATTAATAGTTTAGATTTCTCTATGAAAAGACAAAAGTGAGCTCAGTGAATGGAAAGGCAGTAGAAAATGCTAGAAAGATATAAAATGAGATGACAAAAGAGCCTTCAATTAATTTGTAATAACATATGCCAAAGTAAATTTTAAATAGATTGCAGAGTTGAATGTTTACAAAAAAAGAAAGAAACTACTATATTTCATCAATTCTGGTATCAGTATATTTCAACATTTTAGTATCTTTGAATAGGGTTGTATTTTACAATGAATGGCATATCATAATTTTATTTCTTAATGGTGCATAAAATAATTGTGTATCTTATAATTGAGATGTCTGATTTTGATGAAAAATGGTACTTACCAAAAAAAAAAAAAAAAAGGAAATTACTTATCTGATCTTGAGTGGGAAAATAATTTCTAAACAATTTGACAATTACTCCAAAAGCATAACTGAGGGGTGCCTGGGGGTCGCAGTTGGGTAAGCAACCAACTTGTCTTTTTGGATGGTCGTGATCTCAGGGTTCTGAGATCAAGCCCTGAGTCAGGCTCCATGCCTAGCTCAGGAGTCTGCTTGAGGTTCTCTCCCTCCCCATGCCCTTCCAACTCATGTGCTCGCTATCTCTTCAATAAATCTTTTTTTTTTTTTAACATAACAACTGACCCAAATGTATAAAGAAAAATTTCACTGAATTAAAAAATGGCAAGAATCGTATTAAAAATGAAACAATAAACTGCAATGTAAGTGATATATATGTGTTACTATGCAAATTTTTTTCATTGAACATAACTTTACACTTAAAATTTTGAAAGCCAGAATAGAGAATTCCAGTATGCTCTTCACACAGATTCTTCAAATGGTAACATTTTCCCATATTTGTTTTAGACTTATCTCTTCCAGTAGAAAGATGAATATATATATTATGCATACACACATCCTTTGCAAATAAATTGCAGAGATAATGTTCCTTAATCCATAAATACTTCAATGCATATTTCCTAATAATAAGGACATTTTCCTACATATTCACAATACAATTATAAAATAAGAAAATTGCATTGATATAAAACTATTAATTTACATACATTTAAATTTTAATAATTGTCCCAATAATTTTATTTATAGGAAAGAAAATCCCAGGCTATGAGTTGCACTTAGTTCTCATACTTACATTTTCTTTAATCTAGAAATCTTCTTTTACTTTATCTTTAGTGACCTTAAGCTTTTGATGGGTATGGGCAAGTTATTTTCTAAAATGTGCCTTAATTTGAACTTGTCTCAGATTTCCTTACCATTAAATACACTTTATTCATTTTTGCCAAAAATACCCCAGAAGTGGTGCTGTGATAATCTCATGGCCTCAAAACAGAAGACAGAGAATGTCAATTTGTTCCAGTACTGATGATGCCAGTACTTTGCTCAAACTTGTGTCTGCCATATTTCTCCAAAATAAAAATTATTTGTATAGTAAATATCTATGTGTAGATACTTTGTGAATATGTATATCATATTACTTTTTTTTTAAGAGTTGATTTATTTATTTGATAGCGATCATAAGTAGGCAGAGAGGCAGGCGGGTAGGGGTGGGGGGAAGCAGGCTCCCACTGAGCAGAGAGCCTGACATGGGGCTCGATCCCAGGACCCTGAGATTATGACCTGACCAAAGGCAGAGACTTATCCCACTGAGCCACTCAGTCACCACTGTACATATCCTATTACTAATCAAACTTTCCCTCACTCAGTTTTACCACCTGCTATTGTGTCTTGCATAAAACAATTAATAGTATAATGGCCACCAGGATTTAGTTCCCTAATTCTGCCAATTCTTTCTGTAAATAGTAGTTGGAATTCCACTATTAAAAAAAAAAAGCCCTCCACCATTTACTCGTACACGTATGGGCACAGAATCTTATTTTATTTCATAGGCAATAATCGGTTAGTATTATTTATTCTGATGTGCAAATTGTCCCAGAATTATCCAATGGAAGTCCTATAAATCTATCTCTGGGGTGTGTGTGTATGTGTGTGTGTGTGTGTGTGTGTGTGTGTGTGTGTGTGTGTGTGTGTTGTCATGATCCTTTATTCCCCAAGCATTTCCCTTACTTTCTGGCACAGAGAGATGTGGTACACCCATCTTACATTTTCACTCACCAGCTTTGGCACCAGCCCTTTCTCCAAACAGTTTTGTTGGGTTATGGGGACCAAGTTTACTTATTGCTACTGTAGTATCATTCTTCTAGTCCTTCTCAGAAAACAGAACTAAGATGATGACAGATGATAGGTGATAGATGATAGATAGATGGATGATAGATAATATATTTAGACACATAGCTTATGATATAGTTATATCTAATACATATCTATGCCTTTATCTATAGTAAAAGTAAATGTAGTTATGTACATATACAATTATCAATCTATACATCTATAACCATATCTATATATCTAGATATATTTAACCTTATATAAAATTATATCTGTATCTGTTTACCCATCCATCTATGTAAAACTATGAGTTCCTGTCAGTGTCTTCGACTTCGATGCAACCTCAAGGGATTCTTTTCACATTTATAGTTGCCTTTTTTCACAGGGAGAAACCTGGTTCCCAAAACCCACGATACATTTACATATTTGCTCAGTCCTAGAATGTGCAAAAGTCACTCCAAAGTAGCTAATATCTCTGCAAGAATATAAAGGAAGAAATGAGTCAATAGTTATTACTATTTTCTGTTTGTTTAAGCCTGAGGGTGTAGAGGCAACATATTTTGTGCAAATGTTACTTGAGTTAGAACTTGCTTCTCCACTCAGTGTGGCAATGCTATTCATTTTAAATAGTTTAAGTACATTTGTTTCTGTTTCAGGTTGGAGTTTTTTCCCATCCTTGTAGGCTGTGGGGTGTGTGTGTGTAAGATATGAAACATTAACACAATTTCCAAAGTCAACTATTCAAGAAAATACAGTCAGAGAAATTAATCTCCACCCATTAACAGTGTTCTTGCAGGAGGAAGGACATTCTTGTTCAACAGCCTACACAGCAACATGGGACCAGATCTCTGCAATTTTTACTCAACACTTTGCCTACTCCTTAGAGCATTGATAAACTTCTAATTCTGCATCTGTTTCATTGAGTAGGATCATTGAAAGTCCCCACAAGGCTGCAAAGGGTGAACTCTTAATGCCTAAGATAATGGATGTAGAGAAAGAGGACTCAAGCAGGCACAGTGTGTCTATGAGAATTACAAGTGTCCCCTTCATTTCCTGGGGAATCTCTCTCAGAGGCAAAAGCGGCACTGTAGGTTAACCAATGCATATACTTTTCCTGGGACTTTCCTCGTTTTAGCACTTAAAGTTGTAGGAAATTCTTGAGTCCAGATAACCTGCGGTGGTTGGCACCACGAACTTTGCCTTCAGATTATGAGCCATCCAGTGATACATGATGAACCCTGCCTTCAGGAAACCCCAGGCAAAAGTTTCTAGTGAGGTCTTATATATATCCCACTGGTCTTATAGCAAAGCTAGGCTGGATAACCTGGTGTACACAGGTGTAAAACCCCAATCAATACATTTCTGAAAAATGTAGAGATACTAACCTTGGGTGCCTCCAGGGAAGTTTCAAACTTTAAACAGCACATTAAAATTCACTAGCCAACCCAGCTCATTCTTATCTTGGGCAAAGGTCAGTACCAGACTTCCAGGCATTGCAGAAAAAAGCACAGAACTGTCCCACTTCAGCTGTAAGATTGCCTGATCTTTTGCACCATTAAACTCTTCCCAGAATCTCAGAAATGTAGAGCTGTAGAGAGACCTTTAGAATCATCAGCCTGTGGTAGCAGTATCCTAAGATGATCTTCAAGATTCCCACCTCCCAGTATACATATCACATATAATCACCTCTCCTTGTGGACAGAGCAAGGCACTATGATGGGACATCACTCCCATTGTCTGAGGATGTTAATCATTTGGCTTTGAGTTAATCAGAAGGGAGACTGTTCTGGTTGGGTCCAGCCTAATCAGCTGAGCTTTTTGAAGGAATATAAAAGGTCAGAAAGACATCCTCCTACTATCTTTGAATGGAAGCTAACAGCCGTGTTGTGAAACAAGGGATCTGTGTGGCAAGGACCTGTGGGTAGCCACTAGCAGTTGAGTGATGTCCCTGGTTGACTCAGTCCTGCTGCTGCAACAGAATGATTCTGCCAAAGACCAAAATGCCTAGATGCTGAAGAGCCCGGTGCCTTTGCTTCTACATGCTGACATCTCAAAGATGGCATCAACTTGCAGAGCTGAACACATTCTTCATTCTTTAAAATCCAAGTAGTTGTTGTTGGTGCTCAAAAGTCAGTTTATTCATGAATAAGATGACTGGCCAAGGGCTGGAAATACATTTCAACAGATCACTCTCAGTGGACTATGGGATAGACGGAGGATTACACAACAGCCTGAAAAGGTTGTGATCTTTACGCCTCATCCAGAGACATCACTAGCACATGAAGAGGATTTAAATTGTATTGAAAGCATTGTTTACCCATCACTAATGACCGAGCTGAATATCCCTTCCTTTGTTTTTATAGCAATCTTCTAAGTGAATGGACATGAGTTTGGTAAATGGGTTTAACCTTTCTCAGATAGAGAAATAAGAGGATTTTCATTTAATCTCTCTTCTAAAAAGCTAATGTTTAAATAAAACCTTTTGAGCTGTTGGGATTTTATGTACAATGCATCGTACATTACAATACTTATAACTTTAATCATATATTTACAAAGGAGATTATTACCATACCAGAAGCTCCTAAACAGATAGGGGTCAAAACTATTATTGTGTTCAGGGCAAGGACATATATTTCCCTGACAAAATTCATTATTACTTAGTCTTTTAGTGTTGAAATTGTCAAATACATAATTTTCTACCCTAAATTCAATTTTGTCAAGAAAACAATTATTGTAAGCATAAATATTTAATACCAATATGCAAAATGGCATAGAATAAAACTCTAATCTATTTAAAATTTATGAAAACTATAAATGTCTAATACTACTTCAGGCCTTAGTTCAAAGAATCAGGGAATGGAAAGAAGATAAGAAGATTCCTAATACTCAGCCCCAGTGCAGCAATCCCTTCCTTCCTTCCATTATGACAATAATTCTCATGCAGTTTCCTTTTCTCTTCTTCCCCTTCATCCTCACCCTCTACCTCACTGAGAAACCTTAGTCCCCTTTTTTTCCAAGTCAGCTCACCCCCTGATGCTCCCATTCTAAATTACCTTCTTCTCTTTTTTTATTCTAGTTTCTATCCTTCTTTTAGAATAGAATGGAGTCAATCATACCATATTTTATTCACAAGTCTCTCTTGTTTACTCTGCGTTCCCCACTCAGTGGTTGATCTTAAGAGGAAAGGACACATTTCCATGACTTTAGGCGTCCTCCAACTGTGGCCTTCAGGTTGGATGCTTATAGTTCAGCTTTCTTCTTGGAAGACACCTTGAATCTCTGATTCTCCTCAGATGTGTCCTGGACCATGGTTCCAATATTTTCCTTTCTTAAATGGCTTTTATCATTGGTCACTGGAATCTTAACTCCCTGTGCCAGTATTTTAACCTACTTGGACATTTTGTTGGAGGTGGGGCATCAATATTGGAGTGTACTTTACTCTGAGCACAACAGGGGCACTTATGAGATCAAACTTGTCAATCATTTTGACCCTGGCTAACCTATCTTTACAAGTTAAATGAGTGCATCAGATTGATAATCTGAGTGGGTGGGGAGGGTGTGCCTAAACTTGAGAGAAGAGAGTCATTGTTCTCAACCAGAATAGCCATGATTCCATAGGAGATTCTAAGGGAAAGAGGAATGCCATCCAAAACAATGAGACCTGAATGTTTTCAGATTTCTTGCTACCTAAGATAATGACAACTAAAGCTGGTGACAGCTGCTGCTCTTTATTAGTCTTTGTCATCGAAATCTTGCTGGTTTTCTGATTCTTGGCTATATGGGTAATGTCACTGATGTCAAACATCTGTGCATGGTCTAGCTTAGTTGCATAAAGGTTTTCTCAACAGAGTTCAGGGCTGTTGGCCAACCAGGCATTCTGCTTTTTCTACAGGACACAGGTTTGGAGATAATAGAATTTAATCCCTTCATTGGGAGAATCAACTTCAATTCAAGACTAGGTGCTGGGAAAGAGAATTTGCAGCTACAGTGTTCATAGCATTATAGAAATGAGTGTCCTCACCAATATACATCATGTGCTTGGTTTTTAATTCAATGTTAAATGGGTGCTCATTCAAAAGTCAAGTTGTGTACTCATATGTGTGTCCGAGGCTGTAACTATTGCATTGTAAATATTATTTTTATTACTAAAGATAGTCTTATGAAAGAGCAGACCCTTAGGTCAAACAGCAACATATTGTTTTGGCAACTTCTTGAGCAAGCTGTGAATAGTAACAGTGGCAGTTGACTCACTGACCTTTCTGAGAATACAACACAAGCAATGGTGTCCACATGTTTGAATTTCTAACAACAGAAGTAGTTAGGCTAGTGCCATTGATGCCATTGGTAGCTGTGATCATTGCCAGAATAGTAGTCAAAAATAATATTTCTTATCAAAACCGCTCAGTGTAGAACTTTGACCTGCCTCTTTCATCACCGGGAAAAGCCAATCAATGTTCCATGTCTAACTGGATAGCAACAGCATCATATCTAAATAAAATCAGATTTTCAACAATAAGAGTGCAGGCCACTTGCCTGGGTCTGTAACAGCTTAATCATCTGCAGTCTTGTCAGTCAATCTTTCAGTGTCTGTAAGAACACAGAGCTTAGGTAGTCCTGTGCCCCTGGTCCCCTACCTGCTCTGGCTACACTTCACTCAGTGGAGTAGAGTGGCAAGACCAGGTGGTCCTCTGGTATGCTTGAAATGGTTTCTGCCCCACTGGAGAACTGAAGAAATGGGTCTGTATTCAAGAGGATGAGACCACTCGGAAAAGGTTATCTACATACTATATCTCTTTTATAATGTACTTGATTTCTGTCTTTCCACTTAATTCATGTTTTTATGTTTCTTTACTAAATCTTGCCTGTTTTGCTTTGGTTTTAATGTTTATAATCTGTTTTACATTTTGTTAAGTACAGGGAACTGGAAATTAAAGAAGCTGCTTAAAATTTACGCACTCACTTAACTTGACAAATATGCAAAATATTATAAATGTTTTCATAATTATTCAAATATAGAATCTTTTAACATGTTTATCTTTATTTTTTTAATATTTTATTTATTTATTTGATATACAGAGATCACAAGTAGTCAGAGAGGCAGGCAGAGAGAGAGAGGAGGAAGCAGGTTCCCCGCCAAGCAGAGAGCCCGATGTGGGGCTCGATCCCAGGACCCTGAGACCATGACCTGAGTCGAAGGCAGAGGCTTTAACCCACTGAGCCACCCAGGCACCCCAACATGTTTATCTTTAAATGGAGGGAATCTATGCTTTTTACTTCTCCCTCTCACTGTATTTTTAATCATCTTTTCATTCTCATCTTACCTCCTCATCCTTTCTCGTAACTTTCTCAAGACATTGTATATTCTGACACAAAAGATGTAAAATATAGGCTGATTTTTCAGCCAAACTCTGTCTTCCATGATTGGATTTACTGAAATTTCTGTTCTGCTCTGCACTGCCTTTGATGTTGATTTGATTTTATCTGGTGTGATTTTACTTGGGTTGCAGTCTCTGTTTTCCACAATTTTTACCTTAGCTAAATATATGTGACTGCTCATTTGATCTCACTAACAAGAACAGCATTACAATATCATTTTATTTTTTAAGGTAAATGCAGTATCTAAAGTGAAAAATGTATTTAACTTTTAATGTTCAAAGATAGCATCCATACTTTTTTAGCAATTAGTACAAAAATTGATCTGCACGCCGTCAGTAAAAGCTAATGTGACTGGAGAATACCATTATATTGATATACACTGATGATGGAAATACTGGTCATGGGTGTTGAAGCACTGAGTTCAAAACCTCTGAGGGTTGTGGGCAGCAAAGCATTCTTCATACATAGAGACATCTTAAGTCATGAGGAAGGCTGGGATGTCCAGCTTCCTAAAACAAAATATCCCATTCATGTCTGCTTAGATGTCCCCAAAGGCTAGCTGATCAAATCCTAGAATTTCCCTTGAGCCACAGCACTGATGCTTATGCCATGTTTGTCAGAAAAATAAATTAATGCATGAATTAATAGACCAAAAATAAGATTAAAAGAGAAAACAAAAGAGAAGAATATAGTCACACGAGCTCAGTAGCTTCTTCATCTCTATTCATGTCCATATATCCATGGGATTTCCCCATTCACAAAATAGAATCAATGCCCCTCAGATTACCAAGGCTTGTATAGCTGTGGGTAACATTAGGTGCTTAGATGTTCACTTTATAATCATAGCACTTTACATTATATAACATTTCAAAGTTTTCGTAGTGCTTTACAAAATGCATTATCTCATTGAAATTCATTTTCTAGGAACAACTTCCATATTGCCCAGATGAGTGTCAATACATTTTAACAAAATTTTAAAATGAAAACAGTCATGTTGTGTGATGTTGTGTGATGAATACAATTCTGCTCACAACTTTTTTTTTTGTTTTAATGGTTAGAAGACTCATTGTTTTTGTGTTTAAATTTGTAAGCAGGGAAATGATATCTAAAAAAAATCACTTAGTGGATAAATGAGATATTGCTCTGCTTAAATCTATTCTTGGTTGTTTCAAATAAAGGACAACTTTCCTCCTTGTTCAGGAAACAGTAAAAGCTGGTTGAGCCTGGAAAATCAGATGATGCTTTTAAACCCTGGGGTCACTTTGGAGATTAGGATTTGAACACAGTGGTGTCATTTCTGGTGGGGTGAGTGTTGGCAGGGATGACCCATCCTAATGCAGGTAATAAGGGGTATGTTGACTGTAGAGAATTCAGCAACAACAATAAAATGAACCCAAAGTCAGTCTCTGACTGACTATCATCTAAATTGTGCGCCTATCATCTAAATTGTGTCAGTAGTAAAATGCAGACTTTAACCTCCAACTTTTACCCTACCCCACAGCAGACCTAAAGCTGAATCAGGGAAGTTCAAACTAAAACTTCTAAAATAGAGGAGATCAAACTTGGAAGTCTTTGTAGAGAGTTCAGCCTACTCCCACCCTACAGAAGTGCCAAGTCCCTAAAGGCGTAAGTTTTCCAGTCATATCAACGCTGATTTCCAGTGTGTATCATAATACATACCATGCGTCAGGAGAATGTATGAGGACTTAATGTTCACCTAGATAATTGACTGATTATCCTAATAATAAACATATTAAGTTATGACAGCTAATTTTTCTCAAAGAATAAAGTGATGTTATTTCAAATGTCATGTTTTGAATATTTGAGTTTCAATCCCCTTATTAATCACCCACAGTAAACTGACTCATTACAGGTATTAATTTGATCCTGTCTTCTGCTGTCAGATTATCAATGCTCCAAACATAAAGTGTGTCATTATAGAACTTATTGTCAGTATCAACTTTCTGCAAAGATTATGAAGATTTGGTTTGATAAAAGGAAAGTAAGTCCAGAAGGATGGGGAATAATTATCTGAAGTGATTAAAATAAACAGTCTTTTTAGCTGGAAATAAAACCACATCAATATTCAGACTAACTTTTAGAGATGATGGGTTCATGTAGGGGTGCTTCCTTAGCCCAGAAGCTGCTGACGTATTGGAAGACAAATGTGGGTGACTTCGGTTCTGCAGAGTCTATGGCAGGACCTGACTCCCCAGCACCTCCTCCGTTCCCTGCAGTGTCTGCCATTCACTAGCTTAAAAGAGGCAGAAAACTCAGAGCCTTTTCAGATGTCTTTGAAATCAAGGGTAATGTTCTCTGATTTATTTTCCTTTTTTCCTCTGAAATGGCATTCAAAAGCTGTAGGAATTAAGTAGTGCATTATTTCACCTGGTGAATTTTAGAATATGTGGAATTAATCTCCTTTTAAAGCATGGTTTCAGTGTGTGTAACTGGTCTACTTAGCTCAAACTTTAAGTACCCAAGAATGGAAATGAATTACTGATGACAAAGCAATTATTCCAACTCTTGTAGTTCACAGTTAAGCTGGAATAAAAGCAATTCCATTGCAATGAAATAAATCAGTCAGTCCATAAGAGACACGGAGAAAATCTGGGTGGAAACTCCTTTTGTATTTGTATTTTTTACTAGCATGAATTCAGCTTCCTTCTTATTGTTCAAAGAAGACAAGAACTAAGGGAAAAGGAAACTAGCATTCACTGAATCTCACTATGTTCCAGGCTTTTTTGTCATATGGAGCTTATCATGGGCTCTTGAAACAGAGACACAGGTCTTCTTTAAGGAGAGTGTACTTATTTTGAGTGCTTGAGCAAATCCTAACCAACACCTCTTGATAGTCTACCTGAATGCTGGTATCCTAGCATCAGGAAGTAGACATGTTCCAGGTATCCAGAAAATCAATCCAAACATTCTCTTCACTAAGATAAGGTTAGAGGGTGTGACCACCCTGTGTTCCCTGAAGAAGAATGATGTAACTTTCAGAGCTACATTGCAAACCCCAGCAAAGTCTGCCCTAGAGGGAAGTCTACCTACTTTTCCTACTCTTGGTTCATTTTGATGTTAAATTATATGGCTCCATCTAATCCTCTGGAAGAGAGGTTAGGGTGTCAGAGTTCCTGTTATAACATTCATATATGGCAACATTGGCTTGTACACATGGGAAGGAGGGGTGAAGTGGCTCAGACAACCTAGCTTAATTGCACATGCTCTAACAACATGGTGAGAAAGAACAATAGATTTTTCATCTGTATGCTTGAAACATAGGGAGATGTAATCTACTCACTTAGCAGCCCTAGAGACCACCAATGAGGATGGCCCAGCAGTTCCTTGAGGACTATCAGTCCATAGATATCCTGTTCATGTGGTACTTGGGAGCTCCATTGACAGAGCATCAGACTCTTGATTTCAGCTCAAGTCATGATCTCGGGGTTGTGAGGTCAAGCCCTGTGTCAGGCTTTACACTCAGAACAGAGTCTACTCGATATTCTCTCCCTCTCGTTCCACCGCTCCCCACCCTCACATGTGCATGATATGCTCTTTCTCTCTTTCTCTTCCTTTCTCAAAAAATAATGTCATGTTTATTCTGGGAGTTGGCCAAACCTCTCCTTACAAGCACTGGAGAATCTTAGTATTGTACCTAGGCTTTAGGGAACATCTCAGGGTTGGAGAAGGCATTGAGAAATTTCTAATATAATAGAGAAATGAAAGCATTTGTATTTATTAGGAATCCTGGTTCTTCTTTCCATGCAATAGAATGACACGGGGACCAGACTGACTGATCCCAGCCATAACTATAACTGATTACTGGTTAGTTCCATCCAAAGCAGACCCTGTTCTAATCAAGCACAAACATCACACAGAGGTGGTCAGTATATTTGGGATTCATTTACATGGGATTATGTATGTGATCCATTTATATTCATACTCCAAATATTATTGTTCATTTCTGGCTACATTTAAGTGTAAATTTCTCCCAGAATCCCATTTCCAAATATTGCTAAAAATTTCTAGAATGATTTAAGTGGCCTATGGGACTCTTACTTAGGTAAGTTTTATTTATATTTATGGATGCTTTCAGGGGGAACTAGGTGAATACAGTTTGTTTTTTATTTTTGTTTTTGTTTTTTTTTTAGGTTTCTTTTTTTTTTAAACTTGTTATAACACTTTTATTTTCTTTTGTATTTTTTTAATTTATTTATTTTTTTCAGTGTAACAGTATTCATTATTTTTGCACAACACCCAGTGCTCCATGCAATACATGCCCTCCCTATTACCCACCACCTGGTTCCCCCAACCTCCCACCCCCGCCCCTTCAAAACCCTCAGGTTGTTTTTCAGAGTCCATAGTCTCTTATGGTTTGCCTCCCCTTCCATTTTTTTTTTTTTATAAACATATAATGTATTTTTATCCCCAGGGGTACAGGTCTGTGAATCGCCAGGTTTACACACTTCACAGCACTCACAATAGCACACACCCTCCCCAATGTCCATAACCCCCTCCCCCTCTCCCAACCCCACCTCCCCCCAGCAACCCACAGTTTGTTTTGTGACATTAAGAGTAAGTAAATTATACTTCAAGAAAGCTATTTAAAATATAATAAAAGCAAAGACTATTAAATGCCAAATGAAAAATCACCCATCCTAGTTCAGCATCCCAAGGATGATCACACTGCAAAAAATTTTATGTGAACCTTTATAGAAGTTTATTGCAATATGCATGAAAATTTTCATGTTTTTTTTTTAAAGAACTATCTTGAAATAGGCCAGAGCACTTGTTCTTCTTTTTTTTTTTTTAAAGATTTTATTTATTTATTTGACAGAGAGAGACCACAAGTAGACAGAGAGGCAGGCAGAGAGAGAGAGAGAAGGAAGCAGGCTCCCCGCGGAGCAGAGAGCCCGATGTGGGACTCGATCCCAGGACCCTGAGATCATGACCTGAGCCGAAGGCAGCGGCTTAACCCACTGAGCCACCCAGGTGCCCCTCATGTTTTTTTTTTAAATAAATAATCTTGAGTTAAAAAAAAGAGAAAGAAACCCAAAATATCCAACACAGCATTGAGGGAAAAGAACAAAATTGGTAGACTGAGAATACCCAACTTTAAGTTTCACCGGAAAGCCACAGTACTCAAGACAGTATGGCATTAGTGAAAGACTAGACAAATGAATCAATGGAACAGAATAGAAAGCCCAGACAGAGACCAACACCATATATTCAACAGATCTTAGATAAGTGGAGCAAAATCTGTTCTATAAATCAAATAAAGTTTTTTCAACAAATGGTCTGGAAAAGGTGGACAGCCACATACAAATAAATTCATTTAGACACAGACTTTACACCTTCAAAAAATTGGCTTGAAGTATATTATCTAAATGTAAAATGGAAAATTATAAATCTTCTAGAAGATACTATAGGAGAAAATCTAGATGACCTTAGGTATGCTGTTACCTTTTCATATACAACACCAAAGACACAAATCATGAAAGAGATAGTTGATAAGCTGTGCAGAGAGAGTTAATTATCATACGGTTTCACTTACAGGTGGAGCATAAGGAGTAACATGGAGAACACTGGGAGAAGGAGAGGAGAAGGGAGTTGAGGGAAATCGGAGGGAGATGCAAACCATGAGAGACTGTGGACTCTGAGAAACAAACTGAGGGTTTTGGAGGGGAAGTGGGTGGCGGGTTGGGTGAGCCTGGTGGTGGGTATTATGGAGGGCACATATTGCATGGAACACTGGGTGTGGTGCATAAACAATGAATTTTGGGACACTGAAAAAAATAAAAGATAATAATAAAATTCAAAATAAATGAATAAATTAACTAACTAACTAACTAAAAATCTCTGCTCTGCAAAAGACAGTGTCAAGAGAATGAAAAGACCTGCTGCAGACTGGGAGAACATATTTGCAAAAGACACATCTGATAAAGAACTGCTAGAGAAATACATAAAGAATTCTTAAAACTCAATAATAATAAAACAGGGGTGCCTGGGTGGCTCAGTGGATTAAGCCGCTGCCTTCAGCTCAGGTCATGATCTCAGGGTCCTGGGATCGAGCCCCGTGTCGGGCTCTCTGCTCCACAGGGAGCCTGCTTCCTCCTACCTCTCTGCTTACCTCTCTGCCTACTTGTGATCTCTCTCTCTGTCAAACAAATAAAATAAAATCTTTAAAAAATAATAATAATAAAATAATAATAATAATAAAACAAACAACTTGATTCAACAGTGGCCCAAACTCCTTAAGAGACACTTCACTGGAGAAGATATACAGATGGCAAATAAGCATATGAAAAAATGCTCTGCAAGATAAGCCATCAGGAAAATGAAGATTAAAAACAACAAGATGCCAGGACATACCTATTAAAATGGCCAAAATTTGGAACACTGATAACACCAAATGCTGGTAAGGATGTGGAGCAACATGAACTCTAATTTATTGCTGGTGAGAATGAAAAATGGTACAGCCATTTTGGAAGACAGTTCAGTTGTCTTCTTACAAAATGAAACATACTCTTACCATACAATCTAACAATCAAGCTCCTTGATATTTACGCAAAGAAGTTGAAAACTTATATCTACACAAAAGTATGCACATTAGGGGCGCCTGGGTGGCTCAGTGGATTAAGCCGCTGCCTTCGGCTCAGGTCATGATCTCAGGGTCCTGGGATCGAGCCCCGCATTGGGCTCTCTGCTCTGCAGGGAGCCTGCTTCCTCCTCTCTCTCTGCCTGCCTCTCTCTCTGCCTGTCTCTTTGCCTACTTGTGATCTCTCTCTCTGTCAAATAAATAAATAAAATCTTTTAAAAAAAAAGTATGCACATTAATTTGGATAGTAGCTTTATTCATAAGTCCCAAAATTTGGAACCAGCCAAGATGTCCTTCAGTAGGTGAATGGATAAATAAACAATAAGACACACAGTCTATAACATATTATTCAGTGCTAAAGAGATATGAGTTGTTATGCCATGAAGAGACACGGAGGAAACTACATGGGTATTACTAAGTCAAGGAAGTCAATCTGAAAAGGCTATATGACGTATGATTCCAATCATATGACCCTCCCTCAAGGAAAGGCAAAACTGAAACCGATAAAAGGATCAGTGGTTGCCATGAGTGGGGGTGACCAGAGGAAGAAGATGGACAGGCACAGAATAAGGATTTTTTTAAAGCAGAGAAACTACTCTTTATGATATTATGGCACGATATCATTACATTTTTGTCCCAGTGCACAGAATTTGTAACACCAATAATGAACCATAAGGTAAACTGGACTTCAGGTGATGATGGTATGTCAGTGTAGGTTCATCCTTGGTAAAATGCACCATTTTAATTAATGATGTTGATAATGCAGGAGGGCATGTGTGGGGACAGTGGGTACTTGGACAATCTCTGTACCTTTCTCTCAATTTTGTTGTATGCCTAAAAGTGCTCCAAAAATAGTCTTGAATTAAAGGAGAAGAAGCAGGATAAGGAGAAAAAGTAGAGAAAAAAAAAAGCAAAAAAACAAAAACAAAAAAAAAGTAGAAAAAGTTAAAAAAAAAAAAGTTGTGACACCGGGCTGGTAACTCATACTGTCAGAGCAGAGGACCTATAGGTGCAAACTGGGAGATAGAGATGGATTTCTACCATCATGGATGGGACATGGAGGAATTCAGTGAGGTGCACAGTGGCCAGGATGTGCTCATGAAGCTTGTCAATGTGCTAGAGAGTGTGCTTTCCCTTCTCACTGCAGCGGAATTATTGGAGGATTTAAAGGCAAGCAGGGGTGGGCGGGGGGGTAGGGCTGGTTTGATTTGATCTGAAGCCAGAGATCATTTGGCTTCTTTGGAGAGAATGGACTAGAGAGAATTTAGAAAAATGGGGATGACAGTGGCCTAGACCATGACCTCTTATGCCCAATACCTTGAGTTATGGAGTGAGACCACATGAAGCCCATGTCCTTCTTTTTCACTTGGGCTCTTTTCTATTCCATGGAGGATATTGCATTCACATGTTTGGGCACACTAGTCTTCATGGGAAAGTTCCATCCACAACCCTAGATGAGACTTCTCCTAACCCACTATAGTTTGCCCATTACACAAGCCCTGGAAGAGACCTCAGACCCATTATAAAGGAAACTCCAATGTCTCAGGTTCCCAGAATATGATCTAGCAGGATGGTGACAAGGTATCTCCTTGGCATGACTGAAGGTCTCCCCTGAGGAAGGGAACAGCCAGGGAAGGCAGCTCTGGGCCTTCTAGAGCACAGGGCCCAGAATAGAGAGGCCTTGGTTGCCTTGGGGCCACTCTCCAACAGAGATGCTGCTTTGTTGTCTTCTCCAGGATACAACGTGCTATATAGCCAGTATCTGAGCTGAAGGCTTGTACCCACTAGATAAATATATCTCTGAATGTCAGTAGAAGAGAGAGCTCAAAGTCTCAAAGACATCATATATTCCATGAAAACTGAAAATTCTGTGTTAAGAACACTTGAATACTTGATAACATTAAATATCTTCTCTGAACATTCTTTGAGTTGAGAAACTTTGCTTTCCAGAGCCTATCAACCTAACAGAATCTTTCCTATCATCAACCGAATAATATACAAATATTTTCTCCCTGAATTCTCATATCAAGTTTGACATAAGCATCCCTGTCTCTCACAGGCGAAGCAAGTGATAATAAAAAGATTAAATCCCAGAGAATTTCAGATTTAAGTCTAGGCTTTTAAGGTGCATAAACATCCCTTTACAGCCTTCTGAGAGCTTAGAAATCATCTGCTCTCATCCTTCCCCATACCCCAAATCAGAACCCTGGAGACAGAGTGAATTAGCACCAACTCTCTGAGTTGAGAGGAACGTTTCTCACTCCTAGTTCTTGCCATGCAGCTAATAAAAGTTCAGTTGTTCCCTGACACAACCCATCCACCCCCACCTTTCTTGGTCATTGCAATAGAGGGTGGCTTCTTTCTATTCTGTTTGTTTGTGTGTTTTTTCCCCTATGGGAACCGATTGCTATTATGTTCTATCATTTTGAAGAGGCTATGTAAAGACAAACTCTGCATCTCGTAGTGACCAGATTTGAGGGCAAGGTTAGAAATAGAGGTCAAAGTACGTGGGCTGCTAGAGGAAAAGCATAATTTTATGTTCCCTTTTTCTACTTGGCAAGCAGATGGCTGGAGTCTTCAATGAGATCCAGGAAGAAACAGCTGGCAAATCAAAACACACTGAAAGTGGTTAGAAGTGCTTATGAGCATTTGGAAGAAACAACATTTTTGAAAGAAGGGGAAAAGTTCAAGCCATACTTAACATGCAGAGATGAGCTTGAAGCAGGAAACTGAATGCTAAAAACTATGCATGGAGACAGAACTTGAGCTGATTCCAGCCATCCTAAGAATGATTCTGCTGCGGTAGGAGACAGTGGGTGTAGTGAACTTAGATGGAAGAGTAATTGAGATACAAGGAGGACAAGCTTGGGAGAGATTAAGGGATGAAAAAAAGAAGAGAGGGATCAACCACAGGTGCTTAGGAAGACCCAAGTCCCCAGGAGCAAGAGTGACAGAAAGGGGGATTGAGGACAAAGGAGAGGGAATTTCACAGGAGTGTCCTGAATTCCTGACACAAGAGCTTCTAAGCCCCATGGAACCTCCCAAGTGAGTGTTTTTCGTGTGTTCATGAGATGAGTTTTAGCCCTGGTCTTTAGATAGGTCAGGGTGAGAGCTAGAGGCCAGAAAAGCATAACCGGAGGGCTGGAACTTTGGGCACCACCCCAGCCTCTGGAGATTGAGCACTGACCCTCTTCATTGGTCCAAATCACTGGCAACTGATTCACCAATGGCTAATGATTTAATCAGTCATGGGTATGTAATGGCATCTCTATAAAAACCCTGAAGGATGCTGTTCAGAAAGTTTCTGTGTTGGTGAACATGTAGAGGTGGTGAGCCTGGGGAGGGTGTGGAAGCCCCACACATGTCCCCCTCGTACTTTGCCCCATGCATCTCTCCACCTGGCAGTTCCTGAGTTGCATCCTTTTTAATAACCCAGGAAGAGTATGTTAAATAAATAAAAGAAAATGATGAATGTCATAATGATCCCCCAGCAGGACGCATCTCATCACAGAATACCAGAATTTCCTTTATCATGACTCTCCCCTTGAGCACTTAAAGAAAAACACTTGGTCCACAACACGTCATCTTTCTGCACGGGGAAAAGAACCGGACGATGGCAGGCAGGGCTGAATGTAAAGATCCACAAAGCCTTTCCTGAAGGGAACTGGTGTCTTCTAGTCTGCAGTTAAGAGCAAACACATGGACAACCTCCCAGGCTATGTCACTCAGACCCATTGGAGGCTCCTAGGCCTCCACGATTCATTGATGAGGAGGACACATTCCACAGAAATGTCACCATAGAGAACAGTGAGTAGCATCAAATACACTTCTAATCCTTGCACCAATTTGTGTGGCGATGGGCCTTGGGCACCTCTTTTGGAATATAGGGATAACAGCTACTTTATAGGCTTGACATGGGAATTGAGTGACATGAAACACTGAAATCTGCAAGCATAACATTCTGCACAATTGGAGATATTCAATCAATGCCAAGGAATGGGTATTTCACTGATGAAATGTGAAAATAGTCATCAACCATGACAATGGTAAGCCTGGAGTGTGTATTAGTTGTTCCACGTTCCTCTAGGCTTAAGAGTTGCCATATAAGACTTATCATTACTTTTATATAAAGAGTTTCTTTTTTATATATACTGAGGATCAGGGAGATATGGGCATGAATTTCAAAAAGGGTAAGTTTAGTATCCAACGTGTTTATGACTGAGACATTAAATAATAATATCACTACCTTATGAGGCAGAGTGGATTTCATCGAAAAGACAAGAAATAACACGTGTTGGTGAGGATGTGCAGAAAGAGAACCCTGTCGCACTGTTGACAGAAATGCAAACTGGTGCAGCCATTGTGGGAAACAGTATGAAGGGTTCTCAAAAATTAAAAATAGGATTACCATACAATCCAGTAATTCCACTTCAGGGTATTTAAATAAAAGAAATAAAATCACAATCTCAAAAAGATAAATGCATCCCCATGTTTACTGTTGCATTATTTATAATATTTTTTTAATTTTTTTTATATTTTATTTATTTGACAGACAGAGATCACAACTAGGCAGAGAGGCAGGCAGAGAGAGAGGAGGAAGCAGGCTCCCCGCGGAGCAGAGGGCCCGATGCGGGGCTCGATCCCAGGATCCTGAGATCATGACCTGAGCCGAAGGCAGAGGCTCTAACCCACTGAGCCACCCAGGCGCCCCACATTATTTATAATATTTAAGACACAGGAACAACCTGAGTGTCCATCGATGGAAGAATAAAGTAAATGTGTATGTATGTGTATCTATCTATCATCTCTGCATCTATAGAGATCTATACATTATTTTTATATATAATATTTTACCTATATAAATCTTTTTTTTTTTTTTAATTTGACAGAGAGAGATCACAAGCAGACAGAGAGGCAGGCAGAGAGAGAGAGAGGGAAGCAGGCTCGCCGCCGAGCAGAGAGCCCAATGTGGGGCTCGATCCCAGGACCCTGAGATCATGACCTGAGCCGAAGGCAGTGGCCTAACCCACTGAGCCACCCAGGCGCCCCACCTATATAAATCTTTTAAAAAAGATTTTATTTATATATATTTTTTTGTCATAAAGAGAGAGAAAGAGAAGGATCACAAGCAGAGGGAGAGGCAAATAGAGGGAAAAGCAGGCTCTTAGCCAAGCAGGGAGTTTGATGTGGGACTCAGTCCCAGGACTCTGGGATCATGACCTGAGCTGAAGGCAGACACTTAACCAACTGAGCCACCCAGGTGTCCTTATATACAATATTTCATTTAATATATATTTATTATATATGTTTATATGTTTGCTAGAGGCCGATGGTAAGAGATGGGCAAGATTGGTGAAGGTGGCCAAAAGGTACAAAGACATGGTAACTTTAGTTAACAGTACTCTACTGTACACTTAAAAGTTGCTAAAAAAAATAGATCTTAAAAGTTTTCATATAGACTCTTTCAAAAATAGTTTATAATGTCTGGTGACGGATGTTAATTAAACTTACTGTGGTGATTATTTCCCAATATATACATGTATCAAATCATTATATTACATGCTTAAAAGTAACACACTGTTACGTGTCAGTTACATCTCAGTAAACTGGAAAAAATACTGTCACTGCTTGGACTATTTTGATGAAATTTCTCCAAGGCAGACTAATTAACTCAAATATCTCGTAGATAACTAGAAACTATTCAAAGGTCTTATATACAAAAACAGTTGAACAAACATAAAATGACCCCGATGTCACATCACTGTCTGGTAAACCTAAGATATATATTTAAGCTTTGATGCCTGAATATGCTCATTTAAAATTACAGAATATGGATTAAATGAACTGGAGATCTCTTTCTGTTGTATTCTGTCTCACAACCCTAAACACCATTCTGGTCATGTAAAAACAATGGGCAACTCCAGACTGAGCGACACTGGACAGGACATCCAGCAAATTCTCTTCAGGAATATTGAGGTCATGAAAATCAAGGGAAGACTGTAGAACAATCACAGACTGATTTAGACTAAATCCAACTAAAGCCACTGCTGTCCTCTGAATTAGAAACCTAGGGAAATCCACCTGTCTCTACTAGTAGTCATATAACAATATTAGTTTCATCATCTTCACAAATATACCACGGTAATTCTGGAAGGTGTAAGGTAATAGGGGTTGAGGGGAGACTAGATGAGGGGGCATAGAAACTATATTGTCTCTGCAACATTTTTCTATAACTTTAAAATTACTCCAAAATAATAACTATTCTCAATAAAAATGAGGAAATTAAAGAAAAACCTTCTTCTCAATGAATTTGACAATTTAAAAAGAAAAAGAAACCCACTTATAAGTCACATGATGAGCATCCATATGTACTCTTCATTCCTTGGTTTTCATACTTACGAATTCACTATCCTCATTAAGTTGTTAATCCAGATAATTACTTTAATGGTATAAATTACAGCAGAAGTATTATAAAACTCTTGTAGTTATTGGAATGTTTCCCACAGATTTTAACAGATTACTAAATCCTATAAGAAGAATACATATTTTCATTTCTGTATCAGACTTACTCATTAGGGCTGGGTCTTTGTAAGGAACCTCCAGAGATGGAAGATCTGAGAACCTCCTGGAGTTCAGTATAAGGAAGATATTTGAATGAAAATGTCAAAGCTGGAAAATTGGTCACTTTTGCGACTCATTTATTCTTTCAGCACAAATTTATTAAATGCCTAATGTATGCTAGGCAGTGTTCCAGGAGTTGAACAGATGCATTAACAAGCCAAGCCCTCATTCTTAGGGAGCTTGCAGGAGAGAAAGTGAGCAAGCAAACAGATGCATCATACAGTTTCAGGTTATGATTCATGATAATCAAGTAGGATAAGGACAAGGAGCTTAGATCGCCATGACCAATTATGAGCTATGCCAGTCCTGCTACCTACTTTTAATCTGCATGAGGATATCAAGCTAATGTGAATATTAAGATTAGCAGGCAGTTGACTGAGCTTTAAAG
This sequence comes from Meles meles, assembly GCF_922984935.1. NCBI lineage: Eukaryota > Metazoa > Chordata > Mammalia > Carnivora > Mustelidae > Meles > Meles meles. Next base: position 100,687,768 of record NC_060075.1, read on the forward strand.
AAATTAGGGACACTGAAACCCAAAGGAAATAAATGCTTAGCCTTTGGGGGCAAACCACCAGCTGGAGAAGCTGGAGCAGAGAATTTTCCAGAAACTCCCCTCAGAGCCTTGCTCAGGAGATACTGATCAGTGTAACAAGATAGAAGTGAATGAATGGACTGGCAGAGTGCGAACCCAGCATTGGCCATATGCCTCTAACTCTAGTTGAATATCCGTACGTTTGGACAAGTGCCCTTGAATTGTTCATGTCCCACACATGCTCTGCATGGGGACCTCGGCCAGTCTGTTCAAATTTCAGACACTGGCCACAAATAAGAGTTGAAACAAAGGATTCCCTAGGGCACTGCCAAGGGTGCGGAAGCACGTGGAGCTGTGTCCCTGTCTTTGGAGAAGTGATGGGGATGCAAGATCAATGTGTCAAAACGGCATGGGCACCACTGCTTATTTGGAGGTCTTTTTATTTCCCTTTTACATCAATACCAATCTCCATTTTTGCTTTTTTAGCTTTAACCGACCTGTTCCAACAGCCTATGTTGGTTATTCTAATAATCAGGATAGATATTTCTATATTAGAGGCAAATGATTCAACTCCAAAATGTGACTTTCAATACTATTCAAATCAACAAATCCCAGTATTTATAAAGACAACCTAATCCATTTACAGAGGTTTCTCTCTGTAAATAAAAGATAGGAACCTATGAATGCTAACGTTTCAATACCTATATTATATATTAATATACTGATATATGTAGTTATTATATATAACATATAGTCATATATATTATATATATGTGTGTATATATATAATTATACATGATACATGTTATATATATGATATATACTATATATAATTATATAATTACATATAATTATTATTATATAATAATTGTTATCTACTATAGTAATGATGTAATTATATTTAATATTTACATATTATATATATACATTGGCAACCTCCATTGCCAGCAGTAAACCAACTGCAGCAAATCACTTTTCATGTGGTGTTTGGGAGTGGACTGATCTGTGGTGACCTGGTCAAGTGCCTGGTGGCAGACTTGTATCAGAAGGCTGGCTGAGGCCAGTGTTCCAGTCTGCAGCTTGAGAACAGGGCCCTTTCTGTGTGAAGCTAATGCGTTCTTATGGGAATGACACAAAACTGGCCCCAGCAGAGTTACATTCCAACAAACCCATCTACCACTAATGTCTCATCATTCCATACTCTCTCAATCTGACTAAAATTTTGACAAAATGACTGCTCTACAATGGGCCTGTGGTGATTGAATCTATGTAAATACAGAGTGAGCAACTAAGGTTAAAATAGTTTAAGTGATGCTCTGAAGGAGGGAGGTGACTCCTTCTGCAATGGTTTGTTTGGACAAAGCTACTTGAAATCTGATCAATCTATTAGACTCCTAAACCATTCCAACTATAATTCCTAAATAGGAAAAAAAAATCATTGACTTCCATATTTTGAACGTTTTTCCCCAAAGTCCTTAGTAATATTTATGACATCAATGACAGCAAAGGTTGATTGAGTTTCCCCATTGGGCCAGTCACCTAATGATGGGCTTTATGTGCAAGTTCTCTATTAAGCAGGAAAGTGAACTTTGGAGCCTAAAGTAGAATTTAGACTTCTAATGGTTCAAGTTAGAAATTCATTTTGACAAACATTATTAACTGTAGAATATTTGATTTTGCACTGTGGGGTTTTGGGTCAATTATCATCTGAACAGAGATAGCTACAGAGGGGAGTAAGGAAGCAACGTGAGCTTTCGCAGGATCCTGATCCTCAGGCTACCCCTATAGAGAGGATTTTCAGGGAAAAGTTGAACAATGTGTTTATACGAAGCTCCTGGGAGACTCAGATCCTTTATGGTGACATTGATGTAAAGAAAAAAGACAATTTTTTTTCTCATTTCTATGAGGAAACTGATATGACTTCAGCACAAAGAGAATCTCAAGAAACATAGCACCCTGTTCATCTCCTGGGAGGTTTCGCATCTCTCAGGATCACTAATAAATCAACCTTTGTTGCAAACCTTAGAGATGACACGTCAGGTGCTCCCTGGGAGTGTAGTGCCACTTTGTCTACCTGAAAGACAAACAATGCCAAAGGGAAGGCAGGAAGAGAAAAATATGATGTGGTGAGTGGCTCACATGGTACACCCCTGTACATTCTGAGAAGTGACGTAGTAAGAATTCATGGTCTGTTTTAGTAATTCTATATTTTACAATTAAGTGACAGTAGTTTATAAAATTTAGGAAGCTATTATTGTTAATGTGAGACTTTTGCATACCTGTACTGAACAGACTTTGGAAATTGTGCATTACACTTACAATTAATGTTGTTATTCTCATTTAATAAATGAAGGAACGGGGGCCAGAAGTGAAATTAACTTCTCCATGGTTGCTGGCTTTCAGTAAGTAGTGCCTTGTCAATCTGACACCAATGTCCATGTTCAAGATACCAATAATTTAACAATTTAATATACAAGCAATTGTATATGGATCAGTTGGTTAAGCATCTCACTCCTGATCTGGGCTTCAGTCACGATCTCAGGGTCATGAGATCCAGCCCTACCTCTGGCTCCACACTAGGTATGAAGCCTGCTTAAAATTCTTTCTCTCCCTCACCCTCTACTCCCAACCGCCTCTAAAAAAACACAAGTAATTTAAAGCTCTTAACAAATAATTTTTTCAGATTTGAGAAAAAGGGGGAAGTGCTTTCTCACACATTTTGTGAAGCTAGTATAACCTTGATATCAAAATTCACAGGCATAAAAAAGAAAATAACAATCTGATTACATGAATGAACATGGGAGAGAAAACTCTGAATAAAATATTGTCAGTCAAATTTCACTTAAAAATATAATAACTCATGACAAAATTAGACTTATGCCAGGATTACAAGATAAGTTTAATGTTTGAAACACAATTGATAGGATTTATCACATTAGCTGGTTTGGTAATATGACTAAGGCAGAGGAAACATTTAGGGAAATGCTACATCCCATAATGATAAAATCTTAGCCAACTAGGAAAGAGAGACAATTTTTAAAATTTCACTAAGAGTTATCTGTCTGCCTTCACAAAAAATACTCTGAAATAATAAGAAATCTATAATTATTTTCTGTCCTTTTTTCCTGACACAAAGTTCTTAAAACCCCGGTAGTTTCCTGATTGGGGAAGATGTGAGCATCTTCTTGTCCAATAGCTGGTCTTTGACCCTGGTTTCTGACACAAGTCTCCTCAATCCCTTGAAATTTCCTGAGTGATAGGAGCAGCTTTTGTTCTAATGAGGTGATTTTTGTTCCTGAAGATTTTTAGCATGGGGGCTGGTCCCCAGAAAGACCAAGCTGTGGTTAGAAGTCTGTAACATTCAGCCAGACCCTCCATCCTCTAAGGAGAACAGTGGGGCTGGAGACTGAGTTAATAATCAATCATGTCTATATGATGAAGCCTCCATAGAAACCCAAAACAATCATATTTGAAGAACCTCCAGTCTTCTGAGTGCATTTACAGACTGGGAGAGTGGTGCACCCCAACTTCAGGGAGACAAGATCTCCTGTGCTTGGAACCCTTTCAGACTTTGCCCTTGTACCTCTTTGTCTACCAGTTCATCTGTATCTTTTATTATATTCTTTATAATAAACTGGTGAGTGTGTCACCGGGAGTTCTGTAAGTCATTATAGTAAATTACTGACCGTGAGGAGGAAATCATAGTAACGTCTGATCTGTAGCCAAGTTGGACAGAAATGTGGGGACCCAGCAGATCCACTACTTGTGATTGGAGCTGAAAGTGGGGGGAGGTCTTGTGGGACTGGCCTTTCCCCTGGGGAAAATGCACTGAGTTGTAGTGCCGTAACTGAATTGTTGGACACCCAATTGGTGTTCAGAGAATTGGAGTATCGCCTAGTGTTAGAACTCCCCCCCCACACACGCTTGGTGTCAGAAGTGTGAGTAGAGGAGACAGGTTTCCTTTAAATACTACAGCAAAAGTATAAAGTTAATAACTTTATAGTTATTACATGGACTTAGTTTAGTTTATTTACATGAAGTTCGGGTTTAGTTATTTACATTTAGTATTTACATAATGACTTTATTGTTATTACATGAATTTAGTTTATTTACATGAAGTTAGTTAGGGTTTAGTTATTTACATGAAGTAAAAATGGATAAAACCTAGCTATGTTTCACATGTATATACATTTCTTTATCTCCATATATCCACATAGACTAAAATATAGAATATTTTGCCTAGCATTGTAGCTTTGTTTTCGTTTTTGACTTTTTAAACAGAATGTAAGGTCAATTCTTGTTCTTTGATGAATGAAAATTATTAATTTTAATGTAGTCTAATTTATCAATTGTTTTATTGTAGTTTCTAGTGATCAACTCTCATTTTTTACTGTTATTTTTAATACACCTTATAGTTCATGGTTCTTATGTTCTGTTCAATATATATTTCCTTACTTTCAGACCATGAAGATACCACCCCCTATGTTCTTCTGGAAGAATTCTATTTTTGCCTTTCACTTTTAGGTTTATGATCCCTGTCTATTTTCTTTTTTGTGTATGGTGTAAAATACAATTTTTCATAATAGTGAAAGCAATGGGAATATGTTTATTAATGTTAAAATTAAATAATCAATGTTGTGCTTGTACAGTGAAATACTACACAAGAGAGCAAATTGCTGAACTACCATTGAAATAATAAATGTCATAAACACAACCATGAGCAGGACATATTGGTCACAGAATGATTCATGAATTACATTTAATTGAAGAAAAGTTTGGTTTGTTTTTTGTTTTTTTTTTTAAAGATTTTATTTATTTGGTATATAGAGAGAGATCACAAGTAGATAGAGAGGCAAGTAGAGAGAGAGGGGGAAGCAGGCTCCCCGCTGAGCAGAGAGCCCCATGTGGGGCTCGATCCCAGGACCCTGAGATCATGACCCGAGCCGAAGGCAGAGGCTTAACCCACTGAGCCACCCAGGCGCCCCTGGTTTGTTTTTGTTTTACGAACATTTTTTTTTAAGATTTTATTTATCCATTTGATACAAAGAGAGAGATTACAAGTAGGCAGAGAGGCAGGCAGAGAGAGAAGGGGAAGCAGGCTCCCGCTGAGCAGAAAGCCCCATGCGGGACTCAATCCCAGGATCCTGAGATCATGACCTGAGCTGAAGGCAGAGGCTTAACCCACTGAGCCATGCAGGCGCCCCTGTTTTAAGAAAAGTTTTAAAGCAGGAAAAAAACTGAGCAATACAATTAGAGGTACCAAAGTCCTCTATAAGAAAATCAGGGAAACAGTTATCACAGATTTCAAGAATGTGACAGTTACTGGGAAGATGGAAAGGGGCAGTGATAGCAGAATGTAAAAAGGAGTCAATGAAGAGGCTGATCATAACCTGTTTCTCAAACTAAGTAGCTGTTTTTTCTCTTAATCAAATATATGTGAACTTAAAAACAACAACAACAACAACAACAAAACATGGACTAGACTCACCTGGGTGGCTCAGTGGGTTAAGCCTCTGCCTTCAGCTCAGTTCGTGATCCCAGGGTCCTGGGATTGAGTCCCACATCAGGCTCTCTACTCAGCGGAGCATGCTTCCCCCTCTCTCTCTGCCTGCCTCTATGCATACCTAATAAATACAATCTTAAAAAAAAAAACCATGGACTATACATCATAATAAACTAGATATTTTAACAAGCACACATGTAAGGGAAAATTCAGTGATAAAAGTCAAGAAAACAATAGAACAATATTTAAACTACATAAGAAAATAAATCTTGGGGATCTTTTTTGTTTTGTTTTGTTGTTGTTGTTATTGTTATCAGCACCTGAGAAAACTGTATTGGCCTTATCCTTCAGCAGAACAATGATTCTTTTTCCCTTTTCGTCTATAAATACGTCAAGTAAAAAGTACCTAAATTCAAAGATCCTTTCATTGCACTAAGAATGAATAAGAAGAAGGCAACGAATGAGCAGGTTTGTAATAATTAAAACAGTCTTTTATTTCTATAAAAGTACTCTGGGCAAACCTGCTTCTTGCAAGTTCGGAAGCCCAAAGGCACTAACATTGAATTATATCAGCCTCTGGCATACATATCACTTTCCAATCTAGAGTCTTAAGATCTTCAACTTTGAAATTAATTACATTTAATGCTTTATTGAATTTTTCAATTACTGGTCACTCCTGGCCAGGATTCCTCTCTTGAATTCCTACTGTGATATCACTGCCTTGTTTTTAAATGAGGGAAAATTGGCATCTGCTTTTCTTCTTTCATTAATTTGAGTAAGAAGCTTATTTCTGCCTACTTTGGAGCTGAAATTGGTTCTGAAAACAATGTTCTTTATATCAGAGATTCTCAAGCATTACTGCACATTTTACAACCATCTCACAGCTTTGAAAAATTCCCATCCCTGATCCCATCCTAAGGAATCAAGTTTAATTTGTCTGGGATGTGAAAAAGCCTGAGGAATTTTGAAAGCTGTCAAAGTGCTTCTAATACTCAGTAAAGTTTGAGGATCACAGCTGTTCATTATTCTTTATATTATCTGCTTATGGATATAGATTTTAAAAAATAAATAAATGATAATTCATTGTTAATATCTAGTTATTGTATCTGGGCAATGAAAGAAAGAGGCAAATACTTAGATAAAATCAGGACGCCTGGGTGGCTCAGTTGGTTGGACGACTGCCTTCGGCTCGGGTCATGGTCCCGGGGTCCCGGAATCGAGTCCCACATCGGGCTCCCAGCTCCGCGGGGAGTCTGCTTCTCCCTCTGACCTTCCCTTGCTCATGCTCTCTCTCACTGTCTCTCTCTCAAATAAATAAATAAATAAAATCTTAAAAAAAAAAATCAGTGAGTGATTTTTAAATACAGATGTTCAGTTTTTGTAAATTTTTATTATATTTGCTTTTAATCCAAGGAAACAGTCATTTTTTTCTTTGATATAATTTTTAATCCCTGGTTTCTAGATCATTGTGAGCCAGAAGATATAATATTTGAGAATTATTTAATCAATAAGTGACTCTCAAAGTTGTCCAGAATCTTCTATGTAGTTCAATAAAACTTTTAACCTAGGTTGGTTCTGGCCTCCGTATTTTTGAAGGAGATGTTGTGAATGCCATCCAATCTGGAAATCCAAACCACAAAATTCAAGTGTACAGAATCCATAGGAATATCTTTGCAAAATGTCAAATAGAAAAAACACGTACATAAAAAACTGGATCTTGAACAAAACAATAGTTATAATTGTTAGCAAAGTACTTTTGTGTGTTAATTCTAATGATAATAAAATTACTAATTTTATTTTGCTTTATGCTGAGGTTATGCTAATTATAGTCAACATGACCTTGAATTGTCACAAACTACTTAAGAGGTAATTGCTACTGTTATATGTCAATTTTAGAAATGAGGAAACTGAGGATTAAGAAATTTACTTAATGTGGATTTCATTCATTTCTAGTATGATTTAGGTTCCATTGTGTAGTGGTTAGCGCATCTGCCTTACATTTTCAAGTATGATTTTAGTCACTGGAAAATGAAGAAATGTTTGGCACTTTACATGAATCTATCTATCATCATCATCATCATCTATTATCAATCATCTACTTATTTACCTTTCATCTATCATGGACCTGTAGACGAGTATTCTGTATTCTAAAGGTAAGCAGAATAAGAAATGTACATGGTTTTGAGGAAGGCAATTCAGATATAGAACAAATAAGACAATAATACCACCACTTATCGAGTGTTTACTGTGTGCCTTGTATCTCTTAAGTTCTTAGGAGGTTTTATTTTATATCTATAAGTAAACCTTCAAGGTAGCTCGTGATAACACCAACTGGCAGGGTATAAGATTTTCAGAGAGATGGATAGATATATAATGGGGCAGTTAATTATGTTCATCAGTCTTTTCACAGTGTAAGTGTTCACTGAACTTCAAATATCTTCATTTCGGTTCTAGAATTCTAGCTTGTAATGAACTCATTAATTAAATGAATGAGCTGGAAGAATGAGTTAAACATAAAAAAACAAACAAACTTGTAGCTTGAATATTATGAAGCTGAAAACCAGGTAATGTACGTCCAAAGGCTCCAGCTCCACACTTTTATAAAAGGGCTTTCCCAACCCAGCTGAGTCAGAAAATGCATTGCTTAGAATTTTTCTAAATAGTTTTTTAGTTTTTTTTTTTCCAAAATCACCATAGAGCCACAGGTAGTTCTATATGAAATAAATTAATTTCACTTTGGTGGATTTTATTCATAGATAATTTATGGGATCAACTGAGAAAATTTAGAGTTTCTAATGAGAAATGTGGTATAGATTTTCACCTTATTCCTTAAGTGAAAATGATTTTTTTTAGAGGGGAGAGGGGCAGTGGGAGAGGGGTAGAGGATCTTAACCAGGCTCCAGGCCATGTGAAGAGCCTGACACGGGGCTCAATCTCATGGATCTGAGATCATGACCTGAACCAAAATCAAGAATGGGACACTTAACCAACTGAGCCACCAAGGAGACCCAGGAGACTCATTTTGAAGAGTGTTATAATGCTCAGATAAAAATATGTTCCTTCTTATATTCTCCAGTAGTCAGGGATGGCTATGGGTACCACTGACAATTAATGAAACAGAATGGAAGCCTAAGAAATGCTGTAATCTGATTAAATTGTCTTTCTAAAACAGCTTTATCCCTTCAGAGGACTTACCACTGGATGTCAGTCAAGTTTGGGCCTGGAGATTTCTATTAGGAAAAGTTTTCACTAATGTATATTTTTTTGTTGTATGGACACCAGTTCAATTAAACCCTAAACTGTTATATTGTTGAAATTCCAGTTAATACACCAGGTTGAATTTCTTGCCTTAAAACACTTAAGCCTAGACCCCAAAGGCCCTGACTTTCCGAGCCCCAGCTGTCAATGTGGTGTCAGCCCTTTCTGTTTTGCTCACCGGTTATCTGGTGATATTTTGGGAGGGCGGCATACACTTTAAAGAATATTTTGAAATTTTTATATCCTATACATTAGTTTCTGGTTCAGTCATAATTTCCAAATATAGAACATTTTGTTCATGCATCAGACAATAGTATATGCATTCATCAATTGCCTTTCAACTCAATATTTTTTTAAATGAATCACATAGAGAGTGTTCTTTTGACCATTGTGAAATCACAATGAAACTGGAGAGGTGTCTGGGTGGCTCAAATGGTTAAGCGGCTGCCTTTGGCTCGGGTTGTGATCTCAGTGTCCTGGGATGCAGCCCTATGTTGGGCTCCCAGCTCAGCGGGGAGTCTGCTTCTCCATCTGCCTCCGCCTCCCTCCCCTGCTCATGCTCTCTTTCTCTGTCTCTCTCAAATGAATAAATTAAATCTAAAAAAAAAAGAAAAAGAAATCAAACCAGAAATTAATTATAAAAGACACAAGAGAAATCAAACACTTGGAAATTAACCAAAATGTAATTTAAAGAATCCATTAGTTAAAGAGACAGTTAGAAATACATTTTAAAAATATATAGAACTGACCACGCAGTTAAAGACATACATCTTCTAGGGGGTCTGAGTGGCTCAGGCCGTTAAGTGTCTAACTCTTGATTTCAGCTCTGGTCATGATTTCAGAGCCATAAATTGAGCCCCCAAGGATGCTTAGTGCTCAGCAGGAAGGGTGCTTGAGTTTTTTCTCTCTCTCTTTCCCTTTGTCCCTCCCCTAGCACACACTTTCTCATTCTCAAAATAAATATCCTCCCCTTCTCTCTCTCTCTCTCTCTCTCTATATATATATATATATATGTAACTGATCTTGCAGTGAAAGATTTAGTTTCTAGCCTCTTTTGCACCTAGATGTGGCCACGTGTCTGAGCTCTGGCCAAAGGGATGGGGTGAACAGGTCACTTGTGACCCTTCTCACTTAAGTCCATACAAGAAAGATTATAGTTCATATTCCTCTTTTTCTTTTCCATGGTTGAAATATGGACTTTCCTCAGTTATCCCTTGGCAGACTGTTATATGAGAAAGAATTTTTATCTTAAACATGGTTAATTTGGTCTTTGTTAAAGTATATGATCTTGAACTTTATTATCTTTCTACTTGAAGATGTTACAGAGATGTTCTTATTAGGAGAAAAAATAAAAGATAACACCTTGTAAACTGAAAACAATACAATTATTAGCAAGGATTATTAGGAGATACCTGAATATTCTCTGTACTTTTTTTTTTTTTTTTTTTTTTTGGTCACCTAATCATAGTCCGGTACCATTATTTAAACTTTCCTGTGTGAATGGCTTATCAAGCAAAGCAAAAGCTACTTTAGGCCAAACAAATATATGGAACTGAATGAAATCAAATGTCAACACATTAAAATAGGTGTATCACAGATAAAGCAGTGTTCACAGGAAAATTTATAGCAGTATACACTTATAGTAGGAAAAAAAGGAGTCTCAAATTAATAGCTAAGTTCCTATCTTAAGAAACTAGAAAAAGTAGAGAAAAATAAATGTTAAGCAACATGGAAATGGAAATAATAAAAAGCAGAAAGAAGTAAAGTTAAAATGGGAAGATAAGAGAGAAAATCAGTAGAGTGAAAAAGTATTTTTTTAAATCAATAAAATGGATGAATGTCTAGAAAGATGGAAACAGATTAAATGAAGACACAAACAACCATTTCCAGGAATAAAAGAGAGGCTACCACTCCATCCTGCATCCACTAAAAGGATGGTAAAGAAATACTGTGAACAACTTTACACTCATATATTGACAACTTAGTAAATTGGACCAACTCTTCAAAACACATAAATTACCAAAATTAAACAAAGATGATATGCATAATCCATTGTCTTAGAACCTTTAAAAGAAGTGGATTGGGAGAGAAGGGACTTCTGTTCTTTAAACCACCCAGTCTGTGGTATTTTGTTTCAAAGTCCTACCTAGCTGACTAGTACAAAACTGTTGTTTGAAAAGCCAAGTCATGGTACATCCACTTTCCAATGGTAGTCATTTCAACTTCTGTAAACATTAGGCTTATTTTTGCTACTGTTGTGTGCTGAGTAATCATGTGTTCATTTATTATACTGATTAGTGATTGTGCATTTAAGTCCGGAAATCACACGTGTGGATAGAACATCAACAAATATGAGGAGTAAGTTTTGATCAGAGTTGCAATCCACTTCCAGTTTAGGAGCCAGAAGTTTCCCAGTTAAAGTGAACAAACAAATAAAAGTCGATTCCAATTCTCAGCTTCATCCTCAATTCAAAAGACTCCTAGAAATACATATAAGAGGATTACAATGATTTGTTATTAAACAACTGAGCCACCCAGATGCTCCCTTGATTCACTTCCTTGTTGTTCCTGGAAATAGTAAAGATCTCAGAAAGACCACTACAGAAGTAAGCACAACATTCTTCCCATTAAAAAAAAAAAAAAAAAAAAAAAAAAAAAGGCACAAGTACCACCTTGAAAGTGTCTCTAGAACCCCTATTTTGAACCAATGAATTCTTCAATTGAGATTTGTACGTCCTTGAGAATATTTCTAGCTCTGCTACCATCTAGAGCTTTTCCCATTTCCCATTTCCCATTTTGTAACGTGCACTAGAAAGTGGCTTGAAGACAGCAGAATGTCACCCAAAATGTCATCACTTGGAAAGGTGAGATGTATGGATGAAAATCACTCAGTTTTTCTCTCCCTTGAATCAATTTTTCCATGATTTCTTGTGCTAAATGTGGGGGAATTTGGGCTACAATGCGCAAAGAGGTATCAGGGACTATCCTGAAAACAGGTGTCAAATTGAAAAGAGAACACTTCCTGTAAGATTTAATGGTGCTTTACAATAAGCCATTGGAAGTTTAGCTTTTCTGAATTGATCACTCACTAGCAGCGAGTTATTAGTCACTAGCTGATTGTTGAACTTCACCGACTACCCAATTATGTAAAAAGAATCAAAGGAGTTTTTAAGAAGAGATACAGCTGTTGAATACGTTGACCATTTTTATTTTATTTCTTGCTGAGGCTTAAACTCTTGTTTCCACAGAATTTCAAAATCGTAGACTACTCCAAAAGCATACTTGTTATCTGTGCATACAGCAACTCTCTTCTCAATTGGCAGTCTGTGGTGACTGTGATAGGTTCTGCTGTCCGAACAAATTCTACTTTGGCTGGGGGGGGGGGGGGGGGTCATGTCCTAGGGATAAACTGAAATCTGTTGAGGCATATCCTGTCTGAGTGTTTCCTATGTCAGTTTTTAGATATGACCTGACAACAAACTGTTAAATCTGGAGTTTTTAGGCACTAATATATCTGTTCAAGGCTTGGTCAGTTCTTAGAGACTAGGTCATCATGGATTTCCCTTTTTAGGGTAAAGGAAGAACAGCAGGATTTAAAGTGTAATCACAATGGATAGAAATGTATGGAAGATAAAATAATCAAAATCTGTAAGAACTAAGCCTGCATACTGAAAAATGTGGTGAATTTTCAGTAAGCAGCAAAGACTATATAATAGCATAAGGGGCCATATTATTGAAGAGGCACCCTAAAATTGAGTCAGCAGAAGCTTTCACTTATGTGGTCACTGCTACTGCAGCCCTTAGACAAAATGAATAGGATTTCCCCCTAGACTTAAGAGAGGCCGTTGTAAGAAATTGGTATATCAAGCTTCCTTTGCAGTTAGGTCAGAATGTCAAGGGTTTATCCAGATTGATCATGTACAAATAAATGTGTAAAGTTTTATGATACTTAAGAAGGATAGAGTGGAGAGATGTTGAAAACTTGATTTTAAATTACAAAATACCATTCATATTTAGATTAAATTACCAAGGATTTATAATGTCCTACATATGTAGTGACTCCAGAAAATGGAGAACCCGATAGCCTACAATGGCTAGTAAAACCCTAGAAAACCTCTTGTTTCTTAATAGCTTAGAAAAATTTTGAGTGATTTAAAAAAAAAAAATGGGGTACCTGGGTGGCTCAGTCATTGAGAGACTGCCTTCGGCTTGGGTCATGATCCCAGGATCCTGGGATTGAGTTCCACATCAGGCTTCCTGCTTGGCTGGAAGCCTGCTTCTCCCTCTCCCACTCCCCCTGTTTGTGCTCCCTCTCTCGCTGTGTCTCTCTCTCTCTGTCAAATAAATAAATAAAATCTTTAAAAAAAAAGTATGAGTTATTTATAATCTATCAGGATGGAGATATTTAACTCTTTAGGATTGTCTTACAATTACAAAATACCACACATTTAGTGCCTTATTATCAACAGAAATTTATTTCTTATAGTTCTGGGAGCCGGAATCCAAAATCAGGTTGCTGAAAGGGGAAGAGGACTCCTTGGAGTCTCTCTTGTAAGAGCAATAATCCCATTTATAAGGATCTGCCTTTATAACCTAATCACCTCCCAAAGGCCCTGTCTGCCAGTACTATCAACCTTGGGGATTAGGATTTCACCATATGAATTCTGGGGAAGATCCACATGTTCGGACCATAGCAGGACTTAATCATGACTCATAGAACATATTTATTCTGACAAAATTGTACATTATTTTTGGCTCTATATGTTGAGCTAAATGAGAGAATCTTAGTGTTTGCTTTATCTTTAGGGTATAGCAAAATTTCATCCGCATTTTCCTTGAAGGGAGAATCACACAGAAGACTAAGGTACTTATAGTCTTAGTTAACAACCTGTGGTAAAAGGGGAAAGTGTGCCTCGGGACATCCCTGGGTCATCACTGTCATGGCAGACTGTTGAACTTCTTAGGGAAAGTCAAAGAGGTATTAATTACCTGTTTGACCTAAACATGTTGACCTAAAGCAACATGAAGAAAGCAGAACGAGATCTACCATACTATACCATACAGTCTTGGATGGAACTCAACATAACCTAGTAGACTTATTTTTGCCCATAGCATGTCTCAGGCTTTGTGAGGATCTTTAAGTTGTACTTAATTTGAACACAAATATATTGAAAGTTCAATGTTCACATTAGCAGTAAGCAGATTATGAACAGGAGAGTAGTCAAGGATCAACAAGGATTTGGTTTGGATATTCTGTTTGCTTAGTGGGCCGCACATGGTGGAGCTTGCAGAAGTGACATGGAAGCAAGGAATCTGCGGGGAAGGGTCTGGTGGGGACAGTCACGGGGGGTCTGAGGACTCAGCTGAAGCAAGCCTGTGTGACAGCAGCAGAATTCATGGTGGAGATTGTCTAACTCGATCATGAACAGTTTGGCAAGGCTGTCTTTAATATTTAAAGAAATGTCTTCTTGTGAGTTCAAGGAAATCGAACTGTGATTCTTCCTCAGAGGAGAATGAACCTCATTAATGACCTACTCCACTTTTCCCTCTTTCAGATTTTAGCTAGTGTGGGGCAGTTGTTTTTCCAATGTCTTTTGTTTATACTACTTAAAGGTATTTTTATAACACGTGTTCCTCCTCTGGTGCTTTATGACTCAGGTGGCAATTTCTAGTTGCTCTAACTGTAAGGCTAACCGTATATTGTTAGGGTTTCTGTTCTGTTTTGTGTTGTCTTTGCTCTTTTGTTGTAAAATTCTGTCCAGATGTTCTGTGAGGAGATTGACAACAAAGCTTTACAGTTAGGGATTTGCTTGTGTGTCCAATCCCTTATTTCTGGTTTAGTGTCATTCACAGAAAGCAAGGAAAGATCTGAGGACACATTTTCTCCAGGATCTACTCTTGCATGTTGTCTAAAGTTGGTAAAGAGCCCGTCCCTAACATTGCTGGAGGCTTTGGAAATGAACTAGTGTCCAATCCATTTGTAAAAAAAAAAAAAAAAAAAAAATTGAAAGATTCTCCAAAATAGGTATCCAGTATCCATAGGCTTTTCCATATCTCTCTGAATTTGTCTGCAATTTTTCAGTATCTTCCCATTCTGCATGGTCCTTCCATCTTTCTTCTTCTTTTCTTTTTCTTTTAAATCTGGGGTTTCTATTAACGGCTGAAACCACTGGTAGAGAACTGATAGCCTTAGATTACATGTTCCTAGGGCCACTCCAAATCCCCTCTGTAAATATTTGTTTATCTTGTTTAGGGTCTTGAAAGTCTTTCTCTCTCTCTCTTTCTCTTTTTTAAAGGTTTTATTTATTTATTTGACAGAGAGAGAGAGGGAGATCACAAGTAGACAGAGAGGCAGGCAGAGAGATTGGGGGAAGCAGGCTCCCCACTGAGTGGAGAACCTGATGTGGGGCTGGATCCCAGGACCCTGAGATCATGACCTGAGCTGAAGGCAGTGGCTTAACCCACTGAGCCACCCAGGTGCCCTGGGTCTTGAAAGTCTTTGACCAACTCTCAGGTCAGAGTGAGACCAAGACTGAAAACACCTTGAGGGAGTTGGCCTGTTATAAAGGGGATTTGAATATAGGAATTCATTGATCTTTGTGGGTTCCTGGCTGAGTTGAGGGAGCAGGTGGGTCAGAAAGAGGGAGAGGTCAAGGAAATTGAGACGCATAAGATGGAGAAGAAGAGCAGACGAAAGTCGCTAAGTTCAACTTGTCATTTGTGATAATTTAAAGTGAAATAATTTTAAACATTTTGATTGCCTTGGCTAAAGAATTTTATAAGGAAGCAATTTGTGTATCTGAATTTCATTTGGAAACTTTCTCATTCCAATAAAAAAAAGCAGGCCAATAAAAGGAATTTTACTTCCATTCTGTTCTAAAGAGCCTCTCATGAATAATTTTATTCTTATCAAAAGTTGGCCAAACTAGCACTGTAATGTTAAATTTTCCTTCGTGTATTTAAGCTCTTTAGAAGGATAGTCACTGGAATTTGAATTATGGTATAAATTTGTGTAAGAGGCAGGGGTCCAGTGCAATGAAGCTATTGACTTACTTTTGGACTGAGAAAACCCAGAATTGTATGGTAGGTGTTTAAAGAATACATTTTTTATTTGTCTTGTGTTTCAGAGTCTGAAATCCTCATTCCCAGAGATGATGGTACCAGGAGATGGGGGGATTGGGAAGTGCCTCAGATATGAGTGTGGTGCCTTTGCCCTCTTCACCACATGAGGACATAGTGGAGATGGCCATCTATGAGCCAGGAAGTCCTCACCAGACACTGAACCTGAGGGGGGTGGTGGGGCTTGATCCTTGACTTCTCAGCCTTTAGGACCATGAAGAACAAAAAAAAAAAAATGTGTATTGTTTAAAAACCACCCAGTCTGTGGTATTTTTTTTTAAAGATTTTATTTATTTATTTGACAGAGAGAGAGGTCACAAGTAGGCAGAGAGGCAGGCAGAGAGAGAGGACGAAGAAGGCTCCCCACGGAGCAGAGAGCCTGATGCGGGGCTCGATCCCAGGACCCTGAGATCATGACCTGAGCCGAAGGCAGCGGCTTAATCCACTGAGCCACCCAGGCGCCCCGTCTGTGGTATTTTTGGTGTAGCAACCCAATTGGACTAAGCTCTCTTCTCAGTGAGGCCCTGACGTTTGGGTTTGCATGTTTATCTCTGCATTGTCCAATTTCAGCAAGAATACTGCTCCGTCAGCTAAGCCAGAACCCCTCATCCTTCATGCCACCTTCCTCACAGTATCTGATGGGATTCCTTATCCTCCACCCCAGGTGATGTCTCCACAACCCTGTGGCCTTTGGCAAGTACCTTGTTAAGTCGGTTTAGTGGGAACCCTCTGAACCCCGGGTGTTTCCTCTTCTGGTTCCCATCCACTGACCCCACCCTGTTGCTCCACTAGAGACTCCCACTTCTCCACACTGTGTTTGCAGAAAAGCCCAGTCTCTGTCCCACTGCAGATCCCACCATAGTGTCCCCATACCTGTCATGCTAGACGCCCTAATAAGGTCTTTCTTATCATCTCTAAAAATGTCCTGACAATTTTGTTAACAGTTAGTACATATGTGTGCACATATCTACCAAATTTGGGAGGAAATATGGGAAAACATTATGTCACAAGATATGAACTAGAAATAAAGACATTTTTAGAAATCCAAAGCTATTTGAACCTTTCATTTTATGCTGGTTTTCTTCTAGTGTCAGGACTTGATAGTGTCGGTTTACATGATAATCTAGCTGTTTACTTCCAGCACTGGTTCTGCAGTGATATTTACTGTTGGCCAAATCATAACACTACATGTACTGGTTTATTACACAAATAATCATATTCATCATACAGGAGAAAAAGACTGTTCTGACTAAAGAAGAATTTATGTTTTATTTTTTTAAAGGTTTTATTTATTTATTTGACAGAGAGAGAGTTTGCACAAACAAAGGGAGGGGGAGGCAAAGGAGAAGGAGAAGCAGGTTCCCTGCTGAGCAGGGAGTCCAACTCAGGATTCTCTCCCAAGACCCCAGGATCATGTCCTGAGCCAAAGGCAGACACTTACCTGATTAAGCCACCCAGGCACCCCATATCTGCTTTTATTTTTTTTTTAAGATTTTATTTACTTATTTGACACAGAGAGAGAGAGAGCACGCAAACAAGAGAAGTGACAGGTGAGAGGGAGAAGGAGAACCAGGGAGCCTGATGTGGGGCTTGATCCCAGGACCTTAGGATCATGACCTGAGCCAAAGGCAGCCACTTAACCTACTGAGCCCCCGTATGTGTTTTTAAATCTAGGTAAATGTCAAGACAGCAGCATGACTTACAAAACTTATAGTTAGCACAAGTGTCCAGAAATTCAGTTTTGTTTTTTTTTCTCCTTACAGAACAAATTCAAAGGACAATTTTTTAAAAAGAGTGGTTAATTAAGAAGTTAGAATTTAAATGTATTATTTAAAGTTATAGTATCAGTAGCAAAGCAATTAAAAATAGCCCCCCAGCTAAAATATGTAAGGATTGATTTTTCTCCAGGAAGAGGAAATTATGGTTGATTTAAAAATATTTCTAAAGTGTGTTGTTTTATAGCTAGAAAATATTTTTAAACCCTAATTGAAAAAGTAAATTTTTACAAAAGTGGAATTGTATTAAGAAAGGCCTAGAATCTCTATTGAATTATATACTATGCTAATTTTCATTAATATGCTCATTTTGATTTGTCTTGCCCACATATGTGAACATGTAATAAGAAAGAGATGATTATCTCGCCTCTTTTCTGCGAGTCTATTTCTATAAGCAGTAAGATAAGTTGACTCAATTCTCAATGTTTATTTTATGGAGAGAAAGTTTTGCTCAGTCTGTATGTCATGTTAAGAGAGGTGAATTACATAACCTGAATGTTGGCTAAGGTCACCTTGCTTTTTTTGCAGTTTAAATCAAATTGGCTCTATTACCCAATTCCTCTGGGTCTTACTTGTTCCATGGTCATTTCTGCCTCCTGCATTCCTGATTCAGCTACCCTCTTAATATCACTTTTGCTTTATATCAGGTGGCCTTCAAGTCTCTCTACTTTATTATGCAGAGAAATTGAGCTTTTTATTTCTTACTTGTATTGGGTCTGCCTTTGTATATCAAAAGACTCTTTAAAGCTTCTGCTGAAACAAAGAAAGGACAATGGGATCCCGGCCTCACGTTTGGGCAGCAAAGAAGGAAGGTCTGTAGCTTTGAAATATGAAAGTTTTATACTCTTTCCTCACCCTCAAGTCTCTGTAAGGGGACAGAAACCCCATATGTCTCCATTTGTCTGGGGCAAGTTTCTAGATGTGTGGCATTATGCCACCTGCCAGCACCCTGCACCACATAGAAAACCAAAGAAGTAATAGTCAGTTTCTTCTGTACAAGTCATTCTGTCCATTGCACTAATCTCACTTATTACACAAGTGATGCTTAGCAGGCAGCATGGGCATGCAAATGTGGCAAGGTTTCAACCTGAGTTAAAAAGGACACACACAGCAGAAGTAATACTTGGGTATACCTGATATGCTGGTTTTGAAGCCCACTGGAGCATGAAGCTATGAAGACTTCTTGCAGAGAATTCATTTTAAGGGAAGAGAGAGTCAGACAGCCAGCAGGGACTGGGAGCAGATCTTTGTCTTAGTTGGGAAGGCGCTGGTCCAAACCTTGACACGTAGTAATTTGGCAACAAATACTTGTGTTGTACTGTGTTTGCACTTGCCTTCTAGCTCAGCAATCTCCGGACTTTAATTCCGAACCTGTGCGGGGATGTTAAAGTAATCAGATTGGACCCAAGGTGGAGCTGTCCCTTTGAAGGGTCACGTCGGAAATCAACCCTAACTGAATGTCTGTGCTGGACGATTCTGGGAAAGGAAGACCGAGGCCAACCCATGGGGTCTTATCTGCCAGCCCAAGTTCCCTGACCTGCTCTAGGACTTCCCTTTGCTCCATATAAGGACAGTAACCGTGCTTTAAACAATCAGCCAGTGCCCAAGAAAAGTTTCTTGTTCCTGCTCACTCTGATCTTCTAAAAATCTCGAGCCTCGTATAGGTCTTTGGAATTCCTTTCTATCTGCTAGACTGAATGCTGTTGGATTCATGAATCACTGAATATCTCCAGTGAGATCTTTAATGTGGACTTAGTAGAATTTTGTTCTCTAATGAGCATTAGGGTCCAGGCAGAACGGTGACCTTTGAGTAGGAGGGGAGCAGGCACAGGGAAGGGTACGTGAGCTGCCACTCCCCATCAGAGGGCTGGTCAGCTTTATCTTATCTCACTGATGGAGCGGTACAGACAGAGACTGTGGTGTCTGTGGAAAGAAGCATGCTACCCATTTCCCACCACCTGAATGCCACCCCTGCAAGCAATTAGGGAGTGTCCTTGTGAATTTGCCTCTTTCTACTAAGAATTTTAATTTTGTAGCATACTAAATGTAATATTTTGAACATATTTTAAAGACACATAAAGAAACCAATGGCCTCATATAAAACCGAATCAGGGGCACCTGGGTGGCTCAGCTGGTTAAACATCCAGCTCTTGAGTTTGAATCAGGTCATGATCCTAGAGTTGTGAGATCCAGCCCTATGTCAGACTCTGTGTGGGGTATGGAATCTGCTTGGGATTCTCCTACTCCCTCTCCCTCTGTCACTCTCCCCTTCTTAAGAAATAAAATGAAATACAGTTAAACAATTAGAGTCATAGTGCTGTTTTGCAAAATAACAGTTGATCTTCCCTAAAATAATTAAATGTTATGAACATAGAGTGAGAACTTCCAGGGTCCACAAATATGAATTTGACTCCTTACATATTGAATAATTCACTCTGAGGATAAAAAATGTAATTCTATACTTGTTTTAAAAATATATATTTCCAAAAAACTTATCCCCCAATATATCCAAAAATTCTCTTGGGAAATTTAGGTGTTTGTTTTCCAGGATGGAAAATTTATAAATAAATAAATTTTTAAATATAAATATATATCATATATACTACATATGATATATAAATATGAATTTATAAATATAATTTAAATTCAAATTTAAAAATGTATAAGTAAATCCATTGGCAATCTTGCACAAGATTAAAAAAATTAAGAAAATTAACAGCAATGCTAATGTTCAGAATCCGTTTAGTCTTTTGTAGAGAAACAGGGTACCAGGTAGTATTCTAAGCTTTTAATGTAAATTGACTCATTGTATCTTCACCACATCCTCATTAGAGAATCACTAGAGTTTTCTTCCTTTTACACACGTGTGGACTAAGGGACAGAGGGCAGGCAACCTGGCTTCAGGGTCTGAATCACTAAACTGAGTGACATTGCCTTTCACGCAGTGCCTCGTGACTGCATTTAAAATCAGAGCACGGACAACTCCCATAGAGAGGAGGGTCAGAACTGTTATAAGGGAAAAATGAGATGTTATAAACTCCATGCCTCCAATCGAAGACGGGTACTTGGAGGCCAAAATGGAAGAGATGGATGGAATGACTTATCTGAGCAATCCTGCATTCTTTGAGGACTGGAGGAAGTGGTCACCTGATAGGTTACTGTAAATTGCATTGAGTTTCTGGCCAAGCCAGTGACTGTCCACTCACAAGCACTTTCAGACTCCGGTCACTTGTTGCTTTCTTCCTCTTGCCTAATGATTATTGTTTTAATAAGATAGAAACTAGTGATGGTTTCTCTCCCCTGGAAATCTTCCAGTGATTTCAGTTGAAATTTCAAGTATCTGAAATCTGTTTTTAAGCTGATCTAATATCTCATATCTATAACATGAAAACAACAAAAGCAAAACCGAAATTTCAATCTCACTAAATTATGGGAATGAATTTGGGATGCAAACGTTCTATCCCTTTTAAGTGAAAAGTAAGGTTAAATAAACATGATTTCTTACCTTTCTGGACATAAATGAATACAGATATGCCAAAACACTTGCAATATCCATTAACAATTAGAGGAGCTCTTTTTCTTAAGAAAGGCAGAGCATTTATTTATTTTGCTTTCAGTTAGGCAATAAAGACTCTCAAATAAATTTATTAAGTGAGTCCGTTTTTTTCCATCTGAGCAAATGTGCTTTGTTAAAAAATTATAATATAGGGATTCAAGATAATTTTGCTATTAGTATTCAAGGTCAAAAATATTAGGAGAACCTGCAGAGAAGAAAGATTCAATATATCTGTCAAAAATATAAACTTTACCATGAAAAGTTACTTATCACTAATTGGCTTGAAGTATTGAGACATTAAGCATATGTTCAGTGGGGCTTGCACATCAAAAACTTCCACACAATCTGTTCATGTGAATTGTCTGTTGAAGACATTGGGGTGATTAGGTGTACTTAATGAGCAAGGAATTTAAGGAGCCTTTGTTGAGCATGAAAAATGCCCAGGTCAGGAGGTCTAACTGATGAGAAAAGGAAACACTTTGTCAGAAGTTCAATGTGAGAGATGGATGCTTCCGAACTCGGTTTGATCTCTTCCGTTCTGCCCTCCCATCTGTGGCATTCTGGAGACTGTGTCGATGGGATCTCATTACTAAGAAGGCCTGTGTGCCATGTTGAAAAGAGAATTGACTTGGAAGGCTCATTGCTATGTGCAGAATGAGGGGAATGAGGAATTCGAAAAAACTAGTTACTTTTTCTCTGTATGAGACCTTCAACGCATTTCTCAGTGACGGTAAGTTTATTTTAAGGCAGCTGCTTTTTTTGATCATCCTCGGGGCATTTTCAATGTAAAAATTAAATTTAAATCAAAGTATTGACAGAAAACTGAATTTTAGTTTTCATACTATTCAGGAGCTGAATAATTTTTGTATACCACCTAAACTTTAAAACAAGGCAACGCC
The DNA here is from genome assembly GCF_922984935.1 of Meles meles. NCBI lineage: Eukaryota > Metazoa > Chordata > Mammalia > Carnivora > Mustelidae > Meles > Meles meles. Next base: position 100,709,896 of record NC_060075.1, read on the forward strand.
TATGTATAAATTGAAAAATTCATACACTCATTCATATATGAAGCTCATTCCAGGCTTGGAATTATAAGGTCAGATTGTTGTATGTGAGATTGGAGACCATTTAATTTTTATGAATGCATTCTCCCAAGATTAAAGGCCATGTCTGTCCAGATCTAGCCAGGAAAGTGGGAATGCATGATATTACGTATTTCTGACACAGGATATTTAATATAGGGGAAAGCGATATAGGTTTTGAAAAGCTGAACCAAGAGGAGGCAGTACTGCACATTTAAGGAGACTGCATTTTGCCTCTGCTACTCAAAGGATTAAAACAAAACAAAACAAAAACAGAAAAACAAAATAAAACACAAAAAAACAGGAATGGGACTACTGCGTTTAAAATCTCATGTTCAGGAATCAGAATAGCAGAAAGATGTACCTTCTCCCCTTTTGCCCCTCCTGAGTCTCCCTCTAGAGGATCTCCCATGCAGACTCCTAACAGAAAGCCCACTGCCTAGAAAGGGAGCACCATGGAGGTTCCGCAGCTAATCCAGCCTCCTAGAGGGCAGGGGGAGCCAGGGCCGGGTTGTAGGCAAGAAAAACAGACACAGAACCACACATCTTTCCTTCAATGAGTCCACCTAACAATCAGTGCTCAGAACACGGAGCCCTCAATTATTTATTGCCTTGTGTGAAAACAGTGAAGCTAATATGGTGAGTAAATAATGAGAGAAAGAAAGAACTCTGCCATCAGTTGGTCTATAGGATGAGTAATATACTCAGCATTTTATAGCCTATGTGACCGTTGCTGTCAACAGAAGCCCCAATAAATCAAATACATATAAAGGTTAAATTATCTTTCGCTGAAAGAAGAGGAAGAAGAGAGAGAGGAGAGAATAGCAGGTAAGGCTATGTAACTACACAAGACACAGGCCTTTGGTTACCTAGGAGTTTATTTTTGTCCCTATAGCAGAGAGGAGAGCATAATGTGCAGGGAAAAAAAAATATTGAATTTTACTCAAAAAGTTTTTTTTTTTAAGTGATGGAGTGAAATCATTAATAATAGACTAAGTGGATGCCTTCTGACATGAAAATTGTGCCTCATGGATTAATTAGAAGAAAAAAAAAGTTTTCATTCTTAATGCGAGAGCTGGTAAATGGCCCTCGGGGTTAACACCGGGATTGTGGTACTCTACACACTCCCCTCCATTTATACACTTAGCACTGCTGATTTTATCCATGTGATGTTTAAAGGTCTTTCACTCTCTGTAATGCATTATTCAAATATCCAATTTCATAGGCTGTTTTTGTGTGTGTGTGTATGTTTGTTTTGGTTTTTTTTTTTTTTTTTTTTTGTTTTGTTTTGTTTTGTTTGTTTGTTTTTGGTATTTTTTGTTTTTTTTTTTTTGCTTCACTTACTTGTGCATAAACAGTTGCACCAGAGTGGCTGTCTTCAACAGCATTTTTTTTTTTTTTTTTTTTTTTGGTATGAGACCAAAGCTTAGGCAGAATTGAAATATATGGAAAATAAAAGGAGAGGGATTTGAGCTGAAATTCAAGGGAAAGCATCACGGTCCTTGTGCCCAGCCTCCTCTTTGCCTTGGGCAGCCCTGGAAAGGCTCCTCAGCGCCTGCGGGGTGGTGAGGAAAAATAGCCCTAGGGTCACTGTCCCATAAAGCAGGCTCCTCCAGTAAGGACTGGAGAACGTCTGTACACAATCACTAGTCACATATGCAGGAGCACCTAAAAACTCTAAAAATAAGAATTTGTAATACGACCAACTTCAAGGTTATTACTTTGGCCCTTACTTCTACAATTACTTCTAAATTGAATTTTGGGTTAATTTGCATGTTCACGAACAAAAGATGAACCAGTTGAAAGTGCCCGGATACAAGCACAGGAAACTCACTGCCCTATTACGGGTCTTGTAAGTCATGATGGGTCTAATAAGATCTAGTTCTGCTGATGATTTAATTATCCCTGTAATGTTGCCTCCTATTTTCTTTTGACTTTAATCTTTAAATTCTTTGCTTTTTAAATTTGAACATTCAATAAATAGTTTAAGGGGCACCTGGGTGGCTCAGTGGGCTGGGGCCTCTGCTTTCAGCTCAGGTCATGATCCCAGGGTACTGGGATCGAGCCCCACCTCGGGCTCTCTGCTCCTCAGAGAGCCTGCTTCCTCCTCTCTCTCCCTGCCTGCCTCTTTGCCTGCTTGTAACGGTTGTCTGTCAAATAAATAAATAATAATAAAAAAATCTTAAAATTACTTTATTGCAATCGAGGCCAATTCTGCTTATTGTGTCAGTGAAAGTGTGGTTTTACATGGTTCTCCACTGGGCACGTAAGCAAAGTTATCCTTCTGGGTCCTCCACGGTATTTACTCTTTTAGCCAGCACTAGGGATTGTCCTGGCTTGACTCTCAAATGTGATCATTTTAGGATTAATACGTGTCTCAGCAGCCTCCGTATCTGCATGTACAAGGGCCTCCTTTTCTAGAACTCTTAAGGGAAGTAGGAGTCACCTGAGGGCATTGACTGTAAAATCAAAGTGAGGTCAGCACTGTCTCAGTCCAATGGACCACCCTCCCCGTCCCCCGTGAACATTTCCCTGGGTCCGAGGGAAAGAGGCCTTGAGAGAAATGTCAGATTACTTTTCACAAAGTTCAGCATGAGATGTTATCTTATGAGAAGGTGTGCGTGGGACAAAGCTGTTGGGAAATGGGATTTCCTCCACTTCTCTGGCAGATGCACAAGAATTTGCTGAATCGAGGTCCCTGCACACCGGTGGGAGGGATCTGTAGTTTGGCACAATGTAAGAATTCAGGGAAGAGCACGGGCAGCAAGCCAAGGTTGTGGCACAAGCAAATATTTGCAGGAGCATAAACAGAGCTCCGGGAGCCCAGGCAGAAGAAGGGAGCCATGCCGGGGACCCCCGTGCAGGGTCCTGCAGCATCCTGTAGCAGCAGGTGCCTGGAAGAGGATGATTCTCTTCAGCACAACACAGGAAAGAGAGAGCCAGCCTGGCAGGTAAGGGTACATGTTTGTGTCACATGATAGATACAGGACAGTGTCCTCCTGTGAGCGTGTAGGTGGGGGTGACCTCCCTGGGGGCTTGGTGGTCCCTCAGAAACGGTCAGAGGAAATGCCAGAAGAAAATTAGTGTTTCCTCCACTTCCAGGTATCTATGTATCCATTGTTACTGCCCCACCTCCCCGCGGGGATGTTAGCACCTTTTTTTTTTTTTTTAAGATTTTATTTATCTATTTATTTGACAGAGAGACACAGTGAGAGAGGGAACACAAGCAGGGGGAGGGGGAGAAGAAGCCTTCCCACTGAGCAGGGAGCCTGATGTGGGGCTCGATCCCGGGACCCTAGGATCATGACCTGACAAAGGCAGTTGCTTAATGACTGAGCCACCCAGGCGCCCCAATGTGAACACATTTAAGGTGGTCACCTATGTGCCCTCTGACCTGTACCTGGCAAGGGAGCGCAATTCCTATCCCACAGCTATCATACCAACATTTCTTTCGTTTTTTTTAAACCATTTTATTTTATTTTATTTTTTCCAGTGTTCCAAAATTCGTTGTTTATGCACCACACCCAGTACCCAACATTTCTTAAATTGAATGTGTGAACAAGGCCTGTTACTTCAGGATCAATTTTGTCCAACCTGTCTCCTTTTTTAAATAATAGGAGCAGATATATGTATCATTTCAGGTTCATGACGATGTGAGAAAGACATAAAGGAGAAGGCACAGGGTGCTGAAGGGCGTGCCCGTGTCACAGCCCACCGTCACTTACGGGCACCGTCTCACTAGCACAAATACTTTTTTTTAAAGATTTTATTTATTTATTTGACAGAGAGATCACAAGTAGGCAGAGAGGCAGGCAGAGAGAGAGGAGGAAGCAGGCTCCCCGCTGAACAGAGAGCCTGATCCGGGGCTCGATCCCAGGACCCTGGAATCATGACCCGAGCCAAAGGCAGAGGCTTTAACCCACTGAGCCACCCAGTGGGTGAGCGCCCCTAGCACAAATACCTTTTTATAGTGTAAAATACACATGACATCAAAGTTTACCATTTTTAAGTACAGCATCAGGAGCATTCGCATTGTCGTGTCACCTCCCAAACAGAACCTCTGTCCCGTTTCAACACTAACCCCTCATGCCCCCTCCCCTAGCCCCTGGCACTCACCATTCTACTTTCTATGGATAAGTCTGACTCCTCCAGAGCCTTCAGATAGCTGAAAACAGACAGTATTTGTCCCTTTGTGCCTGGTTTATATCACTTGGCATACTGTCCTCTTGGTTCATCTACCTGTAACGGGTATCACAATCCCCTTCCTTCTAAGGCTGAATGACATTCCATTGCATGAATGGGCCACAGCCTGTTTATCTGTCTCCTAATACATAACTCCCTTGTTTATACCTAATTGTCTTGTTCAAAAAAAACCTTTGACAGTTTTGTCAGAATAAAATCCAATATCAGGGACTATTTTTGAAAAAAAATTTTAAATTTCTTGCAGAACTTATCTCCTGATGTCACTTGCCAGAACTTCTATTCTAACTAAGCATTTTTATACTATTCCACAACCAGACCATATATTATTCCACATCAAAATACAGTCCCATCTTACCAGGCCCTTCTTTAACCTCTTACCTTCTTAAATTATATTCACCATTGTAGACCGAGCTAGAAGCCCACCTTCTCCAAGAAAGCGCCACTGTCTACTTGAGTCAGAGGGAAGAATTTCTTCTATTAGAGAGGGAAAAAAACCATGAGAGACTCTTAAACCTGGGAAAGGACAAGGGCTGCTGGAGGGGAGGTAGGTGCGGTGGTGGGGTAACTGGGTGGCGGGCATTAAGGAGGGCACGTGATGTCATGAGCACTGGGTGTTGTATGCAACTGATGAATTACTGAACTCTACATCTGAAACTAATGATGCACTATATTGGGCTAATTGAATTTAAATAATAAAAAAAAAGAGAAGTCCTTCTTAGGATTTCTCATCCCATGTTATTTTGTTTGTGAATCCATCTGGCTGTCAACGAGTGCTTGAGAATAGAAGTACGGTGACCACCTTGTACCATTAATGAAATGTCCTTTTATTCTTTGTCTAAACATCATCTCCCCAGTGATCTCTGAGCCTTGCAGAGAATTTTCCCTGGATTTTCCTTCCTCTCTTCTCCACTGTACCATAACTGGACCCTTAACTTCACCTCTAAAATGTTTTTGATCACCCTACCTCTACTCCTCCAGTAGAACCAATCACACTTCCTGTGTTCTCTGGGGCCCTGAGGGCACATCTGTACCCTCGTGCTTGTACTGCAGAGCAAGCCATCTGCTTGCTTCAGCTCAGATTCTTAGCAAGCTTTTTAAGGACTAATGTGATGCCTGTGTCCATTTTTCATCAGAGCATCCTCTCATGCCTGACACACATTTGCTGTGTCTGTTTCCTCCACACGGTGAACAAAGAAAACATATTGTTTGAGTCCAGTTGGGAGGAAACAAACTTTGAAGGTGTAATACTAGTACCATCGTGGTGACTTCTATGATGAATATTTAGGGAACACCCAGGTACCCAGGATTGTGATAAATACTCTGGAGTGTGCACAGATGAGTAACCCGTGGTCTCTTCCTTTAAGAACTTATAATACATGAGTAAAGAATTCACAACCGTAGAGGTCGGATGGGCTATGTGCTTGTAATCATGTACAACAAGCCGCTACAAGGAAGAGAAGGACAGTGACAATGCACTGACTGATTTATTGATCTATTGATTTAGTGTAGCGTAGTGCATGTCAAATGGTTTGAATCCAGGTAGAAATGGGGAAGCCAGAGAACACAACATGAGCAGAGCTATGGAGACCGGACAGTGCAGGGTGCCAGTAGGAGGACAGCATAGTATGGAATTACAAGGACAGTGGGTAGAGGTTCTGGGGCTCACGCTTCAGGGAGAAACCGTGGCTTCCCTTCACTGATAAAAGCATTGCCGTAGAATTTTGAAGAGGAAGGAGCCAAGATAGAGAAGGGACCTGTGAAGTAAGTGAGTTCTCACCCACTGGTTCTCTGCCCACACTCAACATTTCACATCAACTTCTCATCTGTCTTTATCAGAGAATTCCAAGCTGTCTTGAACTCCCTTGAGGAGGTGGGTGTAGAGGCGGGGATCACTCAGTAGAACAATGAATGCAGTGCTCCTGAGGGGTACTCTGTATTCCCCAGAAACTCTGGAGCATTCCAAATGAAGGAGACATCAATGCATGTTTTCCTGGACATTGGAGTCTTGGTGAACACACTGACTGCCGGCAGAGAAAACAGCACAGTAAGTATCAGACAAGGACAGAGACCCTGGCAGAATAGGTGGTCTGAAGGACAGCAGAGCATTTGTGAAACAGACAGTGATGCGGGGCTGCCCCTTGATTTTCTCTGCCCTCAGTTGCCCACATTCCTGGGGCTCTCACAGTAAGCCTTGCCTTGCTTTCATCTATCCGGGACATTTATCTGCTCTCCCTTTCAGGCTTTCTTCCAAATTCCAGCTCTTCTCCTCTAATCAATGACTATTTTTCATAACTCCCAATCACTGCTCTGGTAAATGGGGACTAATGAAACAACTAATATGCTCATTTAGTGTCTATTAATAGGAATTACTGAGGATACATTGAAGCAGAAGACCAAGAATATAGATGAATTTTACCTTCAGCCGGAAAAGACCGTTGACAGATATTGTCAACCTCTAAGGTTTTTATTTGGAAGACAGTTGTGATTATTACACTAGAGAGAACTACTCTGAGTATCTTATATTTTTTTAAATCATAACTTGCTCCCACTTATTCATTCTGATAAGCTGCATCTACTCCTCTTATAAATGTTTAATAAAATGGGCCACCAAGAAAGGAAACCTTGACCAGATTCAATCTAATAACTGTATCTTTGACTTCTAGCTCACTTTCAGAAATGTACCATTCTCAGTGCTGGTATACACATAGTAAATGCTGAATGAGTGACTGAATCCCAGAGCACTACTCAGGAATTGTCCTAGCCAGAATTCCATGTCATTGGCAAGCTTTGTTTTTTTCTTTTTTCCCATGTGCAATAATTATAAGGCTAACAATGGAGGATCTCACAGAAGAGAGGGGGGAAAGAGAAAGAAAGATGGAGAGAAATAGAGAAAGAGAAAGAAAATGAAAATAAAAAAAAAGATAAAGGAGCATACAAGGAAAGGATAAAAAAAAAAGAAAGAAAAAATATAGCAGCTCTGCCATTCTGAATCGACACTTTATAGTTTAGATCCAGGACAATGAAAGGTTAGGAATAAGAATTTGTGGGTCATCTGAGCTACATTTGGTACAGTGAGCATTCTTCTGATACGTTGATAAACCTTCTTCCATTGAAAATGCATTATTCCATAAAGCATCTATGAACAGAAGAAACTAGTTTATTCCAACTAGGGTTGGAATAAGCACGTGAATAAAACTTTCTGAATAAAACTTCCTTAGTAGGGGCACCTGGGTGGCTGAGTTGGTTGAACATCAGGCTCTTGGTTGTGGCTCAGGTCACGGTCTCAGGGTCCTGAGGTGGAGCCCCTCAGCTGCTCAACGCTCAGTGGGGGAGTCTGCTTTCTCTCTGCCTCTGCCCCTCCCCCTACTCACACACATTCATTCTCTCTCTCTCTCAAATAAATAAATACATTTTGGGGGAAGAAGAAAACACACACACAAAACCTTCTTGGTAAAGAGCAAATGGACCCAGCTCTAAGAATAAAAAAACAGGGTGAACCATCACGAGTTGATGTCACTTTCATACATGTATTTGTCTTCATACTGTAGTGAGGTCACAATTACTTCTGCGTGTGATATGAAAACTGCCCTCTTTCTCTTACATCTTTATCTCAGAGAGTAAAGGTGATCTGGGCGTTCCCGATGGTCCAACAGCAGTGTGGTCTTCATTATTTTGCTCATTTTATAAATGATAACATTGAGATCAAAGTTAAATTTCTATAGGTACGGCACAGTTAACTTCCAAAAGCATGCTTTACAGAACTTATGTTCTCAAATACTACTTTATGACATGTCCCATGCACCTCTTCCAGACTACTAAGATTAGGTAGCTAGGACTGTGTGCATAATGGGGCGAGCTCATAGCACAGTAGGGACAGAAAACCAGACACCTGTCTTCTGTCCTAAGCCTCAGCCACCATCTCACTCTCTGAAGATACAGTAGGGTGGCTCCAAGGGCTCGCTGCCTTGTGTTTCCACCTATTGTGTCCTAACACAGAGTGCAAACCAAAAGCAACTCTCTCCACCATGCGACCCACTTCACCTCACATTCCCTAGTTCATAACCACAGTTCCTCCAAAAGAAGCAAAGCATAGGAGATTCTGAATCATTTCTCTAAGGTTTACTTTTTGGACAGCAAAGGCTTTAATTCTTATTTTCTATTTTAATTTGATGAATTAGGATCAAGGGGATCAGAGACCACATAACTGTTTATGGTACAATGACCAGCAGAAGTAATGTTTACTATAGAAGATTTTTTTTAAATTTCTTATTTGAACTAATTTTAAATTTACCAAAGTGTTGCAAAGATAGTAAAAGAAATCCATGTTACCTAGCATACCATCCATGTAATTTTGCTGTTATCCAAGATTTAACTAACCCAGGACATCGCTTTGCATTTAATTGTTACCTCTCTGTGGTCTCCTGTTTGTCATAGTTTCTCAGTTTCCTCTTGGTTTTTGTGACCTTGATGCTTGTAAAGTGTTGGTCATGTATTTGTAGGATTTTGGTTTTATCTGATGTTTGCTCATGATTTGATTGGTATTATGAATATTTTAATACTACAGATATGATGTGTCTTTTTCATCAAAAAATATCCTGGAGGGGCACCTGAGTGGCTCAGTGGGTTAAAGCCTCTGCCTTCAGCTCAGGTCATGATCCCAGAGTCCTGGGATCGAGCCCCACATCGGGCTCTCTGCTCGGAAGCGAGCCTGCTTCCCTTCCTCTCTCTCTGCCTGCCTCTCTGCCTACTTGTGATCTCTATCTGTCAAATAAATAAAATCTTAAAAAAAAATATCCTGGAATACACCACATCAACATGATTTATTTCTGCTGATGTTAACTTTGATCACTTGGTAATGTCTGCCCAGTTTCTCCACTATGAAGTTACTATTTTTCCTTTTTCATATCTTATGTTTAGAGGTGAGTCAACTAAAGGTGGTAGATTCAATAGATGAATGGATAAGAAAACTGTGGTACACACACACACACACACACACACACACACACACACACACACACAGGAATATTACACAGCCATAAAAAAGGATGCAATTGTGCCATTTGCTACAACATGGATGGACCTAGAGGTTATTATGCTAAGTGAAATAAATCAGACTGGAAAGATAAACACCATATGATTTTGTTTATATGTGAAATTAAAAAAATGAATAAACAAACAAAAAGCAGAATCAGACCTATATGTAAGTCTATATAAATAGAACCAACTGATGGTTGCCAGAGGGGAGGATCAGGTACAGGTTTCCATTTATGGGATGAATGTCACAGGAATGAAAGACACAGCATAGGAAATATAATCAATGGTAATGGTGCCGGATGGGAGCAATTCTTATGAGCATAGCATAACAGACAGAGAAGTTGAACCAATATATTATACACCTGAAAGTAATGTAACATTGTATGTCAGCTCAAATATATTTGTTACTAAAAATAGAAAAATAAAAGAACTGAGTGACTAAGTACAGTTCACATTCAAAGAGGAGAGAATTAAGCTCCAGCTCTAGGATGGAGGAATAACACAGAACTTGGGAACATAAAACCAGGACAGTAAATAATAAATATTGTGATGGGGATATTCTGGGGCTCTTTTATCTTCCTATCCTAACGGTGACATTTTATTTCCCTCCTTCCCCTACATTTAGTATTTGGAATTTTTCTGTAAGGAAATCTGTCACTTATTTATTAATTCCCTGACTTATTCATTCATTCATAGATATGCATATAGACTCATGGCATTTATTTTATTCTTTGTGTTATAATCCAATACTATCATTTTTTTTAAATAAATGCATTTGATATTGCTCACTATATAACTTTTAATATATATTACACCCAGGCCTACATTGGTTCCTAAGTTCAATGAAACAACCACATGGGGCAGCAACTCAGACAGAGAATTTGAGTCAAGAAGGAAGGATGCAACTGGGGATCTATGGCAAAAGCTTGAAGCCCATACCTTTAATCAGTCACACACACACCCCATCCCCATCCCATACTACCAGGTTTATCAGTTTAGTGGAAGAGCTGGAAACCAATCTATAGCTCACCTTAGCAATCTTTGAGCAACCCTGTGCAAGCCTGCCTGAGTCTATTCTTGAACTTTTCTATGTGCTGGAATTGCCTCAGACTCCTACCAAATATTGTAGAATTCAATTAGATTTTAGGCAACTGATCACTTGGTTAAATTATTCCTAGGAAGGTGTTAATTTCAAAGGATGAGCTTGTCAAAAGACATGACTTAATTGAAAGAGTCTATTTGGAGATATTTTTGAACTGTGTGGTTATTTATATAAACTCTAAATATATATAAGCCCTGATCCTGTGTCTTTCAGTCTTCCCCAGGGGGTATTTTGGAAGGATAGTGACAATGACATCCTAAAATTGCAATAAAATCTAGTAATTTTCTTGGTTTTGTTAATGACAATTACTAAAATGTTTTATTTCCTTGTTATGACTTGAGAAAAGTTGGATTAGAAAAATAATAGAATGACACTCCATGAAGATGTGCTGGGTAAGGAATAATTATGAGTTATTGAAGGTGAAGGTTTTGGGAAAAGTGTGAAAGAGGACAAAGGAACCTATTTGGAGCCAAGAACGTAGGTGACCAAGGGATCTAGATGACATTGAGAGTAAGGAGAGATGTGATGGCTGCTGAGTGGGTCCTCTCAAGTTAAAGAATTGATCCCAGGGACACCAGGAGCAGTCTGGTCTGCATAGAAATATTTTATCTCCAATTTTTGCACAAATATGTATACACACAGAGAGACACAGAAACACAGGCACACAGACACACACACAGATTACTCGATCACTAGTCCAGAAGGCATCTCTTTCATCCATATAACTATTTAAAGGAATCAGTATATGTCTTCCTGAAATATAGCTCTTTGAAAGAATTATTTTGAACTGAGAACAATCAAGAAACAGCAAATGCAAGGAAAGTTCTCTGCCTTCTCTTTGTTTGTCTCTACATACATTTACAGAACTATCCCTCCTCTCTCCACCAGGAAAGACAAAAATTAATCATCTGAGGCAACTTTAGACTCTTATTAGCCTACAGACGTCACCAGAGGAATCTACATAACAAACGTTACAAACTAGACTTTATCTACAAGTAGTTTTCCATATATTTGCCTTCCCACAATTTGCTGCCTATAGAAACTCAAGGTCTTTTTCCTTTGTTTTGCCACTTCCCTAAAAATGTATTGTTCTTTGTTGAATATACTCTTTAGATCTGAATTCTAAGCCACCTCTTAGAGTTACTCATCCCTGAGTTTTTCTCATGTATATCTGAAGTATTCATGTCAATAAATTTCTCCTTATTTTTTTCCCTTCTTATCTGTCCTTTGTTACAGAGCTCCAGCCAAGAACATAAGATGAGAATTAAAAGATGTTTTGTCTTGTACCAATACTCTGCAGCAAATTTCAAGGTCTTTTAAATTGTTTGAGCATATTCACAGCCATGCTCCTCCACTCACAATGCTGCAGGGAAATTTGGCTGTCAAATATTCATTTTTTTCACTATGGCATTTCTGAATATATTTAGGAAATTTTTTTTAAAAAATCACTTGAGAAATATTTGTCAGATCCAGGCTTTTTCTTACAATGCTTAAAATCTTCAAAAACATACTTCCTCTCTTAAGAATGAAAAAAAGTGAACAATATGTTATTCTTCCACGTTAGACCATGGTAAGATACCAGATTCTTTATTATCCTAAAGAATCATAAAATCAACTATTGGGAAATTAAAAGAGAACCTTCACAACATACCAAAGTTAAGCAAAGAGAGTCATAAGTTAATCTTTTACATGACAACTATTAAGAGGTTCTGAAATTTGTTCCTGGTTTAGAGCATAAGAACATGTATGTATACATCAATGAATGATGGTCCAGATGATGAAAGCACTAGTACTTAGAAACATAACCTTAAGAATTATGACAGTTGAAAGTATGTAGTTAGGGTTTCTTTCCAAAGATTTGATTGTAGAGAAAGAAAAGATCCAGGGAGAGTCAAATAGTCGGGGAGGAGAGAGCCAGATATGATGACAGATAAGGGGATTATGAAAAAATATGAACACATTTAGAAGGACAAGACATTATGGAACCCAAATTAGAGGTTGAAAAATTTTGTTAGAGCCAATAAAATTGGGTGTCTCAAATAAGTTGGATAAAATACTATGATTTGAGTCCATAGGAATTAATAATATAAACACTTTTTTTTTCTTTTTAAAGATCGCATGGATTCTTTTGGCCAGTTGGCCCTCTTTGAAAAGTTAGGTTAGCAGGACTAATATCTTAGAAAATTAAAATATATAGAGGAGAAAACAACATATATCCTCCTACCCTTTTAAATTTTGGCTGGGAATTCTGTAACAAAAAATATATTCATACAAGAAAAACACAAAAGTTCATTGACATGCATATCTCACATGTATGTGGGAGACACCCAGGGAAAAATGAATAACTCAAAGAGGTAGCTTGGAATTCAGGCTTATACAGTAACTTTAACAAAAAGCAATACATTCATACAGAGATGACAAGACAAAGGAAATCAGTTTAGGGTTTCCAAAGGAAGCAAACTGTGGGGAGATAAATTTATGTGAAGTAAATGGTGGATAAAGGCTAGTTTGTAAAGATTATTATGTATATTCCTAAATTTAAATCTACTAAATTTACTAAAATAATAATATAATGTAATATAATATAATATAATATAATATAATATAATATAAATATTTTCATGTTTACATGAAAAGCATACATAATGAATGTATATTTGTCATTTATTGAGTTTTCAAAAATGTTTTAATAATAGACATAAATACTCAACTCAGAATAGAAGTGATTTTATTGATTTTAAATTTAGATGACAAATAGTTCAATACCAGGGCATACTATGATCCAGATTAAAATGAAAACTGTAGGGTGGGGATTTGGGTGCACAATTAGTTAAGAATCTGACTCTTGGTTTTGGCTCAGGTCATAACCTCAAGGTGGTGAGATGGAGGTCCAAAATGGGTTCCAGGCTCAGCGTGGAATCTGCTCAAGATTCTCTCTCTCCCTTTGCCTCTCCCCACTGTGTTCTCTCTCTCTCTCTGTCTCTCAAAGAAATAAATCTTTTTTAAAAAATGAAACCTGTAGGTTGCTGAAGATAGGGACTTAATATTTTTAAAATTTTTTTTAATTTTTTAAAAATATTATTTAACCTATATCTAAAATAACCACAAAAAAAATTTGTGTAAAGGTCCTGCAATCCCTATTAGTTTGACTTTCTGTAATTCTTTACATAATTAAATCAATAAATATTGTCAAGTTCTGGGGTAGGAGCTGGAAATAAAACTGTATATACCGTCAATAAATAAATAAATAAATAAATAAATAAAATATTTATTTGAGAGAGAGAGAATTTATAAGAGGGGAAGTTGCTGAGGGACAAGCTGACTCCGCACTGAGCCCTGAGCCCAACATGGGGCTTTATCTCATGACCCTGAGATTATGATCTGAGCTGAAATCAAGAGTCAGACACTTAATTGATTGAGCTACCCAGGCCCCTTGGGACTTGGTAAGTATTGATGGAACACTCAATGAGTGCTAGTTATTATGCTCGAATGGGGGGAAGTCAAAGAGTGATATCCAATCTTTACATAATCCAAGAGACTGGGCAGCTGCGAATATGCAGAGAAGCATAAAAGGCAGGTAGCTCTTCTAGGGAGAGGGGTAGCTCTCTAGGGAGAGGGTAAACCTTTATAAAATGTTTCACTTTAGCATACAAAATAAGTTTTAAAGGAGGAGTGAATTTTCTTCACAATGAGGAAGGAAATCACTAGGTTCAATATGGTTCACAACTTCAGGATTATTATTATTTATTTTTAATAAGCCCAAAAGTTAGGGTAATATTTTTGACAAGGCCTTTGACTATTTTACTGATGGTTGATACAATATCTGCTAAGGTCAAGTATTTTCAAACACCATTTAACTGAAAAGGAAGGCTCACTCTTAAACAATGGAGAAACCCCCATGAACTCAGCATCTCCAAATAAAGAGGAGAATGGAAAGTGCTAGAGGAAACAAGGCTTCCAAGTGATTCTATTTACAGGAAGTCTTCACAGGCTATTAACGTATCAGTCCATGTCACAATGTCTTTTCTGCACTGACCTGTGGGTCAATTTTATTATCTGATTCCAAGAGTTGTAACTGTAGATGGTACTCTTTGCTGGAAGGTACACGAAAGCAAATTACATTGTAGGGAATAAAGTCAAGATCTTATAATGAAATAAACGCCAGTGCACCTGTTAATAAATATCTTCCAAAGTCCAATGGAAGGTTTAATGTCATTCCTGTGAAATGTTAAATCTGGTCAGACACAGATCCTAAGTGGATGAAATATGGCATAATTGCTACGATGGTAAATTCAATTCCTGAGTCACTTAACTTGCCAGACTGGATGTCTTAGAACACATACCCCACACATATATTTCCTGGGTAAAAAGAGGTACTATAATTGATTACACTTTTATCATAATTGGGATTTGAGGGGGATAGGGGTTACTGAAGTGTAAGGAAAAGTGGTGGCTAACACAAGAAAATCAGGAATTTAGGATATAAGAGGACTAAAGTCCACAAGACATGTTTCCAAAAATGACACAGAAACACAAATAAAATGTAACCAGTAGCCATTTTTAATGTGTGAAGAATCATATTTATTCTGTCCTACAACTTGGAAATTGGACTTCTGCGACCTGAAAAATAGCACCTAGCACTGATGAAGACATGCCTCCAAAACAAAGAGCAAGAGCATTTTACACCCATAGACGATTCTCTAAAACCTTAGTTACCTGGGCAGCAGGATTCCTATCCAAACCGCCATGATGGTAGCCAGTCCCATTTGCTTACGTCTGCCTGCCGTCCAGCAAGTGACTGACCTAACACTTTCTATTTCCCTGTGAACCGAAAAGCAACTACAACATGCAGTTGAACAGACGTGTGAACAATTATCCAGAATTCATTTGGAGTTGTGGTCTTCCAGTAAGGCATCCTCCTACACAAACTAAAATACAAAAACGAAAACAAACAAGCAAAACCAGAAAAAAACAATAAACAAACAGAAACAAAGCAAATGAACTTAAAAAAAAAAAAAAACCTCCCAAAGCCAGAGTCAGGGAATTCCATCCGAGTGACATGGTTTGGACAGTTTTTGTCTCTGATTGCCCATTCTCGGCTGAAGTGCGGTCATCAGATGGGAAGTGATGTTACCACACACAGTACTGAGTGAGGTCTTTTAACATTCTGAACAACTGCTGGGCTGAGGCTCCCCTCGAACCTCCTAAAAGACAAACTCCTGGACTGTACACATCGGCTCTTGCTCCTTCAAACTGATAGTGACAAGGGTTGAATTATAAAAGGTCAGAGTAAATGTGGGCGAAAGCTTCTACACCAAGCAGAGAAAAACTAAAAGCCGGTGTTCTGGTTTATGACAAGCAACTCTGTGTCTTTTAAGGAAAAACGAGTTTTGACAGTTGGAGAAACAAGAACAACTCCAAGCTTCCAGGGACAGGATCAAACTGGAGTGAGAAGAGTACCCACAGGTCGGGGGCATGGCCTTGAACACTGATACATATTTTTGTCTCTCCATCATAAAAATGTGTTACTCTTAGCTTGTATTTCACATTGAGATCACCGGGAAAACTTTCATAAAATCGCTGCTACCTAATTAGACTGTTTCTTAAAATTAAAAAAAAAAAAAAAATCTCAAGGTAGTTCCACTATGTAGACAGCATTGAGAGTTGCTGGTGAAAAGTGATAAAAATATCAATGCCACAGCCAGCTTTATATTAGTCATGTGATTTTATTCTGATGACCCACTCCTCTTTGGTGGCGACATTTATTCCATCACTAAAACTTGTCTGCTACCCTAGCAGTGATCTTCCATGAGCCAAGGGATTGCTTCCTCTACTCTTCCCTGTGCCTTAATATTAAACTCTTTTAATCTGGTTGCCATTCAGTATATAAATGACATAACCTGTTCCAAGCCAGTTTTTGAAAAACTTGATACATGTATTCAATTTTGTTGCCTGTATCATAGCCTGTTGGTGTATATTTCAAAATTATAAGCAAACCCTCATGACACACCTAATAATAATAATTTTGTCAATGAACAAAATTGATACAGTCTGATATAAATATCTAGTTTTTTTATATTGCATTACCCTGCTAAATTACTTATCAAGCATATTGAGAGAAAATACTTATCTCTATTAATAAATGTGTGTTCACCATGAAAAGCTGTCAACAGTGAAGTGGTCTAGAATGCCAACTACGACAATGCTGACCGTTGCCTCAGTATGGATGACATAGGAAGCTATAGCAGGATGTCTGGGATTTTCAGAAGTGACATAAAAGGGAATGATCACATTGTGCCTGGAGAAGGAAAATACGTGTGTTAACATAAGTGCAGCATACTGTGAGCTCTACCTTCAGGTCCATTCTCTGTACCGTTGGGTCCTAGGGCCAGAGACTTCTGCTGGCTTTGGGTGACTCATAGCAAGACAGAAAAGGATCTCTAGCTACTGACAACTAAAGTATCACTTGTTCGACTTAAGCATCGCTTCTGTAAGTTAGAGCCTGCAACATCTTTTTACATTACATTCTAGGCACCTAATGAATCAAAACAGATATTCTCCACCCACTACCATTCTGACTGCTCCCTGAGCATCACACAGCTCATTTCCTTCCATGAGTTTTACTGTTGCATTTGGTGGCTTTTTCATCTACACCTTATTTTCAAGGTGGTTATATATCTTAAGACTGAGCACACCCATTGTGTCAAAGTAATCAATTTGTGGCCATTATTAGGTGAATTGGACCAAGGGGAATAGGAAAGTAGAAAGCCTTTTTTTTTTAATTTTTTCTTTTTCAAATTAAGAAGCTACAGGTAACAATGAGAAAAAAAAATCAATATTTGTCAATTGTTACTCCCTAAGGGCAGTTATCTATTGAAGTGGGAATATCTTCTGCCCTAGAGTATCACTACAAAATTCAAAGACAAAACCTTTGCATGCAAAACTTAGCTAAGCCTTTGACATTATCTATGTAGATCTTATGATGAGTGAAATTTCCATTCTAATCTCTAATAAAGATTTATCCCTATGAGTCCTACTTTATATTTTTTGTTGCTTTAAGAGGAAAATTCTAGGATTGTGTCAAGCTAAAAAGCTTCTTCATAGCAAAGGAAACAATCAACAAAGTGAAAAGGCAATCTACCTAAAAAGAGAAAATATTTGAAAATCATAAATCTGATAAGGAGGTAACATCTAAAATATACAAAGAACCCATACAACCCACTAGCAAAAAAAAAAAAGAAAAAAGTTAGTACTGATGCCCATTAGCATGGTAAATTGTTTTCCACCCCCTCACTTTAAATCTGGAGGTGTCTTCGCGTCTAAAATGAGTTTCTTGTAGGCAACATACTGATGGGTTTTGTTTTTTTATCCATTCTGATACCCTGTGTCTTTTGATTGGGGCATTTAGCCCATTAACATTCAGGGTAACTATTGAGAGATATGAATTTAGTGCCATTATTAGCCTGTAAGGTGACTGTTACTGTATATTGTCTCTGTACCTTTCTGATCTACTACTTTTAGCTCTCTCTTGGCTTAGAGGACCCCTTTCAATATTTCCTGTAGAGCTGGTTTGGTGTTTGCAAATTCTTTCAGTTTTTGTTTGTCCTGGAAGCTTTTGATCTCTCCTTCTATTTTCAATGATAGCCTAGCTGGATAGAGTATTCTTGGCTACATGTTTTTCTCGTTGAGTGCTCTGAATATATCATGCCAGCTCTTTCTGGCCTGCCAGGTCTCTGTGGATAAGTCTGCCGTCAATCTAATATTTTTACCATTGTATGTTACAGACTTCTTTTCTCGGGCTGCTTTCAGGATTTTCTCTTTGCCACTAAGACTTGTAAATTTTACTATTAGGTGACGGGGTGTGGACCTATTCTTGTTGACTTTGAGGGGGGTTCTCTGCATCTCCTGGATTTTGATGCTTGTTCCCTTTGCCATATTAGGGAAATTCTCTCTAATGATTCTCTCCAATAGACCTTCTGCTCCCCTCTCTGTTTCTTCTTCTTCTGGAATCCCAATTACTCTAATGTTGTTTCGTTTTATGGTGTCACTTATCTCTCGAATTCTCCCCTCATGGTCCACTAACCTATGACCCAGCAATTGCACTACTGGGTATTTACCCTAAAGATACAAACATAGTGATCCGAAGGGGCACGTGTACCCGAATGTTTATAGCAGCAATGTCTACAATAGCCAGACTATGGAAAGAACCTAGATGTCCATCAACAGATGAATGGATAAAGAAGATGTGGTATATATACACAATGGAATACTATGCAGCCATCAAAAGAAATGAAATCTTGCCATTTGTGACGACGTGGATGGAACTAGAGCGTATCATGCTTAGTGAAATAAGTCAATCGGAGAAAGACAACTATCATATGATCTCCCTGATATGAGGACATGGAGAAGCAACATGGGGGGGTAGGGGGATAGGAGAAGAATAAATGAAACAAGATGGGATTGGGAGGGAGGCAAACCATAAATGACTCTTAATCTCACAAAACAAACTGGGGGTTGCTGGCGGGAGGTGGGATTGGGAGAGGGGGAGCGGGTTATGGACATTGGGGAGGCGAGGCGAACCATAAGAGACTATGGACTCTGAAAAACAACCTGAGGGTTTTGAAGGGTCAGGGGTGGGAGGTTGGGGCAACCTGAGGGTTTTGAAGGGTCAGGGGTGGGAGGTTGGGGGAACAGGTGGTGGGTAATGGGGAGGGCACGTTTTGCATTGAGCACTGGGTGTTGTGCAAAAAGAATGAATACTGTTACGCTGAAAAAATAAATAAAATGGAAAAAAAATCCAATTAAAATAAGAGCAGAGGATCTGAACAGACATTTTTATAAAGAATACATATAGATAACGAACAGACACACACAAAAAGATGTTCAACATCACTCATCATCTGGGAAATGCAAATCAAAACTACAATGAGATATCAATTCATACCCATTAGGATGGCTATTATCAAAAATATAAGAACAAACAAATATTGGCAAGGATGTGGAGAAAAAGAAACCCTTCTGCACTGTCTGTGGGAATATAATTGGTGCAACAGCCACTGTGGAAAACAGTACAGAGATCCTTAAAAAAAAGACGAGATCCTAAAATCCCGTTTCTGGGTATTTATCTGAAGAAATTGAAAACACTAACTAGAAAAGATACGTGAACTCCCATGTTCATTCCAGCATTATTCAAAGTAGCCAAGGTATGGAAACAATCTAATTGCCCACTGATGGATGAACTGATAGAGAAAACATGATATATATCACACTTATGTATAAAGGAATATTATTCAGCCACAAAAACAAATGAAATCTTGCCATTTCTGGCAACATGGATGGACTGCAAGGTCATTAAGCTAAGTGAAAGAAGTCACACAGAAAAAGAGAAATACCATATGATCTCATATATATGTGGAATAAAAAAAACAAAAAACAAACAAAAAAACAAAAAACAATAAACAAGTTCATAGATACCAAAATCAGATCGGTAATTGCCAAAGGTGAGGGTGAGGGATGGATAAATTGAATGAAGAGGTTTAAAAAAGACTCAAACTTTCAGTTATAAAAGAAATAAATCATGGGGATGTAATTTATAACACGACAATAATAGTTAATATCATATTGCATATTTGAAAGTTACTAAGTGAATAGATCTTAAAAGTCCTCATCACAAGAAAAAAAAATTCTGTAACTATGTGTGGTGATGGATATTAACTAGACTTACTGTGGTCATCATTTTGCAATGTATACAAATGTTGAATCATTATGATGTACACCTGAAAGCAATACAATGTTGCATACCAATTATACTTCAATGAAAAACTGCTATAGCAAGCTTTATTGAAATATTAATTAGGGATAATATACAAAGTGCTTGTTAGAAAATTACAAGAACATTATCTGAATACACAACAGAGCAAAGGACATCAGCAAACAAAAGGGAGGGGTGCAGTTGGTGGCTCAGCTGGTTAAGCGTCCAACTCTTGACTTCGGCTCAGGCCATGATCAGGTCGCACATTGAGATGGAGTCTGCTTAAAGTTCTCTCTCCTTCTCCCTCTGCTGTGCCTCTCCCCCTCTAAAAAAATTGGAGAGACAATTAGCTATCTCTCTAAGATCTGAAAAAATGTGCTTATGAAAAATGAATAAAAAAAAGTAGTACACAAAAATCATATATTCTATAATTTTACATTTTTATATATTTAATACATTAAAATTTATTAATAAATATAATAAAATATAATAATCAATAATAAATACAATAATTTATTAATAAATTAGTATTTTATATATTGATATATTATATTTATATTAATTTTATCATTTTAATATTTAAATATTTCTGTACTACAGACAAACAATAGAATAATATTTGACTGTTTAATATCATATAAAGAGAAATCAAATTGTTAATTACATGAGATGGGGTTGGATTTTCAAAATGAACCATGTATTGTACAATAACTTCTTTTTAAATAGAAGAAACTAAAATAAATTATTGTCATCATATTTTGATAAAGATATGTTGAAAAGAATATTTTGGTCTTTCCTCATAACCTGAAGGATGTGCGTGAGGCAAAAAAAAAACCAGAAGTAAAGCCTGTAGAACATGTACCTTTGCAACGTTTTGTCCGGTGAAAACACAAAGCACTATTTATGTCCAAAATATGTGAGGATGAAATTTCCATTTAAACATCCTATTTGTAAAATCTTTGGACATATATACACAAAAAGAAAAATTCTGGTCTACTGCTTTTTAGATTTGTTTTTGGCCATTAGAAGACATGTGAACAATTTCATCTGAATTTTCTTAATGAAATTTGCTCAACTCCTTTATAAATTACTGAAATTAAAAATGGAGATTGGGTTAGACATTCTTCTCTAATTGATGTTAATAATTTCAGACTTAAAGTTCCAATTTCAGGGACGCCTGAGTGACTCAGTCAGTTAAATGTCTGCCCTTGGCTCTGGTCATGATCCCAAGGTCCTGGGATCAAGTCCCACGCTGGGCTCCTTGCTCAGCAGGGAGCCTACTTCTCCCTCTGCCTGCTGCTTCCCCTGCTTGTTCTCTCTCTTTCTCTCTTGGTCTTGCTCTCTCTCTCTGACAAATAAATAAAATCTTAAAGTTTCAACTGCAATTAGTCAATTAAAAATTAATAAAGTACAAAATGATACAATTAAAGCAGGATGAATACATTCAGTAATACAGACAATGGTAACAAAATAAATAAATTAACATGACAAGGAAAAAAGCTAGAAATATAAAAGAAGATGTAAACATATCACTTATCACAGGAATCAAAATAAATTTTTCAACTAGATGGACCAAAAAAAAAAAAAAAAAGCCCTCTCTTTTGAATGAGTCAAATGACAAAATTCAACCCAGTTAAGCAACATAAGATTTTTATTGATAGGGTCTCAAAATGGTGATGAGAGATGCAAATTACTTCCAAATAAACACAACCATACCAAAAGAGAGACATGAGTATACTATATATATAAGTATACTTCAATAAGTATTGAAGTATAATATAAGGTAAAAATGAAAACAAAAACAAAACAAAACAAAATTTGAACATTTTTTTTCAAATTTTGAACTTTTATTGAGGAAGAGTAAGTATATCAACATATTTCTCAATTTATCTATGCAAGTAAAATTAATAGAAAAGAAGGAATAAATGATGGGAATACCATATTAGAAAATTTAATCATTCCTAAGTCTATAAAAATATTACTGAGGATTTATCACATCTTAGAATTATTAAAGATACCAATATGTATAATCTATGCATATGCACCTATATGATATATACTTTATGTTCTCATGGCCTTAAAATAAATAAATTCCCAAAACAGAAACAATACTGAACTTATTTTCTAAAATGCACAGCTTTATTTAACATTTATTTATCACTTATGTTCCAGCTGCTCCTCTACCCTTGGGGATGTTACGTCACCCAAAGTTCCTTCTCCTGGGGGCTCACATCCTAGTATAAGTCACATGATTCCAAACGCAGGTACATGTGAATCAGGTAAAATTAGGAAATGTTAAGTGCTATGGGGAGATTAAAATAAGGTATTATGATCAAAAATGTCTAAGTAGAGAATGGGGGTACTGATTGATGCCGGGTGGTGAGAGGAGGTCTTTCTGAGGAGTTGGCATTTGGCTAGAGACCTAACGGGATTCAGAAACACTTGCAATATAAAAGTTAAATGACTATGTGTTAAATAAAGCTGTATATTTTAGAAAATACTAAATCCTGTATCATTTTTGTTTCGGAAATTTATTTAAGGTTTTAAGGCCATGAGAGCATAAAATAAAGTATATCCTTATTATATGCATATATATACACAAGACAGCTACTATTGGAAATTGACAGAAAACACATTTTGGTGAGGAAATGGAGAAATCGGGACTCTTGTGCACTATTGATGGGAATGTAAAATGGTACAGCGCAGTGGGAAACAATATGGCTGTTTGTCAAAAACTTAAAAATAAAATTAGCATAAAGTCTAAAAAGTTCACTTCAGGGCATCTTGAAAGTAGAGTCCCAAAGACATATTTCTATACCCATTTTACTGTGGCATTATTCACAATAGGTACGATGTCAAAACACCCAAATGTCCACTAACAGATGAATGGGTCAGCCAAGTGTGGTATATACATAAAATAAATTGGTCTTAAGCCTTAAAAAGGAAGGAAATTTTAATATATGCTACAACATGGGTGGATTTTGAAGCCATAATGCTAAGTGGAATGAACCAGTCACAGAAGCCAAGTACTGTTTGATGCCACTTGTATGAGATGCTCAGAGCAGTCCAAATAAGAGACAGGAAGTAGAATGATTCCTGCCAGAGGCTGAGGGGAAAGGGATCCAAGGAATTACTGTTTTGTGGGTACTAAGTTGCTGTTTTACAAGATGAGACGGATGGTGGTGAGGATCACATTTTATGAATGTATTTAGTACCACCAAACTGTACACTTCAAAAGGGTAAATTTTGTTTGTGTATTTTGCTACAATAAAAAAAATTAAAAATGCATTAGAGCTTTTCTGAGTAGCACATTTTTATACTTGAATACTTCCAAAACAATTGCAGAAACAAAACAAAAACACATAAAATGCGTAGTTTAAAAAAAAAGCATGAAAAATTAGGGGGGATATGCATGAAGATCTGTCTGCTGGCTTGCCATTGTGCCTAGATACCAGTAGGGAAGACTATGTCTTGAGCTTAATTCTTTCACACCAGAAAACATCTTTGAAAAAGCCAGCACTTTCAACTAATTCAGAGCCATCCAGGGCGTTCTAGTACAAAACGGCAGCTGGCTAGCAGCCTTTCATAAAACTCTTCCAAGTTCCAAATAAAACAGGCCACGCAAAGGAGAAATTTGGAAAATAAAACATTAAAAAATAGCTCGCCAGTCATCCTGCGAGCTGAACATTGGCCCCATCTTTACTCTTAAGCAGATGGAGCAGAATGGAAAATGAACTACCCATTCTGCACCCAGTAGAGCTGGGTTTCATCTCATAAAACTATGGCCAATGCACAGAACAGCAATTTTTCTATCCCAGAACAGTGATGTGAGCACTCTGCCTGCCCACCTCGTCTATCAGCCCCCTCTGTACTATCACTTTCTTTCCACAATGAAGTTATGCCACCAACTCTTTAGAAAAGTCGTGTTAATTCCTATTCCTTGCTAGAATGTCTTACTTTTCCTGCAAACTCTCCTTAACACACTCTGAACCCTCTTTTTAGCACAATTCATGCTACTTACCATAACCATATTTAACTTTATAGATTGATTCTCAAAATAAACAATAGGGACATAATTATCACGGCTCCATGTGGTTTATTACATAGGCAAGCAGCATCCTCTGATCACCTTTTCTTTTTTCTAGGCCCGAAGTTATTGAACCCTGTGACATTCAGATGATACTGTTCTTGGATCCAACTTGAATGACCTTTCCTCCATCCCTCTGTATCATTTTGCAATATCATCTGGGTTTATTAAAAGTTGAATTAGTTGAAACATTCGATTTCCCTCATTCCCAAGAGACATTCTCTCTGGCCCTCTCTGTAAGCGTGTGGTAATTGGAATTCGTGGAGAAGTTAAAAATCTGTTCTTTCTGCCTTCACACTTCATTTCTATTTTGAAAGAGTACTTTAGTCTTAAGTTTGGGAATCTTTTCTATAATATTTAGAAGCCTTCTCCAGTCACTCTCTGCTGAATTGTGTGTCAGTGAGGAGCCTGACGTTAGAACGGTCATGCTCCTTCTCGGAAACTCTGATGAGGTACGAAAACTTCACGCTTATGGAATTAGTTGGGGCAGGCTCATTGTTCAGGACATTTGCTGCGTTCACATGACCTGCAGCCTACTGGCCTTGACAGTGTTGGTGTTTCCTTTGGAAATGCTCTCTTTATGTGTATTCACAGTTTCATCTCTTTGTCTTTTGTTTTACTTTTTTGTGAGATTTCTTCAATTCTATTGAGTTAAAGTCACACACACACACACACACACACATATATAGTCATATATATAGACATATATAGACATACATACATATACGCAACATGTGGGCAAATATATATATATATATATAGATAGATAGATAGATAGATAGATATAGATATATATATGTAAAATAAACCCCAGTGGCCTAGTCATATGAATCAAACCCTCCACCAAAACCCTCAAAACCTTCTTCTTCTTCTTCTGCTTCTTCTTCTTCTTCTTCTTCTTCTTCTTCTTCTTCTTCTTCTTCTTCTTCTTCTTTAACACACTCAGCATTTAAATCTCCCCTGCCTTTTGTTTTGTCAGAGTTGGCCTCGGGTTACGCTGGGTTCTTGCCCTTTTGCAATAGTAAAATCTCTCTTTATTACGTTTCACTGGTATTTGGGTTCTGTTATCTTGGACAGTGGAGCTCTTTGATTTGGAGTACTAGTGTCTCAGTACCTGTCCTAGAACTCCCCAAAGAGTAGATTCAGTTTCTTTAGAGAAGCATCTTTCAATATTCTACCTAAGCAGTAACATCCCTGCCCATAATCCATTCTGCTTTGACTATGGAGGGATCAGGGCCAGGGTTGACCCTTCTGTGCACAGAATCAACTTCCACTACCTCCCGACTCGTAATCTGATGCCTCATTCTTGAACACATTGATAACATCTCCAAGTCCCTGTCCCTGTCTCTTCAAGCTACTTGCCCCCTTTCTCATCTGTAAGCATGCCCTCTGTTATGCAACACTTTAACCTGAGATACTTTGCCCAGTTTTACTAATCCCTTTGCCTCCCTACTGCTATCTGCCCTTTAGAATATTGTGGAAATACTCGACCCCTAGAAGGACCTAATCAATTACATTTGCACTTAGGGGTTATAACTTTTATAGTAGAATTATTATTATCTTAAAGAAAAGGAGTGAAAACAAGTGTGTGTGTGTGTGTGTGTGTGTGTGTGTGTTTATTGAATCAGAAAATACTATGAATAAAAAATGGGAGATTTTTCTAGGAAAAATATGAAATACCAAAGATTTACGAAGATGAACTCTCACAATAAAGAAATCATTAAGTATAGAAAACAGTGATCACACATTTTTATTAATTCTCTTTAAAGAGCAGATGATACAGATAGTTTTATACAAATGATGATTTTAATCTGTAGGAACCTACTAATTTCAAGGGGTTATATACATTTTTCTAGAGAACAAAACAATTGTGGATAATTTCCTGCCATGGTAGTTCAAAGTTAGTGTGGAAGGTTATCTTATTGAGACAATAATTTTTCTTCTACTTTGATGTTTGGATACTCTCATTCTGTAAATCACTTGAATCTTTTTTTGTTGTTGTTGTTGTTGTTTTTTCAAGAAAGTTTTCAGACTGAAAGCAGAATAGACAATAACCCTGTGTCACTTGTGAAAGATAGAATTTATTTCAGTTGTGTGAAATATCTTGGTAAGAAGAGAAACTGACCAGGGTGTCTGGGTGGTGCAGTCAGTTAAGCCTCTAACTCTTGATTTCCACTTAGGTCTTGATGTCAGGGTTGTGAGATGAAGCTCTGCATTGGGCACTGTGCTCAGTAGGGAGTCTGCTTGAGATTCTTTCTTCCTTTCCCTCTGTCCCTCCTGCTTGTGCACTTGCTCTCTCTCTTAAATAAACAAATAAATTTTTAAATGAAAAGTGGGGAGAAATTACCATAAAGGAAGGGCAATAAGAAGGAAGGGTGGAGAAACACAAAAAGAGACACAGAGAAAGGCGGAGAGGCAGGGAGAGTCAGAAAGAGAGAAAGAGAACATTCCATATTCTAAAATTTGGCTCGAGATTGGGGGTCAATGAATTCAGAGTCCCTATGCTCTGGAAGAATTTAATTATCCCATTTTTGAAAACAAAAAATAATAATTCTATGAGCTGCTCTTTGAAAATTACAGTAACACAAACTCTTAGGTAAGTCAGTGAGAAAAATATAGAAAAGTACAAGTAAAAAGAAACAAAACAGAACTTACAAGATAAGGATTGAGTGGTTTGGAATTGAAAATGTATTTACAAAAATATTTCGAAACCTGGTTGAAGAGTTGAGTTTTCCAGCAAAGTGAAAATGGTCAAAAGTAAACTCCAAAATAGCAACATTGATCATAAAAGAAATAGAGAATATTGTCCAGGGAAAAAAATCAAGAGAGCCACAGTATGTCACAGATGGACTAAAGCCATATGGCTCTAATGCTTTCTAAGTTGCTCTAGAACATGGAAAGACAATGTTCAAGTTCTTGCTGTAAATTATTATCCTGAAGAAAGCATGATTTTTATATGAAAAAATATATAAGCATGTAAACCTATAAAAACATTATAAAATTTTAATTATGAACACAGATTAAAATTTCCAAATAAAGTCCAAGGACCTTAACAGACAATTCACCAAAGAAGATATACAGATGACAAATAAGCATATGAAAAGATTTTCCACATCATTTGTCATCAGGGAAATGTAAATTAGAATGAGGAGATACCATTACACACCTATCAGAATGCTGAGATTCAAAACACTGGCAATGTCAATGTCTGGTGAGAATGTGGAGTAACAGGAGTTCTCACCCACTGCCGGTGGGAATACGAAATAGTATAGTAACTACGGAAAAAAATTCAGCAGTTTTTCTTAAAACTACACATATGGACATTGGGGAGGGTATGTGCTATGGTGAGTGCTGTGAAGTGTGTAAACCTAGCGATTCACAGACCTGTACCCCTGGGGATAAAAATACATTATATGTTTATAAAAAAATAAAAAATAAATAAAAAATTTTAAAAAACAACAACAACAAAAAAGAAAAACTACATATATTCAGACCAGAAATCATGCTCTTTGGTACTTACCCAAAGGAGTTGAATCTTAGATCCACAAAAACACTTGCACCCAAATATTTATAGCAGCTTTATTTATAATTAACAAAACTTAGTAGCTACCAAGATGTCCCTCAGTAGGTGGATGGATAAAAGAACGGTGGGACATCCAAACAATGGAATATCCAAACAAAAAAGAGCTACGAAGCCATTAAATAAAAATGGAGGAACTTTAAAAGCATATTACGAAGGGAAAGAAAGCAATGATCAGAGGGTACATACTGTATGACTCTAACTCTATGACATTCTGGAAAAGGCAAAACTGTGGGGGCAGTGCAATGATCAGTGGTTGCTAAGGTTTGGACAAAGCGGGAGAGATGAATGGATGGGGCATAGACAATTTTTAGGGCAGGGAAACTACTCTGTGCAATATTACAGTGAGGGATATGTGTCATTATACATTTGTCCGAACCCCTGAGATGAGACATAAACTATGGACTATGGTCAACTTTAGGGTAAACCATAGACTTCGGTGATTATGATGTGTCGCTATTGTACATCAGTTGTAACAAAGGCACCAACTCTGCTGGAGAATGTCCATAATGGAAGAGGCTGTGTATGTGCGGAGGCAAGAGGTAGAAAACAAATTGCTGTACCTTCTTCTTAATTTTTCTGTGAACCTTAAACTTAAAAAAAGTAAAGATCGAACATTTTAATTTTTTTAAAGATTTTATTTTTAAGTAATCTCTATGCTCAACCTGGGGCTTGAACTTATAACCCCAAGATAAAGAGTTGCATGCTCCACCCACTGAGCCAGTCAGGGGTCCCAGGAACCAAACATCTTAATTTTTAAAATTCAAGTAAAATATTGGTAGACATAAATATACAGTGTAACAGAAGAGTAATTTCCCAAGAATACATGAGAGTTGTACCTTGTAAAAAAGATGAGTAATAAAATGATTTATTACAGGATATTCAAACAGGAAAAAGGGACCATCTTAAATGCTGATAAATTTTGAGTAAAGTCAGTAAATGCTAAATGAAACAATAATACACTTATCTTCATAAACAGCTGCACATTTACATGCAAAGTCTCATTTTTATTCTATTTAACATGACACTAATTTGGAATACAATATGTGTGTGTGTTGTTCACACAAATTTGACAATACTTGACTCTTGCCAAAAAAAAAAAAAAAAGGGAATGTGGATAAAAAATGAAAACATGATAGAACCATGTGAAATTTTTTGTTAAGTCAAATTGAAGAGTTTCTTTCTTATTATGACATAAATGTCCAAACCACTCCAAAGCAAATAAATTTTACCAGATGAAAATCAGCAACAATTGGCAGAAATTACAGTTTAAAATCACCCTTCAAACATTGAAATAAAAATAATGAACCGTGAAAATTTTGAACACTTAAAGTAACAATTCTTCTCAACTAATGAGTTATAGGTCAGTAAGAAAAAGGATTCCAGTAGAAAAATAGGCAAATGGCATCAACTGACAGCTTACAGAAAAGGAATTATAAATGGCATATTAAATATGAAAATAGCAACATCACCACACATAATACGAGAAAGGCACATTAAAACTTTAATGAGATACAAATTTTCAAGTGCCTGCTTTGCAGATAACTGGATGGTGATTGGAGAGAAAGCAGTGTGATTTTTTTGGAGGGTGGTTTCACAGGTCGATCAAAGCCAAAAGACCAATTCTTTTAGGTAGATATATACCTCACAGATAGGGTTTTAAATGTGTATATACCCCCTCTGGTTTTAGTAGTAAAGAAACAGAACAGCTTAAAAGCCCACTGACATGGAATTGCTAAATAAGTATATTATATTTATACATTGGAATAACACACAAACAATAAAAAATAACCTCTCTATGTGTTCAAATATAATTATCTGTGAGAGCTATACTTTGGCAAAATAGTAAAACTCAAAACAGGGAGTCGTCTAATATAAAAGAAAGAAGAATCTGATCTGACACAATGTATATATGAAAGTTCACATGTAAACTATGTGGCAAAGAATACTTCTGGAAGAATACTAGCGAACAGTGGTTGCTGTTGGGTTAGGAAACTCAAAGACGATTAGTCAGGTTAGGAAATAGAACCCAAATTTTAAAGTCAGACAAGTCAGCTCTGAGGGACAGGGGGACTATAAAGTGAATCAGCAGGAGTGAAGGCTGTTATCCTGCCCTGTGAGCCGGAGTGCAAGTCCTGGACCTGAATGGGACATATGCTTCCAGACGAATGCAGGAGTATGGCCAGTCTCCAGACTCATGGGTTCCTGAACAACGTGTACCATCGCCCATTGCTGACCAGATCCTGTGTTGCAGGGAAAGGACTTTTTAATCATCTTTGCAGTGGAAAGGCTTCTGAAAGAGCTACCGTAAGAAGTGGAGGAAACTTTGCTGCTGCCCAGTGGCCACAGGGCATGGCAAGCCAAGAGCCCAGACAAGACTGACCAAGAGACAGGTCACTAATGCAGTTCAGGGGTATGGAGGTAAGTCCCAGAGATGTCGACAGGTGTGGAGACCCATACCTACAGGCACAGCCTCAGGAAGCCAGTACAGCAGACCCTGAGCATAAGGACCAAGACCTGTGACATTCTCAGGATTCCTGCAGGAGATGGAAGGTTTAGGTAATTAAGCACAAGGCATTTAGAATAATATTTTTCTTCTTCTAAGCATATTTGTTTTGCTTTGTGCAGAGAAAGAGTGTTTACGGTACTAAAAATAATGTAAAAGGACTGTAGAACTTGGCAAAGGATGAAAAGGAGAATTGAATTAAGAGAGAAATATTTTGTTCCTAGGTGGAAAACATCACTGTTCCAAACATGCCAGTGTTCCTTCAATTCATATTTATATGTTACTTTTTCTTTTTTTTTTTTTTTTTTTTTTTTTTTTTGCCATTTAAAAAAATCTTTATTGGAGCATAGAAGAAATGCTTAAGTCGTAAGAGTAATACTGAATTTTAAATAAAGTATAAGCAAAGAAAACGGAATATGCATCATTTACAGGCATGAACAGGAAGAAACACTGAAATGTGAGTCTCGGAACACACTTGATGGTCTTCTGTCCCCATCTGTTTTGAAACTTAGAGTTCTCCGTGACAAGTAAATGCTCTGTTTTTAAAGATGGGCTAGGATGCTCACTGATAGGTAACCAGTAGACTTCAAGAAGTGTGGCAAAGTATCCGATGAGGCCTCCATGCCTCGGGGCCCTCCAAACCAACGCCTTTAAGCAAAGGAAGCCCCATTCCATCCTTGTGCTCCAAGAGGTTAGGGATCCATGCACAACCAGGCAGTACAGCAGAGCTCTGGGACTGTGGTCTGTGTGGCCCACCCTCTGTCACAGCATCTCTAGCCACCCTAGTAACCCTGCGATGCTCTATCTTGCCCCACTTCACTGGGAAATCTTGAACCGTGGTGGATCTGACCCAAATCAAAGGTCATTCATTCCCACAGCATCCCAAGTAATTGGCTGAGGGAAAAATGAGTTACAATGCAATCTACAGACCCTTAGGGAATGCATGACCTTGCCTGTGGAGGGGGGAAACCCAGGGGGACCCCCTGTGGCCTCCAGCTTCCTGATTCTGTAGAGAGGCCAGAGGCCTGGAGGCTCTAGGTGTGAAGGAAACAGAGGGTCTGGGAGCAGGGCTCCATGTTCCTGCACACCTCAGTGGAATTTTCCAAATAGCCTCGTTTTTTTTTTTTTTTTTTTTTTTTTTTTTTTTTTTTTTTTTTTTTTTTTTTTTTTTTTTCTCATTTTATGGACATTGGGGAGGGGAGGTGAACCATAAGAGACTATGGACTCTGAAAAACAACCTGAGGGTTTTGAAGGGTCAGGGGTGGGAGGTTGGGGCAACCTGAGGGTTTTGAAGGGTCAGGGGTGGGAGGTTGGGGGAACAGGTGGTGGGTAATGGGGAGGGCACGTTTTGCATGGAGCACTGGGTGTTGTGCAAAAAGAATGAATACTGTTACGCTATATGTTACTTTTTCAATGAGACTCTCAATATGGTATTTTTTGTTCCTGACAAAACGATTGCAGAATCCATCTTAAAGAGTAAATATTTGAGCGATGTAGTAAAAATATTGACAATGAGAAACAGTGCATGAGGATCCAAAAGACAAGATTATAACTACATAAATCTGATATCTGAATTACTTCCAAAACAAAGTAGACGTAGGAGCCCAGAAATAAAGCATAACGGTCAGTGGGAGTCAAGGACCCAGGTGTCAGAACCAGGCCTGGCTTTATGTGAGAGTGCCAACTTTCTCTACCTCTTTCTCTCTTTGTCTCTCTCTCTGCACAGACACACACACACACACACACACACTCAAAACACACACAATGTGCTTTCACTAATTAATCAAAAGGTTGAATAAGAATAATAGAAGAGGCCCAAATCACTATTATTTACTTAAGTATATAAAAAGAAATTTAAAATTGTATATTTTAATTTTTATTTTTTTAATTATATATTTTTAAAACACTGAAAATTCATGTATAGTTAATATTTTAGAAAAATACTCATAATATCCATTCACGTAAAAACCCATTAAAATTTCACAAACAAAAATATGCAAAATCCTAATGGAAAATGGACATGGCCGAGTAAACAATTCAAAAAAGAAAACAATATAAAAGAGAAATTAATATTTTAATGTCGTTAAGTTTATAGATATACGGACACACATAAACAGTTATGGCAGAAAGAGTTTGAAATTCACTGCCAACATTTTTAAACTGTACACTTTCTCTGACTCAGCAATTCCAGTTTTGGAAACCAGCCCCATGCAACCCCCGTGGTGATGACACAGATTTATCCAGATGGGGCGTTTTATGGTATTATTTATAATAACATTTGTCTTTTAAAGAAAACAACTTAGGGGTGCCTGGGAGGCAGTTAATCATCTGCCTTCGGCTCAGGTCATGATCCCGGGGTCCTGGGATCCAGTCCTGCATCTGGCTCTCTGCTCAGCGGAGAGTCTGCTTCTCCCTCTCCCTCTGCCTGCTGCTCTGCCTCCTTGTGCTCTCTCTCTCTCTGTCAAATGAATAAATAAATTAAAAGAAAAAAGAGAGGTAAAACAACTTAAGTGTCAAAAAAAGTATGACTAATGAAGTTAAGATATAGTAAGATGCATATGAACTCTTTAAAAATGTGAAATATATACCAAAATATTGACTGTAAGTACCTTTCAGTATTTCAAAGTTTTGACAATTTCCATTTTCTTTTGGTGTCTTCTATACTGAACATTCAAGCCATATAATGATAACTAATTTGTTAAAGAAGAAAACTTTTAAGCCATACATTTTTTCCTTAAAGGTACCTATCTTAGCCTTTATATGTTTGATTTTCAAGAAATTATGAATCAAAAAATCCAGTAAAATCCAATAAATACATTTTTTGGATATTTAAAGGTTACTGGAACATTTAAATGATTACTTGTCTGGCCTACATGAAGATATATCCAATAATTAAATTCACAGTTATCAATCCTCAAGGATTTGTTCTCTGCTTTTGCTCTTATGACAATGATTTTTGTTATGACTTTGTGAGCCAGAAATGCATCTGGAGTCTGCTTTTCACATTGAACATTTAGAAGACACTAGGAAGGCTTATTATCTCAGAATCACACCATGAAATTGAAACTTTTCATGTATTCTCTTGTCATAGGTTTATCTACTTAATATAAGCCGTTAGATTAAAAAGTGAGGAACATCAAGATTTGTGGTAGTCTGCAAATGAAAAGTCTAAAACAATTTACCTAACAGTCTTAAATTTATGACAGTGTGCTGCCATGAAGTATTACCTAAGCTACAGTTTTTTATTCTTCTTCCCTACAAGTATCTTAAAGTGTGAAGACACTACTTTTTTAGCCTTAAGTATTCTGGAAATATATCCAGTAGAAAGAAATAAGACCTAAAAGTCTTATTTTTATCTAAAATGGGATGCTTACTTGATTTTTATGTGATTTTTTTCCCTCCCCTTAGACTGAGAATATGTGGTCTCTGCAATTTTTTTTGGCTATTGTATAAAATAATCATCATATTTATATATTTGTATACTACATGTATGTAAATGAAATGTATGTAAATATTTGTTATTTACATACATAATATGTATGCAATACATATTACATATATGTTTATATTTGTATAGACATATGTAAACATATTTGTGTATTTATAATAATATAGAATTTATATATAATATATTTCATAGCAATAATTATTTTATTCTAATTCTTATGCTTCTACTCAGTATAATATTCATATAACATTAATTAGTGCATATTATAATAATGTATAATTAAAATGTAATAAATATTCCATTTATAATAGAATATAAATAACTATAAACAAAATATATATGAATATAAGTGTAAGTTATACTTATAATTCTATTCATATCTTCTCAATCATCATAGAAATGTAATATATAATCAAATCATATAACCATAACTATATAAAACTTTCTTTTATGTTGGAATTATGTGGTGAAAGAGACCACAGCCTGATTATGACAAAAAAATGAGTATATATGATATCAATAGAGATTTTCCCTTAGTCACCTTAGTTGGCCCTGGGGCTGGCACCAAAAAAAAGAAAATCAATAGTTCCTTCAATGTGCTAGGACTTTTCAGTCTGCAATATCATTTCATGAAGTCATTGTAGTTGTGAGTTTTCTGCACCTTCTGACCATACATTGCATGTTGTATCAGTTTTCTACTGCTGCTGTAATAAATTACTACAAACTTAGAGGCCTAAAAAGAAAAAAATAAAAACAAAACAAAACAAACAAACAAAAAAACCCACACACGTTTATTTTCTTATGGTTCTGTAGATCAGAAGTCTGACATAAATCTTCTTGGGTAAAGATCCATGTATAGTAAGGACATGTTTGTTTCTGGATGATTTTTTTTAAGATTGTATTTATTTATTTGATAGATGGATATCACAAGTAAGTAGAGAGTCAGGCAGAGAGAGAGGGGGAAGCAGGCTTCCTGCTGAGCAGAGAGCCCGATGCAGGACTCAATCCCAGGACTCTGGGATCATGACCTGAGCCAAAGGCAGAGGCTTTAACCCACTGAGTCACCCAGGTACCCCTGTTTCTGGATGATTTAATAAAGAATTTGTTTCTTTGTTTGAGGAGTATATAGAGGCCATATGGATTCCTTGGTTCATGGTCCAGTCTTCCCTCTTCAAAGTCAGCATTATGGGGTAACTTCTTCTCATGTTGCCATGTATCTGACTCTGTCTTCTAATCCCCTCTTCTAATTTCAAGATTCCTAGAGATTACATACTGGACTCACCTAGATAATGAACGATAATCTCCTTTTCTTGAGGTCAGATGATTAGAAAGCTTAATTCCATCTTAATACTCTTTGTCATCTGACCTGACATCATCCTAGGTTCTGAGAATTAGGATGTGAATTTTTCTGCCCGTGATGGATTGTAAATTATTCTGATAATTTCTGTAGGATAAACCTTTTGGCCTTTTAGTGATTGAAACATCACACAATTAGACATGTACAATAATATATATAGAAATATAAAAAATACAACTAGAAAACAGTATTGCTGAATGTTATGGGAATTTGAGTAGAAATACAGGATCTTCACTCAAAAATACTTGCCTCTGGGAAATGGGAAAAGTTTGATAAGGAATGAGTAAAAGAATATATTGAAACAAAACTGAGAGATGTAAAAGAAAATTGAAGTTAGGATTTTTCAGTGTGTGGGATCATCTTGTTAAATTATTATGCATTGTACTTATTCTTATACAATACTAGCTAGGCACATGTTAATTTTCATTTTAGCCATGCATTTGTCTTTATTGTAGTCCATCTGTCTTGTGTGAGATCTAGTAGAAGTCACAAAGGAAGGGAAGTGAAAACAAGGTGGGAAGTGTCATGGTAGTGGTTACAGTCATTGTCATCATCTAGGAGGTAAAAGATTCATTAGATGTTTTACTTCTGATATTAAATTTTAACAATATTAGTAAAAATGATTATACACTTCACAAGTGAGTAAACTGATGTTGCGAGAAAAAATCCCATAGCTAAAAAGGGGCATTGAACAAGGATTCAAACCCGGGTCTCTTTGACTGCACAGGCTGTGTCCATAACACAATGACACAGAACAGTAGACGTGTAGCAAGTCCTTATTCTCTCTGCTTGGCTCTACTATCTCAAACATCTCATCAATTCAATTAGGCTAAGATGAGTCCAAAATATACTTCAAACTATCCTCTAAAACAGCTGAATACTACCACTGAGGATTTCTGGGGGTTAGACCTAAAAAATGTGGAAAATACTAGAAATAAATATAAACCCAGAGATCTCTTCTCATCACTGGGTAAGAAAGATGGAAGTCTAGAGACTAGGAGTATGCCCATGCAGGTAAGAGATGTTGTTGGAAACGTAGGCGTCTCTCCCACA
The DNA here is from genome assembly GCF_922984935.1 of Meles meles. Taxonomy (NCBI): domain Eukaryota; kingdom Metazoa; phylum Chordata; class Mammalia; order Carnivora; family Mustelidae; genus Meles; species Meles meles. The sequence goes on from NC_060075.1 coordinate 100,746,071, forward strand.
GTTCTATTCACTGATTTAACTTCTCCCTGAATGAACCTAGGCACTGTTACTTTCTTGTGTGTGAAGGAGAATGTTGCCTCTCATTGGCATCCCCATTGGGGATGGTCTTCCAGAGCAGCTCTAGTAATAGGTTAAAGTGCTATCTGGTGTTCAAAGTGCAAGCATTTGCAGAACATTCTTAGGCAGTATCAAGTGTCACCCAAAACTGCATCAGACGAACATCCTTCTCATGGCCAGATCCAACTTGTCACCATGCATGGATAGTCTTGGTGACCCGCTTCTACCCGTGCTTGCTTGTGAAATGCTCTTTATCTAGATTTTTGCCACAGTGTTGGTGGGGATGAGGAAAGCAGCCATGTGAGGGTGGCCTTGTGTACTCACTCCTGCTACCTCCTGCCTGAATATGTGGTGTTTGTGAAAGCCCAAGGTAGGAACAATGCTCTCTCACAGGTGATTTCAATTCCACCCGAGAAGAAAAAAATGCTTGAGAAGTCCAGTGTTCTGTGTAACTTATTTAGCCATTTCCACTTGATTCTGATGATGCCGTGCACTGCTAGGTGAGAGAGGTTTTGTTTAATTCACAGGAACATGTTTAGAACCCTGTAAACATTATCCTCTCCTTTACATTTATTACCACTGTTTCAATTCAGTTGAATGAACGTTTATTTATACAGTACCACTGGTTTGTAAAATATTCATGACTCCTTGCATTACACAGATAGGTTAATATTATGCTTTCCCTAGAGCTCTGGCCATAGAAGTTTCATAGGCTTGAAATGCTGACCACTTTCTAGACTTTGTAAATTTGCTTTCAACCTATTCAAATTGGTGTACATAAGTCATGAAGACTGAGGCATTCAAGCTATCAAACTGTTTTTAAAGTCTTACCCCTATGGGAGCAGATAGAGAATCCCAATTGGGGTATGAGTCATAGCTGTAGACCAAATGCCTTACCATCCAAAAAAAAAACAAAAACAAAAACAAAAACAAAAAAATACACCACAAACAAAAAACACCCTGGACATTTCCAGATAGGCTCTTTGAGCTTCTAGATAGGCTCTTTGAGCTTTCCTATTTCTGCCAGGAGAATGACCTCACAATAATCCTCATTGACAATCCATCCTCACCTACAAATCAAGCATTTGCAGAACATGGCAGTAGGAACAAATCTGATAGGGCTCTCCTGCCTAAGCTCTCTAACCTGAAGCAGGGATACTGAGGTGGAGGTGGAGGGGTTGTTGAGTGCATTAATTAAGCAGACACACATAAATTTGATTAAAATGAGCCTGCTGTCACTCTGGTCCCTTGTAACTTCTATGTGTCCTCTCCAATGCCACCCTTCCCTAGCTCTCTTCTCATATCTAGGCAACTTCTATTCACTTAAACACCAAATTTTAGCCCTGATTTCACTCCTTGAACTTACCAATGGGTAATAACTTGATATTCCCTAATTCTTTGCTTGAATTTTCCATTGCTTCTCTCCCAACATCTCCCAATCTCCATGATCCCAGCTTATTGGATCCTTTCTCTGGAAGACTAATTTTAATTCCATAGAAGGCCCCATTCCTTAGCCAGAAATATCAGCCTAATTGGTGCAAGTTGTTGCCTCTAAAACTGTAGCTTTCTTTCATTGCCAGCCCTTCTGTGGAGCCTTTTTCTATGTAAGGGACAGGTTGGAGACCCAACAGAGGCAGCCCCTTCACTGGGCCTGGAGAAGGAGAGGAAGGTGGCAGGACTGTGGGGAGGAAGAGACACTCACCGACATGAGGCTCATTGCTCCATTTGAGAAAGATTCTGGATGGTGGGGAAAGCAGTGCTGCAGAGAAAAAACTGATGCTTGGAGGAGGAAGGGGGTGGTTGTGAAGATCTGGGCATAGTGTAAAGAAAGTAATTAAGTGACAAAACCACTCTTGAAAATCTTTAAGTAGAATAATGAAGGATGATATCTCAAACTTCTATGTCAAATGAACAGTCTTATCATCTTTGCTTCTATCTCCCTCATTCTTTTGCCTTTCCGTATGCCCTTTTCTTTCTATTTCTGTGTTTGGGCCTTTCTGATGATCTTTTTTATTTATCCATTTGTCCTGCTATTTCCACATGTACCATCCAAGTAATGCAGTGAATATTGTTTCAATTTCTTTTTGATCTACTTATTTGCTAATCCAATGTTGTCACAAGTACCTGGTTCTGAATTATCAATTGTAGCTTAACCTTTCCACAAATGAAAGAGAGTCTCTTTAACGTAAGCCTGATTTCCAAGCTAATAACCAAAAGGCAATGTCATGCTTAAATCGACTCTCTGTAATCCTCCAAATGAGGTAGAGAGATTAAAGAGAACAGGAATTAATAAATCATGGATATTGAATGAGTAAAATGTTCTTTAATTTAATTCATACTTCAGCTCTGATGGACTCTGATAGCTTAGGAATGGAAAAGTACAAAGGGTGAAAACATGACTGATAACAGTTTTGAAGTTTAACATCGTAGAGGCAAATGAAAAAAGAAAGAAAGAAAGTATTGTGTTGAGTGACAGCGTACATACCAGAGTAAAGCAAAGTTTAACATTAAAAAAAAACAAACCTACAAACATTTTAAATATTAAGCTGATTTCAACTTAAAATATGATTGCAAATAAGATACATATGACCACATCATCCTTAATAAAGATTTCAGATGTTAGAAAATTCAGAGAAACACACAAGGCTGATATTTAACAATGATATATAGATTTCACCTCAACAGCACTTCCTCCATAGGTAGGCTAGCTGCACATTATACAAGGGGAAAGTAAACTGGTAAGTATTTCTCCTTCTGCACTTGCTCCAGAAGTATAAAAATTACTGTATTACCTAAATTTTAAACAAGTTCTAGTTTAATATTAATGATTTTAACACCAATTTTGTATATTGTACTTTATGATTTAAGCTAGCATGTGGAATTTCTGTGGGCTTCCAAATCAAATATAAATCAGAAAGAAATCATAATACTAAGCTATCATCCAACTACCTGTGTGATGCATTTTTGGTTAGTTTGTTCTGAAGTAGAGCTTTTCTGAGAATAAGAATGTCCTTCTCCGAAGTATGAACAACCTTAAACTTTCTTTGTTAGTGAGACTTCAAGTATTTCCATGTATTACCCTTACCACCATGTACTGGAAGAAACAAAAGGAAGGAGAAAAAAAAATTAGTCATGAATTTGGAACCAGTTGGATGTGGACTCAAAATTGAGCTGTGTCAACTGATATTAGGCAATGTTTGTCAACTGACTTCTCATGAGCTGCATTGTCCTCATGATAAATTCAAGACGTCAAAATTATAATGCCTGTATTATTGCTTATATCATTTAAATAAGACCATACAAACATACATAAAGCACAAAGCTTCATGTCTATTATTTGAGTTGATTATTAGTGCCTACAAATCATTACCTCATTTAGCTTAGCATATTAAAATTGAATTCTACTTACTAAATCTTATTTGCCAAGAAAGAAGTTCTGGTTCCTTGAGTGGTCCTAATTTATGGATTGTTGTTACACAAGCAGAGTAATGTAGATGGTATCCTTTCTATCCTTTTCCAGGACATCAGTAAGACAACTAAGTGAATGGGTGGGGTTAGGTGGGAAGTAGCAGGAAAAGAACTCTACAGATATCATTGTCATCAAAAGTAGAAGATATTACAATTCATAGTCTGTAAGAACACTTACAGACTCCTAAAACCTGTTGGGATTTTGTGGATCTACAATGGAGGATTGTACTGAAGTAGATGTTGTCTTTTGTGATGGTAGATTTCACAGACAGCCAGCAACATAATGTACAGGAGAGAAAGTCATTATTCTCAGGATGAAGGCAAATATAGTAGAGATAAGGCAGCATTCATGAAAGAAGAAATACAATGGAACAAAAACAAACAAAATTCCAAAAATTAGAGTGGGAACATGGCCCAGAGGTTGCAGAGCTCAGAAAATGTCAATATGCATACAGTTCCTTGAAATGAAGACTCAGTTCACCAATAAAAGCTCTGTATCTTGCATGCAGCCATGAGAGGAACTACTTGTATGGGCAGGCATGGCTGCAGAGGCCCTCTAGGAGCACATTTGGTTCAGAGAAGCAGAGGAGAAAGAAAAAGAGAGGAAAGAAGGCTATTTTCTTTTCAAAGAAGCCACCCACCCTTAGAAAGTGATCAGTATCAGAGTTGGTAGGATCCATGGCAGTTTGAAATGCAGAGATCTTTGGGTGTAGCTAATAATCCATGATATCCCTAAGGGTGAGTGAATGATTTCATTATTTGACTTACAAAGAATATAAGGAACTGGCAAGCAGAATGATGTTCTCTGCCACCCTAATAAAATACATATATATATATATATATACATATATATATATATATATATATAATCCTTGGTCTGCTTCCACTTTTGAACAAGTTCTCACACTCTGAGCCAATCACATGAAGGGAAGCCTGAAAATTCTTTTTATTTTATTTTATTTATTTTAGAGAGAAAGAGAGATACATGGCATGGGAGTGGGGGGAAAGGTACAATTAGGAAGGGAAAGGGACAAGCAGACTACACACTGAGCATAGAGCTCACCATGGGGCTCAATCTTGCAACCCTGAGATCATGACTTGAGTGGAAACCAAGAGTCAGGTGCTAAACTGACTGAGTCAACCAGGGACCCAGAAATCCTAGACATTCTTTAAAAAGGACCTTCTAATGCTAGTTATTGAGAGTTTGGAGCATGGAAGACCTTAAAGGACAACTATGAGATGAAATTCTCTTGGTGCGCAGAGCTTGAGTGGTAAATTCGTTTACACAGCAAGTATGAAGTCACAGTGGTCCAAAATGAAAATATATAGGGATTCAATATTAGTGGCATGTTTGTGAAAAGCTGGAAGGAGAAAGATTAGAATATCAGTGAGAACACTGTCCAAAGAAGAGTTATGAGGATAGATTTATGACACTCATACAAAGTGTGAGGATCTCTGTATCTCAAACCAGAAATTATCAGAGCAGAGAAGTCAGTGGGCAGTTTTTACACAGAGTATTGATAGTGGAAATGAGATAGTCTCTGTCTATATGTGAACTCAATAACTCACAACTTTCTGCACCATGGCTGATCTAGCTACCACATCTGCTGAACATTCTACATATTATCAAGAACAATGTTAAACTTTATATAAGGCACCACACCTTGAGGAGACCGAAATACACTGTATGATTTTTGATTACATCAGGCCTCTACTATGGGGAAGGCAGCACTTTGTCTTCATTTGGAACTGATTATCTGATGAATCTGTAAGTAATATTTACCTCTCTTGCCCACAGTGTCCCTATCAGTTTACTATTTAGGAGGTTACAGATGCTCTTCTTTAATAGGATAAGATCACATGTAGCATCATCATTGAATGATGGTCTCAATTTTATGGTGATGGAGAAAAGAAGAATAAATATATGATTATGGAATCTGCTGCATTCTCCCAGAAGCTACTGTCACAATGGAATGTAGAAATGTGTTAAAGGCATAGTGAGAATATCTCATTGAAGATGTTACTTTGTGGGACATAGCACTGTCTTTTAGGATGCAGTATGTATATTGGACCTAAGTGCATTACACGTGTTTGGGTTCCCATGGCTCTATTTCATTTATAAACCAAGAGGGTAGAAAGAGAATTAACTCCTCTCTCTATCATTCTCTGGGACTCCTGTGTGGAGTTTGTACTACCCAATGCACAGTTTAAGGAACAATATAATTAAAGGCACTCACATTAAAGGACTGGGGAAGAGGGGAATGCTTTCCCCAGAGTATACAGTAAGTGTTCCACTGAATCTAAAGCTATCATGGACACCTGTTTCTCTTGGCAGATCATTGGGCAAAGAATAGTTTAATGGTGATGATGGCAATGACAGAACAAAATTGCTGCTACATGCTGAGACCTGGACAAGTTTGTGTGAATCCCAGGTAACTTCTGCTGGTTTCATGATTGGTGAAAATAGTAAAATGGAAATTAGAATAATAGCAGCTTGGTAAGGCCATATTAACCAGGGACTTGAAACCCTCAAGAAAGAATGTCTATGCTGGACAAGCACGCTAAGTTAGCGAAGAATTCTCCAAAATGAGGCAAATCTATAGTGTGTGATATAGGAGGAAAATGATGATAGCTGAAACAGTACAACTATGGAATGCTTCCCATATTCTGTTTCAAAAGCTTATTTGCATAAATTGAATAATTTATTATTTATATTATGTAACATTATTATATTATATAAATAATAAATTAATAATATTTATTTATAAAGAATATAAATATAATAATATAAATAATATAAATATAAATAATAAATATAATATATTTATTTATAAATAATATAATAAATAATAAATAAATAATATTATTTATTATTATATAATAATTTATTGCATAAATTGCAATTTATTTGCATAAATTGAAGTTGGCTGCCAATGTGAAGTGTAGTAACAGAGTGAATTCACAGTGGACCATGAACAGTCTTGAGTGACACGAGTAAACTGCAACAGACATGGTTGATATGTCACCACATATACCCTTGGCCCATCTCTGAGTAATCTGAAACCACAGTGGATAATTCCCAACACTTCTGCTGCTAGATTAATCACCTTCATCCTTCTACTCTTTTTCGAGAGAGCTCAAGCGCCTGCCTTGGGAACTTGCTGAACCCTTCCCCAGGATGTTCTAGAAATTCTGCATAACTAACACCTCCAGGAATAACCCTCAAGCAATGAGGTCCTAGAACTGTTGGATAAATATGACAGCTTCCTCATTTCTCCACTTTTTATGTTTTTTCTGAGAGTTCCCATAAGACTAAGCTGCAATTGCTGACAATGGAAATCTGCCCATTAACAAACATTCACTGTCTTTTCTTAATTCACAGATTCACTTTCTTTGTTTTCCTTCCTCTATATTCTGACATCACTTGTATCCAAGGCCATGCCAAAAAGCCTGCTTCTGGAGAAATTCAAATTCAGACATAATTCAAAGCATGATTTTTTGTTGTAAAAAAATATATATATATAACTTGACTGTCAGTATGGAAAGTGCATATTATATGTCATGGGCCCTTTTTGATAAACATTAAGACTTTCCTTAATAAACTTATAAGGTATACACGGGGGTAAAATTGTTTGGGCAGAGAGAAAAAAAAATCAATTGACTTACAAGGTAGAAAAAGTCAATGCCTGGTTTGTTATCCTATAAATAATTCTGTCATATCCAGGATCCATTTTCCAGATATTGTAAGAGGTGATATTCAAGCCAAGGCCAAGCAATCATTATCCAAAGTACCATGTTGAAAACCACCAGATACTCAAGGTTATACTTATATGTGAGGTTATAGGGGCTTGATGGGTTTTTTGCTTGTTTTGCCTCAAGAATGTAGCCTCAAGTTCCCTACAAAAACATTATCAAAAAATAAAAATGAGACCCAAGTGTCTAATGTGGAGCTAAGTTTACTTTCAATAATTAAAGTTTCAGGCTAATAGTTTTTAAAATAAGCTCTATGTTATCAACAAGCATCACTTTAGGAAACTATGGGAGGATAGACCAAAGAAATGACTTACCAAGAGTGACAACAATAAAATGGCAGATGAGGAGCCCAGGTTTCCATCACTGAAGGAAGAGTTAACAGTGTTAACTGAGTTAACAGTGGTACATGAACCACAATACTCTGATGAGGATTTTAGATAGATATTAGATAGAGGATATTAGAAACCATTTAAGGCACTGCAACACCCAGGCAACTGCATAACCAAGAGAAGGAATTATGCTAGTTAGAAAATTTTATTGTATTTTGCTTGTCCCTACTCTTTTTCCCACCCAGCAAAGCTTGGTGTGATTGGTGTGATATCCCAATTTTTAACTCCTTCCTGAAGACAGAGGAAAAGAATAGAACTTGAATCCAGCATTTGGACTTGTTTGGAATCTGCCCAAGGGATAGGTTTCTGGGTCATGGGTCTCAAGCACTGACAGGAACAGGTATACTTTGAATCTGAGATTGGAAGCTCTAAAAACAGAGGCACACACTACTGTATCTGCAGTTCTACAGCCTATCACCAAGGAAAGTAAGAGATTATAAGTAAAAGAATACAACAGAAAATGAAACTGAAAACTCCTAAGAAGAAACAGGCATGGACCACTTAGGGAAATAAAATAGTTGAAAACAGCCATATGTGCTAGAATAAAAGTGTCCACACAAGTCTAGAAAAGATGCATTCCCTGAATGTTTGAGTGGTCTTCAAAACTTGTAGCCGAGTATATTGGCAAAGAGCTTTCCATCATGAAACCAGCACATAAAGACTGGAAAAGATGGCTATTGTTTTAAATGGTCAAATCACACCAAAGATAACAAAAATAACAAGCCATACAAAGAGTTAGGGAAACATAACACATTCAAAGTAACAAAATAAATATCCAGAAACTGACCATCAAGAAATGAAAATTACTGAGTTTCCTGACAAAGAATTTAAAACAAGTCTTTTAAAGATATTCACTGAGCTAAAAGAAGACACAGATGGACAACTGACTGAAATCAGTAAAATGATGCATGAAAAAAAATAAGAATAGCAGCAGGGATAAGAACAAGAAAAAAAAAGCTGTACAGAAATTCTGGAGATAAAAATAAAAGAACTGAACTAATAGAGTCACAAAAGAGATTTAACAACAGACTTGACCAAGTGGAGGAAAGAATCAGCAAACTAGAAGATAGGTCACTTGAAATTATTTAGTCAGTGGGTCAAAAAGAAAAAAAAAAAAAGTACCCAGAATTTACGGGATAAACATCTAATGGACAGTAAATATAATACAGGAATCTAGAAGAAGATGATAGAAAGGATCAGAGAACTTATTTAAAGAAATAATGGTCAAAGACTTATTTACTTTGGAGAAAGAAATGAACATATGGATCCAGGAAACTCACTGAACTCCAATGAGCCTAAAAACAAAGACATCCACACCAAAGTACATAGTAATTGAACTGTCATATGTCAAAGACAAAGAGAGAGTCTTGAAAGCAACAAGAGTAAAGCACCACATCATAGTCAAAGATGCTTCTATAAGGTTTTAAGTGAATTTTCTCAGCAGAAGGCATGAAGACAAGGAAAGAATGGGATGATATATTTAAAGTGATGAAAGAAAACTGTTAACCAAGAATCCTAAAACCAGCAAAAGTATCCACCAAAATGAAGGAGAAATTAAGTCATCCCCAGATAAACAGCTGAGACAACCATTAGACAACAACCATTAGACTGACACAACAAGAAATGCTAAAGAGTGTCCTTTGAATTGAAATGAAAGGATGCTTGGACCAAAGAGACAAATAGAGAACACTCCAGCCAGCAATATCAGAATACACATTTTTCTGAAGTGTAAATAGAATATTCTCCAAGATATACCCATTTTTGGCCACAAAACAAGTTTCAACAAATTTAAATCATTGAACTCATTAAAATCATACAAAGTATTTTTTATAATACAGTATTTTTAGAAATCAAAAGGAGATGGAAAATTGGAAAGTTCAATGATATGTAAATGTTAAACAGTACATTCTCAAATGGCCAATGAGCCAAAGAAGAAATCACAAGAGAAGTTGAAATGAACTTGAAATGAATGAAAAGAATATGAAATATATTGACACAAGTGAAAATAAAAATATAATATGCCTAAAACAAAGGGATTGAGCAAAAGCATTGTTAAAAGGGAAACTGAGAACTGTAAATGATTATTAAAAAAAAAAAATCTCAAATCAACATCCTGAGAAGGAGCTAAGGCAGTGGAGTATTAGGAGGAACCTATACTTGCCTTGTCCCTCAAACATGGCTAGATAAATACCAGATCTTTCTAAATGCAAAAAAAAAAAAAAAACAAACCCTAAAAATGGACAGAACAAACTGTGCAACTATAGGAAGAGAAGAAATCCTATTAATGAAGGTAGAAAATGCAGAGACATGATTTAGGAGAGAAACAGGTCATGGGTGCTATGGAGGGGAGAGTGCCTCAGTTGTGAAGAAAAGTGAGAGAAAGTGGAGTACACAGGGATATGCACAAGTACACTTCTCCAAAGCTGTTGACTGGGAAAATGAAAGGAGCTGATTATTGTGAGGTTTTGTAACCAGCAGGAATCAAAGACTGGAGTTTTGGAGGTCAACTGTGTGGCCAGTGGGGAGCCCACTGCAGGTAAGGAGAAACTCTGCAGAGGACTGATCTGAGGGAAAGAGCAGCCAAAACACAGCAGCAGACTGCATACAGCATATACCAGAAACACTTCCTGAAGCACTAGGCCCTGCACAGTACATGACCTCTTCTTCATAAAGCCATTATTCTTAAGAAAAAGGAAACACAACAGGCTTTCCTAATACACAGAAGAAAACAGAGACCTACACAAAATGTCAACATGGATGAATTCATCTCAAAAGAGAGAACAAGAAAAGGACATGACCAGGAATCTAAAAGACAATCTTCAGAATGGGAGAAGATATTTGCAAATGACATAACCGATAAAAGGTTTATAAAGAAGTTACCAAACTCATCACCCAAAAAGAAATAATCTAGTTAATAAATGGGCAGAAAACATGAACAGACATTTTTCCAAAGAAGACATACAGATGGTGAACAGACATATGAAAAGGTGCTCAACATTACTCATCCTCAGAGAAATACAAATCAAAAGTACAATGAGCTTTCACCCCACATTTGTCAGAATGGCTAAAATTAACAACAAAAGAAACAACAGGTGTTGGCAGGGATGTGGATGAGAAGGGGAACACTCATACAATGTTGGTGGAAATGCAAAGTGGTGCAGTCACTGTGTAATATAGTATAGAGGTTCTTCAAAAAGTTAAAAGTAGAACTACCTTATGATCCAGCAATTGCACTACTAGGTATTTATCCAAAGGATACAAAAATGTATTGAAGGGTTACATGCACACTGATGTTTATAGCAGCATTATCAACCATAGCCACATTAAGGAAAGAGCCCAAATATCCATTCACTGATTAGTAGATAAAGAAAATGTGGTATATATATGATGGAATATTACTCAGCTCTTAAAAAAGAATGAAATCTTGCTATTTGTGATGATGTGGATGGAGCTAAAGAACATTATGCTAAGCAAATCAAGTCAGTCAGAGAAAGACAAATACCATATAATTTCACTCATATGTGGAATTTAAGAAAAAAAGTAGATTAACATGGGGGTAGGAAGAGAGACGCAAACCATAAAATACACTCTGAGCTATAGATAATGAACTGAGGGTTGCTGGAGGAGAGGTGAGAAGGGAGATGGATTAAAGGGGTGATGGAGATTAAGGAGTACACTTGTTGTGGGACAACTGGGTATTGTATATATGTGATGACTCACTGAACACTATTCCTAAAAATAATATTACCCTACATGTTAACTAACTTTAATTTAAATAAAAACTTGAAATTAATAAAAACCTAATTTTATATATCAAGAAATGAGTAAAACGAAAACACAAAACTCAAAGCTAACAGAACGAAGGTGGGGGGGGTGAGAGATAAATGAAATAGAGAATTAAAAAAATAGAAAAAAAACAATGAACATAAGAATAGCTTTTTTGACGTGATCAATAGAATTTACAAGAGTATAAGTATATTAACTGAGGATAAAAGAGATAAGATTCACATATTTGGAACAATAAGTGAGAGGACATCACTATCCATGCTGCAGAAATATAAAAGATTACAAAAGACTATGAAGACTTATATACAAATAAATTGGATAACCTACAAGAAATGAATACATTCCTAGAAACACAATCTACCAATTTTAAGTCATGAAGAAAATAGAAAGTATGCACAGACCTGTGCATATTAAATCATGCTAAACCAGTAGTAAAAATTTCTCAACAAAGGGCAAGTCTAGGACCAGATGTTTTCATTGAAGAATTATATCAAACATTTAACATTTAAGAATTAACATCAATCTTCCTTAAACTCTTCCAACAACAAATAAACAAACAACAACCACAAAATTGAAGGGGAGGGAATGCTCCCAAACTCAATATGTGAGACCAGCATGACTCTAACACCAAGGCCAGACAATGGTACCATAATAAAAAAGCAAAACAAAACAAAACAAAAAATTTGCAATTGATGAATATTGATGCAAACAGAATTCAGTGACATATTAAAAGGATTATACACCGTGACCAAGTAAGATTTATTCTTGGGATACAAGAATGTTTCAATATATTAAAATCACTCAGTGTAATACCCAGCATTAACAGAATGAAGGATTAAAAAAAAAAAATAAAGACACGATCATCCAATGCTACAGAAAAGCGTTTGACAAAATTTAACATCCTCTTAAAAAAGATACGGTCCACATACACAATGGAGTATTATGCCTCCATCAGAAAGGATGAATACCCAAATTTATATCAACATGTACGGGACTGGAAGAGATTATGCTGAGTGAAATAAGTCAAGCAGAGAGAGTCAATTATCCTCCGGTTTCACTTACTTGTGGGGAGCATAAGGAATAACACGGAGGACACGGGGAGATGGAGAGAAGTGAGTTGGGGGAAATCAGAGGGGGAGACAAATCATGAGAGGCTGTGGACTCTGAGAAACAAACTGAGGATTTTGGAGGGGAGGGGGATGGGGAGATGGGTGAGCCTGGTGATGGGTATTATGGAGGGAACATATTGCATGGAACACTGGGTGTGGTGCATAAACAATGAATTTTGGAACACTGAAAAGAAATAAAATAAAATAAAATAAAATGGAAAAAAAATTTCAACATCCTCCCTAATATAAACACTCAAAAAAGTGGGAATAAAAGTAAACTATCTGAACTTAATAAAGACTGTATATAACAAGGCTATTAGCAAACATCATCGTCATCAGTGAGAAACTAAAAACTTTTCCCCCACGATGAAGAACAAGAGAATGATGCCAACCCTGCACTTCTATTCATTATCGTACTGAAATCCTCGCAGAGCAATTTGGCAAGAAAAAGAAATAAAACACATGTGAATTGGAAAGGAAGAAACAAAACAATCTCTGTTCACAGATGACATAAAATTATATGCAGAAAAAAAAATTAGATTACACATGCACACACACACAACTATTAGAACCAGTAAATTAATTTGTCCAAGTTTCAGGACAAAATCAACACAGAAAATTCAGTTGCATTTCTATGCACTAACAGTGAACAATCCAAAAAAAATTAGTAAATAATTCCATTTATAACATGTATGTTCAGCCTGCCATTATCACAGACAAGGTGGCTTGAACAACAGAAAATTACTTTTCACAGTTCTGTGGGATGGAAGTACAAGCACAGGTTCTGGCTCTTTTCAGTGTCTGAAGAAGGCTCTCTTCCTGCTTGTAAAAGTCCACCTTTTCCCTGTTTCCTCAGGTGGTATTTTCCTTGGTGTGTCCCAGGGGAAAGAGAGAGAGAGGGGGAACAAGGAAGGAAGGAGAGAGGGCAAGTATAATCTCTCTGATCTCTCTCTTTCTTATAAGGTCACCATTACTATTGGCTTAGATCCTAATCCTTATGAGCTCATTTAAACTTACCTCTTTATAGGCCCTATCCTGAAGTATAGTCACATTAGGGCATAGGACTCCAATACGGAATGTTTTTCAGGGGGTCTAATTCAGTCCATAAAAGAATAGCATCAAAAATAATAAAATATTGGGGCACCTGGGTGGCTCAGTGGGTTAAAGCCTCTGGCTTCGGCTCAGGTCATGTTCCCAGGGTCCTGGGTTGGAGCCCCACATCAGGCTCTCTGCTCCGTGGGGAGCCTACTTCCTCCTCTCTCTCTCTGCCTGCCTCTCTGCCTACTTGTGATCTCTGTCAAATAATAAATAAAATCTTTAAAATAAAATAAAATATTTAGGAATAAACCAAACAATGAGATAAAAGCCTTGTACACTGAAAATGACAAAATATTGCTGAAAGGAATTTAAGAAGACACAAGTAAATGGAAAGACATCTTTTTTTACTGGATTCAAAGCCTTGATACTCTTAAGATGATATTGTTATACAGAGTGATATACAGATCTGATGCAATTCAAAAATCTAGACTGCCCTTTTTAAAAAAATAGAAAAATCCATCTTAAAATTCATATTGATTCACAAGGGATACTGAATAGCCAAACAATCTTGAAAAAGGAAAACAAAGTTGGAAGTCTCACATTCTCTGATTTCAAACCACATTAAAAAGCTACAGGAATCAAGACAGTGTGGTATAAGCATAAAGACAGACATGCAGATCAATGGAAGAGAGAGCCCCAAAATAAACCATCAAAAATGGCAACAACAGGGGCGCCTGGGTGGCTCAGTGGGTTGGGCCATGCCTTCGGCTCAGGTCATGATCTCAGGGTCCTGGGATCGAGTCCCACATTGGGCTCTCTGCTCAGCAGGGAGCCTGCTTCCCTCTCTCTCTCTGCCTGCCTCTCTGCCTACTTGTGATCTCTCTCTCTCTCAAATAAATAAATAAAAAATCTTTAAAAAAAAAATGGCAACAACAACAACAAAAATATACAATGGGGAAAGGAGAGTCTCTTTAACACATTGAAAACTGGTAATTCATATTCAGAATAATGAAATTAGATCTTTGCCCTACATGTGTCATAAAAGTCAACCCAAAGGAAAGATTCAAATGTAAGATCTGGAACTACAAAATCCCTAAAAGAAAACATTAGGAAAAGTGACTTGATATTAGGCTTCGCAGTGATTTCTTGGATATGACACCAAAAGCAAATTAGACAAGTAGAACTACAAAAAACTAAAAACCCCTGCAAGGGTAAAGAAATGATTATCGGAGTGAAAAGACAGCCTATGGACTGGAAGAAAATATTTGCAAGTACTATATCTGATAAAGAGTTGAATATATAAGAAACGGACAACTCAACACAAAAAAAACAAAACAAAACAAAAAGTAAACAACCATATTACCCCATTAAGAAATGAGCAAAAGAAGTGAGTAGCTATTTCTTCAAATAAACCTGTAAACAGACAATAAGCATATGGAAAGATGCTCAGCCTCACTAATTAAAGAAAAGCAAATCAAAACCACAGTGAGCTATATCACCTCACACCCATTAGGATGACTATTATGTAGATAAATAGATTTTATTTATTTATTTATTTATTTAACATGTAATGTACTATTTTTTCAGGGGTATATGTCTGTGATACATCAGTCTTACACAATTTACAGCACTTTCCATAGATTTTATTTTATTTTTTTAAAGATTTTATTTATTTATTTGACATAGAGATGACATAGAGATGACATAGAGATCACAAGTAGGCTGAGAGGTAGGGAGAAAGAGGTTGAAGCAGGCTCCCTACCGAGCAGAGAGCCTGATGTGGGGCTCGATCCCAGGACCCTGACATCATGATCTGGGCGAAAGGTAGAGGCTTAACCCACTGAGCCACCCAGGTGCTCCTGTAGATGGAGTTTAAAAACTAATTTTAAAATGGAGCATTGGGGAGGATATGGAGAAATTAGAACCCGTGTCCACCATTAGTGGGAATGTAAATGGTACAGCTGTATGGAAACAGTGCAGTGGTTTCTCGAAAAGCTAAAAATAGTATTAATATATGGTCCGGCAGTTCCATTCTGGCATCCAAAATAATTGAAAACAGAATTTGAAGAAATATTGTACACCGGTGTTCATTGCACTTTTATTCATGATAGCCAAGAGAAAGAAACGACCTAAATGTCTATTGACAGAAGAATGGATAAAGAAAAAGTTGTATTATGTACAATGGAATATCCTTCAGATTTAAAAGGGAAGGAGATCCTGTTACATTCTTCAATATAGATAAGCCTTAAAAATATTATGGTAAGTGAAATAATCCAGTCACTGAAATATTGAAAGGATGTATGATTCCACTTTCATGAGGTGTCCAGAGTATTCAAACTCATAGAAATCGAAAGAGGGTTGGTTTTTGACACAGGCTAAGCAGAGATGAAAATTCGTAATTATTATTTAATGGGTCTAGAGTTTCAGTTCTGCAAGATTTAAGTGGTCTGGAGATTGGTTACACAATACTGTGAATGTACTCAATAATCCTAAACCTTGAAACAGTTAAGATGGAGGTGCCTGGGTGGCTCAGTCAGTTAAGCGTCTGCCTTTGGCTCAGGTCATGATCCGGGTCTGGGGATTGAGCCCCGCATCAGCCTCCCTGCTCACTTGGGGAGCCTGCTGCTCTCTCTGTCCCTACCTCCTGCTTGTGCTTGTTCTCTCTCTTTCTCAAAAATAAATAACAATACTTAAAAAAAAAAAAAGTTAAGATGGTAAATTTTATGTCAGATGCATTTTACCACTGTAAGTTTTTGCTAGAAAAATTCAAATAGCACTATTGGAAAAAGCTGGTGAAATGCAAAGTCTGTGGTTTAATTAATAGTATTGTACCCAAGTTAATTTCCTGAGTTTTATGGTTATATAAAATGTCAACAGTAGGGGAAACTGGGTGGATAGAGCTCTGTACTGTTTTTGAAAAGAAAAAAAGAGACATTTCATCTCAATTATCTATATTAAATATTTAAACATTAGTTATTGTTGAATAGAAATAATAAACTCAAAATTAGTCATAAACATAACAAAAACACCTAAGATTATAAATCTCCTGGGAAAAAATGTGAGGGAAAGTGTTTGTCATCCTGAGCTATGCAAAGATTTTTAGATACTACACAACAAGTATCATCTATAATTAAAATAAAAAAAAACAGATTAGAGTCTCTCAAAAACAATTATTATTTTTTTCAATTACCCAATTTTTAATTTTAAACATGTACAGGTTTTTTTGTGGATTATACCTCCATGAAGCTGTTTAAAATAATTACAAAATTATTAAAAAGTAGTGACTCATCCACAGAAAAAGGACCTAATGATGAATGTTTAGCTAGAGAAGTAAGACTACAGCAAATGTGAGGGCTAGAGTGACAAAACGGAATGTAAGTATTCCGTAACCGACAACGAGGTAACGATGCAGCTGGCAGCACCTGGCTGACGTAGTCATCTAGCAAATGAGGAGTAATATAAAGACTCTGACCACGTATTTTCCTACCAAGACCAACCATTCACATATGAAAGCTGAGAGAAATTAAATACCATTCAACAAGTCAGGTACATTGATTTTAATTGTTCAAAGGCAAATAACAAGAAAGAGTATATTAGCAATTATACAATTATTACAGAAGACGAGGAATAGAAGAAAGAAAGAACAGCCGTCAAGTTGTACCATTGTTCACCATAGAAAATAACATGAATTTAGGGGCACTTGGGTGTCTCTGTAGGTTAAGCATCTGCTTCGGACTCAGGTCATCATCCTAGGATCCTAGGGATCAAGACCCTCATAGGGCTTCCTGTTCAGTGGTGAGCTTACTTTTCCCTCTCCTCCCTGCTCATGCTCTCTCTACCTGTCTCTGTCTCCATCTCTCAAAAAAGAAGAAAGAAAAGAAAAGAAAGAAAGAAAGAAAGAAAGAAAGAAAGAAAGGAATAACAGTGAATTTAAAAAGACAAAGAGCATTACCATGTGTGGTGTGTGGGGGTGGGGGTGGAGAGTGAGAGAGAAGAGGAGGTGACAAGTAGGGGACAGAGAATCTGTTTCTTCTCATATTTTGGAAGACTTTATAATCACCAAAATGCATTAGTTAAGGTTTCCAGAGAAACGGAACCAAAAGATATGTATGTATGCATGTAGGAATGTATATGTGTATGTATGTATGTGTATATATTCATGAATTTGTGGAGGACGGGTTAGTCCATAATCTGATGGGGGAGGCTGGCAGGCTGGAAACTCCGTGAAGAGACGCAGTTGGAATCCAAAGGCCATCTGCCACAGAAATCCTTTATGTTCGGGGAAGGCTCCTGTTTGTTCTACTCATGCCTTCAACTGTATGAGTGAGTTCCACACACACTGCTGAGGGCAATTTGCTTTACTCAAGGTCTGTGTAGGTGAACTTAGGGGGTGGCTAAGCTGGTTGGGTGACTGCCTTAGACTTGGGTTATGATGTCAGGGTCCTGGGATCAGGTCCTGCCTCTGACTCCCTGCTCAACAAGGAGTCTTCTTCCCTCTCTCCCTCTGTGATTTTTATCGCTCTTGCTCTCTCTCAAATAAATAAAATCTTTTAAAAAAAATCTATGTAAATGTTAACATTATCGAAAAAATCCTTATAGAAACATCCAAAAGAATGCTTGACCACATATCTGAACACTCTCCCCTAGCCAACTGACACGTAATCATCCCACAAGTATCAGAAGAAACACACACAACGAGGTGTTTTTAAGTCTATGAATAGAGATGAATCAATGGTTTTCAAGTCGTTATTACAATTCAAAAAACTTTACTTCCTATGAATATAAGTAAAACTTGATTTTCAGCCGCTAGACTGCAGAAGCATTTTCTAAGGGGATTTGTGAAGAGCTCATCCACTTTCTGAATTTGTCCTCTTGATAAATACTAAAGAATTTTTATCTATGAAAATGTTTTTGCTGAGGCTCCAGCCTCTCCCTTTTTACTCGTCCAATTCGTTCTGCTTAGGAAGGTATGGGAAGCAATGTTATCTGGGAGTGTTTGGGTATATTTAGGTGGAGGAAACTGTGAAATTTTTGGCACTGGGGTCATGATGTGTCCCTTCCTTCCCCGTTATCTTTTCTAAAGAACTGCTGCCTTATTCCTTTTTTCAATAAATCCACACTTCTGAGAGCCCAGCTGGGCTGTTTGTGGCAGCATTTACACAGGATGTACCACTTCTTAGCCCTGCGAATTCTTTGCCCCCTACTCCCCACTGCAGTGGGAATCTCCAGAGAGTGCATACAGTTGGTCTTCTTGGTCATGGGCACACAAAAAAGGCCAGTCAAGCATTGACCTGAAAGGACGTGCCAATAGTGCTGGATGTGTGCGCCGGGTTTCCACGCGTTCTGATGCATGGGTTGCTCCGTGTCCTCCTTCCCTGCTACGGCCATCTGTACATTCACCCAAGAGGATCGTGCAGGGCAATAGGAGATTTAAAAGAGGACCACTTGGAGAGAATCATACAAGCCTTTCTTCTCTTAAAATAATATGCATCCCCACTCTGCATTGAATAACATGATATTATGGTTTTGAATAACCACACTCTCAAAATTCCCTAAACCCAAATGTTCTAAGCCAATTAATTATGAATAAATTTGTACACAAACTAGAAAATCCTCTATTAAGTATAATACTTTGATTTCCAATTCCTGGAATAACGGATTGGCTTTTATTATACTGAAACTTCCCATGAATAACTAGAGGATATGAATATATGCATAAATATATTTCAACCGCTAAAGTCACTGGAAAACACTAAGATAAGCAAAACTTGAGGGACCACCATTCTAGAAAGAGGGGAAAACAAATGGCTTTGAAACTTAGCACCGATTTCTGTCTTTAGTCTCTTGATAAATGGCTTGCCCAAAGCCTGAGAAATCTAGTGTCTGAAAATCAAGTTTTACAGTATCAGTACAAAATAACGCTTTCTCAATTGCAGTAACAATTTTTTAAAAAATCTATTCTTTCTCTCATTTTTCACAGCCTTCCACCATGCCTATTTTCTTTGTTTTGTGTGTTTCTTCTGATATTTGAATTTGGCAGTCTCACAGGGTAACTGGAATTATACTGACCTTTGCAAAAGCTAAAACCAAGGCTTGAAACAACTCATTCCTAATTCGTATAATGGGAATCTGCCATTAGCCTAAGTAATGGTCAAGAGACCAAGACCCTACGAGGTGCTTTCATCAGACTTATTGGCAATAACTTTCCAGGAGGCAGGGCACTGGTAAGAATAAATAAATAAAGTTAATTAATTAATTAATTAATAATGTTTTTAGTTGTTTCTGAGGCTATAAATGTTCCTTATAAAAATAAAAATTTATCTCCAAATTAGTTCAGTCCTTTATTGCATTACACCCTATCTAGTAATTCTATCTGGAAGAATAAAGCATCATTTGGAGTTTCAATTACCTCTCCAGTGTTTTTATACACAATGTCTAGCATTCAAATAAGCAAGATCAAATGATTTAGAGCCAAAAAGAAGAAAGAGGAGGAATGAGGAAGAGGAGAAGAGAAAGAAAGAGAGAAAGAAGAAGAAAATAGTTAAAGAAGAAAATAGTTAATATGAACAAATTTCCAGAAGAGCTAAATACTCTAGTTAATCAGGCATAGGCTTTAAATAACTAATTAGTGTGTTCAAGAAATTAAATTTGAAAAGTGAGACATTTAATAGATAACTTGACTATATATTTTAAAAGAATAGAATTAAAATTCTGAAGGCAAAAAATATAATTGACTTTATGAATTCTATAGATGGAATTATCAATAGAGTAGGCAAAACAGAACACAGGCATAAGAAAACCTGCAAACAGAAGCACTGAAAGTAAGGTTAAAGGAAACAGAAACAAGAGTGCAAAATACAAAAGAGACACAGGGAAAAGGTTTAATATATGTGTAATTTGTATAATTGGAATTCCAGACGAAGTCAAGTTATAAAGTAGGACACAAATATTTGAAGAGATAACCATTAAGAATTTTTTTAAACTTACAAAAACATTAAGTTACAGACTCAAAATTGATTTAAATCACAAATGAATACAAAAAGTCATAATATTTTATTTTTTATGTCTTTTTAAGAACTTTTAGGTTTACAACAAGACTGAGAGATAGGTACAGAGACTTCCTATATGCTCTCTGCTCCCACATGCACACAGCGTTCTCAGATTATCAACACCACTCACCAGAATGGTACATTTTTTACCAAGGATGAACCTATGTTGACATATCAGAATCATCCAAAGCCCATAATGCACCGCAAGCTTCACTCTTGGTGTTTTACACTCTATGGATTTGGACAAATGCATAATGGCATGTATCCATCATTATAATATCATACGCAGTACTTTCACTGCCTTTAAAAATCCTGCATTCTGCCTGTTCATCACCCCCCACATCTCTTGGTAACTAGTGATTTTTTCTTTTTAATTTTTTTTTCTTTTTTACAGATTGAGAGAGAGAGAGAGAGAGAGAGATTACAAGTAGGCAGAGCAGCAGCCAGAGAGGGGAGGAAGCAGGCTCCCTGCCAAGCAGAGAGCCCGATACGGGGCTCGATCCCAGAGACCCTGAGATCACGACCTGAGCCGAAGGCAGAGGCCCAACCCACTGAGCCACCCAGGCACCCGACTAGTGATTTTTTTTTAATCATCATCCATTTATGCCTTCTCCATAATC
The DNA here is from genome assembly GCF_922984935.1 of Meles meles. NCBI lineage: Eukaryota > Metazoa > Chordata > Mammalia > Carnivora > Mustelidae > Meles > Meles meles. The sequence continues at coordinate 100,767,340 of NC_060075.1, forward strand.
TCTTATTAGAGTTGGAGTCAGACAGTATGTAACCTTTTCACATTAGCTACTTTAACTTATTAATATGCATTTAAGGCTACTTCATGTCCTTCTGTGGCTTGCTAGCTTATTTGTTTTTAGTACAAAATAGTATTCCATTACCTCAATGCATCACAGTTCATTTCTCCATTCAACTGCTGAAGAAAATCTTGGCTGCCCTCAAGTTTTGGCAATTATGAATAAACCTGCTATAAACAATTGTGTGTAGGTTCTTGCTTGGGCATGTTTTAAACTTCTTTGGTTAAATACCAAGGAGTACGATTGCTGGATAATAAGGTAAGGTTATGTTCAGTTTTATAAGGATTTATCAAACTGTGTCCAAAAGATGCTGTACCACTCTGCATTCCTCTCTGTGAGGTGGGAGAGAGTTCTTGTTCTCCACATCCTTGTCAGCATTTGGTGTTTTCAGTGTTATAGATTTATAACATTTATATATAGAAGGCCATTCTTATAGACTTGTGGTGGTATCTCACTCTAGTTTAATCTGAATTTTTCTAATGGAGTATAATGTAGTACATCTCTTCACATGTTTTTTGCCATCCATACAGATTCTTTGGTAAGATCTTTGTCCCAGTTTTTTTTCTTCCCATTTTATTTTACCTTATTTCTTTTCAGTGTTCCACCATTCATTGTTTATGCACCACACCCAGTGCTCCACCAGGCTCACTCAACCCCCCGCTCACCCCCCAAAATCCTCGGCTTGTCTCTCAGTTTTTTTTCTTGTTTTTTTTTTTAATATTTTTATTTTAATTTATTTTACAGAAAGAAATCACAACTAGGCAGAGAGGCAGACAGAGAGAGAGGAGGAAGCAGGCTCCCCGCGGAGCAGAGAGCCCGATGCGGGGCTCGATCCCAGGACCCTGGGATCATGACCTGAGTCGAAGGCAGAGGCTTTAACCCACTGAGCCACCCAGGCGCCCTGTCTCTCCGTTTTTAATTGAGTTGTTTGTTTTCTTATTGTTGAGTTCTTTTTATATTTTGGATAACAGTTCTTCATCAGATGTGTCTTTTGTAAATATTTTCTCTCAGTCTATGGGCTGTTTTCTTTATTCTCTTGACTTTACCTTCTTTATTTTTTTTTAAAGATTTCTTTTTCTTTTTTGAGTTGTCTCTACATCCAATGTGGAGCTCCCATTTACAAACCCAAGATCAAAGTCTCAAACCCAAGACCCAAGTCTCATGCTCCACTGACTGAACCAGCCAGGCATCTCTTTACTTTCAGTTGTGCAGAGCATGGGTTCCTAATTTTAATGAAGTCCATCTTATCAATTATCCTTGCCATGGATCATGTTTTGGTCTTATATTTAAAAAGTCATCACTGGGGCGCCTGGGTGGCTCAGTGGGTTAAAGCCTCTGCCTTCGGCTCAGGTCATGATCCCAGAGTCCTGGGATCGAGCCCCGCATCAGGCTCTCTGCTCCGCGGAGAGCCTGCTTCCTCCTCTCTCTGCCTAGTTGTGATTTCTCTCTGTCAAATAAATAAAAAAAACATTTAAAAAAAATTAAAAAGGCATCACTATACCTAAAATCATCTAGGCTCTCTCCTCTGTTAACTTTTAAGAGTTTTATAGTTTTGCATTTTACATTTAGGTCTATGATATATTTTGAGTTAATTTTTGTGACATGCATAATGTTTGTCCAGATTCGTTTTTCGTATATGGATGTCCAGTTGTCACAGCACTATTTGTTGAGAAAAATATCTTTGCTCCAACATATTACTTCTGCTTCTTTGTCAAAAACCGGTTGACTGTAATTAAGGGTGTCTATTTATGGGCTCCATATTCTGTTGCATTGATTTATTTGTCTATTCTTTCGCCAATCCCACATTGTCTTTATTGCTGTAGTTTTATATTAAGTCTTGAATTCAGGTAACATCAGTTCTCTAACTTATTTTTTTTTTTTCCTCATCAACATTGTGTTGGCTACTCTGGGTCTTTTGACTATTCACTTAAGTTTTAGAATCAGTTTACTGATATCCACAAAATAACTCATTGGGATTTTGATGGGAGTTGCCTTGACTCACTGGCATCTTGATAATATTGAGTTTTTCTATCCAGAAACATGAAACATCTCTTCTCCTATTGTTTTTGTTGTTCTTTGAATTTATTCAGCAGAGTTTTGTATTTGTCCTTATGTAGATCTGGTACATATTTTGTCAGATTTACACCTAAGTATTTCTTTTTTGAGGGTGCTGATATTAGTAGTATTGTTGATATCCTATTAACAATACTATAACATGTTAATATTCTATTAACATTTAATTCAAAATTAAAAACTTTTTAATTTTGAATTCTACTTGTTCATTGTTAGTATATAGGAAAGTGATTAATTGCATATTAACCTTGTATCCTGCCACCTAGCTTATTAGTTCTAGGAGTTTTTTGTCTATAATTTCAGATTTTCCACATAGTTGATCAGTTCATCTACAAAAACAATTTTATGTTCTTTTATTTCATTTTCTCATTTTATTCCATTAGCAAGGACTTCCATTAAGATGTTGAAAATGATAAACTATTTTTCAGTAGAATCTGTGTCAAAATTCTGTGTTTTGAACTTTGATTTGTTTTGTTCTTATAAAACTTGGAAAATGATCATCCACAGTATTTATCACCTAAGCTATTATGATTTTAACACAATTTGAATAATTCTAATTATGCCCATTAATAAATTCCCTGGAAAATACTACTTCACCAAAGGAATTGTGTCATGTGTTCTCTGCGTTGCCCAAATCTGCTTCACACCTTTATGTAAATAATCACTATTGAATGCTGTTTCAGTATTTGAATACCTGTGACTGTTTCCAACAATTAATTCATATAAACTTTGATTTCCACTTTCACAAAAATTGGCCTGCTTTTGTATGATATCTTCCTTATGCTGTATATAGATGCAAGTCTACACTGATTTAGCAGGGCTAGAATTTCTGAAGCAGCCTCTAGATGTTCTGGGAATTAACATTCTACTTCTAATGAGAAAGATATTTTAGTTATATATTTTAAATAAAATCTGTCTTCAAACAAGTTGTTTTCAGAATACTTCATCAATTATTCTCTTCTTCCAGTCCAGGACATTCTAGTATTATACCTGTAGATTTATAATCTGGTTGCTAAGAATTACATTTGGAGGACTTCTGGAGTCTACTAACTGTACCAAATTGTGTGTATACTCCATACTGTTCTTTAAGAGATGGTGCACCATCTGTACTGTCTGAGTATTTGATATTAACTTTAAGATTAATAAATGAGATATATTTCAAATGATGACACTGATGGTTTGAGTATAGGTACCTGAATTCCATGCAGAAATCCATAAAGGATTCTGAAGCTGAGTCTTGGCTCTTTAGCTCTGAGTTTAATAGTCCAATGATCACTATAACACTCTTTTTAAGGGAGAAGTCATAATAGCAAGGGTCAAACATTTGTTCAGAATCCTCTAACAAAAGCTACAGTAGATATTATTAATGGATTAGGAAAAAATTAATGGTTTGGAAAGAGAACCAACTATAAGTTATCACCCAGTTATCTTAAACATGAATACAGAGAAAGTAAAGTTGAGCATGGTCTGAAGACATGGTTTGGGGTAGGGAGATGGCTTTGACCATTTCTTCCAGCCATATGGTTGCCCTCCAAAACTTTTTGTCTAACTGCCAGGTCATCTTGATCCAGGTCCTTTGAAAGAGTGAGAAATTCAGTGTTCAGTTTCCTGAGGAAGTATGTGTCAATGCATAAATTATTCCATTTAACCTACCCTGCAGTATTGGGTATCATCTTCCCAACTGAGAAATGAGAAAATTATTTCTTTGAAATTCTAAGTTACTGATATAAAGTCATTAATTTAGTTAAGTGTCAGAGGATTTGAAACCACAGATTGTGTTTATTCTACTATATAAATGAAAAGGTAAAGGGAGAATAAAATACCTCATAGAAGTGTTATAGTAAAACTTGAAAATACTAGGCTGTTCTCTTTCATTTGACCTGTTTCTAGAGTATAAGCTAGGTCAGGTTGAGGAATTTTCTTCTTTGCACTTCAGCATAGAAAGCTTGGAAGCAGAGCAGAGTTTCAGTATGTACTACAACCATACCACGTAGACGACCACATGCTAACGAGGCAGACAAGTTACAGCAGCAATAAGCAGGAATGACCGAGTAAGAGTCAGAAGGAATGCTGTACAACAGGAATAGAAGTTCAAATTAGAAAGGTGTCAGCACAGACATCTAGATTAACAAAGGACTCACAATATGAAGGAAGGAGATACTGCAAACTGTCTAAAGAGATATTATCATGACCCTCTGGAATAACAGATTAAAAAGAGAAGTAGTAGAGTATCATTATGTTGGTTACTTGGATATGTCAACTTGGCTAGGTTATGGTGCCAAGTTGTTTGGTCAAGCACTTATCCAGATGGCTCTGTGAGGTGTTTGGTGGCTGTGAATAACACCTACAGTCAATTGATTTTTAAGTAAAGGAGAATATCTCCAATAATGTGGGTGTACTCCATCCAACTGACTGCGGTCCTTAAGAACAAAAACAACAATGCTCTGGAGAAAAAGGAATTCTGCTTCAAGCCTAACATGAAAATCCTGCTTAAATTCCCAGACTGCCAGCTTGCCCTGTGAATTTTAGATTTGTCAGATTCCACAAGCATGGGAGGTAATTCCTTAAAATCTGTCTCTCTGATTCTCATTCTCTCTCTTTCTCTTTCTCTCTCTATATAGACACACACATATAGATATATACATGCACACATAAAATACTACTATTATACATGTATGATACATGATATATTATAATATATTTATACATATTTATTATATTATTCCTTATTTATATGTAATATATTTAAATATAATCTAGTCCTAAAGATATAGAGCTAATGTGGTTGAATCCAGTGGACAAGTCATGGGGTTTTAGATGTGAGGTGGACAGATAACAAAGAATAAGATCGGGCAAGAACTCAGGGTTAACTGTAGATTAGGTTACAGGGAATGAAATGAGAAGCCATTGGAGGGCTGTGAGGTGAAAAGTGGCATAATTGTAACTTACACTGAAGTCACAAATTGAAGGGTAAATCTACATGCTGTGAAGATAATAACATGTAAGAAGGCAGGGAAAACCGTTGTTTGATTCTGTGAGAGCTATTGGTGTCCTGGACTATGGAAGTGCCAGGGGAGCTGGGAGGTAGTGATTATATTCTGGGCACATTTTTGAATGGTGCTGCCAGGGTGTAAGAATTAGATATAGGGTGTGAGAAAAAGAGAGGAATCAAGGGTTGACTCAAAGGGTTTTGTCTCAAGCAATGAAAGTATGGAGCTTTTATTTTCTAAGGCAGTAATAAAAATAATGGAAAGGACAAGGGCTGAGGGAAGGTGGAGAAAGGCAGGAGCCCAGTTTTCAGTTGGCTATTCTTGCTCATAATTCAATATGGAAGATTAGAGTTCAAGAACAAAGTCACAGGTGGTATATCCTATATTCATGGAGATGCTGTAGTAAGCTGGGCATTCTTCCTGTTGAGAGAAGTATGATTTTGTACCACTAAAGAATTTAGCAGTGTTTGTACAATATTCTAAAAATATTGATATACTTTAAAAAACAAAACAAACAAAAAACAGCTGCTGGCATTCAGACCCTGACCTGACATTCTGTTAGGTCATGTTTTTCTTTGTTAGACATAATCTCACAGGATACCAGCCCCAGACAAGGTTACTTTTAGAACATGACAAAATGTGACAAACCTAGGTCACTTAATAATTCTATCTAATCATAGACCAGACAAGTTATAACTGGGTCTCCCACAAAATGCCAAAACACTCTTTCTCAGCCAAAATGAGTAAGTTTCCCTTTTTGACCAATTGTAACTTCATTATAGTCTCCCCCACACAGAGATAGATTTTATTGGCATTCTCAATCATGGAACTGCCCTCACTTCCTGGTAACATCCAGTCTAGACCAAACCTCCATTTCGTTCGACCGTCCTCCAAATTAACTAACCGAAGTCCAAATCCTATAATGATTCTTTCCTATACTCTTACAGACTGCAGCGCCTTTCTCCCTCCCAACACTGACTGAAAAACCTGACTTTCCAACAACAGGTATGTTCTTGTCCTCTCTAGAAGACATAGAAGTGCAGTTTGGCATCAAAAAAAAAAAAATTTAGCCATATCTACCACCACTGCTTAAAAATACTGTTATACTTTAAGACAGTAATTGTGATACTGGAATCCAATGCAAGGAAATAAAAGACATGATTAGAAACATATGCACAGAAATTTTCTTTAAAAATGATGTAATGCAATAGAAGCTGGATTTTAGGACCCACAGTGGAATAGAATAGACATTTAACTATTGTTTCAAACAATATTTTTAACATTAAGATAACCACCATAACTTCTTAAAGGCGAGACCTTAAACTGTGGTGGAAATGTGTATAGACACTGAGTCAGGCTTCTAGGCTGAAATCCCAACTGAATCACTTATTCACTCTGTAACCTATGGGCTCATTACATAAACTTATCTCTCCTGTAAAATGAAGATCATAGTAATATAACAAATAAAAGTACAGAGCGATGAGGTAAATTTGAAGTTCAAATAAATAAAAATATGTGTTTGCTTTTTTTAGTTTGTTACCCATGCAATGTTTGGGAAATACTTTATTCTACAAAGAAATCAGAAATTCAAATTTTACTGGATGTTTGCTGAATGTTTAATGTTTCCCCCACATCAAATTTGTATGTTGAAACCCAATGTGGCGGTACTTGGAGGTGGAGCCTTTGGGAGAATACTAGTTCATGATCGTGGAGTCCCCTTGAATGGGATTAGTGCTCTCAAAAGAGAGACACCAGAGAGCTTCCTTGCCCCTTCCACGGAAAGAAGATGCCCTGTATGAACCAGCAAGTGGCCCCTCAGTCTATGTTATTAAAAATTATAGCTCCTCAAGTAGACTAAGACAAAGTTCTACGTATTATCTGTAAGCCTACCCTAGAGAAATTCTGTTCAGGAGATTTGACAGTACACCATGTAGGAAGACTTGTACAGTTTTTTGTTCTTTGTTTTTATATTTGTTTTCCTTTTTTATAGTAATCATCTATTTTTTTCAAAAACCAAAAAAAACCTTTTAAAATCTATCTTGAAATAGACAATTTTGATATTTTAATATTAAGCAATAACCAGCATATAAATTGTTAGAATTAAGTAGTTAATAAATATTTGAGGAATGGAAAGAATTAAGCTGAATACTTAGAGTTGTACAAGGCGGATACCACAGCACAAGTTTTTAAAACAGGAGTAGTTTCTGTTCGATGGACAGGAATTATCGGTGTGTGCTGCTTAGAGCTGATTAAAGAGGCTCGTCCTGGAGCGGGCTGCCCATGGGGCTGTTGTTCCCTCACGTGGACATTTACAAACTCTATTTGTCTACTACTCTTATGTTATTCTATTAGCATAAGACTTCACACAATCTGACTTGGAATATGTATTGGTGGAAAGCCCCCAAGCAAGTTCTAATGGGTAATAGCAGTTCCTTACTTGACCTTGCCCTTGGCCCTTGTGGAGATGATTTCAAAGCACCACCCCCCATGACCAAACCCTGGAGGGCTATTTCATTGGAGGTTAGTAGAGTCTCATGCATGTGACAAGCATAGTACAGTTGGAGGGACCTAGGGTTTAGAGTCAGACAAAACACAGTTTAAATCCTGGCTGTGCTATTTAATATAGCTGGGAATCTTGAAACAATGATAATGACTTCTCCTACAAAATGGAAATAATAGTTATATTTACCTTGTAATGTCTTTGTAGACATTAAAATAATGTACAGAAAGTACTAATAAGTGATTATTATAAACATGAAGAATACATATTCATTCAAAAATATATAAAACTAACTTAAAATAATGAGTTTATGACATCATGTAATAAAGATGCTTACAATGTAAACTTCACAGAGCAGGAAGGATCACATTATTATATATGTGTGTATGTATGTATTATGGGTAGGGCTATCACACTTGCTAAGTTTTGCATGACTTGACCATGCACACACACACATGCTCGTGCACACCAGGTCATTTTCTTATGGTGGTAACCCCTACCCAGTTCCCTTCACCATGAGTTCCACACTGCGCTTCTGCTCTTTTGCAGTTACAAACTCTATCTCAAAAGGAATTTCTCATATTTTACATGTAAGTCCAAACTTAGGGTAAATTGGCAAAGTAATAAAATGAATTCCCATAACTCTTTTACTGAAATTCACTGAAGACTCACATTTTGTACCTTTGCCTTATCACTCCCTCTCTTCCTCTCTGTCTGCCTCTAACACGTTTGAAAGTAATTTCAATAGCAAGTATCCCTTTTTTCCTGAAATGTCATTGTACATTTCCTAAAAACAAGAACAAAGACATTCTCTTATAGTTAGTTCCCCATCCCTTGGCTTTCAAACAGGTGCTCAGTAAGCCCTTTGTTCTAGAGACACTTCAGGGAAGAACCTGGTCTGACGTGACCTGCATATTTCTGGCACACTTTAGTTCAGAAGTTCCAGGGAGAGGGCTCAGGAGTCTCAGCATGTTCTTTCTTTCTTTCCTTCCTTCCTTCCTTCCTTCCTTCCCTTCCCTTTCCTTTCCTTCCTTCCTTCCTTCTTTCCTTCCTTTCCTTTCTTCCTTCTTTTCTTTTCTTTCTTTCTTTCTTTCCTTCCTTCCTTCTTTCTATTTTTATTTATTTGAGAGATAGAAAGATAGCAAGAGAAAGCAAGACCAGGGACGGGGAGAGAGAGAAAAAAAATAGACTCCTCATTGAGCAGGGACCCTCTCCTGGGGCTGGATCCCAGGATCCTGGGACCATGACCTAAGCCAATGGCAGACTCTTAACCAAGCTCCACAGGTGTACTTCAGAATATTTCCAACCTGGGTTGCACCGCTCTGAGGCTCTTAGTACTAAGTGCTCACAATACACACCGCAGAGTTTCATCATTTTACTATGGCAACTTTGATAGAAATAGAAATGTAATTCAGTTCTAAGAAAATTTTAAAAAAACATGTTTTTGCATCTATGATTTTATGGCTATAAATTTATACCCACTCTACTAACGACTAAAAAGGAGTATAAATGGGTTTCCCCATTCTTCAAAAGAAGTGAGTGGTTGGGAGGCTATATGGGAAAGATGGAAATTAGGAGAAAGTTCAGTTATTTGGGGATATTATTTTGAGCTTTTAGGACTTAACATTGAAATTAGGCATTTGAAGTTGTAATAACAAGACATATTGAACTTATGAAGGATATTCTCAGGACACATGGGAAAGGAAGACAAGAACGTGAACTTGCACGTTGTCAGACCCGTATCTTAACTTAACCAGGTGGGGCTCAACACCCATGAAGCTTGGAACTGATTTCACTTGCTCACCACCTGGTCACTGTCACAGAGTTGCAATGTGATGTCCTTAGTGTGATGCCTAGACATTGTCATACAGTCTCTAGACAATATAGAAAGAAATGCCTAGATATTGTCATATAGTCTCTGGGGATATAGCAAGAAATTGAACTCATAACTGAGAAGCTAAGTGATGAGATTTATAATGGAAATATCTTCTTCTTATATATAAATATGCAAACATTTTAGGGTGATGTGGTTAGAGTATAAAAGATTTGGTAAAACCTAATCTGGGCTTGCTACATCAAGGCAGAACCTCACCTGGGACAGGTCGAATACCATCACTTCCAATCTAAACACTGTTCTTTCAAGGTACTGAGGAGAATACAAAAACCAGATGCACCTAATATCATCAAATTTGATATTTTCTGCTGAGAACTGTGCAGAATTCATCCTCTGCATTTATAGCAGTAAACTATAAGCTCTCCAAGATGCAGGTGTCAAAATTCTTATTTTCATCAAGCTTCAACTCGGTGCTCTGTGGGACTCTGACAGAACCTCACAGAAACTGGCCTGCATTGACAATTGAATACAGTCCTCAGTGACTTCCTCGGCAGGTATCACTTGCTCCTTTGTTGAGTGCCCACCATTAACTGCAGCTCTGTATTTCCTATGGTCTGTTATCTGTTTATGACATGTATTTCAACTGCTTTGAGGCACAGAGTAATGGCAGATCACCTGTTTTTAAAAACTTGTATCTAAGCCTATTCGGTCTCAGATTCCACATTTTAATAATCTGCACACTGAAACTCCATTTAGACAAGTTATGCCTTTCTCCTTTCAGAAGGTGAGTACCAGACACAGAGAGAGAGGGGTGGTCTTCAGTGAAGGCAGAATGCAACGAGCAGAAACCATGGATTCTGGTGACAGCACTCATCTCATTCATTCCATTATGATATCTGTAGCCCAGTCCTGGTCTTCAAATAGTCACTCTGTTTTCCACTATGGTGTCTCTTTAGCTAACCTTCACTCTTTGGTAAAGAAGGTTCATCTGTGACACTTGTGTCTCAGAGCTTAGGAGAGTCAGGGTGTGGCCAAAGACTCTTTTTGACCAAGATATTGTAATCTACCATTACTACCAAAAGGATAACACAATATCACATGAGAAATTTCTCCTTAGCCTGCTGGACCTCAGAATTCTGGACAGGAAATGGGGATTATGTCCAAATTTAGCTGGAAACTGAAGGCTATTCCAGACCATTCTCAACTCCCACATCCATCCCAGAGACTCACCCAAGAACGGGGGGGAAATTACAGGCGCTCCCACCAACACTGAAGCATCCTCCTTTATTTCCTTCAGCTCTTTCCCCCTCTCCCATCATGGAGAAGTTCACTTGCATGTGTGACTTACTTATCTTCTCTGCTTGATGGTATCTTCTAAATCTTTCCATTTTACATCTGATGGTGATACGTTTCAGCTTACCTCCATTTGGAGGCAATAATGACTTCCTCCCCCCAGCCTACATGAGAATTGACAAAATCTTCCTCTGTTCATCCAACCAAGGCTATGCTTGTTCATTATCTTTCTTTCACTGCTAATTGGAAAAGCAAAAACAAAACAAAACAAAAGTCACAAACACTCAGTGTCTGGTCCTCCCTGCCATTCTCGGAGATGCTCTCCTATCAGGGCCATCATCCCGACCTACCTGTTCTCAGGTCTCTCCCTTGTCAACTTGCATTGTCCATCTCCTATGGCTCATAGAACAATATTTAACAATTCAAAATACTAAATGATGTGACCTAAATTTGGCTTTACCCAACTATTTTCTACTATTCTACCTAATTTCTACCTTCTTGGCAAATTTGAATTCCTTCATGTTTTTCATATACATTATCTTTTCCTCTGTTCTTCTGTGACCTGTTAAATGCCAGGAATGTCTTTATGTTAGCATTTTCACATGTTCGGATTCTAGTGGTTTTTCAAGGTTCAACTAAAATTCCTCCCCAGATCCCCAACATACACACATAGACACATGCACACACACACACACACACACACACACACACACACAAACTCTTTCATCCAAACTGCCACAATCTTCTTATATTTCTCTGTATTTCAGACCTTTATTCTCCATCTCATGTTTAAAAAAAAAAGCTCACAATAACTATTTTATAACTTAAAACTATGCATACAATATAGTGAGGCCAGTAGAAATGGAAGAGAAATACGGATAAGAGATGTTAGCCAAAGTATTTCATGAGATGTACTTTAGAACCAATGAATTAAATTTGTTCCATTAAGAGTTTTTAATATACCCCCAAATTAAATGTATTTTATTTCCAAAGTGGAAGAAGAAATCCTTAAAAAATTAATCCATGCAAAATAACTTGAAATACTGAGCTTCTTGGATACATTTATTCTCACGAGTCATTCTTTTATATCCTGGAATTCAAGAAGGATTTCACCAACAGCTATCATTTCTGTGGAGGATTTTGTGACATGGAAATATTGTTAATTTCTGCAACTACAAGAAGCATTATTATACAGTATTTTGGCCAGGTTTCTCCATGTCTGCAGAAACAGAAGAAGGAAAAACAGATTTGTCTGCCATATACGGTATTAAGTTGGATTTAGTAGCAACTCTGGGGCTCTAAGATTAGATTGGTTTCAAAATGAAAACACCATCTGTGAGAGCTGTCAATCAAGGGTTGAATTCATCCATTCATTCTAGGAAAATGTTGCCCTAATAATGCTGAAACACATTGGAGAGGAAGGGTTCACAGTTGCTCTCATTTTCCTCTACACACTTAAACAATGTAGGTTTCCTCTGTGAATGTGAATATGGAAAGTTTTTACACTGACACGGCACCAGCGGTCTTGAGTTTGCCAGTCGCCCAGAACTCTACACAACAGGCACTCAGAAAGTGTTTGTAAAATCAAAGTGATGAAACCATAATACTCAGAGTTCCTACTGGACTTATGTTTTCTCCGAAATGAGTTAAGAGCAAAAGGAAATTTCCACAACAAATTTTTTATAGTGACATGGCCACATCTAATAGTAGGCTTTCAGATTTTCATGACTAAAAGGAGATTTTTCTCTGGCCATATTAAATATTTCATCTTTCCTTTACATTCACATTTAGGTGTGTTTTTCATTCCTTATGACATATAATTTTGATATGAAATCTTGTAGAAATCATGTATCTTACCTTTTTTTTAACACCTGAAAAACCTCCTACATTGGACTTTGATATAATCTTTATCTCTTATCTGCAAATCACATTAATGGCAATGATGATATTTCTTTTTATTATGGAGTCCAACCTTGAAAATCTTTACTTTATCAATCCAATGCTGAATCAGATTTTCTTCCCTTTTTTTTTTTTTCCCAAAATGAATAAGTAGATAAAAATAATAGCAGATTCTGGAAACATGCTTGTTATTTTATAAATGTTTGTTGAACCATTTTATATTCTAATGCAGGATTATTAATTTTGTCAGGGAAGAGGAAATATGGGTCAGCCACTTTAAAAAGACACATTTTTAAATGTGTGGTGGTGGTGGTGGTTTGGGGTGTGTGTGTGTGTGTGTGTGTGTGTGTGTGTGTGTTGGGAGTGTACCAGTGTATTAATCTTGGTTGACGGGCAACTGTATAATTGTGTTTCTGAAGGCCAGCTTGAATTATCACTTCAGAACACAGCTATGTCATGTTCACACTCTTGGCAACTGAGTGAGCTGTAGTCTAATGGCAAACAGAAGATCAAGAGATGCTCTTGGTCTTTGTTGGGATGCCACACTGCAGACTAAGAGAAGGAAATTGTGAACAAGTGAATGGTGCCTTCAGTAAAGTCTCAGCCATGAAACCTGCCCCTTCCTTCTCCTATCAGCATCCTTCCAATCACCTCACCACGATGAATTATACAGAAACTTGGTTTTATTTCTTAAGTCTTTGGTTATCAGGATGGAAGACAACGACCCAAAAGAAGATTCTTAATTATGGAATATAAGACATTTAGACAGCAAAGTGCAAGCAAACTTAGGGGACTTGGACTTTCTCTAAATTCTTTAAATAGCATCATATTCATGTCCCATGTCTAAGATTAATCTTAACATTCTCTTACCAATAAATGATATTCCACTCAGGTTGTCATAACAAAATACAACAGGTGGTAGACATGAGAAATGTATTTTCTGGAGGCTGTAAGTCTCAAATAACATCCACAGAGTTTGGTGTCCGTGACAGGTCTCACCTGGCTTGTACAGAGATATTTGCTTTGTTCTCAAATGGCTTTTCCTCTACATGCATGGAGAGAGAACAGCTCTCTGTTTCACTTTTTTTTTTTTTTTAAAGATTTTATTTATCCACTTGGCAGAGAGAGATCACAAGTAGGCAGAGAGGCAGGCAGAGAAAGAGAGAGAGAGAGAGGGAAGCAGGCTCCCCGCCAAGCAGAGAGCCCGATGCGGGACTTGATCCCAGGACCCTGAGACCATGACCTGAGCCGAAGGCAGCGACTCAACCCACTGAGCCACCCAGGCGCCCCCTCTGTTTCACTTTTAAGGATACCAAATGTATCAGATGAGGGCCTCAATCTTATGACCTTATTTAACTGAATTTCTTCCTTAGAGATCCGATCTCCCAAAACAACCACGCTGGAGGGCTAGGGCTTCAACATATGAATTTGAGAGAGGACATAAACATTCAGTCCATAACCATTAATTAATTTTGTTGTTGTTTCATTGGGAGTTTCGTAGATGTTAAAGTAATTATTCCAATCATTGACTACATTTTTGTGTTATAGAACCTGTCACAGTTTAATTAAGTCCATAAGAAATAATACTAGAGGGGTACCTGGGTGGCTCAGTGGGTTAAGTCTCTGCCTTCGACTCAAGTCATGAGCTCAGAGTCCTGGGATCGAGCCCCACATTGGGCTCTCTGCTCAGCAGGGAGCCTGCTTCCCCCTCTCTCTCTGCCTGCTTCTCTGCCTAATTGTGATCTCTGTTTGTCAAAAGTAAATAAAATCTTTTAAAAAAATACTAGAAATATGTTCTTATGCATATAAGAATGTTTGTTTACCACTTCAGACAATTATGACTTTCTCAAAGTACAGTCAAGGGCATCCCCCCATTTTGGTACCCACAAACTATACATTAATAGTATTCCAGATGACTCAAACTGTAGTGTGGGACATTATAGAATATCATGAACTATTCAGTAATTCAGCCCTGAAAATGTAAAACTAAAACCCAAATAACGACTTCTTTAAATAACCTAATAAATCAACAATTGACCAACTGACATTAAAAAATGAGTCTTTCTGTTATAAATTCCTAAGAACCCGTCCTGCTGGAACCAATGAAGAATGTGTGGTCATTAAAGAATCTTATTGCATTCTACCGGTGGTGCTGATCCAACCCTTGTGTGGCAAGTATGTCACAGTTGGCCTAGTCGTACCTACGGAGGGCACTTTATCTGAAAATACAGGCAGCAAACCTCATTTGATCTCCTTGGCACAGGGACATTGTTGCTTGTTTGCTTAAAGTACACATTTTTTTTTATCTATTAGCTCTGTGAAGAATGTGCATGTACTTCTTCTATCATATGTTCTTTTTGGTAAAATAAGTCTCAGTTCTGTTTTTTATCTCTTTGATAATTTGCAGATACCTCTGTAATAGTATAGTAGAAGCACAAAGTGTAGCATATACTGTTCTAATTTAAAAAGAATTGACACATCTTACTTTTTGATGAATATGATCTATGGCAAACATGGAGAACTGTCATTGAGACCTCTATCAAGCTTTTCAAATTCATTATAAAATTGGCCCCAAGAAAACACCTTGAGAGAGACACTTGTGAAAGAGAAACCAAGCCTTTGATTTCATTCAAATTTCAGAAGATCAGAGAAGAGTCTGCAGGACTTTATCCCTATAATAGACTTACTGTGTATACAGTTCTTATAATAGCTGTATAATTCAAAATAGATGACAGAAACTTCGATATTATAGAAATTCTAATACTACTTCTAAAAAATGAAGTAATTTAAAAAATGTTTACAAGTGCATGTAATACTCACTGAAGGTTACAAAAAATCGTGATGCTGTTGTACCTGCTGTGGGCATGTGAGGGGTGCCCTCCCTGGGCCCTGAAGGAACGAGCTCATTGTGTCTGGAATGAGTGATGTTTCCTGGATGGTCAGAATGCCTGGAATTGCTAGAATGGGACAGTGAGCTCATTCTTTGTTGGCTAGAGTTTTTGTCATCGTGCTTAATTTAGTCAATATGACATCATTGTGTCTTTAGGAGTCAACATTTGTAGTCACTGGCAAGTTTAGAATGGCCATTGCTCTGTCTGTGCCTTGTTCATTAGAGCCCTGCTCTAGCCTCTCACACCCACTTATGGAAACTCATAACAGTAATAATTTATATTAAATAAGAAATCATAATAAAATATGCCCGCACGTAAGAAAATTAGAACCATAATTTTCTGGAGGAAGTGGTACAGAAAGGGAATTTACAATAGCTGTTGGATGCAATAATGTCCTTGGAGAGGTAAGTCTGCTTAGATTTTATTTATTGCCAGGATCTCATGAGTGAAGGCCGGTATCATATTTGGGCAAAGAAACTGTCCTTCTAATCTATTAAATAGTGAGAATTTCTGGAGATCTAGTAGCCAGATCTATAGGTAGTTCATCTTGGTCCCCACTGCCTTATGTAACAGGGACCTCCCCTACTCCAACTTAGAGCACTGGAGTTCTCTAATAAAAGTGTTACTTCAGTAGCTGAGAAGTCCATGGCCCCCTGAGTTCCAAAGCCTCCCTTGCAGCATTTCAACCTTTAAAGACTAAAGCATCTTGTAAGGCATCATAGCCCCTGGTTCACAAACGAGGCTGGGCATGGATTTCAGCACCATCATCACTAGGTGCCACAGAACTTTAAGAAAACAGATCAGTTCATTTGAGGTCCAATTCCCTCACCTCTGAAATGAACAAAAGTGAGCACATGCCCCATAATTTTTTCCTGTGAGGATTAAATTAGAACATATCTGCAAGGCCATATCTGCATGACACAGCAAAAGAGCTTAATAAAATCACAATTATCAAATCAGCCCAGTGTGCATGCATGTACATGCCAGAGTGTTATACTAAGGTTCATCACAGAAAAATGTTTCTTGATCACTTCATGGTCATACATCTATTAGCTAGATTGAGTGATCAAGGGAAGACCAAGTTTGGCTGATCATTAGGAAAACAGTAAAACTTATGCCTAGATAACTTTTGGAACAGCTTGATAAAATCTTTTCCCCAGTTCAAACTTTGGGAACACAATTCAATTTCCAGAAATTTTCTGAAATTCATCAGGGAGTCACCTCACGGATGAATCCTGGACCCCACATTATGGAGCTTCATATGATTCCCAGCTTCTGTCTTCCTGGTCCACTTGCAAAGAGGTAGGTCCATGTGTCTAATTCTGGCAAATGGACTGTTATCCTAAAATGTCCTGCCGTATTTTCCTTGTCTTTCTCTTGTTCATGTGAAATAAAAAATCATAGAGTTGGGATGTCTCAGTGGCTAGTCCGTTGGGCATCCAACTTTTGACTTTGGCTCAGTTCATGATATTGAGGTCCTGGGATCCAGCCCTCCTTGAGCTTTGCACTCAGTAAAGAGTCTGCTTGAGGATGCTCTCTCCCTCTCCCACTGGCCTTGACCCTGCTTACATTCTCTCTTTGTATCTCAAATAAATAAATAAATCTTAAAAAAAAAATCATGGAGTCATATGAAGGAAGGAGCCCAGATCCCTGAATTTGTCACTTGGACGAAGGGAATGAAAAGCAGTTGATCACAAACTGGTTTATGCATATTGTCTACCCGAGTGTTATTTGAAGGCATTCAAATGATCTCCACCACCCTTTCAATGATTTTGAGAGGATTTTCTTTTTTTTTTTTTTTTTAAAGATTTTATTTATTTATTTGACAGATAGAGATCACAAGTAGGGAGAGACGCAGGCATAGAGAGAGAGAGAGAGAGGAGGAAGCAGGCTCCCCGCCAAGCAGAGAGCCCGATGCGGGGCTCGATCCCAGGATGCTGGGATCATGACCTGAGCGAAAGGCAGAGGCTTAACCCACTGAGCCACCCAGGCGCCCCTGAGAGGATTTTCTTAATTGATGAGAACTTTGTTTGCATTTCCTTTATAAACTATTTTCCTGAAGTTAAATTCAAAACTTTAATTATAACCAAGGTGTATAATTTCCTCAGGGATTAAATAGCTGACAAATCATTAAATTATGTGAGATCAATATGGAATCATACGCACAAGTTTTGAAGAAAAAGGGGTTATGTATGTGGAAACCAGGAAGAAAAAAAAACATGGGCTTTTTTGGTAACAGTGGAAACTAAAATCAAGGTCAAAGAGAAAGATCCTTCCAGGTTCAAGTTCCTGTCCCTGTGTGTTAGTTAATTCTATTACTTACATTAGTGATTTAACCTCTCAAGTCCTCAATTCCAAATGGGTTAAACAGGAGTCTGGATAGCTAAGATGGTCAAAGGCAATAGAATACAAAATAACTTAGTATATAATAAGTATGAAAAAATATTCCTTTCTGTTCTTGTCCTTTCCTTGAGACAAGACTTCATCAGAAAATAGACAAATAACTAAAAAATATGATAAGTAACAAAGTTATAATATGATATCAAAGTAATGAATGTTTGGGCACAATTTTAACAAAATTGACTAGTTGAGTAATAAAATTAGAATCACACATAGCTCTGACAACCATAAGGCCTACCGTCTATGGGAGACAGAAGTATTAGCAAAGTAATCACAAACAAGTGCTTGAGAAACATGCAGGGAATGATAAAAATCAAAATCAGGAAAATTTCACACAATCTAGGGATTTTTCCCTCATTTAGATATTTACACTGAAGACTGTGAAGAAAACGCTAAGGAATATGAACACGAAGCCCAGATATAATTGTGTAACCCTGGTAACAGGATGCGCACAGGCTCAGATTGGAGAGTAAGAGGCATCTGCAGCCCTTAAGCTGGGCTGGGGTGAACCAGGAGAAGGGCAAGGGTGTGAGCTCGGGGAGGCGTGGTTTGTAATGCAAGTTCATACAAGATGTTGGGTGCACGTAAAGAGGTCTGACAAATGCTTTAAGGGTAGTGGAAAGTCACATGTGGTGGCCTGCGTGATTGGCTCTGATTCTTTCCCTCCCTGTGTCCATGCCCTTGGTCAGGTAACTCTGTAATGCCCACTTACTCTATCCCTCAGTTCAGCTATATAACTTGCTTTGGAATAAGGTGGAAATAAAGAAGTGTCAGTTTCTGAAGCTAGATCTCAAGAAGCCTCTCATGCTTCTTGCTGGACTCCCAAGCTTCTGTCAACACCATGCAAATGAGCCTGGGACAGCATCCTGGTCACCGTAGGTGATGAAAGGAGCAGACAGAAGACCGTGTGAACTGAGCATTCCCATCTAAGCTGCCCTAGATGAAATGCCACCCAAAGATCCCCCAGACCCTCACGGATGCATAAAGAGAACCAGCTGATCTGCACATACTTGAGACAAATAGCCCATGTTAGCAGAATTCATCCAAGCAAGACACGTCTAGGTCAGATAACTGCTACAGATGTGCAAACAACAAAATTGTACCCTGCTATGCTATGCTACTGAGGTCTTCAGGGTTTTCAGTATTCAGCAGTAGCTAACACAAAAGGCTTTGAATCCAGACAGGTGCGAACCTTTTGCACTTTTGAAAGATGATTTTTGATGTAATATCACAAATAAAACATAGGGGATAAGATTACAGGCAGAAAAAATCATTTAAGAGGAATTTCCCAGCCTGTGTTTCAGAAGGTAGACTAGGGAGAGTTAGGTAGAGGGAAGTGCATTGATTTAAGAGCTATTTAAGTATTGGGAAAAAAAAACAAGAGCTTGCTACAGTTTTTATATGATATGTTGACACTGAGGAATGATGAAAAACTCATTTGCTCTCATTTGTGATTTTCACTAAAATGGTGGAAACTTAGGTGTAAAAGGTTGAGTCCAGAAGAGATGATGAAATTATAGATGGTTCTCTATATAAAATAGGAATAAATCAAATTATCCTGGGAAGGTTGTCATAGCAATGATTTTGGAATCGTGGCCTGAAGGACAGTTTGAGAGTCATTCAAGACCAAGCAGGAAGGCATAAAAATGTCTATTGAGTTATGGACGAAGCTTGAATCAGGTGGCAATATTTTAAACATAACTCCAAATCGTTGATTGTGGTATATCTTGATCTCAGGGGATGCATTTTTAGAACTTTGCCAGATCGGCATGTGCATGGTGTGTGGGAGGGGTCTCCCTTAGATATATAAACTATATAAAAGGGCCTAACATATCTTTCTGAGCTTGGTGTAGAAAATCTTACTGAATATATGTTTAGCTTCTAAACATATATCCCAGACTATGCCCCTGATAGATAAGCAAAAATATGGGCAAATTTGGACCCAGTTACCTCAACTTGGACTGGTCAGTCTGTATCCTTAAAAAATAGTGTTTCTCTGGGTATACAATGTACATTCCGGGAAATATAGTTAATAATATGTAATAATATGCAAATACTTTGCATGGTAACTAAATGGTAGCTAGATTTATCATGGCAATCACTTCATAATGTTTCTAAATGTAGAATCGCCATGTTGTACACCCAAAACCAATATAATATTGTTTGTCAACTACACTTCAATAAAAATAATGTGCAAAGTAAAAACAAAACAAAACAGTGTTTCTCAACCTCAGCAGTATTGATTTGTTGGGGTGGAGCTGCCCTGTGCTTTATAGGATATTCAGCAACATCCCTGGTCACTACTCACTAAATGCCTAAGGTATCCTTCCTCTTGTGCCAACCAAAAATGTCTCCAGACATTGCCAAATGTCACCACGTAGGGCAACATGACCCATGATGGAGAAACACTGCTTAAAAAGGTAGATAATTTTCTAATGTTCAAAGCTAAATAACTAAGTGAAGATTTGACAAAGTGTATTAAAGCCATGGCAATAATATCGTTATTATATAATACATATGATATATATAATAATATTTTCTATTATGTTTAGTGAAAGTTTATTTTTTGAAATATCAATACACAGTAACTTTCTGGGGCAATGTATTTTGCTTGGGGTGTAAAATACATGAATGTATACATTTGTTAAAACTTACTGAAAGGAACTCATGTGATCTGTGCATTTTATGATACATAACTGTGCTTCAAACTTACAACTTTGTTAACATTCAAGATAAACTTGGAAGTTGATCTTTCATTTTAAGTATCAAAATGTGATACAATTTGATCAAGTGCATTCTTGTGTTGCAATGTTTTACCTAATGTTGTTTACTGTATGTTTAATATACTATATTTATAAAGTCATTTAAATGTTTTTGAATATTTTGTTGATTATATATGTAATTTTTTATTGTCAGGCATGTGAAATTGCTAATAAGAATACTTGAATTCATAAATACAGTTTAATATGTTAAAGGAAATTTAATTAACTAGGGTTTAAAAGATTTTAAACAGAGTTTAGTTTGTTCAACGTAGGTTAACTGAACCTTATTCCAAGTATAAGTAAAGGTGATTTTTAATTCCCTAGGTTAAAAAAGAATGCATAGCAATTTACAAAAGTTGAAATGTAAAGGTCAGAGGTGCCTGTATTTTAAATTTTTAACTTTAATAATTTGGAAATTAATGTCAAATCCAATAACTCTAAATATTTCTTTGTCTCAACATGGCAAGCACAAATCAGGGGCAAAACCAAAAGAAGCTTTAAATTAACAAAGACAAAAACACTCAAGGGCACCAAACAGACATCACCAAAGATGCGGGGAGACAGCCCCGGGAGAAGCTCATACAATGCGGTATAAGATGGAGCTGTGAGCAGTGTGTGATGGGAATGATGGAAGAAAGCAGAAGAGAAGTCTTGCACAACGGGGTACCCTGCTAGAAGCACATCTAGAAGAGCACATTTCAAAGGAGAAAAGAAATCCCAGAAATGGAATAAATAAATTTCCAAGCCAATTACCTTCTCTGTCATTTCTCAAATACATTCTGACTTACACAGTTCAAAATAATAGCAAACTTTATAATTGACAGGCACTTGTTAATAATCCTACGAAACAAAAGGAAAATTCTATCACCTTCGCTACAGAATCAGGAATAAGTTGTTTTCATAGATCTCATAACTTAGTGACTACTTGTGACACCAAAATGAAAAATGGGTTTGCCTAGTAAAACACTGAACTTTAGAAAAAAATGCTGACTCCCATAAAGCTAATTTCCAAATAGAAATAAAAGCTAAAAAGCAAGTAGGAAAAAAAAAAAAAAAACCCACCATACTGACACTGATTTGTCATGTATGGATATTAACAGAGAAGTTAGGAAAATCTCTCTACATATCTATCACCTAATTTATGTGTGTATGTGCATATGTGTGTGTCACATGTTTATCTATCATCCAACTTGACGGTGAATTCACTAAAACATAATTATATGCGTGGAGGAAGTATCAAGTCCCATCAGTCCTTTGTCCCACCAAAATAGTTCTCAAAGACTTTGATTGATGCATATCAAAATCAGGTTTGCCATATCAATAACTGTGTGAAATTGAACAAGTTGCTCAAAGTCTCTAAACACCGATTTCTTGACCTGTTGAGTGCAGGTCACCTGTGGTGACTTGGGGACTAAGAGAGGTGAAGCACATACAAGGCTCAGTTTAGGACACGGCATCTTAGCCTGTGACATAGAATCCCCCAGGGACCCACAGTGCAGAGGCCTCGGCCCCTACACCCGACCTTGATGTTCATTTGGTCTCAGCAGAGACCTAGGCACACGTTTCCTGTGTTCGTTTTCATTTTAAAATTTTCTCCAGGTGTTTCTGAAACAATGAGTAGACAATGCTTAATAGGAAAAGTAGTGCATAATACATTCTCAGCAAGTGACAGTTCCCATCATTATCATCATTAACTGTAACACCTGGATTCTGAATGGAATTTTTTACAGCTAAAGAATTTATATTGGCCTTGGCAACCAAAAGTAGTCATGAAGGCAAAGGCAAAGAAATCACTGATTTTAAAAGGTATTATAAACTTCTTGTTATAAATAAAATCTTCATTTATCTATGATAGAGGTAGACTGGGTAACAATTCTATCCATCACCATAACGTCAATTTTGGGGGCAGAGGAAATAATCAGATTGTGTCTTCCAGATGAATGATTATAATCAGAATTTAAATCCATGTAATTTTAATTAAATTCAGCTTTATATAAAAATGCCACATTTGAGAAAAGGACTATTAGATGACACTTCTAAAAATATCAATTGTTTTAAAATGTACCTAAGGGGCACCCAGGTGGCTCAGTCGGTTAAGCAACCAACTCTTAGTTTGGGCTCAAGTCATGATCTCAGGGTGAGATTGAGCCTTAAGTGGGGGTCGCACTCAGTGTGGAATTGACTTGAGATTCTTTCCCTCTCCGTCTTTCTCCCTCTTCCCTTCCCCATATGTTTGCGCACTCTTTCTCTCTCTCAAATAAATAAATAAAATTAAAATTTAGTGTTAATAAAAAAAAAAAGAGATAGCCTTGTTCTATGCTACGTAATAGCAATTTACGTACAGTTGGCCCTTGAACAACATGAGTTTAAACCGTGTGGGTCTGCTTCTATGTGGATTTTTTTCTTTAATGAATACAGTGTAATATTGCAAATGTACTGTCTCTTACAATTTTCCTAACATTTTCTCTTCTCTGGTTCACTTCATTGCGAGAATGCAGTACAGAATTTATATAACTTGCACAACTGTTTATGGTATCATTAAGGCTTCAGGTCAACAGTAGGCTATTAGCAGTTAAGTTTTGGAGGAGTCAAAAGTCATACCGAGATTACTGACTATGCACCCCTAATGTCGGTGTTGCTCAAGGGCCAGCTGTATTGTATATTCCCAGTTGGAGAGGACAGTAGCATAGTCAAATTCATTGCAAAGCACATGAATTATTAGGCATTTTTGAATTATCATTTCTCCAAGGTTTCTCAAATTTTCTGAACTTCCTCACATTTTACAAATCCTCCAGACTTCATTTGCAAAATGTGGCATTTCGGATAAACTCAGCCTTCAGCACAGATACCAGGACCATGCAGATGATGTGTTAATTCTGACCGGCTCTCCACCGCTGATGAGAACACTTGACATTTCATCAAGGAGGCGTTTGAGGACCAGGTAGAAGCTCACTGGAAAGGTAAGGGCCATTTGATGCTTAGAAAGCCACTTGCAACTGATTGGTCCTACTAAACAGCTTCCGTTCCAGGCTCCTGACAAGACTGGGCATTTCCTCTTCCTTCCTTCATTCCATTTTTCTGTGACAACTTTCAGTTTTATTGTGAGAAAAAGAATAACTTTCTGAAAAGACTGACATAAGTTAAATGTCTCAATCCAATTTTGCCTTTCTTCTGGGACGTTATTTAAAAATGCTAGTGTTCCACTGCTGAATAGGACAGGGAGAAGACATCTTTATAGTTTAATAAGAACTTCATAGTCATTGAAAAATCTTGCCACCCAGTTTTTCCTTACCCTGTGGGACATCGTGGAAGGAAACACAACATCTTTGATGACAGTTCCTCCCCACAGTGAGGCTCACCAGCAGCCCTCATCTCAGCATTTCACTCACTGGTTAATTGATATATACCCACCACTAATTCTGTGAGGGGAAATCCATTTTGGGCAGATAATTTGTTCTACTCTGTCTAAATAGTTTACCCTTGAACAACATGGGCTTGAACTGTGGGGATCCACTTATATATGAATTTATTTCAATAAATATATATACAGCACTGTCAATGTATTTTTTCTTATGATCTTCGTAATAACACTCTCTTTTCTCTAGCTTGATTTATTATGAGAACACAGAAAATAATACACACAAATAAAATATATGTTACTCACTTTATGTTATCAGTAAGGTTTCTGGTCAACAGTAGGTAGGCTATTAGTACTTAAGATCTTGAGGAATCCAAAGTTGTACTTGGATTTTCAGCTGTGCTGGGTGTCAGCAGCCCTAATCTGTGCATTGTCCAGGGATCAAGTGTACATGCCATTCTTTCCTTGTACCGTGCCTCTCTCAAGTTGGGATCAAGACTTTGTTACCAAAGACAGTTTTTCAAAAAAGACCCAGATTTCTAGTATCTTCATAACCCTTTTCCACAAATTTCCTAATTTTTCCATCTTTATAGTAACTACATTTTTAATGTCACCTTATTTAAATAGACTTAAAATATGTGACAGAGGTTTACCTCTTAATTAAGAATTTTCTAAATTATGGACTCTTTGGAAAATTCTCCTGCAATTTAGTAAAAGTATAAGGCAGTTACTTGGTACAAGTTTCAATGTTTTGGGTTTTTTGTTTATTTGTTTTGCTTTTGTTTTGTTTTTGTTTTTATTTAAAGAATGCAAGAACATTTTCTTAATCCTAATTTTGTGCCTTAGTTTATCTTCTGAAAAATTGGCCTGAAAAGAGTAGCTTCCTCCTACCTTTGTGGGTGAAGGTTAATGAACTTGTTCAATGACAAGCCCAGAGGAGGGTCAGCTGTACTGTATATTGTACTCAATACACCTTAGCCACTACGATGGGGATCCAGTAATAAGAATGCCCGATATCTTCACACTGATATCGTTAAATTTCCCATGGCAAAAGGAGGAACATTATTCCCACACCTGCCAATTGCCTTCTCCACTCGCTCAGAACATCATGTACTAAGTCACTGGCTTGCTTGTTTATATTCTCAAACTCACATTAGAATAAAATAAATGGTCACATCAGTGCCAGCCTTGTCCCTCCCTTCATCTACTGAGGACTCAGGGAGGCCCAGGAAATGCTCTGAACATCTCTGTCTCCACATATCCCCATACTTTAGTAAACCATCAGGTATTCCTTCAGCCAGGGTTTTTGGAATTTAGGTTGGCTCTTTCTTATCCAGGTGTGGGCACAAAGCAGTAAATAAGGCAAGTGAGCCCCTGCTTTTATGGAACTTACACCCAGTAGAGGAAAGTCAGTGAGTAATGAATCTGGTGTGTTAGCTGGACCTGGGGTGATGGTGGAGGGGAGAGGCTCTCAGACAGAGTTATGGGACCCTCCTCATGGCTGCATTCACTTTGCTGGCCACAGCATCTTGCTTTTTAGGTTTCTCAGGTATAAGGAAGAAACCAACCCATCTTTCAAGCCACAGGGGACACATGTAAGCTGCGGTTCCATTAAGAGATGTTTCCCCAGGTTTGAGGGGAGGGAAAATAGCCCATTCCCACCCTACAAGTTGGGGGGTTCACCATTCATGAATTCATGAATGAATTTCTACAAAAACTACCCCCAGTCTCTCATTCTCCTGAATTCATGAGGATTTAAGAATCAAAATCCCAGATTTGGTCCTTTTTCTTGTAGTCCTGCAAGGTGGTTATGTGCTTCGTTTTGCTATGGAGAAGTAATTTGTGTCAATCATCTTAGAAATTCAATTAAGGGGTGCCCGGGGTGGGGGGGATCAGTCAATTAAGCATCTGACTTTGGCTCAGGTCATGATATCAGGGTCCTGGGATCAAACCCAACAGTGGGCTCCTGATTCAGCAAGAGTCTGCTTGTCTCTCTGCCCTTCCCCCCTGCTTGTACATGTTCTCTCTCTCTAAAATAAATAAAAAAATGAATAAATAAATCTTAAAAAAATAAACCCTGGGATCATGACCTGAGCCAAAGGCAGAGGCTTTAACCCACTGAGCCACCCAGGCGCCCCTACCAGTGGAGTTCTTTATCCAATTTGACACATTTGTATGCTCCAACACCCATGGTATCATCAAACACCTGCTTCTTTGTGAAGAGTTCAGAAACTCTGACTATTTTCTCTCATAGGCGAAGTCTGGCTTCTCCTCGTCCTCATTTCATTCAGGCTGAGTGGTAGGTTTTCAAGTTAATCTGGACAATAGGACTATTCAGAATGTGTGACCTTATTTTTTTTTTTTTTAAGATTTATTTATTTATCGGGCAGGGGAAGGGCACAGGAAGAGGGAAAGAAAGAGTGTGAGTGTGGACCCACTGTGGGACTCAATCTTGTGACCCTGAGATCATGACCTAAGCTGAAATCAAGAGTTGGATGCTTAACTGACTGAGCTACCCAGGAGCCCCACAACACATGCCTGTATAATTCCGAATCACTATGTTATAGATTTTGCATATGTGTACTCTTACTGAAAATTATTACATTGGTATAGCATTTGCAATTTCTTAATGTTAAACAATGCATGCTATTTACTGAAATGTGGAGACTAGACAAGTATTGAAAAGAAAAAAAAAAAGACCCATAGAATTCTACCAATCTGAAACGGATAATATCGGCATTTTGATGAATTTCCTAATGTTCTATTTTCTATGCCTATATGTACATAGATTTATTTCATTAGAAAATTGAAATCACACCATATGTACAATATTTATTCCTTGTTGATAAGTTGATAATTCCTAATTTTTGAGCTAATATAGTAGGAATGCAAAGATACTATTTATATACCAGTCTTGTGTATCTCTAATTACTATTTAGAAGTATTTATCTGTGGTGTTATTAGGAAAAAACTGTAACAATTTCATCACCTTTAATACATCTAGCCAACTATATTTCAGAGAGGAAGGGCTCTGGGAGAAAACACATTTCCGTTTTAAAGCCCTCACTTCTAGAACTTTACATCTCCCAGGAACAGACTGTGAAGGTAAAGAACCCTGCCCCAGGGGCTTGCTGTGTTCCACGGGAACTCCAAAAAGAAAATGAAACTACATTCTAATCATCAGAAACTGTCAGGGAGGAAAGGAAGGCTATTTTAGAACACACCATGAAATAAATGAGTTTTCATGAATGGATAGACATCATTTACCTTTCACATTCCAAGGATAGCTGGTGATGCAGAGCTGATCTTGCACATTCCGTGCCGTTTGTTACTATATGCAGGAGGCCCTGACTGTCTGATGTTCCTAGGCAGTCAGTCTCCTTGTTGGCAAGACTCTGTGCCTGACTTGGTAGAGTTCTCATTCCATTAGTCAAAATAATTAGCTAAAGGAAAATCCCATCCAGTCTGTCCCTGAAAGGTTCTATGAAATCGGGAAGTGATAGAAAGCGCCTATGGCTGACTGCCTCTGAGCAAAGTCAGCCCTGCCCATCATTTAAAGCCAATGAGAAACACAATGTAGAGATGTAGCTGCAGATAAAATCCCATGTTTCTGAACACAGCTGCTGTCAGGCCTTCCCTTCGTCCTTCTCAAGGTTCAGACGCTGCACTAAGTTGGAGTTTCCCTGAGTTTCTGGCTCTTTCCAGCTTCTCTCTATGATGTTTCTCTAATTTCTTACTTTTAGTCGATTTCCTCCTAAATCTGACACCCAGCTTGGTACTTGGTGTTGTGATCATCAAAGCAGGAACTGGATGGAGAACCCCATTCCTACTTGTCCTCTCCCCACTACTGGCCATCTTACCTTCAGGCAGATCCCAAGCTTGTCTCTAACACCACTTTGACTAGGTTTATCTGGACAACCTTTTCTCACCGGAACTTCTGGGTTGAACCCCCACCCCCATAACCGTGAATCTGTTACAGAAGACACCAGCGTATTTTCTGGAGAGCACGGTGATATATTAACTCATATATCTGCTCCTCTGTTGCTTAATATATTCCAGTGACCTCTCCTTGCATTTCTAACAAAACCCATTTTTCTTGCAGAAACCGTATCCCTTACAGACTCTGATCGCATCTGAAACCTCTTCTCCTTCCCATCCTTTCCGACTTCCCCCAGGTCTCAGGGCTTCAACACAGACTCTGTTTTGCCTGCAGTCCCCTCCACGTGGACAACTCCTTTTCCTTATCTCTTTCTGAGTAAGTTCATCTCCACCGAGTTGATTGGAATTACCTTCCCGTCTAATTCTATCTATATTTCTTCCTTAGTACTTACAGAAGTTTTTGAGGTTTTTTGGGTTTTTTTTTTTACCCTCTTTACTTCTTTTTGCGTCACCCTCTCCATGCTTTATGGGATACATCTTTGTCAATTTTCCCTGAAGCCCCATACATAATAGAAATTCAATTCATAAATGACATAATGCATCTTTATTGAATGAAATGCTACATCAGTAAACTCTTAGAGCTTTGACTTTAAGAATGTACATTTTTTATATTATTGACATCCTAAATCTATCTTAATGTTTCCTACTAAGTTTAAAAGACTGAAATAACACAGAAAAGAAACTGAAAGCCAAAACAAAGTAAAAATCATCTTATCATCAGAAATAACTGTCATTAACTTTTGGTGAATAATTTCATGACATCTCTCTTTAGAATGATTCACATATTTCAGAAAATAGAGGGATATCACACTGAATATTTATTTCAATGTAATCTCTTAAATTTATTTTTAATTTGTTCTCACAAAAGAAAATGAACTGAAGTCAGACTAAGGGACCTGAATGACTACTGAATGTGTCTTCACCACAAAAATATATTGTCCAGAAAGTTATCTGTGGTTAACAAAAATATTTGAAAGCAATAAAAATGGAGAATAGTGATCAGATGAAGGATTCATTATACCAGAAGACAGATGCAAATATTATATAGTAGAAACAGAAAAAGTTATGTTTTCGAATTTTGAAGACACAAAGCCAGAATGAAGGGAAGAAAAATTTACAGAGAGATGACTAGAACAGGAGACAGAGAAGGGACAAAGAATATACGGGCAAAGGGTGGCACAGTTGTGAAATGGTTTGCATTGTTAATGACAAGGAGGATAGCCAAGAAGGTAGTTAACTAAACCATAAATTTTCTTTAGTTTAGATGAATTTAATCTTTGAAATTTTTAAAAGGTATTTTACTGTTTTTTTCCCCCAAGGTTGGTTTGTTTGGTTGGTTTGATTTTGTTTGAGTGTTTGAGAATGTCTGTACCCTTGTCATGATAGCTGGGTATGAAATGTGGATCAAACTCATCTTTAATATCTAGCTAGGTTTTCTTCTGATGCTAAAAATTGCTGTGGAGAAATCTAGAAGTTGATTCTATTTTATATGCAGCTTTCTCTTTTGGTCTGGTTGTCTGAAGAATTATTCCTGTAATTTTGAAGTTAAATTATTTAAATATTACTCACAAGTTGGGTGGGGTTTTTTGTTGTTTCTTTGGGGAATTTTTCTTGTGCTCATTCCATCATCAGAGTCAACACTTCCTTCATATTAGGGAATTATCTTAAATTAATTTTCTGGAAAAAAAATGAATTTTCTGTAGTCCACTTTGAGTTCTCTCTATTATCAGTCATTTATACATCAGTATGATAATAGCAGATTTTCAATGGGAATCTGTGGTTAGAGAATTATTGAAAACATAAGCATTCAGAATAGATATAAATGTTATTGATGAACAGCCAGGGTCTCCTTTTCCCAGCCTCATCCTCTGAGTTCCAGAAATAATACTATTATCAGTTTGATGTTTATCCTTTTGCAACTTATTTACTTTCAGCATATATATGTATCCTTGCAAATATCTAGTGTTTTTTTTTTCCCAACTTTTTTACATTTTGCAAAAATCCTGTCATGTCTATAAGGCTGTTTTTCCTTGCTTTCATTCAACAGCATCAACAGAATGCATGTTAGTACATGTAGGTCTAACTCGGTGGTTTTGACTGCCGGGCACCTTTATGGATATTAATCAATTAGTTCATTTACTGAGACTTAATAATGGACATCAAGTTTGCTTACAATCTATACTATTACAGTACTCAGCAAATATGCAGATAGATGGGAGTTTCCCTATGATAGAAACAGTTCTGGAATTAATATCTTATTGGAATTTTACACTTCAATAAATTTTCAAAATTCTCTTCCAAGTAGATCTACCATACTTTATTACTGCCTTTGGACTACCTTTATTTCAAATTCTTTTCTAAAGAGAGTAAAGTAGTGCCCCACCGCCCCATCTGAAGTTTTGTTTTCCAAGGTTTCAGTTACCCCAGTCGGAGTGGGCCAAAGCAGATGATTTCCTTCAGAGGAATCCACAAACGGTTAATAGCAGCCTACCACCATGTCATAATGCCCACATCATTCATTTTCCCTATCCTCATTGCAGGGGCATTTTTTTTAAATTGTATTTATTTATTTGACAGAGAGAGAGATCACAAGTAGGTAGAGAGGCAGGCGGGGAAGGGGTAAGCAGATTCCCCACTGAGCAGAAAACCTGATGTAGGGCTTGATCCCAGGACCCGGGGATCATGACCTGAGCTGAAGGCAGAGGCTTTAACCCACTGAGCCACCCAGGTGCCCCTGCAGGGGCATTTTATCTTTCATCATTATAAGTAGAAGAGTGAGTATAAGACAATAGGATTTGGAAAGAGAAAGAGACCATAGTCACATATTTTTTTTTATTGTAGTATGTTTTTTAATTTTTCTATTTTATTATTACTTGTTGTTGTAATCTCTTACTGTGACCAATTTATCAATTAAACTTTATCATAGGTATGTGTGTATAGGAAAAAAAACATAAGTATATATAGGGTTCAGTACTATCATGGTTTTAGACGTCTGCTGGGGGCTTGGAATGCATCCCCACAGATAATGTGGTCATGGGACAACTGTATTATCAAATGTCTTAATATTTTCTTTGTTTCACAAACTGGGTGGCTTCAAAATTTAAAAATAAAATAAAAATAAAAATAAAATAAATAGAATAAAAAATAATAAAATAAAATACAATTTTATTATTCTCTGATACTTCTGCTGATTAGAAGCCAAAATCAAGGTGTCTTCAGGGTTAGTTCCTTCTGGAAGTGCTTCTGATCTTGCTTATTCTGCCCTCTTAGTTTCTAACTAACTGAAGTTTTGAAATCATGTTCTCTTTTCTCCATCATCCTTGTTTTTCCAGTCTCCTTTTTTTTTTTAACTTATTTATTTGACAGACAGAGATGATGAGTAGGCAGAGAGGCAGGCAGAGAGAGAGGGGGAAGCAGGCTCCCCGCCGAGCATGGAGCCCGATGTGGGGCTCGATCCCAGGACCCTGGGATCATGACCCAAGCTGAAGGCAGAGGCTTTAACCCACTGAGCCACCCAGGCGCCCCCAGTCTCCTTTTTTAAAGTTCTATTTAAATTACAGTTAGTCAGCAGTGTAATATTAGTTTCAGGTATACAATATACAACACTTCCATACATCACCTGGTGCTCCTCACAACCAATGCACTCATTAATTGCTATCTCCTATTTCACCCATCCCCCCACCTCCCCTCTGATATTTCCTCTGACGACCATCAACTTATTCACTATAGTTAAACTATTTCTTGGTTTGTCGCTCTGTTTATTTTCTCCCCCTTTACTCATTTGTTTTGTTTTGTTTTGTTTTCATAAATCAGTGAAATCATATTATATTTGTCTTTCTTTGGCTTATTTAGCTTAGCATAATACTCTCTAGCTCCATCCATGTTATTGCAAATGGTAAGAGCTCATTCTTTTTTATAGCTGAATAATATTCCATTATAGATATAATTATATATCTCACATCTTTTTCTTATTTTTTTAAAGATTTTATTTATTTAAAGAGACACAGAGAGAGAGAGAAAGAGAGAGAACATGGGCAGGGGGAGGGACAGAGGGAAAGGAAGAGAGAGAATCTCAAGCAGATTTCATGCAGAGTGAGGAGCCCCATGTGGGGCTCAATCCCATAAACCTGAGATCCCAAGACCTGAACTGAAATCATGAGTCAGGTGCTTAACAGACTAAGCAACCCAGGTGTCCCTACCGCATCTTCTTTATCCATTCATCAGTCAGCGGGCACTTGGGCTGCTTCCGTAATTGAGCTAGTGTTGATAATGCTGTCATAAATGTCAGTGTTTATTTAGTATTTTCAGATTAGTATTTTTGTATTCTTTGGGTAAATACCTACTATTGCAATTGTTGGATCATAGGGTAATTCTGTTTTTAAGTTTTTGAGGACTCTCCACACTGTTTTTCAGAATGGCTGTACCAGTTTGCATTCTAACCAACAGTGTCTCCAACCTCCTTTTTAATTTCATTCAGTTGTTTTATCAGTTTTGGGGGGTTTTTTGTTTGTTTTTGTGTTTAATTCTTGAGGTTTGTTTCTTCTTAAAGTTGTATCACTGTTAGAGTTTCTATTACTTGAGGCCCTTGGAAATTTCTTTATCTTTTCTGGGTTGTATTTTCCTCATTAGCCTCTCTGACACTTGTATGTGGCATCATGGTTTGTTTTTTTTTTGTTTGTTTGTTTTGTTTTGTTTTGTTTTCCCTCCTGAGGCGTATTTTACTTTTTATCATATCTTTTTAACTTTTTCTAGTTTTGTTTGATGTGGTGCGGTGTATGGTCTCAAAAAGGTGAGTAAATTCTACCCCATTATTTTCTTACCACTGGTACATGAGACTCATTTGCCTTTTGTTTTGCCCAGTTTCTTTCTCTCTCTCCCCCTCCCACCTTCCCTGTCTTGGTCTCTTTCTCATTCTCTCCCTCTGATTTCCATGAATACACATGTAATTGTTCTTTTATCTCATCTTTCTATTTCAAAAATTTTATAAATACATAAAGTTGAAACAATATCAAACGCTATTCTTGCCTTTGTACCTCTCCCTCTCTCTGGATCTCTCTCCATACATACGTTTTTTGCTAAAATATTTTAAAAATAAGTTGCGGATGGCATGCTGCCTTAATTTCAACTATCCTGCATGCATTTTCTAGGTAAAAAGACACCTTCCTCTCTAACTGCAATACCATTACCACGCCACACCTACGGAATTAATTTTGAGTCAGTCCTACCACCTAATCAGCAGCCTGTATTTAAATTTCCCAGGATATCCACAGAATGCCTTTCACGGCTTCACCTGTGTGGTCCCAGGACCAAGCTGGTGCTCATGCAACGTGTCTGAATGCTGTGTACGTCCAGTCTCTACTCATGTAGTTCCCATCCCAACCAATGTTTTTTGTTCTTTCACGACAGTGACCTTTTTAATGAGTCCTGGCCAGTTTTGTTGTAAATTGCCCCATAATTTGGATTATTTTTATTGTTTCCAAAGTTCAGATTCATGTTCATCATTTCTGGCAAGAAATGACATGATCACAGTTGTGGGTTTTCCGTTGTGCTGCAGCTAGCAGTACCCGTGGTTTGTTCTACGAGAGTGATACGAGGGTAGACTTTTCCTTTCGTGATCAGGAGGATAATACTTGGAGAATGCAAGGCTTTCCTGCTGACAACAGGTAGTCATCCAATGGCTCCCGCACCTTCTCCGCATCCATTATTATGCTATGCTATACATTGGGAAGATTTCACATAGCAATTGAAAAAATAACCTTCTAGCTCTATGCTTCCTATGAGGTGAGAGTTTTATATAAAAAGTAGCTTCATCTATATGAAAAGAAGGGAATTGGTTAGTATAAAGGGAAATGCATAAAAATAGACTGACAGCAAGCTGAAAATCACTGAAGCTAGGTGACTGGCCTATGAGGATGAGTTATTTCAATATTTTATCTACTTACAACTATGCTCATGTTTGCTTGTTCATGTTAAAATGCATTATTGGGGGCACCCAGGTAGGTCAGTCCTTTAAGCAACAAACTCTTGATTTCGGGTCAGGTCACAATCTCACGGTCCTGGGATTGAACCCCATGTTGGGCTCCATGCTCAGTGAAGGGGTTGGTCTGCTGGAGATTCTCTCTCTCCCTCTGCCCTTCCCCCTGCTCTCTCTCTCTCTCACTGTCTCTTACTCTAAAATAAAATCTTTTTAAAAAAATGCATTATTCTCCTGGCTTTAGTGTTCAAACTGTACTTAATCTATTGTTCCTTTTTAAAATGTGAACTTTGAAGTCATTCTTTATGACTCCCAAAATAACCTTTTTGGTATTTTATCTGTGTCATGTTAAAGAGTAATTACTCAGAGAAAGTTGACACCTCCATGATATTGGGTCATTCCATCAAAAAGCAGAGGTAACTTTCTATTTGATCAAATCTTTTGTTGCATTTTTTAGGGCTCTTTTGGGGTTTTCCTCCTGTGATCTTCACACATTTCCTAAGTTTATGTCTAAATTTGTCATTGTCTCCTCCTCTCCTCCTTCTTCTCTTATTTTTCAGCCATTTTGGATAAAGTTTATCCCTGCTACTATTTTTCTCTTTTATAACCCTACACAGAAATGATCTTTATTTTATATTGTCTTCAACATTTTTTAAATTCCTTTTATTCACGTTAGGGTTGCTTTTCCTGGATTTCCAGCTATATCATCTGGAATAGGAACAGAGTCATCCCTTTCTAACTGTGTGTCCTCCTCTGACTGATTTGGTCACCATCCCTAAGACAGGGCAATATGGGACAGGAGCAGCATATGTCCTCGCATTGCCCTAGTCCCCCAAGTGGACATATGTCTGTTGTTCACCCATTTTATTTCATAAGATGTCTTTAAGAATATCTCTCTGCTACATTGTAAAGACTATGCATTCATGGTACACAAGCATTTATAGAACCTGAGGAAAGGAGAGAACAGACAATGAAACATCCTTCTTTTGAAGTTTGTGGCATTAAGTGTATTCTCCCTTTAATGGCTGCTTGAGAAGATAGTTTATCTTTTTATTTGCTGTGCAGTTTTTAAAAACAAGAACATTCTTAAAGAAAAAGAAAATCAATGTATTGACCCACCAACTAAAGCTTTTTCACCTTTAAAATACCTCACTGAAGTGTTACATGTATGAAATGGGCACATGGCTCTGTGAAGTTTGACACTATGAACCTGCTCATGGAACCAACATCCAGGTAAGGAATCAGATTGCTCCTGACATCCCCAAAAATTCACCAAAGTTTTTCTTCATTTACTGCCCATCCTCACTGTTCTCACAAGGCACATAGAGCATAGACAAGCTTGACTTGTTTTCTTGATTAGATAAATGAGATCATAGCATCTGCATTTGTGAGTGGTCTAGTTTCTTTTGCTCATTAATATGCTTATGAAACTCACCCATCCTTTCGAATAAAGTGTAGATTCTAAATTTTTCTTGCATACATAGTATTCCTTTGTATGACAACACCACAGTTGACATTCATTCATTCTTCTGCCAGTTTTTTTTTAAATTTTTAATTTTTCTGACCTTTGGATCCTTGTTTCTTTTTGATCTCTATTTTGTAACTTGAAAAGAGGATTCTGTCTTCAAACTGTCATCCTTATCAGACATTCTGCCCTGTGTTTTTGACGTCTTGCTTAGGGTGAAATCCAGGGGGAATTCAAGAAACTCCTTCAAGTTGTAATGAATGAGAAGAGTAAAACTAGGGTTGTTGATCAGGGGAGGGTGGCTTCACAGATATTGTCACAGACTTGATTACAAAAGGACCATAGGAGGTCCTCTAGTAGCCTGGGACCAGATGCAAATGGACAGGTTAGCCCCGTGGGGGCTGATGAGGAGAACACATGCCCTTGCCCATTCACAAGAACTATAACTACAGTGCAGAAGTCACCAGATGCTTCTATCTCTCATATGTGTATGTGAGGGATAAATGAAACAACAAGCCTGTACTGATATTTCTGACTATATCATTGACATTATGCTCCATTATTCTGGATTCTGGGTGGAAAATTATTTTCAATTTTGTGTGTGTCCTGGCTTCTAGTCAGTTGTGTCCAAAAGTGTAATAAAGTGAATTTAGAATCCTGTGTTTTATCATTAGCTCTGACACTTAGTAGCTGTGTAAATTTGACCAAGTTATTTATCGTTGCAATAAAACATAAAACATCCTAAGGGCAAGCAATTAATCTTTTAGTGCTTAACTGAAAGGTAAATGCTTATAAATGTCTAATGAAATAATTCATAATATTTTCTGCATGCTCATTGATGCTTCTGGACTAATATATCAAAATTAGTTGATACTGAAAGGAGTTCATGGAGGTCTTAATGGGTGAAAACATTCTGTTTGGTTTCAAATATAATGGGAATAAGATATCCTGAAGGTTAGGAACTTAGTTTTATGAATAATATGAAATAACTAAATTTGTGGAAAAAATTGAAAATCTACAGAAGCTTATTAAGAGTTTTATTTTAGGGGCGCCTGGGTGGCTCAGTGGTTTAAGCTGCTGCCTTTGGCTCAGGTCATGATCTCAGGGTCCTGGGATCGAGCCCCGCATCGGGCTCTCTGCTCCGCGGGGAGCCTGCTTCCCTCTCACTCTCTCTGCCTGCCTCTCTGTCTACTTGTGATCTCTCTCTGTCAAATAAATAAATAAAATCTTTAAAAAAAAAAGAGTTTTATTTTAGAATATTGAAGTCTAATCATTTAGTTTGTACTACCACGGTTTAATATATTTAGCATTCTTAAAAACCTCATATATAGGGCACCTGGGTGGCTCAGTGGGTTGGGCCGCTGCCTTTGGCTCAGGTCATGATCTCGGGGTCCTGGATGCAGTCCTGCATCGGGCTCTCTGCTCACCAGGGAGCCTGCTTCCCTCTCTCTCTCTGCCTGCCTCTCTATCTACTTGTGATCTCTCTCTCTGTCAAATAAATAAATCTTAAAAAAAAAAAACCTCATATATATTAAAAATAATTAAATTAGGCACCAAATTTATGATGGCATTTCATTTCAAATTATAGTTTCAGAAAAACTTTTTTCCCCAGAATATTGATTAAAGATGCTAAACTCACATCTTTCTTCAGTACTATAAAATATAAAATGCAGGAATTCCAATTTATTTAAATGAAATTCATAGGACTGTGGAGGAAATTCCAAGGGGAATTTTAAATTGTGACATGCAAGAATAATTTCATTACAGGTGTTTTTCATTATATTCTTGATAGGACTGCCTATAGTCTCAGTAGTTCTGAAAGGGTTAGGTTGCTTTACCCAGAGCTGCCATCACGTGACATGCCATGATGCTGTACAGTGGGTAAACAGAGGATGAAAGAGAGTTGTTGTTAAAAAAAAGGCTAACAGCAAAACAGTTGAACCCTCCTTTTCTTAGGGCCTTGCTGTTGTGGTATCTACTCGAGTATCTTAAAACCCATTCTCAACTGTTTCATTTAAAAAGATGAAGAACATTAACAAGCCATCATCTAGGCTGAACTGTATGACATCTCCATCAAAGAATGCTATTTTATGCTGAAAAAAAAAAGTAGTAGCAACAACAAAAAAATAAGTTTAAAAAAATGAAAAGACCATAAATACAGAGAACAAATTGATGGTTGTCAGAGGACAGGGGAGAGAGGGATGGGTAAAATGGGTGAAGGGAGTGGGAGACACAGACTACCAGTTATGGAGTAACATGGTAAGTCCCGGGAATAAAAGGCACAGCACAAGGAATCTAGTCAATTGTATTACAGCGAACAGCTTTTAGTTACACTTGTGAACATAACATTATGTACAAACTTGTGGAACCACTATGTTGTACACCTGAATCTAAAGTGACATTGTGTGTCAAATATATCCTAAAAATATTAAAAAAAAAATAAAAACAGAAATACTCTTACAATTTTTCACTATCGCAACACATCATGTTAAAATGACAGAAAGTGGGAACAAAAGTAGGGAGACAAAGAAACAAAGGTATTAGGATCAAAATGGGAAGAATTTTAAAGTTATTAATACTGAAAAACATTTTTCTCTTTGGAAATATTTTTAAGGATTGTGAAAGAGAGAGTGTGTGAGAGAGAGAGTGAGAACAAGAGAGAGAGAGAGAGATTTTACAAATGGGCTTTAATATGGAAACCAGGTGGAAAGCAGGCATTCTGACTTCAGGATGCACAAGAATAATCCCAATTATAGAATGAGAGCAGAGTTCCCAGATTCGACCCATGATGGAGTCTGGGCATCATCGGAGAAAAGTGGTTTGGAAATTGTGTTCCAGATAACTCAGGGTTTCCATGGTGATGCCTTCAGAACATTTCAAACCATTTCAGTGGTTTGAACTTAAGGAAGCCAGGGTGTGGCCCCAGACCCCTATTCTCCTTAAAGAAAGCCTATTCTTTCTCTGCTTTGTACACTGGGACTCTGTGTACAGTTCCATAATCACTGAACAACAACAACAAAGAAAAGAACCACTATTGTGGAAATTGGCAGAAAATAGTTCAGTGGTCAAAACCTTTCAAATCTCTAACTTCAATGGAGGTACTTTGTAAACTGAACACAAAAGTGTATCATAAAAGTCTCTAAAAGAACGTATAAAAAGGTGTCCCCCAGTTGCTGCAGTTTAAGAAAGATATAATGTAACTGGAGACGCTCACAGCTGAAGTGATGGAGAAGTCCGGAGGCTTCCTGGATTTGACCTGTTTGTCAGCAGACACCTGTGCCCAGATGCAGCTCTGCCCGACTGTTTCCATCCCATCAGTCAGACCACCTGGGTTGTATTCTGTTACATTCAAATCAGTGTAAATCAATTAATATACACTCTCATCTGTAAAAAACAGGGATAAGAACAGTGCAGGCATTTCTGCTATATACATTTCTGAAAAAAATCACTGGCTTCTGAAAAGAATAAAATGTGAACTGATTTGAATAGTTTCTGGGCTGATTTAGAAGGAGAACATGCGATTTTGTAATCAGAGCAAAAACCTGAACAAGCCGGCCACTCAGTTCAGCTGGATGCTACTTTGGGGGATATTAGAAATGCCCCCCAAAACTAGACTGTAACTTCTGTTTGCAGTGAGACCTCCCCAATGGAAGTGGGCTTTTGAGGGTGGGAGGAAATACAGCTCAGCAATGCTGGGTGGGGGGCATCCCTTTGGAAAGGAAACCCTACATACAGATGTCTATTTTTATTTTTCACAACGTTTGTGGCATAACTGACGTGATTAAGCATACATATCTATAGTGTACAACTTCGTAAGTCTTGATTTGTGTATACACCCATAAAAATATTACCAGACCAAGATAATGAACATGCCCATTTCCCTGAAAGTTTTCTTATGTTCGTTTATAAACCATCGCTCCTAATGCACCTTCCTTCCCAAGCACCTACTCTCATAATTTCTGCACAGCAGATTGATTTGCATTTTACAGTGTTATAGACATATAAATATTGGGTTTTCCCCCCTGGCTTCTTTTCCTCAACATTGTCACTTTGGAATGCATCCATATTACTTATGCACCAATGATCTTTTCCTTTTATTTCTGTTTTGAATTCCATTGCATCAGTGCACCATAGTTTACCAATTTACCTGGTGATGAACATTGGGGTTGCTTCAGTTTTAGCTATTAAAAATAAAACTGCCATGAATCATCACTCAAAAGTTCTGGGGCACCTGGGAGGTTCAGTCAGCTGAGCATCTGACTCTTGGTTTCAGCTCAAGTCATGATCTCAGAGTCCTGAGATTGAGCCCCATGTCTGCTCCATGCTCAGCAAGGAGTCTGCTTTAGATTCTCTCTTAAAAGCAAACAAAAAAAGTTCTATCAATATATGTTTTATTTAATCTCAGGTACATAGTGGAATGGATCCTAGGGTAGCCATATACTTAAGTTTTTGAGAAACTATCAATTTTTTTTTTTTTTTCCAAAACGGTTGCACCATTGTATACTCCCATGAATGGTGCATGACAATTTCAGGTCTGCACATCCTCTGCAACACGTGGAATGCTCATTCTATTTAATTTTTGCAAGTTAATTGGTGGGTGATGACAAAGATCCTGTTGTAGTTGCAGACTTCAACAACTTTCTGTCAGTATTGATCAAGAAAGCAGACAGGAATTCTGCAACGATATAGACAACCTGAACTGTGTTAAACTAAGCACAATTTCCCATGGGTCAAAGAAGGAGTCTGTCAAGAGAATTAAAAAAAAAAAAATTGAACTCAACAAAACCAAATTTATCAAAATTTGTGAGATACAATAAAAATAATGGTATATCTTTTTTAATCCTTTTAATTTTAACTCAGATATTTATAATAAACAGTTTTTATGAAGTAGATATGTGGATCTTCATTTTTTAAACTGCTCTGAAAAATCTCTATTTTAAACTATTGAGCCACCTGGGTGGTTCAGTCAGTTAAGAAACTGACTCTTGATTTCAGCTCAGGTCATGATCTCAGGGTTCTGGGATTGAGCACCTGTAGGGCTCAGTGCTCTGTTTGGAGTCTATTTGGGATTCTCTCTGCCCCTCTCCCCACTTGTTCTCTCTCTCTCTCTCTCTCTCTCTCTCCAAAATAAATAAATAAAATCTTTAAACAAACAAACAAAAAAACTTAATTGCTATATTTAGACTGTTCACGGTGAAAGTGATTAGTGATAGTGTTAAATTAAAAATATGCCATTTTGGTGACTACTTACTATTTATATTTCATTTTATATTTCATTATATTTGCTCTTTGCTCCTTTTTTATTCTTTGCTTTCTCTGATTTTAATTCAGCATTTTCTGATTCCTTTTTCATTTCCCTTTGCATATAATTTATACTTCAATTGAAAAATTTTGAGTTTTCAGTGTTCACAATACACATTTTAAGATACTCCAGGTCCATAATAACTATACCACTGTATGTACAGTTGACTCATGGGAAAACCGAATATTTACAATTCCCTCCCCCTCCCTTCCAGAATCATGAAGGAGTTTTGCTCTATTCTTTTTTTAATAATATTTAATTTAATAATATTTGAAAATATCCACCAAAGATTTTACCTGGAGTCACATTTTTATGTTTGCTCTATTCTTTACGATGAGAAACTTTGTGGTTCCTGAAGTAAAACTCACAAGCTGAGGTCCCGCACTCAGGACTGCCACCTGCCTCTCTGAATCGTTTAGCTCTCGTGCTAATCCACAGTGAGTTTCTAACAATCTGACCAATCCAGGGTAAATGTTCCTCTCTCCCCCATACTGTCTCCAGTTCCAGGTTCTACTACTGAGCTTCTGCTCCCAATGACGTCTGATTCTTGGTATCTCCTCTCTCTCCAGTTTTTGGTATTTGACTTCAATTATCTAATGGATTTAAGAAAAGTTATCAATTTTTACACTTTTTTTTCTTGTTAGGAAGAAAGTCATGTCTTCAAAATTCTTTACACAGGGGGCCAGAAACTAGAAGTTATAATAACCCATTTCAATACAAATATTTTAATTTTTTAAATACATAATTTTCATTTTATTCTTTTTGCTTTGTTTGTTTTTTTACTTCCTATGGTGTTCTGAGTGCCTGAATCTAGCACTCATAATTTGAGCATATATGTCTGATAACTTTGTTTTCTTTATTTCTTGTCCTTTTTCTCTTTTTGGTTTTTCTCTTGATATTCAGCTAAGACTTGTCTTCTCATATGCTTTTTATTATTATTATTTTTGTGGTTCAGACACCCTATGTAGAAATTGTAAATATAAAATGAGGTTTTGGATGCTTTCTAGATGTCTACACTTCTGCTGGGCAGACAGGACAAGGGCAGAACTCATCATCTATTCAGGAGAAAGAAATAGAGATGGAGAAGCAGACTCCCAGCTAAGCTTAGGGTCCAGTCAGGGCTCCACAGAGAGCTCCCCACAGGGTCTCCATCAAAGGACACTGGGATCATGACCTGGGGAAAGTCAGACGGTTACTGCACTGAGACACCAGATGCCTCTCCAGGATAATGATTTTATTTTTTTAAAAAATAGTAGATTTATAAACTACTATACAAAACAAACAAACAAAATACAAACAAAATAATTTGGTATTTCCCTCTCCCTCTGCCCCTCCCCCATCCATGTGGGTTCTCTTTCTTTCTCAAATAATTGAATAAAATCTTAAAAAAAGAAATCAGTATCCCGGTTGAATATTTTTTCCTGACAATATGTAATTCGAAAGTGAACTTGTAATATTTAAAATAATTAGCTGTTAGGCATAGAAGCTTCAGCATGCTTGTTTCTTGTCCTCCTAGTCATTTCCTACCTTGCCTTGGTGGCGTTGTAATTAAGATAATCAGGCTGGAAGTTTAGGACGTATGACAGCTATACACTGTTGTAATTTGTAACATCTACAGACTGTATTTCTTCCTCAGACATGTTTCTCGTCCCATCTACGCCTCCACAGTTTAATTAAATGTGTATTTTTTAACTCCTGGTTATTTGTGAGTTAAGCCCAAATTTTTATGGGCTTAACACAATAAAATCTCTCCTGGGTGGATGATATCCTTGATCAACAGGCAGCTTTTTCCAGATGGGATTTGGGGGTATGACCCCCACCTGCACCCCGGCCCCTGGAGTCTTGCGGTCAAGAACTAGGCAGCAGGTGGGAGAGTGCCCACAACCGCACATTCCCGGAGGCCTGCACCACACCCGTCGTGTTTTGTTTTGACAAACGGCTTTATGTCAGGGAAAGACGAGCTAAGAAATACAGTTCCTGGATGTACAGCCAGGAGCATCCAATCAATGACATCGGCTGGTACATCTTTCAAAGGAAGGTCCCGTTATGTCAGTGCTTGGTAGAAGGGGAGTAATAATGGCAAGTTACCCCATGCATGCAGTGAGAAACAGGACACATTGGGGGTAAAAACTGGGATGTCTGGGTGGCTCAGTCTTTAAGCGTCTGACTTTGGCTCAATTCATGATCCCAGAGTCCTGGGATTGAGCCCCACATTGGGCTCCCTGCTGGGCAGGAAGCCTGCTTCTCCCTCTCCTGCCCCCATTGTTTGTGTTCCCTTCTCGCTGTGTCTTTCTCTGTCAAATAAATAATTTTTTTTTTTTAAATTGGGAGTAAGAATTACCTGTTTCAGGATCCAGAAAATCTGGCCTATTTCCTATTTACCAGTTGGGAGATAAGACCCATATAGAGCAGAGAACAAGCCTTCTGAGGCTTAGGGACAGGGTGCCCTTGTGTTAGTGAGTGCGATAGGCAGAAATATGAATTATGAATCTAGTTAGTCAGGGGACTTGGCAGATGGATGGATGTACGTTTACTCATCAGATGACCTTAGGAGAAATGATCTATGTGGTCCCAGTGTAATCACAGGAGCACTTTCAAACAGGAGGCAGGCAGAAAAGGAAGGCGGAGAGACACATCAGGGGAGACCATCAGAAAGATTTAAAGTCTGGGGAGAGCTGGATGTGCCTTCGCCAGCTCTGGGGTACAATGGTACAAGTACTGCAGGGAGGCTTCCAGAACAAAGGAGGTTTCTTCCAGGACGTGGCCGTGTCAGTCCTTCAAGGATCTAGGTTCTGCAAACAATCGCTTGAGCTTGAAGTAGAGCCTTCCCAGAGCCTCTCTGTAAGTGATGACGAACAACTCGCTTTAGGTAATAACTCAGGGTGAAACCTGAAACAGAACCCGTCCAGGGAGCCAGGACTTCTGACCTAGACAACGGCGAGATAATACATTTTGTTGTTTCAAGTTGTAAAGTTTGTAGTACTTTGTTATAGCAGCAATAAAAGTGAATGACCCAATCAATATTTAGCATCTCTTCCTCACTCGTGGGAAGTTAGGGAAGGCCTGGGCCAAGGTTGTCCTATTCTGGAAAGAAAGAGCTGTAGTGTTTTTTCTTCCTATCGTGGTGGATGTGCTTCAGTCTTCCTAACGACTACCAGGTAATGCTTGTTTAGCCATTGTCCCTAATTAAAAAAAAATACTGTAAAAATATTATTCAATAAATACATTATGTCCTTTTGTCTATAATATAGATCCTTAAGAAAATAGTTAAGGAATCAAATGATGTGAACCTTTTAAACTCATATAAAATCAAACTTGTCTAAGGGCACCTGATGGCTCAGTTAAGCATTCAACTTTTTGGCTCAGGTCGTGATTTCAGGGTCATGAGTTCAAGCCCCACTGATATTGGGGTCCCCACTTAATGAAGAGGAGTCTTCTTCTCTCTCTGTCTCTCCCACTGTCCCTCCACCTGCTCACTGTCTGTCTCTCTCTCCTCTCTCAAATAAATAAATATATGTCTTTAAAAAGATCAAAATTGTCCAAATCCCCTAATTTTTAGTCTCTCTAGCCGTAAGCACGACATCTTTCTCTCTACCCTGCCAATAATGGAAATTATTAACCATGTTGTGAATAATTTCTCCCTGATATTCACATATCATTTTACTTTGGGCAAATTTGTTCATATACATTAAAAGATTATTTTATGCAATTGGATTTTATCTATG
Source organism: Meles meles (assembly GCF_922984935.1). NCBI lineage: Eukaryota > Metazoa > Chordata > Mammalia > Carnivora > Mustelidae > Meles > Meles meles. The sequence continues at coordinate 100,811,802 of NC_060075.1, forward strand.
ATCACTGGGTTTGGTGTCTTTCTCAGAAAATTCTCTCTTTCTCTCTACTTATAAACATTGTTTTGCCCTTGGTCAGATCTCCTAGGCACCTTTTGTTTATTTGTTTGCTTGTTTAAGTCAGTATACAAGTTTTGGTTTCTATTTTATTAGTGTCTGTTTTTAAGTTTCTTATTAATTCATGTGACTTTGTTTACTATGTGTTTCATTTTTTGTAGGCTCTGAGACTGTATACGTATTTTACCTCTTTATTTCATTTTCACAAGATGTCCCTTCGCTACCTTTGGTTTATAATGCCATGTTTCTGTATTTGTATAATTACCATCTATACTTTTTGTTGGCTTCGGTGTTATATGAACATCTTCCAATCCATAAAGTTTCTATGTTAGACAATGAAAGTTGATTTGTTTTGTAAACTGGATGAATGCACTACAAATTTGACCATTTTCATGTGATTAGACAATTAAAAGAGTTTTAAGTCCTTGTTCTACCACAATGCTGTACGTAATACCCTTGCAACAGAGCACCATATAGTCGAGATTTGCTTACTGTAGCATGGGTTTCTAGAGATTAGCTTGAGGAACCAATAGATATTCAAATGTGAGGTGTGTGAGAATTTAAGAAGTCTTTTCAAATTTACCTTAAAAGGTAGAATTAATGGACCCACCAACAAAATATGAGATGTTATGTATGGCCTCATCACATAGTCTTTCCTAGTTGTAAGACGGATAGGCTAACAAATGATAATGTATTTTTTTAAACCATTTCAATTATTTTATGAAAAATCAAGTGTTTTCATTGGTTTATGCAGGTTAATATGTCTGTTGATTCAGTCACTTGTTTCTGTGGATTTGGGGGCAAGTTTAATATTCAGCCTCTACCCACTTGAATTGGGACTGTGGTTCCAACAGAGAAAACATTCTGGTAGAAACTTCCTGCCCAAGCTTTGCGGTGTATCCTGATGCTTTTGTAACCCCTCTAAGGGGACCCCACAGTCTAAGAGCTGAAATGGTATAGCGGCCCCTTCTCCCTAAACCTTAAACTAGTGCTAAAGCCAGTACTTGTCTGCAGGTCTCGGTCTACCCATTCCTATTGTCAAGTATTGTTCTTATTGTTCCTGAGTAGAAGAAGCTCATCGTATATAAATAGATATAATATTTCAATGATTATATACATTTAATTTGGTCTCTAAAAGTGATCCATTGTTTAGCTGACTAAATTTTTTATGTCTTAACATTTTAATTAAATACATCTGTCAATTATTTTCATGATCTTTAGCTTTCATTTCTTAATTAGGAAAGATTTTCCAACAAGAGATTGAAAGATTTTTTAAAGTATTTTTTCCTATTTCTTGAATAGTTTTATTCATCAGCAACTGAAAACTATTTTGAATTATTTGTTTTATAATCTTAAGGAAAGTTACTTTTTTTTTAATAATCTAGAAGATACTCATCCCAAAACCAAGGCACCTTTGACAGAAAGAATTTGCCCTTGTCCTTGTCATATACATGTAATGATGTTGTTTAGCTACTTCTGTCCCGTTCATGGATATCCTTTTTTTTTTTAATTTTTTATTAACACATAATGTATCATTTGCTTCAGGGATATAGGTCTGTGAATCATCAGTCTTACACAATTCATGACACTCACCACAGCACATAATCTCCCCAGTATCCATCACCTAGCCACCCTATCCCTCCCCACCTCTCCAGCAACCCCGTTTGTTAATTGAGATTAAGAGTTTCTTAGGGTTTCTCTCCCTCTCTGGTTTCATCTTGTTTCATTTTTCCTCCCTTCCCCTATGATCCTCTGTCTTGTTTCTCAAATTCCTCATATCAATGAGATCATATGATAATTGTCCTTCTCTGATTGACTGACTTTGCTTAACATAATACCCTCTAGTTCCATCAAGGATATCCATTCTTAAATTTACATTATGGTGGATTTATAGTAGATTCTTATATTTGGTAGGCTAAATTATTCTTTTTATTTTAGCTTTAAACTTTTTGAAGTTTATTTTGTTAATTTTTATCACTTAATTATTGTCAAATTTCTTTCCTAATACAAAATTTTATTTATGAAAACGTTGTGTTGATTTTTAAGTTTGATTAATGACTTTTAGGATCCCTCCATATTTTGGAGACATCCATACACTTTTTGTGTATAGATGTGTGCCCGCCACACTCCCTATTTTTCTGAATATTTTCAGAGATGTTTCTATTGCACTTGTGTTATCTGAGGATTAATAAGATATTTAGATTATATTTTGTATTATGAAAATTTTATTTTATATCTTAGATAACTATAGTTTCGAATGCATATAGCCTGTTCCTCTGGAATTTAATTAGAATATATCTTCTCTGCCTTCCATTTTAATTCCTATTCTCTCATGATTTTATGCTTTACTTCCTTTCCTTTTACAACTCAGGAGAGGTTCAAGTTGTCCTCCCATTCATTCATTCCATTTGCAATATCAGCTTATCTAATGCTCATGAAAGTTTGTTTGCTTTCAAATTTCCTTTTCTTGCTCATTTCTCTGGATCCTAAAGTCTCCAATCCGGTCTCAAAAGCATTTTTCTCTTCTCAGTACATTCTTTTCCTTTCCCAAAGAAGCCACATTTTTCCCTATTGAAAATGCCATATAATGTTTTTTTCTCCCTTCTGGGTTGTATCACAAGTAATTTCAGAATGTTGCGCTTACCTAGCTTGTGAAGAAGATATTCCTTTCACCCTACTCTGAAATGAATTTTCAGAGTCTCAGTCGTTATTTCCCACAATCATTCATTCCTAATGGGGGCAATGTACCATGCCTGTTCTTTTGGTCCCCGCAGACACTGTCTGCATCTGCCTTACCTCTCTCTTCTCCCTTATTTTCAGTGACGCCAAGTTCCCTTCCCCTTGCAGCTGGAGGCACTTCCCTGCTAGACCCCTGAAATACCACAACCCCCACCCCTTCCCTCCCACCACCAGCTGGGGCAGGCACAGTCTGGCACCTAGTTCACAGGACAAGTCATTTGGTTCTAAGATATATAGTCCTGCGAAGCTTTTTTTCTTCCTGAGATTATTTTGTTTGGTTTTAACAGAAAACACAGAACACTCCCAGAGACTGACTATAGTTCCCAAGTCAGTGTTTCTGCACCTCCACTTACACCAGTATAGGACAAAAACAGCTGAGTTAGCCACCCGTACACATCCGGCTTTAGTGCAGAAAGTGGGCTGAACTCAGAAAATTGGGTGCCTAGGAGGTACCTGAAGGAAAGGGAGGGTGTGAGGTCAGCCACCACAGAGCCACGTACATGCTCTGAGCTGCAGAGCTGCTCCCACCACGGTCATGCAGACCATCACCACCACACAGGAATGCAGTGCCCCTGCCATCCCAGAGCTGGGGGCTGTGGCTACTGCACTCAGAGTGGCCCTTCCCCAGCGAGGGGACAGTCGCATCTCTGTGGCCACACTTGCTGATAGAGAGCAGCCAGAAGAAGGCTTCGACCTTGTTCTGCCATCCAAAGCTTATCTGGGGCTTGGAGCTCACACACAGAGTTTTTATCCCCAAATCAACCTGCAGTGAAGGGTAGGAAATGTGGTGTATCTTTTTGTACCCATCATTATTGAGAACTTCCCCCCAAAGAAGGCCAACACTGAGTTGAACGAGCCAATCTGTGCTGTTCTCCCACGTTTTTCAGTTTTAAAAGCTGTCCATCTCTCCATTTTGTGTGCTTAACTGGCAGCTCACAATTTCCTAGCACACACTGACCGGGGTATACCATCTTTCCTGCCTTCTTCCATATAGACATTTCTGTTTGTTTGTGGGTCTATCCTTTGGACTTGCAACCTCAGCATGAAAGAGGCCATTGGGTCAGGAAGAGCGCACACAAACATCTCTGTACTACGCTGGACGTCCATGTCCTTGCACCAAGCATAGGCAATCCACATACACAGAGGTCTGTTTTCCTGCCTCATCCTCTCCAGGTCGGGGCGCTTTTCATGCAGGATAACGTGGACCAACACACATCACTTTCTTTTTTGCCACTTTATATACAAATGTCTCATTATCAAGGTAAATTTTAAGTTTTAGCAATAGCCTGCTAATCGATCTCAGTTAAATGTCTTTTAAGTGTCTTTTTTCTATGTCTTTTCTTAAATTTCGTTTTTTGTTTTTTAATTTAAGTATAGTTGACACAATGTTATGTCAGTTTCAGGTACACAGCACAATGTTTCAACAATTCTGTAGGTAATGCTGTGTTCATTGCAAGCATAGTTACCATCAATGACCACAGCTGAGAAGCTATGCTAAGAGCTTCTCTCTGGGGATAATTTGACCTGACAATTCTATAGATGATATTTATGCTAATTGACTAAGTATATATGTAGTCAATCTTCACAAAATTCAAACATTCTGGTAAGATTTTATTTTATGTTTTTGTGAAAATCTGGAGTTACCTAAAACTGATAATGTAAGTAAAATAATATCTGTCACTAATCACTGTTCTCTTAATCTGGTCAAAATTATGTTTTTGGTTGTCACTGAATAACAATTAGACTCACGGGTGATGGTTCCAAAATGGCACATGAGTCATCACTGTCCTCCAGCTATTTCTGGTTTATTTTGACACAACCTGCGCCATATTTAAGAGCAAAGACAAGATATGTTGGACAATCGCACATGGGATGGGTCGAGGGGGTTACTTCATGTGGCTCAAGGATGCCTCTGACCAAAATGCAACAGAATTGCCCATGGAGCAATTAGTCTCTCATTTCATGATTTTTCATGATTCAATGAGTTTTGATGCTGCAATTTTTTTATGCTCAAATTGTCACAAATTTTGCCTGTGGGAGTTCCTTCAACCTGGATTCTGTGCCTTGAGCCATGATCTTGTTAGTCTTGGAGAGCACCTCTGCTTCATGATATCAAACGCCCCAGGGAGGGTCACATGACCCATTCTTTCCCCCAAACTAGAAATCAACCATCCTCAAAGGAGATTAGATCAGTTTGATAGAATATGGTATTTATAGTCTCCAATTTAGATACTATCTACTGCTGGTATGCTTATTGCTACTGACATGACATTGCTTTTAGACCCCTTTAATGAGCAGACCTAGAAATACCTTTATCTGTATCTATATCAATACCAATCTCTACCTACATTTATTTTTACATATCTTGAGTTGACATTGATATTTGCAATTTATTCATCTTGAGACATTGAAATATCTCTGTTCCTATGGTTTCATCATTTTAATGATTTCCCTTAATTCAAATGTTGATAACAGCATTTATACAATCTAAAACCTGCAATAGCTTCAAAATTACGATGCAGATATTACCACAAATGAGAAAACCCAGCGAACAGAATTTTATTCATTTATTTATTTATTTATTACTTATTCATTCACTCACTGACTCACTCATTTTTCATAGATTGCATACCACTAAGTATATAGACTAAAAATACTAGTTTTGAAAGATCCACAAATAACACTTTTCTTCTTTTTAAAGTAGAAATTCTTGGTTTCCTTTTTTTTTTTTTTTTTAGAGATTTTATTTATTTATTTGATAAAGAGAGAGATCACAAGTAGGCAGAGAGGCAGACGGGTGGGGGGAGCAGGCTCCCCACTGAGCAGAGAGCTTGATGTGGGGCTCGATCCCAGGACCCTGAGATCATGACCCGAGCTGAAGGCAGTGATTTAACCCACTGAGCCACCCAGGTGCCCCATTGGTTTCCTTCTTTTTAAAAACGATGTTATTTATTTATTTGAGAGAGAGAAAGAAAGAAAGAGAGAGTGAGCATGAACAGTGGGGAGGGGCAGAGGGAGAAGCAAACTTTTAGCTGAGCAGGGAACCCAGTGCAGGACTCTATGCCAAGACCCCAAGATCATGACTGGAGCTGAAGGCAGACTCTTAATCAACTGAGCCACCTAGGAGTCCCCACAAATAACACTTTCCAAGATAGTTTTGCAAGTCATTTGATAATGAGTGGTACATTTATGCAGTAAATATTATCTCAGTTCCCTTTAGTATTCCTGTACTTTCCCATGCAGTGATTACATGCATACCCCTCCAGTTGTCATGGGATTTGCAGAGCTCATCCCTGCGGTAAGGGGATAATTCTGCAGCACTGTGGTTGGGTTGGACATGTGATTGGCTTTGCAAGTGGAAGTGACAGACATCACTGTTGAGTAGAGGCTCTGTCTTTTCTCTTTTTTCCTCTGCCACAGGATAACATGCCTTTGTTAGGAGAGCTCTTTCCACATAAGATCCCATTGAAGAAGTCACAGGTGATCTGCAGTAGATTTTATAAGTAATGAGAACAAGAAGTAAATCATTGTTATTTTAGACTACTGAGATTCAATGGATATAGAGATATACACAAGAAGTCTGCTGTCCACCTGTGCCCCAAACACACTGAGCACAATGCCAAATAGTCTGGCTTTCTTGGAAATATGACCATTTTCAAAATTTCCTGTTCATGGTAGAACAGAAGTCTACTTAACTAGTTCCTGATATGATTGGAGGGCACAAAAATATAAATTTCCCTTCTAAACAAAACAAAACAAAAGTAAATAGTTGTTATACATAAATTTCATGTCCATCTTCATACCTGAAGGTGAGAAAATAAGGAGGAAGACAGAAGTTGATATTCATTTTGTTACTTAAAAAGTTAAATTTAATTAGTGATGGTGGCCTCCTTGGAAGAGATTGTGGTGATCTCTTCTACAAGAGCAAGAAGAATCATATTTTCCTTCTAGATTGAAACAGTTTCTCCATAACTGAGAAAAGGATTGTAAGAATTCTGGAAGGTGATAACCTCCTGTTTCTATTAGCTTGTGTTTTTTACCTTTCTCCTCCCCATACTGATCAAGATGGAAAATTCTGATTTTTTCCTAAGGAATCTAAAAAGGCAAAACCAAAAAAGAAGGGGGGGGTAGTTTCCAGGGGTGTTTAAAAGCAGAAAAACAGAAGCAGGCAGGTCTCAAAGTCAGCTACAACCAAGAAAAAAAAAAAAAAAGATGTATTTCTGAGGTTCTGAAAGAGGGTTGTCTTTGTCTGCTTGGGCCATCACACAAAAACAGAATGGCTTGAACAAGAGAAAGCTGTTTTCTCACAGTTCCAGAGGCTGCAAGTCCTAGATTAGGGGTATTGGCGTGGTTGGTTCTGGTGAGAGCTCTCTTCTTGGCTTGTGGAGAGCTGTCTCTGGCTGTGTCCTCACATGGCTTCTGTTTGTGTGCATCTGGGGAAAGTGTTCCTCTTCTTATGAGGCCACTGATCCTATCAGATTAGGACGTCACTCTTATAACTTCATTTAACCTTAAACTCCTTCTAAACATCCTATCTCCAATGTAGTCATGTTGGGTGTTAGGGCTTCCACATATGAATTTGTAGGGGACACAATTCAGTTCATAGCAGGGGTTCTAAAGAAACAGGGAGAAAGACCCAGACAGCCACATGGAGGGAGTAACAACTAGGTGTTTTATTATCTTATCATTTTTTTTTAACCTTCATGTCTCAATGAGGAAACTATGTTATTACTATTTTATAAAAATACACATACAGGATATCTTATAAAGACATAAAGAATCAAGAAATTATGTACATATATCAATTGATATATATATAATGTATAAACAATTAACATCACCACATAATAGCAAAAATGTGTATGTATATATAACAATGTTCGTTGATAATCTCCATAAAAATAAAAAATAAATAAAAATTAAAATAAAATTAAAAAAATAAAAAGTAAAAGCTTATCCATGAAGAATTAGCTTTTGGAGGGGGGGGTCTCTGGAGTCTAGTGGTCCTCAGATGTTTCCAAAGATTCTGCACCATCATTATAAATGTATATCTTCTTGAAAATAAAGGGTTGGGTAATACTTAGTGTTAAGCAATCTAATTTGGCCATTATGGAACACAGCTTCAATTGTCTTTGGAGAAATGGGTCATATATACTAGAAGGAAATCTAAGCCCATAGTTTGTCACTGCAATTGGAAGAAGAAAAGTCCATTATTGGAAATGATGAATGAAAAACTTGTGGACTAGATGGGAATTGAGTCAAGTTTTAAAGAATGAAGGGAAACTATAAAAGAGGAAGCTGGCTCTAGGAAAGGAAGAAGAGGTTGGTATAGAATAGAGAAGATTACGTAAAACAAAAATGGATCAGCCTTAACATGATTTTAAATTTCATTGATAATTCTTACTGGAGAAGCAGTTCTGACACATGACTGAGAGCATGCGATTTCAAATCAGACCAACACAGCTTCATTTTCCTCTGTTCCACTACAAACTCCCCTCCACTCTGTAAATGGCACCTACCTATGCCTCAGCACCTCACGATAAATGGGGAACCCAGTTTGCTGAGTTACTGGGAGATTATCCCATACTTTAAATCACCTAGATAGCATCTGGTTCACTTAAAATAAGCACTCAATATATATGAGTTATTATTACTCTAACTCATCAACATGTATGGCCATTCCATCTACTTTTAGCTAATGGAAGTCATTGCTAGTTCTTTAGCTAATATTAAATGATACTCTTCAACAGTAAATTCAGATAAAATTCAGAAACCACAGTGAAGCTTTTTTTTACCCAGATGATTATTTGTTGCCATACATTTATTCCTCTTATGTATATACATATTACAAGAGTTATATGTAATAATTATCCTAATTTGAGTTGTTGACATTTGATATACAGAGAACCTGGTGATGGTCAGTTACTTGCTTCCAATCGTATTCTTCCCCACTAACATTTCTTTCTAAGAATGGGGAGAGGTGTCCTAATTACCAGTAAGAAAGCACACCCCAATACATCTCCTCATGTGCGGTTTGTCTCCGGTACCCCCCGCATCAGTGCCTTGGATCCGTTGGACGCCCTTCATCTCTGCTGACATGTGTTTATTTCTGTCTTATATCAGGAGATGCATCATGAAAAACGTCTCCTCTGAGGAAGCTTCAAAAGTCATGTTTCCTTTATTGCAGAGCTCTTTTCTCTAGTTATATTTTTCACAAGTATAACCTGTCTTTAATCACGGCATGACCTTGACAAGATTTAGAATCACAGACCCTTATCATTTGCTTGGACCTGCAGGGATATCCAGTTGAACCCAATACAGGAAATTTCTCTCCCACATTCCTGACGAATGGCTGTGCAGCCTTTGCATGTATTTCTGCAGTGACAGGGTCCTCAATAACTCATGAGGCAGCAAATCCCACCGCTGGCTGGCACTGAGAACACCCTATATTTAGCCAATACATGCCTCCCTCCAACTCTAACCCAGGTAGTAATTCAGGGCTGCGGGACTGAAAGGCATACTAAAGGGTGAGGACCTCTTTCACTTTCTCCAGATAGACTGTAAATGAAATGGGGTTTTCCTTTCTTAATATTCTCCTGTACTTAACCACGGGTAGTTCTGGTTAATCATGATCACTCTTGAAAGTGGCTCAGACTGAATTCTGGATATTCCCAGAGGAGCAAAAGGCTGCAATACTACTTCCCAAGAATGATATGCCATCCATCAAACACTATTCTCTCAGGCTCCATTGGTTTTATTATTAATCACTTATTTCATTTATTTTCCAATTGTTCTACAGAGTTGTCTCACATTAAGCCAGGGGCTAACTAACGTAACTTAGAATAGATCTACAGTGTCCTCATTTATAAAAGTGGAACAATAGGTCTGGACCCATAACAAAAGACACTATTCAAATCTTAAAGGACCTTGTATGTTCCTTAATCCATCAAGATGTTATTTAAAATCATGTTACACATGCATGTGTGTGTGAATTAATAAGTGAAGCCTTTTTTTTTTAATGAAAGTAGATGCTAGAAATCACACTAATTGATGGTAAGTAGTTAATCTTCATTGTTGTTAGTGCTTTATAAACATTGACCCATTTATTCTATATAAATATCCCAGCAGGAGGGCTTCCTGGGTGTTTCAGTCTGTTAAGTGGCTGACTCTCGATTTTGGCTCCGGGCATGATCTCATGGGTCATAAGATCGAGCCCCACATTAGGCTCCACATTCAGCTTGGCCTCTGCTTGAGATTCTCTCTCTCTGTGCCTCCTCGACTTGTGCTCTCCTTTTCTCTCTCTCTAAAATAAATAAGTAAAATCTTAAAAAAAAAAATCCTGACAGGAAGGAATCATTCTTATCTCTACTTCAGGGATGAAGAAAACTGATATATAGAAAGAAAAGCATCAGAGGTGATGTTCAAAAGCAGAACTTTGGTTTCTAAAGATCCCATATTCCTCATGGACAGACTGGCTATTCTGTGAGCTAAGTAAGTGCAGGTAACACAGGTGTGGTTTGTGTATCACGTGCTCTTTGGTATTTGGTCAGCTGGGTGTTTGAGGACAAGAAGAATGGAGTGGTTGTGACTTCTAGCGGATGCATATAAAACACAAGACAAATTGTGTGTTTTTCATAAAGCTTCCACATTGTCTCTCCCATAGCAAAGACGGTTACCCAGAGTGTTTGCATTCTCAGTAAGAGTCCCGAATACATGTCCTTTTTCTTGCCTGCTCCTGGGAACCAAAAATCTCTGAAGTTCATTGAAAGCTGTTTAAAAACAGAAACTTCACACAAGATTTTAGATATGAAAGGCACAATGACAGCCCTCAGCAAATGCTTGGAAAAGGAGTTTTATTAGAAATTCTTTGGCTTTAGATAGATGATTTGAAATCAATGACAGATGGTGATGTTCTCATGTTTAAGGCTTTCTTCTGATTTAAAGTAATAATACAAGATTACCTTTTCTTCTCCAAAGTTTGTAATCATGGATCATTTTAGGATAAGTCAGAAATTTCTTGTCACTGCAATTCTTAAGAGCAAGGACTTACTACTGCAGGCTTTAGGGTGGGAAAATCTTAATGTAGTTGACGTAATGTCACTGCTCTGTATCTTCTATCATCACTGAAGGGATGGTGGGGTTGATAATGGTTTATGATACCTTTGCTGAATATTTCACCATGTATAAGTCACATATAGCAAGCCTGAAAGCAAAGAAGAAAAACGGTCCAACTTGGAATGCAAAACCAGTTTATATTCCAGTTACTGTTTTGCTCATGTCAAATAAGCAGCATTTTAATTTTTCTTAATTTGTATTTATTTCTAGAGAAAGAGTCCATGTACCTGAGCAAGGGGAGGAAGAGAGGGGGAGGGAGAGAGAGAAAGAATCTGAAGCAGACTCAGCACTCAGTGCAAGACCCAAAGCAGGACTTGATCCCACGACCTCATGAACCTTGCTGAAACCAAGAGTCAGACACATAACCAACTGAGCCACCCAGGCACCGCCCCCCTCAATAAACAGCACTCTAGATAATCGTGATTTTTATTAGTCCCTAGGAAGTACGCTCCTCTTAAATGAGTGTTACACTTGAACAGAGTATGGTCACACTTTCTAAATGCAGTTAAGGTAAACAGAAAGCTTTTGCGGCTGACTGATGCTGTGGCTTCAGATCTATCAACTGTACTTCTCATTGATCTTTGATCAGTACGCTGTGGTCTTTGCCGGCTACTCTGCTCACATCACAGCATGTAAACATGAAGACAGAATTGCTAGCATTCTTCTCCATTAAAGAAAAATTCCAGAAAAGGCAAAGACAGAAGGTGCATGATAATCTCTACACCTTGGGTCCATATTGCAATGTAAACTCTTCTAAAAATAGTAACATCATTCTCAGGAATGTAAATAAATAGAAAAGACAAGTCCAAGGTGAATGTGTGCTACACTGCTTGTTCTATAATTTGGAATACAAAGGTAAAATGGCATAATGATCTTCATAGCTAGTGTTCACATCTACCATGCAGACCTATTTTAGGTCAGTATTAGACACTTTTGACAAAGGGGAGGCTTCTGGGATAGAAGGTGTTATGGCACCCAGGTCTCCCCCCAAGAATCGAAGACTTATTTCCTTACCTTCTGGATACAGCCTTCTTCAGATTCACAACTCCAAGTTCACAATTCTGTTCCCCAACAGCCTGTCTTCAATGTCACAACAACATGGGAGATAAAGACCCACATGTTCTACCACAACACAAGACAACTTCCATTGATACTTTGACTCTAGAGCTCCCCAAGATGTGCTTCGGGTCATTTGGAGGGATGCTCCATGACTGAACTTCTCCCTCTGTGGATACTTTCCATCTCTTCCAAGGTGCTGACCCCAATCTCAGTCACTAATAAAAATACTGCATGCTAATTTCAATCTCAGAGTTTGCTGTCCTGGGACCTCAGTCTTGACTGTTGATGCCAGGAATTGTGCAGTCAGAAAGAGAATGGAATCTTCGAGCTGCACTGGATGCTGTCCAGCTGCCAGTGGAGACTCCTCTGGTGGCCGGTGGAGCACAGAGTCCCTGGCACACGATCACTGTGTAATAGCTGAAACTTTCACCAGTTATGAACTGCAGTGTTAAACCATGGGCGAGGACTATGGTCGCTGGTATAATCTGATGTTTGAGAAACTGGGGGTAAATAGCAACTGTAAAGATAATGAGATTGAGTGGCTGTTGCTAAGCTTGAGAGAGATCAGTTGGCAATTTCACACGAAATAAGGAAGCTGGAGGGCCTCACTGACAGCATTGGAAGCTCAGTCCAGAACTAGGGCTTCCTGGTAAAATAACAGTTCAGTCACACAGAGTACAGAACCCCAGATGGGAAAGAAGGGATTCTAGGACAAAGAAAGAAGATGAAGAAAGGACATTTAGGTTGATGCTTCCAAATTTCATGTATTGTCAGATGCCGTTGAACCCTCTGATCCTGCAAAAGTGACCTGTTCCTCTCAATTAAGGGAATACTTCCTAGTAAGGTCAGGAACTGCCCATTGCTTGATGGGCAGTCTTGCAAGAAAACATGCACATACCATAAGTCCTGCTTTCATGTTTTCTCCTGACATTTAGGTCAATAAAACTGGTAATATTCTGGGCTTGCTAAGAGAGGAGCTGAAGGACCTAGTTTGCAAGTACTGGCAGGATCTGGGACAATACTATAGCGGAGGAAAAATAAATTTCCCTCTGCCATTCTAGGTTGTTGACAGATTCCCCATAATAAAAAGATAGGTTCAAAGGAAAAATAATTAATTACATATGTACATACAGGATCCCATAAGTATATAAGACTTGAAAAAGTGTCCAGAACAGGAAACTTTAAACCTTTTAGACAAGAAAGTAATAAAGTTGTGAATAATGGTGCAGAATGGCTACATTGGGCCCTTTCCAGGGTAGAAGGACAATCATTCATTTTGTAACAGAAAGTATCATTTATTCTAAGGAATGGGTTTCCTACCCATAGGACCTTATCATCCAATACCACTATCCTAGCAATTAAAGAGGCTTGATCCACTGGCTCAGGATTCTACATGATGCCATGAAATGTAAAGGATATAAGCTCATGACAACAGTACTACTGTTTTTATAAAATAACCACCACTGTCACCCTGATAAAATGATGGAATGATCTATTTAAAGGCACAGTGGATGCTCCAGCTTGGGGGTGATACTTCATGAGAATGGGGCATCATGTTCAGAATGCAATGTGTCCTTTAAGTCAATGACTATTATATGCTGCTCTTTCCCCACCAGATAGTAAGAGATCAAAGTAGGGATCTTTCTACTTACTATCACTTCCAGTGATCTGTTTGGGAATTTGTACTTTCTGTATCCACAGCTCTGGGCTCTGCATGCTTGTGGTTCTTTGTTAACTAAGGGTTAACACATCCAGAAGGAGCACAGTGAGAGTCCCCTTGCACCATAAGCTACAGCTTCAGTCTGGGCACTGCACACTCTTCATGCCAGGAGGCCAGTGAGCAAAAAGTGTCACCTGGATCGAGGAAGGTATAATCAGACTTGATCATCAGGATGAGATAGTCTGCTATGGGGACAGGTAAGAGTACATCTAGCATTTAGGTGGGTTAATTTGGTCTCTCCTGGAACTTCTTTATTAGATTTTGCAGTAGACATGGTGGCCAGGGGCTCAGATATCTAGAGGATGAAAGGCATGTTCACAACACAGATGAACCAGCAAGACAAGCAAAGGTGCTGGCTGAAGGTGCAGGAAATCTGGACTGATAGGAAAAGAGGAAGACCACCGTCTTCTCTTGAAGTTTTGACACCAGTCCCAGAATCAGAGCCTGTAGCTCCCCAGGTGCTGGGAGTGCTAGTGAAAGTCGTCTTCAGCTGTTGGCCCTCTTGGAAATGGACTCTGATGAAGGAAACTAGCTCATTCAAGGTCCGTCCTCCTTCCAGAGGCAGCCACAACTCATGGACTGGTCCACACAAGGACAATAAGTCTCCACACTTCTAGCCCAGATGTGGGGGCCTGGAATGCCAGGCCCAGCTCCAGATCTCTCTGTGGAATCAATGGAAGATTTCACTAGGACTGAATAACTATTCCACATGTCACTCTGTCTAATCTTGCTTCCTTCTCTTCCCCTCTATGCATATTAGTCCCAAGAGTACTTCCTAAAAAAAGTACCCTTCCAGCTAGTTTCCACAGTGGAGTCGGCTTCCCAGGGAACCCAACCTGTGGCCTGGTTTCTTGTGGAAATGGCTTCCTTCATTCCATCTCCTATCTCCCGCCAGAATCATGGAGGAGCTATTCCATTGCAGTGATTGTAATTTTTGGTTCTACACATTGCTGTTTGACCCTTTTCTTATAGTTTCTATAACTCTGGTGAGACTCCCTGTACTTTATTATTGTTCTTTCAAACATTTATAATAACTTCTTTGTGTTTATAAAGTTTAACTTCTGGGAACTTAGAGGTTTTTTTGTATTAAATATTTTCTTTTTTTTTTCTTTTTACCATAAATTATATTTTCCTTTTTCTTTATAATTCTGGTGATTTTAAAAAATGGACATATTGAGGCGAACCATAGTCCATAGTCCATAAGAGACTATGGACTCTGAAAAACAACCTGAGGGTTTTGAAGGGTTGGGGGTGGGAGGTTGGGGGAACAGGTGGTGAGTAATAGGGAGGGCACGTATTGCATGGAGCACTGGGTGTTGTGCAAAAACAATCAATACTGTTACGCTGAAAAAATAAAAAAAAATAAAATAAAAAATAAAAAAATGGACATATTGAGTAATATAATCAATTTAGAAAGTCCATATCCTGTTCTCTTTTCTCAAAAAATGCTGATTCTTGTCCCATCTGTCACATCAACTACATCTGATCACTTTAAGTTTGAATAAGCCTGATTTTGTGCTTAGTTAATGAAGATCTGAAGAAAATTCTAAGTGTTTTCCAAGCTCTTCTAACTAGAAGGGGCTCAATCCCCAAATTCTCTCTTCTAAGAGATCTTCCCAGAACTCAATTTTAGGTTTGGTTAGGGTGGGTCTAGTGCAGATTTCACTCTAGGGCATGGTTCACACTACATTTCTGGTGTCTCAAGGTTTCCATGAGGTTGGTGATGCGCTAAGGAAATCTCCCATGATCTCAACATTATCCTTAGTCTACTGTCTGCTTCACTCATGATAGCACTTGCTATATGAGTACCACAGATAGGTTGGCTTGCACTGCATATGTGCGTATGAGCATGACTTTTGTAAAGGACGGATTTCTGAATCTCTATGTAGCTCTCTTCTCTAATACATCCCAGATTGCTGCTGTTTCCACTGCAGTAGACTCTGATCTCTGCTGTTTTAGTTTATTAGGATCTCCGCTCTGCTCAGCAAAGTCAGTAACCTTTATATTACCTTCTGGTGGTCATAGGATTCTTCAGGTGAGTTCTCCCCTCAGGGGCTGGAGTTCTGCAATGACCTTCAGCCAGTGCTTAAAAACACTTCTGTCATATATTTTGTCCAATTACGTAGCTGTTTACTGTAAGAGAGGAAGTCTTGTTTTCCTTCATGGGAGGAAACAGAGGTCTGAGAGAATTTATCTCTGTATTTAAAAATGTAATTTGTATAATTCAGTCATATATTTGCATCAAAGTATGACTTCTTTCCTTCCAAAAAATGAGATTAACAAAGAGTCACAGTAACTTACTTAATACTAAATTGAAACTTTCTTATCTAGGTACTTATTGGTGTTTCAGATATGACATTTTATGAGCGATGCAAAGAGATTGGGAGTGACACTTTGCAATGTGTGTGTGTGTGTGCGCGCGCGCACACATGCACTCATGTGTGTGTTTCAACACCACCAAGCAACTAACTCAAATCCACACTGTTTACCTGGTGAGAGGTTAAGGGTTTACAAGAGGGCTTCCACGCCCCACTTTAGATGCTAGTCCATGTTTTTACCTGTGCTTCTGATCAACTAGTTATAATTTGGAGGTTCCCTAAAGCCCTCTTCAGGAGCTATTAATTTGCTAGAGCAGCTAATGAATTCAGACAATTATTTGCTATTATTGGTTTGTTTATTTTAAAGGGTATAAAGGATACAAGTGAATAGACAGATGAAGCCTTACAGAGGGCAAGATCTGGAGGGGTCCTGAGCACAGGGGCTTCTGTCACCATAGAACTCAGGGAAGCCACTCTCCCGGCCTATGGGTGTGTTCACCAAACTGGAGCTCGCAAAACCTTGTTTAAGATGTGTTGTTGTTGTTGTTGTTGTTGTTGTTGTTGTTTAGATTTTATTTGCTTACTTGAGAGAGAGAGAGAGAACATGAGCAGGGAAAGGAGCAGAGGGAGAGGGAGAAGCAGACTCCCCACTGAGCAAGGAGCCCAATGCGGGGCTGGATCCCAAGACCCTACGATCATGACCTGAGCTGAAGGCAGATGCTTAACCCACTGAGCAACCCAGCCCCCCTTGTTTAAGAGTTTTAATAATGCTTAGTCTAGCCTCTCCTCCTCTTCCCAGAAATTGGCAGGTATAGTTGAAAGTTCCCACCTTTTAATTCATTTAGTCTTCTCAGGGGCCATCCCCATCTTGAGGCTATCTAGGGGTCCCACCAAAGTCACTTCATTAGCATAAACTCAGAAGTGTTCAAAGGGACTGTGTATTAATGACAGAGGACTGTCACTTGGGAAATGCTAAGGGTTTTAGGAGCTCTGCGCCAGGAACCAGGGACAAAGACTAAATAAATTTCCTTTTATACCACATACTTATAAAAAAAAAAGGTAGAGGTGTGTCTTTGGACTAACATTCTAATGCCCCTAGATTATTAATACTTCACTCTTCTCATCCTAAATGTGAATGTTTCATGTCACAGATTTCTTCTTCCTAAACCAAGGCATATCACAACTTTTTTTTTCCTCCTCTCCTTTATAGGACTTTTATAAAAAATTAATACAAATTCTATTGTAGCTCTTGCCACATAAATTGTTGTTGTGGTTTTGATATTGTGTGGTCACTCTTACATGGCAGTCTGGTTTTTTTTTTCTTTTTTCTCTAACTCACTCTAAGAGAAGACTGATGCTGCAAAGTCGGGATCTGAGGGCTGCCTAGAGGTTTTGCTGAAGGTCATTACCAGATGAGAATATGTCATCCTCCATGTTTCTGTCTCTGAACCAAAGAGAGGAATTATGAGACTCGGAAAATCATGTTGGAGGATGAGCAGTGGCACCAGATGTACAGAAAAATCCATGCCAACTAAAACATATGCAAGTATTTGCCAAGTTTCCCTAAGACTCTTTTTTTTTAAAACCAGACATGAAAAACATTCAAAACATGGAAAACCTTCATATATATCAGAATAGCCCAGAATCAGTGAGTATGGAAGCTAAGACCTAAATGACAGAGAAAAATACAGTGAAGTAGAAAGCTGAAGACACTCTTCTTCTTCCTTCTTTGTAACTGACATTCAACTTGGGCCTAGACCTTTCATGTCTTCGAACATGAATTTTCTTTTTTTTTCTCTCTCAAAAAATATATTTCCTTACTTTCTGAAGCTAATACCTTCTGCTTTCCTTCTTCTCTCCCATTTTACTCTCAAAAAAATGTATTTATTTTAGAGAGACAGAGAACACAGATGCATGTGAGTGCATGAGGGGAAAGGCAGAGGGAGAGAAAGAATCCCAAGCCAACTCCCACTGAGCACAGAGCCCAACCCAGGGGTGGATTCCAGGACCCTGAGATCATGACTTGAATCAAAATCAAGAGGCAGAAGCTCAACTGACTGAGCCCCCCAGGTGCCCTTCGTCCACTCCATTCTTACGCAGAACATAGAATATTCAAAGGGAGAGGGATATGGACATCACAATGTCAGCAATAATGATATTTCTCAACATTGGCTCCCCAAAAGTAATGACTGTGTCTGTCTTCTTCGGTAACTCTTTTATAAGAACTAAAAATAGGCCAGGATTCCACAGAAAAGCTTAAAATGGTACCAATAAACACTTGGATGTTTATAATAGGAACTTGAAGGAGAGAGAAATTAATTCTTCCAGAAATGAAGGGAAAAGAGGCCTTCTCATAAGGCATTATGAGTAGACTATCATTTGAGTTGGATTCTGAAGGGTGTGGTATAAGCAATAATTCACT
This sequence comes from Meles meles, assembly GCF_922984935.1. Taxonomy (NCBI): domain Eukaryota; kingdom Metazoa; phylum Chordata; class Mammalia; order Carnivora; family Mustelidae; genus Meles; species Meles meles. The sequence goes on from NC_060075.1 coordinate 100,830,229, forward strand.
TGAAAGAATTACCATTTCTGATGGAATTCACTCACTCTTTCAATAAGTGAAATATATTATTTAATATCTATTTAAATTGCCTAACACTAAAAAAAAAAATTGACCAAAAATAAATATTTGCCTATATTCACAGAACTATCCTAGAGGGTGAGATAGAACACTAGTAAAATGAACATGCATAAATAATGACTAACAATTAGAAAAACCATGCAGAAGAATAGAGGGTGCCTTGAGATTATATGACAGGGGAACTGATCCAGCCTGAAATTCCAGAGACTTTTTTTTTAAAGGTGAGATTGCTTTGAGATGTGATTGATGAGGAGGCATTACATTACTGAAAGGAAAAGCGATGCAAATATCACAAACAAAGAGAGAGGAGAGAAATTCCTATAGACTGGGCATCAAGGAGACCAAATCATGCTGGACATAAAAGCAATACACTTTAGGTAAATATCGGAGAATTTCAATAAATCTAGAAATGTGCAATCAAATTTGCATTATTTAAAGGTCTCTCTAAATGCACTGTGGAGAAAGAATGATTTCTTTTAAGAAGCTTTGGAACAGCATGCTGAAATATTATTGTACTAAGCAACAGCAATGAAAATGGGGGGAGAGATTAGTAAGATAAAAGTAGCATACCTTCAATCAGCTTGACATGAGATAATGCAATGGAAAAGCTATTACTGATTGTCTCTGTGTTTTCACTGTCTTCATACATGATGGATATTAGTGTTATTTATTGACATAGAACCTTTGGAGGAGACATGGACTGTGTGGATGCTGAAATATTGTGACTTTGTCTCCTCACCTATTACATTTGGGGTGACGGTGAGAACTACAAGAGTACATGTCCAAGAACACCAACTTCCTCTTCTCTGATGATCTTGCTGACAGACAATGATGAACAGAAAGCCATTTTCATGGGGATGTGTTATATGAATAAAATAACCTAGGGAACAAATATAGGAAGAATGTAATTATGGCATTTCATTTTAAAGAGGCTGGATAAAGGAGAAGGAACCTGTAAAACAGACTTAGAAGCAGCAAGTAAAGAAATAAATGAAAAATAGGAGGACGGTGTCATGAAATCAAGTCATAAGAGTATTTCAAGAAAGATGACCTTGGTTGATACGTACAAAAGCCAACAACATAGAAAGCCTAGGTCACCTTTGTAAATCGAATAACTAGTCAGTGTTCTTGGAGTATTGCTGGATCTCACGTACAAGATCTTGATGATTCTGGAAAGATAATAACAATAATTGCATCTCTATTATCTATCAGCAAAGTATTTGAGTATTAGTTAATTTATTACATGTTATAAATTCACCCCTCACAACAATCATGACTTGGAGGTTAATTGTTCCCTTACGCCAATTCAAAACAAAAGCTCAGAACTCAGTATTTATTTATTCATTACATAGTTTGGCCAGAGTTTCACAACTGGCAAGAAAGATCTGTCTAAGAGGGGAAAAAATGAGAATATTTCCTTCTTCCTCTTTACCCAAAAATTGTTTGTTTGGGAATTGGAACTTGTTCTTAATACCCATTAGAATAGGATGATTCCAAATAGGCAAGAAACCATGAATAAGCTTTGGGCTTTTTGAAGAGAAAAGTAGACCACATATCTCCTTTGTGTGAACATAGAAAATTATATATTTTCTAAAGGATTGCTTGAAAGCAAGAAAGATGCTTAAGAATATGTTCCTTTGGACCCTATATGTTGATTAAAAAAAAAAAAAGAAAAAGATTTTATTTATTTATTTGCCAGAGAGAGAGCATGAGAGGGACCACAGGACAGAGAGTGAGTGCTAAGCAGGGGAAGCGGGAGGCAGAGGAAGAAGCAGCCAACGCCCTCCCCCACCAAGGAAGGAGCCCAATGAAGGATTCAGATCCCAAGACCCAGGCAGACACTTAACCAGCTGAACCACCAGGCACCCCTATATGCTGAATTTTAAAACAAAAGGTAGTATTTCATTTTTGCCAAATGTGTACATTGTACATAGCATTCCGCATCTGGAGGAACTCCTATCATCTGTTCCAAGCAACAATTAATGAGTATGGGCATAACGCCTGGGGGAAGCCATCTACAAGAATTCATCTATTTATTTGTCAGAGAGAAAGAGAGCACAAGCAGGGAGGGTACTGCAGGCAGAGGGAGAAGCAGACTCCCGCCTGAGCAGGGAGCCCAATGCAGGGCTGGATCCTAAGGCCCTGAGATCATGACCGGAGCTGAAGGGAAGGTCACCCAGATGTCCCCATAAAAGATGTATAAATTTAAGAAAATTATGTAACTTTTTGGAGCCTCTAACTTCTGATCTCAAAGTGGAGATGGTAAGATATTGCAGATGTTTTTCAGGGACTCGGTTGTATAGATGCAAGACGCTCAACATGGAGTAGGTCACATGATAGGCACTCAATAAATGAGTTGCTGTTGCTTATTGTTAACACTCTTTTTATCCTACAGTCGTCCTGTGAGATCAATGTGGAGGAACCCCTCCATACATGCACAAAAGCTACAGGGTACAGTGAGTTATTTAAACCAATTTGTGTTTTAAGAAAAAGAATTCCTTTTCAGCTAGGTAATGGAGTACAGATTTTCTCTGTGACTTAAAAAAGACATTTTTAAAAAAAGGTCAGAAATATTTTTTAAACTGCTATTCTTCTGCTAAAAATAGTCAGAAATCTACTCTGCTAGTATATTCTAAAATATATTCCATTATCTGAACATTAAGCTCCTTTGTATCTGCCTTATTATTCTAAAAAGAAAGTAAATAAGTAACAGTTCTTTAGATAAACTTTTGCTAGTAAAGTTATGGATTTTAATTAAATATATGTGTGAACAGTGTACATGCATTTCATATGTGTATGTATATATATGCACATACATATATATGCACATATATGTATCTAGTTAGTTAACTATATATGTTACATATATAGAAATCAACAGGAAATACTGAAGAAAATCCGGAAAGGGTTAATATTTTTAATATTTGATATATTATTAAATTATTTAATTTTATTTTTTATTAATTTAATTTAATTAAAGAAAAATTAAATATTGAACCAATTTTAAAATACAAATCTGTTTAAATATGTCTACAGTAATATTCACCATAGATGCTATATATGCATGAGATATCTCATACCTGTTAGAATGACTACAGTCAAAAAGACAAGAAACAATAAGTGTTGGCAAGGACATGGAGGAACAGAAACCCCTTGTGCACTACAGGGGGGAACGCAACTGGAGCAGCCACTGTGGAAACCAGTATGGAGGGTCCAAAACAATTAAAAATAGAACCATATGATCCAGCCATCCCACTTCTGGGTATATATCCGGAGAAAGTTAAAACAATCCAAAAAGATAACATGCACATTTGTGTTCATTGCAGTGTTATTTACAGTAGCCAAAATAAGGAAACAACCTAAGTGTTTATTGACAAATGAATGGATAAAGAAATTGTAGTGTGTGTGTGTGTTATCCAGCCATAAAAAAATGGAATCAATTATGGCAACATGGATGAGCACTGAAAGCATCGTGCCAAGCAAAATAACTCAGAGAAAGTCAAATACTTTATGATCTTTTATATATAGAATTAAAAAAAAAAGAAAAGAAAAGAAAAGAAAATCTCTTGGATACAGAGAGAAGGAGAGGAGATGCCCCAGGAGATGAAGAGTGAGTGAGATGGGTGAAAAGAGTCCAAAGGTACAAATTTCTAGTTATAAAATAATGAAGTCATTGAGATGTGACATACAGCCCAGTGACTACTGTAAATAAAATTGTGTGGCATACTTGAAAGTTGCTAAGAGAGAGTAGATCCTAAAAATCCTCACAACAGGAAACAATCTGCAACTATGTGTGGTAATAGATATTAACTAGACTTAGTGTGGTGATCACTTCACACCATGTGCATACACCAAGTCATGAGTTGTACCCCTGAAACTAATATTATATGTAAATTACACCTCAATTAAAAAATAATAAACTGAGGTTAAGAGTTGCCTCTCATATTGTGCACAGGTGCAGGAAGAAGGGTACATGGAAGGTGGGGTAAGGAAAGATATTTAAAATGAAATTAAATAATAAAAGAAATCTAAATGTCTACAGTAACGCTTAATATAGACCCTGTATTAGTTTCTCTAGTCGGTGGAACAAACTATAAGAAAGTCGATGGCTTAAAACAACCAAACAAAACAAATGATGCTCTCCCCGTTTTTGAGGTCAGGAGACCGAAGTTAAAGTGTTGATGGAGCCCAGTCCCTGTGGGGGCTGGAGGAGAGAGTCATTCTTGCCTCTTCCGGCTGCTGGTGACTGTTTGCACTCCCTGGCTTGTGGCTGCCTCTCTCCCTGCACCATCTTCATGCAGCTTTCTTTTCATGGGTCTCCTCTGCCTTGTCCCTTGGTTTAGATCATGCTTGGATAATCCAGGGTGATCGGGCCTTCTCAAGATCCTGAACTTTATTACATCTACAAAGAGCCTTATTCCAAATAAGGTAACAGTGACAGGATTCACGGATTGGGACATGGGCTTATTGGCTTGGGGGCCAATATTCAACCCATTCTAGATGCCAATGTATGTTACTGAGGTAAAATGATCTCTGGGAAAATAAGTTTTTAAATCATTCTATGCTTTGTTACCCTCAGTAGGATTCATATTGTGAAGAAATGGGTCATTCTGAAGTAAATAAAAGGGTTTAACTTTTTTATAAAAAAAAATAATATTTACCAAATTTACTTGTCCACAAAAATATTTTTAAAACAAAATACACAGTAGTATTTCTGGAGGCTCTAATATTACCTGGAGTACATTTTCAACAGTGCTGTCAACATTCTTAAGTACAAATAGGCAACACACATCCCTTAAAAAAAAAAAAAAAAAGTATGAGTTTGTACCAAAGTATTTCTGGGAGCCTTTTTAAAAATAAACTCATCAGTAAGAAGATTTATGAATATAGATAGATAAAGTCTTTCAAATATCCAAAGTCCCTAATGATTATTGAAAATTGTAAGAACTGATGTTGTTCTCAATCAATTATTGATTGAGAACGTAATTGACACTGAATTCTAGGGAGCAATTTATTGTCTTGGCAAAAGTTCCCAGAAGAAGCACTCCCAATGGAGATTGCACAAAACACAGTATATGCTTCCTTTTTTCCTCCTAATTTTTATTTTGACATTATTCATCCTTTTTTTTTAATATTTTATTTATTCGACAGAGAGAAATCCAACTAGGCAGAGAGGCAGGCAGAGAGAGAGGAGGAAGCAGGCTCCCTGCGGAGCAGAGAGCCCGATGTGGGGCTCGATCCCAGGACCCTGGGATCATGACCTGAGCTGAAGGCAGAGGCTTTAACCCACTGAGCCACCCAGGCGCCCCATTATTCATCCTTTGAATAGAGGTTAGATTTTAATCAAGGACCGTTTCAGCATAGGCTACCACAAACACATTCATTGAGGTGAAGAGATGCCGTGTTTTCCTGAGGACGATCGTTGGTCAGTAAAAAGGAGCTTGGATGTTTCATGGCATCAGCCAGTGAAATTATCTGGCCAGATACCAGCCAGATAATTCTTTCCCCACCAATGCTTTTGATCATTACCTTGCCTACCTCCTGTATCCACAGTATATCTGGTTCTCCGCAATGTACTTTTTATGATGATCCTAATAATTTTTTCAAGGGCAGAGGTAATGGAGATCTGGACTTACCCACCTCTCCCCATAGGATTTTTCCCTCTTTTCTGTGTGTGATTTGGGTTCTGTGATGGGCAGCAAGCTAAGAAGGTCATTGAAGATGAGCAAGGGTAACAGAACGTTTGCATTAAGAATGAGACTTCAAGCAACATTTATCTATGTATTCCGTGCAATGCAGGAGAGCTGGTATTTGTGAAATTCTGTGTGTACCACCTGCCATGGGTTGTTGAGGTACGGAAGTGAGTGGTTTATAGCTCCTGGATGGCAATGACTCATGTCTGGTCTAAGGGACAATGACGGTGATTGCCAAGGGTCTGACATCTCACTTGCCCCACGTCCCCTCCAAAGGTTGGAGTGCTTAGCAGGCCCAAATATTCAGTAGCTTAATAGAAAACAATTGACCATTTGGTTTCTCTGTGCAAGCTCCTCACAGTTCACAACCCAAAGATCAAACTTCTCTGGGCCTAAGGCCAAAATAGAACTTACTGTTCTTTTTCTGACGTTAAAATTCAAGTCACATATCAACAGGTACGCTTGCAAAGAGAGGCAGAGCAGTGAGTGCAGCCAAAATACCAGGTAGCCACCCAGACGGAGGAGAAACAGAAAAATGGTAGCTCAGACACATTCTCCTATCTCGGGCACGTAGAACCAAAGACAAGCCCCTCACACCCCCAGTGGTAGGCAGAGGAGAAAGCTTATCAAGGATGGCCTAGCCTGGGATGGGGACTGTACATGAAAAGTTAAAGAAGTGGATGCCTGGCTTCTGTTAATGGAGATACAGAGCTCTGAACCCTTAAATAATTCACTGGTCAGCTGTTCAGTCTCTGGGGAGGGGGCAGGGGAAGGATTCCTTCCAAAACTTCTCAAGTAATGAGAACAAGCATAAAATCTCATGCTCTTCTTCCTTTACCAAATAGAAAAGTGTGAAATAATCCTATCATTCTATTCTAGGATCCTTTTCCGAGATTATATGGCATTCAATCATAAAACCACACCAGAACTAAGCATTATTATGAATACACTAGTTTCTATCTTATTCTTTTTAAAATATTGTATTTATTTATTTGAGAGATAGAGAGTGTGTGTGAGTGAGAGAGAGCAGGAGTGGAGGAGAGGAGCAGAGGGAGAAGGACAAGCAGACTCTCCAATGAGCAGGGAGCCCAGTGCAGGGCTGCATCCCAGGACCCTGAGATCATGACCTGAGCTGAAGGCAGGCACTTAGCTGACTGAGCCACCCAGGAGTCCCTTTTCTTTTCTTTTCTTTTCCTTTCTTATTCTTATCTTTCCTTTCTTTCCTTTATCTTCTCTTCTCTCTCTCCTCTCCTCTCCTCTCCCCTTCCCTTGCCTTCCCTTCTCTTCTCTCTTTCTCTCTCTCTCTTTTTTTTTTCTGTTCTATTGGTAAAACAGGGAATCTGATTCCAGTTGTCTCTACATGTTAATTCTCTAGATTCTAATTCAGTATGGTGAATATGGCATTAGAAGCATGTGTAAGGTACAAAGGTAACACAGAGAAAGAACCGAACACCGTTATCCATACGGTCTTCAAATATTTCCCAGAGATGGTGGTATTTAAATTAAACACTTTAATAAAGTTTGAAGAGTTCTCTTTTTTGGCAAACTTTAAAATGTATAGAGTCCATTTCAACTCGCCTTAACTGAATTAGGTATCCTTTGATAATATCCACAATAGACAAAAGGACAAAATGAAAGGGATAGAAGGAGCAATGATCACCCGGTCCTCTAAATTCGCCATGCTCAAAAGCCACCACTTTTCCATGGTCAGCGCTCCTCTGGGTTCAGAAATGAAGCTTCTTCAGGGACAGGGACTAACAGCTGGCACACAGAGCATGTTGTGCATGAGTGGTCATGTTGCCAATGACAGCTGTCAGCCTGTCCCCCATTCCGGAACATTCAAAAGTGCTTTCCACTCTCCACCCAAAACAGACCAGCCTTGCAATGGACTCTTCTCTTCAGTTCATAGCTGGAGATGGGGAATAGGGGGGAGATCATTCACAGGCTTATTTTTCTCTGTCTTTTTTGTAGGAGGGTTTTTCAGTGACATCCTCTTGCCTAGTTAAATAATTTTAATGAAGGGAAGCATTTTTCCAAAAGGATGTCAATTGACAATATAAAGTACTGTTGTAATTGATCGTTTTGAACATAATTACTACACCTTAGGAAGACTCTAATATAATTTATTCCCACAGAAAAATATAATCAAAACAGAAAGATTTTCTTAAGTAGCTTATAACCAGGGTTTCATTTTATCCCAACCCCTCTACTTTTATGAGATGACAAATAAAACTTTAAGAAGTATTCCTTCACCGGGGTGCCTGGGTGGCTCAGTGGGTTAAATAAAGCCTCTGCCTCCGACTCAGGTCATGATTCCAGGGTCCTGGGATCGAGCCCTGCATCTGTCTCTCTGCTCAGCAGAGCCTGCTTCCCTTACTCTCTCTCTCGCCATGTCAAATAAATCTCTGTGTGCCAAATAAATAAATAAAATCTTAAAAGAAAAAGTATTCCTTCACCAAACTTTCCTAGTGAAAAGAAGATATTCCACATAGAACAAAATCCATGTGCAGAAATATAGAATTAAATAAATAGCAGCATGTTTGTGTGTGCATGTGTGTATATGTGTTTGCACATGTATGTGTGTTCACAGAGCAATGCTGTAGACAGAGCTGGTGTGAAAGATCCTGCAGGTAAGAATACAAGAGGTAGGCAGCATTCATTTGATGACACAGCTGGTATCCATGCAAGTGCCTGGAAACTTAATCTTCAGAGTGTTCTTCAAACAGAATATGCCGCAAACTAGAGGTCAATGAAATCCGTGTAGCTACATGCAAGCAAGATTTTCTTTAAATAAAATAAATTTTAGGGGCGCCTGGGTGGCTCAGTGGGTTAAAGCCTCTGCCGTCGGCTCAGGTCATGATCCCAGGGTCCTGGGATCGAGCCCCACATCTGGCTCTCTGCTCTGCAGGGAGCCTGCTTCCTCCTCTCTCCCTGCCTGCCTCTCTGCCTAGTTGTGATTTCTCTCTGTGAAATAAATAAAATATTAAAAAATAAATAAATAAATTTTAATGGAACATATCAATTTGTCACAAAAAGATAGTTGGTTTTTGAAACCTTTGTTTCATGATAGATGATGATGATAGATATATAGATAGATAGATGATAGATGATAGATAGATAACAGATCCATGTAGATAATCACGTGATTATGTGTGTTTATATTGGATGGTAACATCAAATATTTCCTACTGTTCTAATGAACCAGAGTTTGGGAATCACTGTTACAGAAAGCTGAAAAAAAAAAATGTTTACCAGTAGTTTATTACACTCAGCTTCTCATTTACATTCATAACATTAAAATCAGTGTGTAGGACAATCACATGCAATTAGATAGCAAAAGAACAATAGCAATCATGTACCTACTACCCCCAATTTTAAACTGATGAGACAGAAACTAGATCTGAGATGCAAATGTCTGTCCAAGGTCACACAAGTAACAAGAGAACTGTGATCCAAGCTCAGGACATGTCCCCAGTTGCCTGGTTGCTGCTACTCTACCAGTTACCACCATCTTCAAATCTTCAAAACCAACTAGAAAGCTCTCAGTAAACATCCATGCAAAAATATATTTTTTTAAATAATGGAAAAGATTATATATATATACTTCATACAATGTGTGTTCATTTTAATTCCAGAAATTGCATGTTCTCATGACCACCTATACCATAACTTACCCATTTTTATGCTACCTCATTGGCTGATGTTCTGGGCAATGTTGTCACTATGAGTCCTGTATCCAAAGGTGCCCCTCTTTTGCACAGACCTGAGCTAGTGTGGTTGATAATAATTTAAGTGTTGAAACTGGACTGGTGTGATTGTTGCAACTGTAATGAATTATCTTTTTTCCTATGGGCAACAACTTGACCCTTAGCAACTAACACAATCCATCACCTGCTGGCAGGAGACCAAGAGCAAAAGGAGAAGTGATTGGAAAGGATATCATCAGCTCAGGAGTTCTGTGCTCAGTAAAATATGGAAGAATGAAAGTAGACTCTCAAAATAAGTCATATTTCTGCAAACCAAGGTGATTTTATAGAATAAAAGAAAAAAGAGATTATAATTGGATCTATTTTATAACAACTAAAAGTGACCTGTATCTAGTAGAAAAATGTGTTTTTAAGGATTTTTTTACAGCAAATAATACAATTGTTTAAGACTCAGAAATATCTCCTTTGACTATAATAATTTTCTTAAAGATAAGACAAATAGTAAAAACGTGTATGAAGCATTTAAAATTTATAAATTTTGATGAAAGAATATTGTATTATTTTTAGTTAATGTGAAAAAACAAATGTACAAAGTAGCTATTTTTGTATACACTCAAGACAATATTTCCTATTATAAATATATATTTCTGTGTGCAATATGTTTGTGTTACTCAGTATAATTACAAAGAGAAGGGAAAGTGGATGGAGAAAAGTAAAGTAAATCAGATGACAGAGAAGCACTTTTATTGTATTAATTTTTTTAAATGTTTCCAAAATTCAGAAAACACTGAAGATTAACAGGAAAATGGATGACCTCATCACAAAGATATTATTAACTCTTCTACTGTACATTTACTTCAGCTTTTTTTGAAGATTCATTGCTTTTGCCTCTTGATGTAGGGATGAAGTACACATTATTATTGAATGTGTTTTTATTTAATACTTACAAGGTGACATCTTGCATTTGTTCTGGAACTTTCTTTTTTGCCTTATTTTATTTATATAACCTAATATATGCAAGGGAGTTTAATCATTTGAGCTGCTGAATAGAAGTCCATCTTAAGAGTATGCAAAGAGTAACTTGGTTTTGTCATCTCCCCTTCATACTGATTTAGTTGTTTTAATTTGTCAGAACAGCAAATAAAGCATGAATGCTTCTGTACCCAGCTTCAGAGAGGTAAGAGATCCTCCCTGGAAATGCTCAGGCAGCTACCCGCTATTGGAGCCCATAGTCCGTCATGTTAAGTAGGTACGTCCAGACCCTTGATTGGCAAAAGGGAGTCCATGCACGCTAAACTTTCACCAAACTTTCATAGGTATTTCTGTTCTCTCACATCCATGCCGTCCTTGCTGGTCTTTAATTTTGTTGCCATTATAATAGGGAAAACAAGTACTAGTTCATTTAATTCACAGTTCAACAATATCACTAGTGAGAGTACTACTTTGCAAATTTAATCACATTTTAGTTTTCTGTGAATATCCTTTTGAAATGCTTTGCCTAACCTCCTAGTAATTCAGTGCTTGTTTTATGGCTTTATAAGGATTTTTAAAACACTCTAGCACCCAGGTGGCTCAGTTGGCTAAATGTCTATCTCTTGGTTTCAGCTCAGGTCATGATCTCAGGGTTCTGAGACCGAGCCCCAGTAGTGCTCCATGCTCATGGCATAGTAGCCTTGAGACCCTTTCCCTCTCCCTCCATGCTCCGCCCCTGTGTCCCCCCAACCCGCCCCTCATGCTTGTGTGCGTGCACACTCTCTCTCAAATGAAGTAAGTAAATAAATACATAGTATCTTTAAAAAAATATTCTAGATAACAATATCTGTCAGACCCTGAGATCATGACCTGAGCCGAAGTCAGAGGCTTAACCCACTGAGCCACCCAAGCGCCGCATCTTTTGATTTATTTTTATTTTGTTTATTTTCCTAATTCTTATCATCTTTCTGAGCTAGATTTATATTAGGTCCTATTTACCCAAAAAATTATCATTGCTCCTCTTTCATTTGCCCTGTCTGACCATCTCTGTGATTAAATATATAGTTTCAAACTTAGCAATTTTTGTCACTAGGATTTAATTTTGTAATATTAATTTGTGCTATTTACTTTGTTCTTATTAACCTTGCCTAATTCCTTGCTTCCTGTTAGAGTAATATCTATGTGTTAGTACCTTAGGCTGCTCTAACAAAATGCCACAGACTAATTGTCTTACACAATACACATTTGTTTCTCACAGTTCTAGAGGCTCAGAGTTCAAGATACAGTGGCCACTAACTCACTTTCTGGCGAGAGCCCTCTTCCTGATTTGTGGAAAGCCATCTTCTTTCTCTGTCTACACATGGAGAGCTGTCTCTTTCTCTCTCTCTCTCTCTCTCTGACTTTTCTTACAGAAAGCCACTAATCCCATTACGAAAGCACCACCTTCATGACCTCATTGAGCCCTAATTACTGCCGAAAGGCCCTGTCTCCCAATCCTGGCACATACGGAATTTGGCCTTCAACATGCGGATTTTATGGGGGATATAATTCAGTCCACAGCCATCCGTTTCCTTTATTTTAATTTCTCTTTTCCTAGCTTCACATAAGCTTATTTTTATTAATTAGTTCTTCTCCTTAGATTATATGTATATTTAAAAGTTAGTCTGAAGTTAATTGATACGCCTATTTTCTCAGAGAAACATGAGCTTCCTAGAAAGTTTTCACAGAATTCTGCCTCCTCGTCTTCCTTATCACTTTTGACTAATCTTGTGCTTTATGTTTTAAACTTCTAAATTTTTCATTATTTCTGGATATAGTTAATGCATTCTTAGTGGTACCAACTCAGTAACAAGTCATTTGTTCACTACTATTTCGGCCCCCCTCCACTTTTTTTCCGTTCATTAAAATATGTTTTCTTCACTATTTACTTCAGTACACTTACAGAAATATGAAATTTCTTGTTATTTTCATAATTCACTCAAAATAATACCTTGGGTGACTCATTAGCTGGCTCTGAATTCTAAATAAAAATTTCATTTTCGGAGGGTGGTTTTTCCTCATCCTCTATGTATTCTCAGTGTTTTCTTCATGGCCATGGGTGGCTTCTGCAGTTGTCAAGTTTATAATTACTCTTGTTGTTCTTTTGTAGAGTTATTTGCTTTTTACTTTCTGGTAGCATTTTCTAAATGAATCATTACCTGTAGAGTTTAAGGAATAACAGGGAGGATATTGGGAGACAGAGAGGAGAAGTGAGTTGAATCATTTAATTGAAATACAACACACAAGGTTACAACCCAATGATTTTCTCATCATGTACAAATATGTATTCATCTTCATGATGAAGATACCAAACATAATCAGATTACAAAATTTCTTTTTGTTTGACCTTCAGATCAGTATATGCAAGGGCACCCACCGTCTTGACTTCAAAACTATAGATTAATTGTTCCTATTTGTCGCGTTAACATGTAGGGAAACATGTCATATTTTTTCTGTTCATTTTGTTTTCTTTTATGCTTGACTTCTTTCAATGCACATGTGTTTGTCCATAGCTGTATGGTACAGTCATTCCTTTATTCCCCACAGTGGTTTTCCATTTTAGTTTTATTATTCATTCTATTAGTATATTTGGTTATATACTACTCAGTCTTCTCTTTGTGTTTAGAATAGAAAATAATTGACCATGATTCCAAAATACTATTTATTCTGATGCAGAGAAAAGGTAAATAAGTTATAAGCATCTATTCATCTTTTCCTCTATCAGAGAAGGTAAATGTGTGTTGATGTTAACTTAGAAGACTCTGTCAAATTTTGGTGTATTAGGCAAAGTGGATTTAAGGCTGATTAATCCTATGTATTATTTGGGGGAGGAAGGTGGATGTTGTAGAAATGGACATATAAAGCCATACTCTCTATAAAACATAAATTTATAAATTCCCATTAAGGAACTTTACCATAAGCACCTAGTTACTATGTTTCAGTAGAGCCATAGTTTAGTGTTATTTTCCTTGGTGCTTGGATGAATGAGGTGTAAATAGCTTGAGGTGAAATTTTTTATCTTCCTCCTATTTGTTATGTTCGATTTATATAATCTTAGTAGTCCTTTATGTTTACTTTCTGTTGAAAAATACATGGAAACAAGTCAGACTAAATGAAGCATTGGAGATCCAAAACTTTGACAGGTCCTTATTTAGATGGAGGATTTTCTTTGTTGGACTTGCAGGGCTAGTATCCAGGAGAGAAGGACCCACAAAAGGGACACTGAAGTTTATTCCTCTCAGTCTCTTGATTGAGATTCCCTCTGCCTACTGTGGGAATGCATTGTTTCATCATGGCTGTGCTTATGGGCAGAAGGTTGAAAAAGAGAGAACCGGTCATTAATCAATTCACATAGAAAATACTCTACATGTTCAAATTATTTATAAAAAAATTACTTTTGTGAACTGGGCTTGAGATACTTTATTAACTGCCAACATTATGGGTCTGCGGCTGAAACTGCTATTTGCCTCAGTCCATTATCTCATGAAGGGTGGTTGTTGCAGGGCTCCACTAACATTTTTGCAGACATTTAATTAGATGGCTGTGGTTATATTTACTCCATTCCATGGGATTCTTTCAAAGACATTGATGTTTGAGATAGTTTTTAAAGTTACTTAATGTTATTCTCAAAATAAGTATATCTGATCATAGCATATCCAGAGAGCAGCATGCCAACAAATATTCTTAAGCTAGTTACAAAGATTTTATATCTTTTTCTCAAAATCATATTATAATTTTTCTAATTTCATGCTTGACTTTCGTTTCCTAGGTCAACTATAGGTTCAAATATTCTTTAATGTTTTTGATGTATTTTAAAAATTATGAGGCATTCCAGAAATTTCTGAAAGTGGAGTATCAGATCTCAGGAAAAAATAGCAACAATAAAACAGTATTTGTAGACAAAAACACATGTAGAAAAAAGTCTGCAATCATGGGAGTGAGGTCAAGGATTAGTGAGCTCAGAGAGTTGACAGATGCTGAAAAGACATTTGAGACATTTTTGGAGTGAGGAAAATCAATTTACAATACAGAAGTCTGTTAGCCTCTTCACCACTGAGGCTACACAGTAGCTTTTGTCAGGATGGTAAAGCAAGAGTAGAGGGACTATAAATGCACAGGATTACAAAGAGAGGTTGGTGCTCACTCCCCAAGCAGAAAGCCTGTCATCCCAGCAAAGAAGAAATCAATATAACCTACTTCGCATCCCAGTGACAACACTGGGAGAAGGATAAATGAACATAACAGGGAATTAAATGATGATTCTTAAATATAAAGTTGAGCAAATCACCACCCATCACCCATTTTTTGAGTAAAGTCAGCACCATGAGAGAAACACCAAACTCAATAGGGAGAAGAACTAATACCTGAAGAAAAAGATTTGATAAAGGAAACAGAAGACCCTGGTATGATTAAAATTTGTGTCTTAAAAATAATTCATGCTACATATTTAAAGAAATTTGAACAAAAACCAAAGGAAAAATTGCACATTACAAATTTAGTCCTTTGATACAAAAAAAAGGGCAATGGATGAACAGAGTAGCCAAATAGATACAGAAAGAGAGAAAATTCATAATTGTGATTATGAATCTTGAGTAGTTCACATAGAGTATAGAACACATGCTCTATGCAGAGTAACAGAACACAAAGCATACATAGTAGAAAATACATCTACCTAAAGATATGAACTTCAGAGTATGCATGCATATACAGCTCTGTGTAGAACTAGTAATTGATGGATACCAGCATACAAACATCAAATAGGAATTTAGAATGACAATTCTATGTGGCTTAGTCAGGCAAGTGACAGGGAGTACAACCTTGTATATTGTCTATTTCTAAGAGGATTTAAACTCTGATTATATCTAGAAACAATTAAGTATTTTAATTATGTGTTAATATGTAAGTGACAACTCTAGTCAGACTGAAAAAATTTCATTATGAAGTAACATGGGGGAAGAGGGATGATAACTATCAATAAACCCAAAACAACACAAACAAAAAATGAAATGGCTGTCAAATGATATATAAAATATCAGGAAAGATACACTAACACTAGTATGTGGATACATTAATTCTCCTGTTAAAAGATAAGCATTGATTTCAATAAAAATAAAAACCTATTTTCCATCTATCTGGATGTACTGTAAATCATACCAAAGGTTGTAAGTAGAATGAAAAAAAACATATGAAAGCAAAGACCAACAATAGAAGTAAATATACCTAAATGTAGAGAAAGCATAACTCAAGTTTAAAAAACATGGGTAAGGGCACCTGAGTGGCTCAGTGGGTTAAAGCCTCTGCCTTTGGTTCAGGCCCTGATCCCAGGGTCCTGGGATCAAACCCCGCAGTGGGCTCTCTGCTCAGTGGGGAGCCTGCTTCGCCCTCTCTCTCTCTGCCTGCCTCTCTGCCTACTTGTGATCTCTCTCTCTGTCAAATAAATAAGTAAAATATTAAAAAAAATAAATAAAAACATGGGTAAAGATTAAAGTACAACTCAAGATTAAAAACATGGAATGGATAAGTATATTTTGTATTGATAAAATTTTTATACTCCTTCAAGATGACATAATAATCAGAATCTTTAATGCCTTCAATGTCAGATCTTTCAGTCACAGATAGAAGAAAAAAACTAGACGAAATTGAGAAATCATTATCGAGAAAAAGTAGCTCTAATATACCTCTTCAAGAAAAGACAAATTAGATTAAAAATAAGTACACGCTTGCATGTATATTATGGATGAAGTTTTGATGTTATTATTTCCATACTTTTACTTGGTGTTATTTAGTATTTCCTGTTACTACTCCAGTCAACATTACATAACAAGTTTCAGATAAAAGTACAGTCCAAGAAAATAATTTTCACTTTAAAGTGAAAACTAATTGTTGGGCTAAAAAAGGAAAATAAAACTGAAATTGTTTATGAAAAAATAAAAGAAAATAGAAATGGGAAATAAGCATAATTACAAAGAACATTTTTGAAAACTGTAGTGAAATGTTTAAACATTATGCCAACAAATTTGAGAATCTGAGTAAAATGAATCATTCTACAGTGACCCCAAATGAAGCAGTCAGTTTAACTAGAGCCATAACTATAGACAAATGCTGATATCAGCCAAAGATATTCTCCCTAGAAAAGTGTGTCAAGCTCACAGTTTTCCAAGCAAAATTTAAAAAAAAAAAAAAAAGGTCAATTCCTGGCTATCATTTGTTACATGACAAAGAAAACAAAGAGATAGAAATTTCTTAACTCTGACTTCAACCATAACCCCAACCTGAAAAGCAGAGATACTTGGTAAGCAGAGGAATCTTAAGCATTTTCATTTTAGATAGGTGCAAAAATTCTTGATCACTTATGATGGATAGAAGGAGGAACATTTCCCCCCACTCTGGTGGTGACCTATGGCATACATTGAAGCACATGAATGATAACTAATGTAGGGAATAAGGAAGGAGCATTTCCAGATGATAGGCAAATAGGGGGATGCTTAGTAGTTGTTTGGTTACAGCCAAATGCCTTAGTTGGAGGATAAATGGGACAGGACTTGGGGAGATGGGCTCCTTCCCTGGGCAAGGTCTGGACACTTCTACTGTGGATGAAGAAGAACGAGGAAAACTCATCTTGCTGATTTAGGTGTGGCAGGAAGGAAGCTCTCCCCTGGAATCATAGTTCAAGAGAGTGTCTTGTGGGAGAGAATCACAATCCAGCACCACATGCCTGCCCTGAGTAGGTGGTACAGACAAACCAGACTGAGGTCAGAGCACACGGGATCTAATGACAGAAATCTCTGGCCTATCCAAGTTTGTTTTTTAATCTGTTTTGAGGATCCAGACAGATACAAATGTCCACAAGCACAAAGAGGCCTGAAAACCCAGAGCCTGAGGGAGGTGTCCAAGGAGAACTAGGGCTGGAGGGTTACAGACAAATAGGAAGGTCAACACAAGGACTGAATCACATACGTTGAGGCAAATACCACGACTCCTCAGATTCAGCAAATGGGAAAATTAAAGCCAGAACAACTTTAAAGGTGTCTTAATTACGTGTGCCTAAAACATCTCAAGGAAAGCATGAAACTCTGAAAAAAATAAATAAAACATTGAATCCTAGAAATTAAAATTATGCAGTCATTTATTTGAAAAACTCTTCTAGACATTAAGTAGAAGCATGGCTTTCTCAAGACCTGGGGCTACTATGCAATTTTAATTCCCTGAAAATAGAGCAGTCAACTGCATGTCATTTTTATTTGTTGCTTGTTTTCCTTTGTTTCAGTGAATATCTCTGTATTATAGTCCCATGAAAACAGAAAGTCCATATGAGGGCATGTAGGGAATACGAGAATCTGCAGATTTCCATTTCCCATTTGCAGAATTCCTTAGAATGTATTGGCAGTAGGCATTTCTCAATGACATTTAAGTTTCAGAAATGTCACATAACTTTATTTTTTAAAATCAAAGCAAGTATGGCTTTGAGTGAGAAGTCCAATTTTCCTCCTTTTTCTGAGGTGTGAAGATGCTATCCATGAAGGCCAGGCCAGGAGCACCCTCCACCTCCATGCCCCAGAGTCCAACAAAATTAAATTTTGTCTCACATCATTGATGCTGCTCAACAATTTTTCCTTGATGTTGAATGATGTCCCTTCCAAGCATGTCCTTTATGCCATTGGGACAAGGAGGATTCTCTTGCTCGATCTTGGGGTTGGAAATGAGTGATATGAGAAGAGCCAGGGTGGACAATATAATCCCATCTTCCCCACACTCTCTTCCTGGACCATCCGTGGGCCCAGGTCTCTGTCCCTGGACAACAGCATTATCCTTATTGGTCAGCTCTCCCAAAGCCTCATCCTTGTGCTCCATCCTTTGATTTCACAAGATTCATAATTTGTGGAGAACTTCTTGTCAGTTTAAATTCATGGACCCTTTAAGACCTTGGATTTAGGAAAAGGTCAGTCTTTAGAAATGCAATAGCTAGTTGTCCATCTCTGAAAGATGAATGACACCCTTTTTCCAAAAGGAATAAAGCTATCTATTTGATTAGTCATATTTGCTACATTAAATTTTTAATTGTTCCTCTTCCAAAAAAAAAAAAATAAATGAAAGAAAAGAAAAAAGATCTCTATAATGAAAATGAAAATCCTATGCACTAGAAGAGAAATATTTCCAAATGTATTTTCCTAGCTGGTTAAAATAGTTGATAAATGTTTATTTTTTTAAAATTCACACATATATACACCATGAATTTCATGGCAGTCTAAAGTTGATATGTTCAGCAATAACAGTACAGGGTACAAAGTATTGAATAATGCAATATGCTAGAATTACTTCCATTTTCTGAATGATAAATCCAATTTAATTAAGTCTGACTTTGAATGCTGTGGACTTCAAATGGGTTTTTAAAAATATCTTCCAACTGCTCTCCAACCCTTACTTAGCATGCCATATTTTGAATGCTTTGTTCCTAAAGAATATCAAGTTTATTGTCCAAAGCATTTTCAGAAAAGAAGAAACTTTTTTCTCACTAAATCACTCTAAGCAAAGATCATTTTTCAAGCTAATAAAGTCTTAGTATTTTTCGAATAATGCTTAAGGAAACACCAAAGGAAAGAACAGTAAATACCCATCCATGTGTAGAACATTATTGAATGCAAATTAGCATTCACTAGATATTCATAAAGATAGCAGTTAAACATGAATATACACCAACCAGCTTAAAAACCCATTATTCAAAGGAGGGCTTGTCACATCAGACTGAATTGTAATTTCAAGCAATGCCAGACAGTTACTAATAGATTGTGTTGTTGAGAATGATATGTTTTCAAAATTACTTGCAACTCACAAAAAAGTAGGTTATAGAGAGTCATTGCATGACCTTAAAATCTAACAACCTCTTCTAGAATCATTTTTATTAGGTCGAGATGAAATCACTGCTCATCAAGACAGCATTCTCCATAGAAATTTAGGGGCAGGGTCATTAACAAAGTTAATGAAAACACTCACAAAGACTCAGGATGTTCTCATTGTGGGATAATTCAGATTGAATGATGCATCCTGAGATTTGTTAATTATAGAAAAACTTAAAATACATAACTATCAAAGTACCATTTAATCGTGACTCTGAAATTTAAATATCTAAAATATCAGAATCTTTCATTTTATAAAGGAACACAGGACCATAGCACAAAGCATATTGGGTTAGAAGCCATAGACCTGAATTTTCATCTTCCTCTGCTGTTAAAAAGGATAATAGACTTAATTTGATCATGATGATAACGAAGTTACCATATATTCAATATGTACCAATATGCACCAAGTTCTCTTTTAACGTAGTATGTTAGGCACTTTATAGCCATATTTTACTACATTTTGCCATCAACTCCCTAGGGCAATATTATTCCTATTGTATAGAGGAGGAGACAAGCTGAGAAAGATTCAAATTTACCCCCAGGTTATCCAGCTCTTGAAGAAGGCAGCTCATTGCCCCTGAGGGCTTATCTGAGTTTCCCATCCTCATCAAACAGATGACAATACCTTTTTCAAAAACTGTTTGGAGAATGCAAGAGATCATACATGTGATAGCACCTTGTAACATATGTAGGATGCATCAAATAGTAGATACCATGTTCTTTTTTTTTTTTAGTTTTATTTCTTGATTTTTATTAATTTTTTTTTATTTTTTTACAAACATATAATGTATTATTAGCGCCAGGGGTATAGGTCTGTGAATCGCCAGGTTTACACACTTCACAGCACTCACCATAGCACATACCCTCCCCAATGTCCATAACCCCACTACCCTCTCCCTCCCACCCTCCCTCCAGCAACCCTCAGTTTGTTTTCTGAGATTAAGAGTCTCTTATGGTTTGTCTCCCTCCTGATCCCATCTTGTTTCGTTTATTCTAGATACCATATTCTTAAGATCATAATGTTCAAAATGAATCAGGAAATAATGCTTAATCACTATTCACTAGACAAGACATGGAAGGGAGCTTCAGATAGTAAAAGACAGCTGATCTTTGGACCCCTTCCCCATAGGGCTCACACCACTTCCACCATGTTCTCAGGAGGGCTGAGTCCTGGGGTAGGGAATGGAATTCCATCAAGGGGCCAGCAAGAACTGAGAAACAAGTTTGACCTATGAGATATCAAACAGCAAGCAATCTGCATGGATTCAAGCAGAAAGATAGTCTTTCTGACAAACTCTCAGTTAGCAACACGGGAATGAAAATTGACTGGTGATCTTGATAAATATAAAGACAGACCTACCCAGCAGAAGAGTCTGGCCAGCCCCGAAGTCACAGCAAGTAGAGGGTCCCGGAGACCAAAGTGGTCCTTGGAATTCATGTTGTGGTGGAGATGATGACACATTGAATGGTGGACCTTCAGCCTCTCAGTTTGATGCAACAATATTGGGTAAAACTCGTATTTGTTTTGACGTCAAGTCTGCTGTGGTATCACAATGCCAAATAGTGATGAACACCTGGGGCTTGGGCTTGCATCAGATACCCTGGAAGGAATTCTGGATCAAATCCCCACTGGCTACCAGGACTTTCTTTACTCAAGTGTTCGAATCACAAATATCTGTTGTTGTTTTATATATATATATATATATAAATATATATATTTTATATATATATATATATATATGAAAACTAAGGATAGCAATAGCTTTTCCGTAAGGCTGTTTTAGTACTTAATGAGAGAATTTATTCAAGGCTTAGATAACTCCAGGATATACAGAAAAAACAATTTCATAAGGTGAAATTTCATAAGATGATGTCCCTTTTTCACACCAAAAACTTGAACCTAGCAACTCTTTGAAGATTCCTTAGTCTTCTTGTGTACGTCCATCTACCTTCAGATGGAGACTGTGATAGCAAACATTTCTTCATGAAAATTTCTAAACTGCAGGAAAATCCAAGTATTTTGAGTTTACAAATCATTTAAGGATCTTTAAAATTTATTACAGTGAAATTTCCAAAGTAAATACAATGATCACTTCCTTGTATGCTCTCTTGTGACCTCTACAAATGATGCTGTATGTCAGAGTTGAAGGGATGAGGAAGGTACATGAAGGTATTTCTGATGTGCCACACAAATTCCTCAATAAATGTGATAGCTATAGTTATAAGTACAAGAAAATGTGTCTCCACAACTGTACCCCAAACTCTAACCTGATATGCAAGTGGAAATGGCTGGCTCATGGCGGGTAAGCCCATGCCTCGAGGGACCCTGTCTGGGGCTAGGTACAAGCCCAGACTGATTCATCCTCCAGTTCTTGTTCTAGTAGGGCTGTTGTCTTCCTTCGGTGATCTGTCTTAACCAAGGCACACTTGATACATCTGTAGAAGGACAGAGAAATTGGCTCTAATTTAGAAAGGTCTATTCTACGACATTGTTCAAACTGACCTGAAGGGATAAACTATCTTGATTGTTGTCATAAATAGCGATCAAGTGCCATGATATAATTCAGCGCGTTAAAGCTAAAGAATCTCTTTCCTAGATTTTTCTTTTTTTTTAATTAGCTGAAATTGTGGGGGGTTTTGCTGCTGCTGTTGTTGTTGTTGTGTTTGTTTGTTTTTAAAGGAATGGCTTTGCTCAATTCCTTCAGAAGAACACTAGCTAGCTCTGAGACGTGCTTGAAAAGAAAGCAAGTCTTTATTCTCTACCATGACTATTACAGAAGACCCACAATTTGGGGTTTATGCTAGTCCACCATGTTGGGAAACAGGGTAACTTTTGAAATATGTTTAGCATTTGTGGGTTCATTTCCTTGTTTTAAAATGAGAGGTTAGAAGATAAGAGTTAAGATTACCTCAGTAAGACATCTTAGAATTTCAGACTAATCACAAATAAATGGAGATACAGTGGCACCCCCAAATAGCACGGCCAACTGTAAGACCACAGACCTCTCACCCATCTAGCCTATCCGTTAAGGTATTACCATTGTTAAGGTATTACCATTGTTTAGGAGTAATCATCAAATTCAGTGAGAAAAGCCAGGGTTTTTACATTCGAGTTGCCCTTCCTCTTCATCATAAATAAAGCATGTTTAGGAAATACCATTTTATGACAATGATCCAAAAATAAGAATGATAGTTGTGTTGGGCACAAATCTTTTAATTGGAAATGGAACTTTCACTTTCCTAAAATAAATACTTTAATACCAGCAACATTGGAATATTTTCACTGGACAGAATATTGTAAAAACTTTTGTTTTTATTGTAAAACAAGTTTTTATTGTAAAAAAATTTTGTTTCTATAAAACCTCATTCCTAAAATTATTAATGACTTAAAAAAGATTATTTAGATCAAATGATTTTGATTTTCTGACAACAGTTTCACTCATTAATTAATATCAATAAAAGATTAGATGAAGAAAAGAAATCAATAATTCCCAAGAGGATTTTTTTTGGTCTCTTTATCAGGTTTCTGTCAAACATCGATTTTTCTCCAAGTAATTGTTGGTGGTGGGTATGGGATACCAAACTCTACCAGAAAGAGTTTAGAAGGATTTGAGAGTTCTACATCAGAACGTTCTTCCTCTTTTGAATTTTCTATGGCTAGTACATGATCTAAGGGGAAAGTTTTCTTCTCTGTCTTTGGGCTTCTAGTTGAAAGGTCATGTTAGGAGTAATAACCCCTGTGAATGAGTATGTAAGCCAGCAAGTAAGTAAATAAGTTAGTAAATATGGAAATAAACAAATCTTGATATAGACATATATATGTACATCTATAAATAGATGAATAGATAGCACATAGATGATAGATGATAGATAGATACTGGATAGATGTAGTGCTTAAACAGATTTGGTATATATATCAGGGTTTTTTGTTTGTGCATTAGATTTCATTGAACACAGATACCCCTGTTTATATACTAGTTTCCAGCTTCCAGTTTGAAGCTATAAAAACTAAAACTGCTATGAATATCCTTCTACAAGTTTTCAGTGGACATAAAACCTGATTTATTTCTTTCTTTCTTTCTTTCTTTCTTTCTTTCTTTCTTTCTTTCTTTCTTTCTTTCTTTTTCTAGCTACATATCCAGAAGTTGACTTTCAAGGTCACGGGTTGTCCATATCCTTAGCTATAGTGGGTACGGAAAGATATTTTCCGATTTAACTTCTCGTCAGCAATGGGACAGATTTCCAAGAGCTCTACCTTCACACCAGCACTGGGTATGGTCAGGGTGTGTGTGTGTGTGTGTGTGTGTGTGTGTGTGTGTGTGTGTGTGTGTTTAAAGTAAACTCTACCCCAGTGTGGAGCTTGAATTCATGACCCCCAGATCAAGAGTTGTATGCTCTACTGACTGAGCCAGCCAGGTGCCCCTGGTTCGGTGTTTAAATTTTAGTTATTTTACTTGGTGGGTCATGGTATTTAAAAGTGTCTACCTTGCATTTCTCTGAAAACTAATGATGGTGAGCATCTTTGCATTTATTCATTCAACATTTTGATATTCTCCTTATGTACTGCCGACTCAAGATTTTTAGAGTTTTTCCTCTTCTTTTTTGAGTTTGGTTATCTGTCTTTATAAATTATTTATAGGGATCCTTTCTGGAGTCTACACGCATCCTTTTATCAAGTATGCAAATATGGAGCATGAATTTCTTCTTTCAGTCTGTGGCCTATATATTTTTTTCTTTTTTCCTTAAAAGTATTTTGCTGAACAAAAGTCTTAATTTTAATCCAGGGCAATTTATAATTAAAAAAATTGTCACTTCTCTAAAATTTCATGTGAAAATTTTCCTAAGCTTTCTTTTAGAAGCTTCGTTGTTTAAGATTGGTGATTCCTCACAAATTAATTATTTTACATGCTGAAGGTTAAGATTTATGATTTGTTTTTCTTCCATCTGGATATCCAAATGCCCTAGAATCAATTATTAAAGACAGTATCTTTCTCTCTACTGCAATACAGTGAAGTCTTTGTCTTAAAATAAATAACCAAACAAGTATAAGTCCATCTCTGAATTTTTTTATTCTATTTTATGGGCCTCTTTGTCTATTTTTTCATCAATATAGTACTTTCATGATTACTTAAGCTTTATAGTGAGTGTTGACATATGGCAGATCAAGTCTTATTGATTTGTTCTTCAAAATTGTCCTGCTACTATAATCATTTTTGTTTTCATATGTATTTAAAAATCAGCTCATCAACTTACACACACACACACCCTGCTGGAATTATCTAGGTAGAAATTGCAATAAATCAATAGATCAATTTGAGATGTTGAATGGTAATACTGTGTTTTTAATCCTATAAACATAATATATTTCTCTATTTAGGTCTTCTTTAATTTCTTTAGAACATACGTAGTTTTCAGTATAGAGGGATTATAAATTATAAATTAGATTTATCCCCAAGTAACTGCATTTCTGTTATTATTATAAGTGACATTTTAAAATGTATTATATTTATCATAGGAGTAGAATTTATATTAGTATGTTGACTCTGGATCTAACAAACATAAAATAACTTATTATGGATACTAATTTGTAGTTTTGTACATTATTTGATAGTTTTGTACATTATTTGATAGTTATCAAACATCATCTTTGAGAAATATCTGCTTTATTTAAACTTCTCCAATTTTGTACCTTGTACCTGCCTTATTAGTTGGGTAGAACATTCCAAACAACAATAAACACAAGAAGGGATAGTGGACATTTTGCTTTTTCCAGGATTTTTCCAGGGAGAAAATATTTACTTTTTTGTTATTTGGTAAAAAACTAGCTCCAGAAGATTTTTTTTCTTCATAGGTTTCACAAAAATCTTCATAGAAAATGGTAAAATTGAAGAAATGGTGTTATATAACAATATCATAATAATAGAAAATATTTTGTGATATGGAATCTATAATTATCTCTTTACCACACAATGCAAAGACCTGTATTAAAATGATATTATTTATAAAATATGACAACTATGAAAACTACCATAAAGATGAGGAAATAGATTTCATCAAACTTCATTTTCTTTGAAGTAACATAGTTTTCTTATTCAAAATTGGATTTGGCTTCTTGTAAATGGCTTTTCTTTCATTACACTCATTCTTCTTCTTTTTTAATCATTGAATTATATTTAACACACAGTGTTATATTGGCATCTAGTAAACAACAAAATGATTCAACAATTCTATACTTACTCAGTGGACATCACAGTAAATGCACTCTTAGTCCCCTTTGTCTACTTCACCCATCCCCCCACCCATCTCCCCTTTCACAAAAACCAGTTTGTTCTCTGTATTTAAGAGTCTGGATTTGCTTGTTTGTCTGTCTCTTTTGTTTCATTATTTGTTCATTTGTTTTGTTTTGAGCGCCGTATATGAATAAATTCATATGGTATTTGCATTTCTCTATCTTGTTTCACTTAGCATTATATTCTCTAGATCCATCCATGTTGCAAATGGTAAGCTCTCACTCATTTACACAGCTGAGTAACATCTCATTGTATATATAAACATACCACACCTTTATCCACTCATTATCCATGATCCTGGTTGCTTCTTTATCTTGACTATTGTAAATAATGGTGCAATAAACATAGGGGTACATATATCTTTTCAAATTAGTGTGGGTTTTTGTTTGTTTATTTTGTTTCTTTGGGGTTTTTTGCTTTCACTTGGGAAATACCCAATAGTGGAATTACTGGATCATATGGTAATTCTATTTTTAAATTGTTTTCTACAATACTTGCACCAATTAATTCTCAGCAATGGTGCATAAGGGTTCTTTTTCCTTCACATCTTTGCCAACATTTGTTATTTCTTGTCTTTTTAATTCTAGCCATTCTGACAGGTGTATGATGATATCTCACTATGGTTTTGATTTGCATTTCCCTGATGAACAGTGATACTGAAATTTTCATGTGTTTGTTGACTAGCTCTAGAGGATTTTGTGTAAATAGCTTTTATCAGACTTAGAGAATTTTCTTCTGTTCATAATTTGTTAAGAATCTTTTATTGCTAATTTTTGAAATTTTATCAAACGATTTCTTTTTCTACATCTATTGACATGAACATATATTTCTCCCTTGTATCTGCTTAAATTGGTGAATCGCATTAATTTTTTGGTAAGTTATACTAACCTTGCATTCCTGGGGTACATCTTTACATGATAATATTTTACTTTTCTTATAGTTTTTGATTCAATAGGCTATCTTTGCAGCCATTTTTTTTTTTTTTTTGCATCCAAGTTTAAAAGGATCTTGACCTGGAATGTTCCTTTCTTTTGATGTCTTTTTCAGTTTTTAGAATTAATCCGGCCTCTTTAATGAGTTGGAGAGTAGTTTTTCTTCATTTTTCTTCTCTGGAAGAATTTGCATAAGATTGTTACTGTTTCTTTCTTAAACGTTTGGAAGAATTCACCAAAGGAATATGGGGCCTGAGCTTCTCTGATGAGAATGTTTTCCATCACTGATTCATTATCTTTAAGGATGGCTCAGCTTTTAAAATTCATCATATGCCAATTGGGAAGGTTTTGTTTTTCAAAGAATTTGCCAGTTCTACATAAAATTGGCATAAAATTGTTTATACTGTCATCTTGTTTGTTTATGGTGTTTAGTATTTGGAGTGATGTTAATTAGTATTTCGTCATTTGCTCAGTTGCTCAGGGCTTCTTAAATTCATTCACTTTTTCAAAGAATCCAACTGTCTTTTTGTTATTTTCGTTACCATGTCTCTTTACTATTTTTTATGTCTCTTTAAAAAATATCTTGCTATTAGGGACAACTGTTTGGCTTAGTTGGTTAAGTGACCAACTCTTTATCTCAGCACGGGTCTTGATCTCAAGGTCATGAATTTAAGCCCACACCAGGCATGGAACTTACTTAAAAAAAAAAAAAAATCTTGCTATTAGTTTCTTATTGTTATTTTTTGTTTCTTTGTTTTTGAAATTTCCATATTCTTGCCATTCTTTTATTAGCGTCTTTTAAAAAATAAATATTAAGATTTTATTTCAATTCCAATATAGTTAACTTACAGTGTGACATTAATTTCAAGTATAAAATATAACGATTCAGCAATTCCATAAAACACCCAGTGCTCATCAGAAATGCCCTCCTTGGGGGGGCGCCTGTGTGGCTCAGTGGGTTAAAGTCAGGTCATAATCCTACAGTCCTGGGATCGATTCCCGTATCGGGATCTCTGCTTGGCTCTGGAGCCTGCGTCCCTTCCTCTCTCTCTCTGCCTGCCTCTGCCTACACGTGATCTGTCTGTCAAATAAATAAATAAAATCTTAAAAAAAAAAAAGACTTTATAAAAAAAAAAAAGAAGAAGAAAGAAAGAAATGCCCTCCTTGGAATACGTGGGTGGCTAAGTCAATTAAGCATCCAGCTTAGTTTTGTCTCAGGCCATGATCTCACAGTCCTGGAATCCGGCAAGATGTCAGACTCCACACTCAGCAGGGAGTGGCTTCTGATTCTCTGTCGCTCTCTCTGTGACCTCTCACTCTCTCCCTCTCTCTCTCAAATAAATAAATAAAATCTTTAAAAAATAAAGTTACATTATTTTATAACACATTTAGAATTGTCATACACATTTATATTTGTCATATGTTTCCAAGCTGATGTTAATAATTATAAAATATTTCTCTTCTATTCCAATTTTTTTTCTTTAAAAGTCTACTTGGTGTTCATAGTATATTTCCCTATTCTTTTATTTTCAGCATCTCTAACTCCATATATTTTGAGTGGCATTGGTACACATGGTATATTCAAATTTTTAAAATCCAGTATGACAATCTTTGCCTTTGAGTCTGAATTTCATTTACATTTAATTCAAATACTAATGTAGTGTCAGTAAATCTACCATCTCACTTTTTTAACATTGTAATATCATCTCCATCACTCTTACTTACTTCATTACTTAAAAGTTTATAAATATTTATTGACATAAAATAAAATACTCATATCTATCAAAATATCTGCTTTTTTAATCTTTCTACAATTTCATAATTGTTCTACATGCAAAAATAAGAGCTGAAAATATCATTAATTATTGCTACAACTTTGAAGCATATATACTTCAACTGATTGAAAGCATTGCAACATATAAGATACAGAAAAGCATTTTCACTCCAAGCTCCATCTAGAATGATCTGCTATATTTGACAACAAAAAGTACATTTGGTCTCCATTTCTTCCAAAGAAGGCATTTCATTAGTCCTAGTGGCTTGGCTAGCCTGGAAATACAGTCGGGCCCTTCATGTACTTCTAATCACATTTGGCGGAACACAGAAGGTAGAGACAGGAAGGCTGTGCATATAGAGAGCTTCAAGAACTCTCAGGAACAAGTTAATGGAAAAAATTATGTGCTTGCTTTACAGACTTTTGAACTTTAAGGTATGTGCAAAGGATGAATAGTTCTGAAATGTAACAAGGAACAATGAAATCCCAGACACATCTTTTATGAACTCCTAAAGGCTAACCCAAAAAATGATTTCTGTCCTGGAGGAAAATGCACTACTGGAATTTAAAGTATGGAAATTCAAAGAAGGTACAAAGTTCTATACAATTACACCTGATCTTTCTAACCAGACAGCAAAATAAATTGACTTTCTAAGGAAGTTTTAATGCTTTTTCTCCATAATCCTTACAGCTGCTCTTTTCCTTATAGAGCAGCTGTAAAGATTAATTAGAAATAATTCTAAAAATAATTAGAAATAAAAAATAAATATTTGGATTTTAAAAATTTTCATCATTATTTAAAAACAATACACAGAGAATGTTGAAATACTCAGATACACGTGGGAAACTAGATATTCAAGTGTCAACGTCAAGAGGTAAACACTGTTAAAGCTTGGGTATATTCTTGGTAAACACACACACACACACACACACATAGATAAATAGGTGGGTAGATAAATAGGTAAATGATTAATATTTATTAAGTAATGAATATGCACTAAGAATTGTGCTAAATATTTTATATGACTTACTTCACTTATTCTTCAAATAATCATAGAACAGAAACTATTTTCAATTCTATTTGACCCAAACAGACAAAAAGATTTGAATCATTTCTCCAAGTCATGTAGGAATTAAACAAAGGACTGGGATTTGAACAAAGCAAGGAACTTCAGATAACAAAGTGCTGTTTCTTCCACCAAATGTCTCTCTGTCTGCCTCTTTCTCTCCATGTGCTTAATTTGATCATTCTGTTCACATTTCTTCATTATCATTTGTTGCTTTATCTGGTTAAAACACCTAAGTACTTATGTCTAAATTACTTTGCTCTATGTTTCTTATTCTTTGTACTTGTCAAGTACATCTTCTGTCAATATTTCCATTTTTTTTTTACCTTACTCTATTGTGTTATTTTCACTCTGTGCATATTCCTGAAGAGGAAATGGTTGCCCTTCTCTTAGATTAATCTGCTGATATTTGTTGTTGTAAGTAATATGATTTGTATTAGTTCTTTAATTGTCTTTCATTGTTTTTTTTTAATTTCCTCATATTTTCATTTTTATATAGTGATACGATAGTTGAATTAACAATGATAACAATTATCTTTTTAAAACTTTTAAAAATGGGGTGTCTGGGTGACTCAGTCACTAAACGTCTGCCTTCAGCTCAGGTCATGGTCCCAAGGTCCTGGAATCGAGCCCCACATGGGGCTCCCGCTCCACGGGAAGCCTGCTTCTCCCTCTCCCACTCCCCCTGTTTGTGTTGTCTCTCTCGGTCTCTCTCCGTCAAATAAACAAATAAAATCTTAAAAAAAAAAAAAAAAACTTTTAAAAATATAATTGAATAATTTTTGGCCAAGACCTGTATTAAGAATTTTTTTTCATAATATGTGTGGACTGATAGTTTTCCATGATGTTGCTTTTATTATAAATTCACTTTTTGTCCCTTATCTGCCTATAATCTCTTTATTGATCATCTATCTATCGATGTATCTATCAATCTCTCTGTTGGTTCTCTAGCTATGACACTCTCTACACAGGCAGCAATTAAGGGTTTGGGTTGATCTGCTAATCTGATTCATTCAACGATTCCCCACTGCTCCATTCAGTTGAAATGTCACAATGTCTAGCTGGGGGAGAAAGTGTGCTCTTTCACAAATCATTTTAATTCACTTATTCTTTCATGTTATGAACATAGACAAAATAAGCTCAACATCATATTAGCTGGAGGATACTCAAAGGAGAAGAATTAAACTGTATCATAGAGGTCATGGTTTAAGCAAAGAAACCGAGAAAACTTTTTTTTTTTAAAAACAGTCTGAGAAACAGAATTCTGATGAATCAATGACATTATATGTCACATGATTTTTAAAGTAGGGAGTAAAAAAAGCATTTATAATTATCCAACAAGAAGTATATGCATTTATTAGACACAGTGGGACTTCCTAAAATGTTTTCAGGGGAGGAGAGCTTCCCAGAGGGGCTGGCATTTGAAACAAATTTTGCAAGATGAAACTATTTCTCCAGGGACTTGGGTCTGACAGTGTAACCATTCTGAGGAAGGCCAGGTGCTGTCTTAATTCAGATGCATTTCTAACTAAGCCTAAATCAATTCAGCTATTTATTTAGTTTTCATAAGCACATCATCAGATTTTCAAATTAGTCGAGTGAATTGTTGTCCAAATTGGTGCTTAACATTCCAAAATATCAGGTCAATGCTCCTTGATTCCATAAGTCAGTGTGCACGATGGTCAGAGGATTTCACACGTGGCATGGCCAGCATCACACCAAGTTGACGGTCCCTCTTTTGCCTTTTACCGGAAAGAGGTTTAAGTTTCTTTAAAAGGTTGTTTGAGTTTTAGGAAACCTCGCCCACTGTGACTTTTCCTCCACTCCCTTACAGTTCCCGGGAGGAGCTTCAACCATCTGGTTCTGATGGAAAGTACACTGTGTTACCTTCCTCGTAAGTGCTTCTTGCTAATAAACAGTAATCTGTACGACATTTTAAAAGCTTGTATTCGGTACCACAGATAGGCATTTAAGTGAATTTCTGTTCTTTACACTAACATTTTTGCAAGTACCTTCCTTGTTGAAACACGCCATTGGGAAAAACAATGTGTTTTGCTAATGCTTTAAGCTCTTTGGAGGGTAACTTCTGTGCTTTATATGCATGGGTTAGCTTATACCTTATCATAAGGGATGCAAACAGAAAATCTGTTCCCATGTGTTGTCATAAATGTAGTCCTAGAAAAACTGACAGCTCACCTATTTTTCTACCAACTTCGAGCAAATTAAGATGGATGCTCTTGTACCTGTTGTGAATAATATGATTGAAATTGGAATAAGATTATTTTAAATAAATGAGTTATCTTTTCCTTTGATTTTTTTGTTCCTCCTCTTGCTGTGTGATTTAAGTTATTACAGTGTAGCTTTTCTTTCTAATTTCGTAACTTTAATCTGAATGAAAAGGTTAGAGAACCACATTTGGAATGGACAACTGATGCTGATTGCCCAGGAAAGGGAGCCGTTAATTGTTTGTCTATGTTGAAAAGCGGCACAGCAAATGTTTTTAAAGAGCACTGCCCATACTCATTAACTGGGAGACTGTCTTGGTTGGTAAAGGAGAAAGCTGTTTTCACTGCATGATTATCTTCATTAACTATATTCATAAAAACAAACAAAAAAATCTATAAATAGGTAATCTTGAATTTTTCATTTCTCTTTTACTCCAAAAATCCCAAGGGCAGAATCAAAGCCATGTACCCACAATGAAATGCAGGTTCATAGGTCTTCAGAATGAGGAGGGACGTCAGAGGTGAAACACCTCCCATCTCTAAGTACACAACACGGATGTCGCTGTGTGTCCGGTGAGAACACCGCACAGCCTTATGGAGGTTTAGGAGACATGGTGAACCTCCCAGGTAGGGTGGCCATGTTGTGCTTCCTGTTGATTTTTGTCCTATTTGGTTCTTATAACAATCTAGGGAGTTAGGTATTAGAATCAATTTCCTTTGCAGATTTTGAAACGAAGACCTAGATTAAGTATCACTGCTCTTGCTTCCCCCCTCCAAAGTCATACCATCGATATGAAGTAAAACACAAAGTTGTCTCCTTGCCCAGAGTTCCTTTCTCCTCTCAACCATGATAGCAAGTATAAATACATGTATGCTGTTACTTATTACACAAAACAGGCTTAAGATAACCATTTTACTTTGTTCCTTCTTCTGCCAGTGATGAATTTGAAAAGGGCTCAGCTGGGAAATCCTTGCCTGGGATCTCAGGTCATTTCAGTCCGAGGTAGGCTGGGACCACCGTCATCTGAGAGCCCAAATGTCAGCTGGGCGGGACCAAGATGCACATTTTTCTGGCAGTGAAATGATGCCCCCTGTCAGCTCAGAGGGCAGCGAGAAGCTGGAGCGGATGGAGGGCCACCTGCAGACGGCACAGCGGTGCCACGGTTGCTGGGCCACTTCACGGTAACTGCCTCCTTCCAGAGCAAGCATCCACAGAGAGGTAGGAGGAAGATGTATGGGATTTTATGAGCTATCTTCCAAAATTATAGGCATCATTTCTGTTTGTCTCAACTCATCAGAGGAGTCACAAGTTCATCCAGGGTCAAAGGGCTGAGCTATACATTCCACATCTTAGGGAAGAATGTTAAAGCACATTTACATTGCCACAATGGAGAAGAGCATGTGTTTAATTCATTAGTATCAATACTTTGTTCGGTTGCCAATCATTTATTAAGGGCCTATTACACTCAAAGGAAAGTTGAAGTTATATCATTTTTGTCTTAGTTCTCTGGGTTTATATGCAAATTTAGCCTATTCTACAATTCAAAAAGTCAATTAGAGTTAATTTGTGTATATGTTATATGTATATTATGTATTACGTATTATATATTAATATATGTGTTATATATTAAATGTATATATATACAAATGCATATTAAATGTATACATATTAAACTAATGACAAACCAGTCTAGAGCAGGCTCCCTTCTCCATTATTGACCATATGCCAAAGGACACGTCACTGGGCACAACAAACAGTAACATGCCATTAACATGTGTGGTCTTCACGTGACATTCATATGAACTTTCCTTTACAGTATGCCATACACCATGTCAGCTGACCACAATCGTGTCTTTGTGTCTGCTTGGTTACATGGAAGATCAACACATTTCAAAATCTGCTTTATTTTGATGTACTTCCGCAAGTTTTTATGATTTGAATTTAACTTTCACTAATTGCTTGACCACGATGTGGAAACAATCATTTGGCATATCCGGATATTAGATTGGACTAAATAAGATTGACATACATCCATGATTTAGTCAATCATTTTGCTCCCTGTCAGGGAGAAATAAATAACACCATCGGTAAGCTAAAACTAAAAGTAAGTGTTATCAGAGACTCGGGTTCTTCCGCACTGACTTTCAGGTTCAAAGTAAAGCTGGGGAGATAAATATTTTTAAAAATTAGCACTTTATTTATAAATATGTACATTTAGCCAAATCAATATGCAAACATTTGTTCTATCTCAAATATGGGAAAACTTAGGTAGGAAAACAGTACAGGTCCACCCCTCTGACCTCCCTGTCCACCAAGCACAAGGAGCACCTCTCCCCTCTGCGTTCAGTTGTTATAGCTACCGCCACAGCTCTGGTTGGTTCATTCAAATGGTTGCCGCCAGCTGTAATATTTCTATTACTTTGCTTGTGGAAAGGCTCCTTTAAACAAAGCACATAATCCTCTGCTTCCAGACCATCATTTTCCTATAATGTACATTTGAATCCCCATTTCAGTGTCCCTACCTGACCTTCCATCTCCCACCTTAACTTCATGCTCAGGTTGCTAACTTTTAATTCTTCCCCCAAATCATCCTAAAGCTTTGATGCATTAACATTTTGGTGACCATGTTGATATTACTCGACTCCAGACAAATGGAGTGCTAGGATTATTTTTATCTCTATTAGTCCCATTCACAGATTCAGGCCACCCAAAAGGGTATGACTGTTGAAGTAGAAATATGCAATTTTATTTCTATTAATCAAAAATCATCAGTATTGGGGTGCCTGGGTGGCTCAGAGGGTTAAGCCTCTGCCTTCGGCTCATATCATGATCTCAGGGTCCTGGGATCGAGCCCCGCATCGGGCTCTCTGCTCAGCGGGGGGCCTGCTTCCCTCTCTCTCTCTGCCTGCCTCTCTGCCTACTTGTGATCTCTGTCTGTCAAATAAATAAATAAAATCTTTTAAAAAAAATCATCAGTATTATCTTTCGTATATATCATATTATACTACATTTTTTTTTCATAATTATTTTGTTCTGGTTTCCTACTGCTGCTGTAACAAGTCACCAAAGCCTTAGTGGCTTAAAGTAACACAAAGTTATTACCTTAGAGTCCTAGAGTCTGAAGTCTGTCATGGGTTTTGCTGGGATGAAATCAAGGTGTCCACAGGGCAGCATTTCTATCTAAAGGGTTGTTAGGGGCAATCTGACCCTTTGACTTTACCAGCTTCTACAGGCTGTCTACATTCCTTGACTGGTGTAGTTCCTCCATCTTCAGAGCCAGCGATGGCCTTTCAAGGCTGTCCCAACACTGCATCTTTCTGACACTGCTTCCAGGGCCCCATCTCCTGCTCTATCCTCTCCTGCACCCCCCTTTCCAATTTACAGACCCTTGGTTTATGTTGGACCCATGTAGCTTATTTAATCTAGTATGACCTCCATCTAAGGTCAGCTGATTCTCAACCTAAATTCCCTATTACCATGTAACATAAAATATTCACAACTTATGGGAATTTGCACAGGAAACAGAAGATAGGGGAAGAGAGACTCAAATTATTCCTCATTGACTTTCAGGTTCAAAATAAAACTGGGGAGATAAAAAAAAATTAGTACTTTATTTAGAATCAAATTAATATATGCACTTTTTTTTTTTCTATCTCAAACACTATGAGCATTACTTGGTCTACCATACATTTGCTTTTGCTTGAATTTCTCCTTTCTTTTTCTTTCTTTATTGTTAGAATGACGATAGGCTCAAAATGCCCAAACTCTATTGGTCTACTCTATCAAGTCTAGAACCATCCTTCCCATGGGTCTCACAGTCTAGTCTAATGATTAGAAATACCCTGCATTTAAGTGAGAAGTATTGCCTCAGAAAGCAGAGATACTAAACTGAGTCAAAGTTTGATTCCAGGGCAGGAGAGAACTACAAAAATCTGATCCCAGCTGATGATCCTGTGATTTTAGGAAGAGCTACATACTGAAATATGTATCTATAAAAGAAGTGAAGTATTGATTTCTCACCAAACCGTCTGCCCTTTAGAGGTGAGAAGTGGGTCGTATAATTTGGGGTTGCAGAGAGAATAAAATGTGTTCAGGACATTTAGTCTTGGAGAGTGATCCTCCTCTAGGGTTGACTTTCCAAGGGATAGACTTTAAATAAAGTCTTTAAATAAAAATGAATGTGGGGGCACCTGGGTGGCTCAGTGGGTTAAAACCTCTGCCTTCGACTCAGGTCATGATCCCAGGGTCCTGCTCAGGTCATGATCCCAGGGTCCTGGGATCAAGCCCCGCATCAGGCTATCTGCTCAGCAGAGAACCTGCTTCCTCCTCTCTCTCTGCCTGCCTCTCTGCCTATTTGTGAACTCTGTCTCTCAAATAAATAAATAAAATCTTAAAAAAAACAAAAAACCTGAATGTAACCCAGTTTATCATAGCTAAGTTGGCAAACTTTTGTAAAAAAACAAAACCAGGGGCGCCTGGGTGGCTCAGTGGGTTAAAGCCTCTGCCTTTGGCTCAGGTCATGGTCCCAGGGTCCTGGGATTGAGCCCCGCATCGGGCTCTCTGCTCAGCAGGGAGCCTGCTTTCTCCCTTTCTCCTCTCTCTCTGCCTGCTTCTCTGTGATTTCCGTCTGTCAAATAAATAAATAAAATCTTTAAAAAAAAAACAAAAAACAAAAAAACAAAAACCAAACAAACAAAAAACAGGGGTGGGGTGTTATTTGACCCTTTGAGCACGGTATGTTCCTCAGCCCACTAATATATCGTCAACTTGCCACCTTTTCAGAGCCGTGAGTCAAGTATACTACGAAATAATTTAAGGTACTTAAACAAATTTAAGAAATATTTACAAATTTCCTGCTGACATTATTATCATTGCCACAGAGATGGACATTTTAAAGCAAAGTCATAAAGAATAGTGCAATAGGACAAACCCTACCTCACTCTCTGAAAGTGGAAAATAAAAGTCTTTCCACAGTCACGGAGACATCATTCTGCTGCTCATTTAGGTTACTTAAGTTCATCTCCTGCTGGAAAATAACATGCTTGTTCAGTTTTGAGAAAGCTTTCTAACTGACGCTCTCCTGGATGGACTAGAACTCCACTGAAATGTATGTAAAAATACATCAGAAAAAAATAAAATGAATTTATAAATGGTGAAAAGGAATATGGGCAGAAGTGAGTGTTGGTGTGCCTGCTTATACATTCTGCTTCCCACTCCACAGAAGCTGAAGTTAACCTTTTATCTCTTGAGTTTGCTTGAAGCAAGAAGTCCTGTTTTTAATCCACTATTCCTAAGTGCCCTCTGGAGGTACTGTGGCATACTTTTTTGTGAGTGTGTTAAAAAATGCTGCTGCAGAATATTCCTCCAAGGGCAAAGTCACTTTTTTTGCAAAGTGTGCAAAACAATTTGTGCACACAAGCCAACACTGTACACACACAGCATAGACCTTTATGAGTGCAGGGAAGACACAATTGTGATTTAGATTTCACATTTTGTGTTGTCATTCTTTTCCAATTTGGAATTTTCTGGCTTATGCGCTAAACTCATCTTGTAGAAATGTATTTTTCTGACCTCACTGTGGGTTCACATTTATTTTCTCCAGCAGCCAACTGCACAGTCAGCCACAGCAAAGGGGGAATTATCTTGTCAAAATTATAACATTAAATTACACTAGGGAAGCATGCAGGTGCAAAACATGTTGTTTTTTAATGCAAATTTTGGGATTCTAATCCAAATACAACCTTGTTGCATATCTACCACAGACTAAAAATAAAAAGGATGCATTCAAGATTGTGTGTGTGTGTGTGTGTGTGTTTAAATTCAACTCAGATAAAAACATTCCTTCTAGATAAGAATAGAAATGTCTGCTTGTTTGTTTTCTTTCAAAGTCCAGGATCTTGGTGATTTATACACCAACCATTCTCAAGAGAATGTTTAGTATCAGCAAAATTAAGTTTTCTAAAATTGGGTTATGAAATCCCACCCACTGTAACAATAAAAATATTTTCTTCATTTTTTAGCAATAAAAATAACAATAAAAATAATCTGGCAAATGTTGCAATAAGAAAAAATATTCAAAGGACACTAGATTACTTTCCTTAAACAGCATTGATTTCTTTTATATAGTTTTTTGGTCTTGTTTTGTTTTGCTTTTGTAAAAGTGACTTAAAGTTTCTTAGTGCTTGTGAAATCATTAAAAAAAATGTGTAATTCACTGTCATGTTATAGATCTCATTTTGTAAAAACTGTTAAGACATCTAAGTGAGAGCGTCTTTTACTTTTTCTTTCTCTATAAGAATATTTAATATTAATTTTATGAAGCTGGGATTTAGAAACTTAAGATGTAGAAAAAAATTCTAATACATGTCTATCTAGGACATTGTAAAACCATATAGAGCTTGATGAAGTCAGCATGATATTTAATCCCAGTGCCAGCTACAAAGTCACCTACTATGGGCAGATTTAACTTAAATTTAAAGGAAGAAACTTGAGATACGGGTTTTTTCCATCTTCTTTCCCAAAGCATCTGAAGGTAGAGTGAGAGAGAAGGTAGTTGAGACTTTGCAACTCAAAATTGGCAGCAAGAAATTATTTGGAAAAATGGTTGACATAAAAGTGAATGTTCAGATGAGGTATACACATACCTTTGTATGTCTATCTGATTTTTGCAATAAAAGATAAAGTCCTGGTGATGGGTATTATAGAGGGCACACACGCATTGCATGGAGCACTGGGTGGGTGTGTGCATAAACAATGAATTCTGGAACACTGAAGAGAAATTTAAAAATAAATAAAATATTTTTAAAAAGGTAAAGTACTTGACTATAAAAGAGATAGAAACAAATATGATATCAGAACATCTCAGAACACCTGGTTGGTTAAGTGTCTGCCTTCAGCTCACGTCATGATTCCAGAGCCTTGGGATCAAGTCCCTCATCAGGCTCTCAGCCCAGCTGGGAGTCTGCTTCTCCTTCTGCCCCTCTCTCTTTCTCTCTCCCTCAAATAAATAAATAAAAAGTTAAATAAAAATCTCCTGAACTCTCGTGGCATGGAGGTTGTTGATCACAAAAAAAGTAAAAGCAATTCATCAATATGATACAAAAGTCACGTGCAACAAAAATAGAGACTGGTACCTATTACCATATCAAAAATAAAGAAGTCACTTTTGCTCATTGAAAGAATCTTAAGGAAAATGAGAACAAAGAAATTCATAAGAATAAAGAGGAGGATGCAGGGGAAGGAGGACTGGAGAAAAAGGCATTATGTTGTTGCTTTGCATGATACAATTAGGAGAATGTCTTCATGGGTGTATCTCCTTTTTTTAAAGATTTATTTATTTATCTGAGAGAGAGAGCGTGCTTAAGTAGGGGGAGGGGCAGAGGAAGAGGACAAGTGAAAGAATCCTCAAGCAGACTCCCTATTGAGTGCACAGCCCTACAGCAGGCTTGATCCTACTACCCTGAGATCATGACCTGAAGCAAAATGAAGAGTGAGATCCTTAACCCACTGAGCCACACAGGTGCCTATCAGGTGTAACTTTTATCTGGACTTTTGGTTCACAGGAGCTTACTACATTAAACAAAAAGGAAACCAAATAAGTAGGAGTACACTCTACATAGTTCAGTAAGAGTGTGGAATAGACAGAGAATTATGTTTATTCCCATGTTCTACCCCTGAAGTCAAAAAAGGAAAGACAGAAATAAAAATAAGTAAATATATTGAATCAATAGGATGAAATCATGTGTCAGTGTTTCCAAGACAATCAGTGAACTGAACAATAAATATTAGAAAATTACTCAAAATACAGCACAAAGAGACAAAGATATATAAAGTATGAAAGAAGTTCAGAGAAATAGGGATGATAAGGTGGAGTTCCCACGTATCTTCAAATGGAGGTCCATGAACGGGATGGAGATAAAATGGGGAGAACATGGGCAGGGCAATAGTCAGCAGAATAAAAACAGTACATTTTTCCAAACTTGATAAAATGCATGATTCTCAGGCTGAAGGAATATATTAAAACCCAAGGAAGGATAAATAAAATGTATCCTCAGAAAGAACATCAAAAAACAAAGACAAAAATCTTTCAAGAGAAAGGAAAGAAGAAACGACTCTCGAAAGTCTTAAAAAAAAAAAAAAATTAAGCAGACTTCAGAAGAGCAAGCAACCACAAAGATGTCAAAGAGATACCACCAAAGCATGGAGGAAAAAACTAATTACTGAAGATTCTCTATTCTCTGGTCATTAATTTCTTTTTCATGTGCTCAGTTAAATTAAAGGTAATTTTCAGCCAAATAACTACTCAGAGATATTTTCCTCCAATAGACACTTGCTGAAAGAACTATGAAATATGTACTTCAATAGAAGGGAATTTGATCAAAGACGGAAACAGGAGGCTATAAGAAACCACACTAAGCAAATAAATTAGAGCATTTACAAAATTTGCCATATCCTAATACTAAGGAAGTCTTTAAAAAAGCCCAAAGCATAGATAACATGGATATTTCCTGCACACAATTCAATAGTGTTAGAAAATAGCAAAAAATTAACTATGGTCATGTAATGCATTTGAAAACTAAAAAATACTAAAACCTTCCATATTACTGACTAAAGAAGAAATTTTTATAAGGATTTATTTATTTATTTTAGAGAGCAGAGAAGGGCAGAGAAAGAGGGAAAAAGAGAACCCTCAAGAAGATTCCCCACTGAGCACGGAGCCAGTCCTGCAGGACTCCATCCCAGGACCCCGAGATCTGAGCTGGAACCAAAACTCGGACGCTTTACTGACTGAAATACCCAGGCACCCTTAAAAAAGAAATTATAATTTACTGTTCAGACTAATAGCATTGCATAAAAGCATTTAAAAATCCAGAGAAAGGAGTGCCTGGGTGGCTCAATCATTAACCGTCTGCCTTTGGCTCAGGTCATGGTCCCAGGGTCCTGGAATCCAGTCCCACATCAGCATCCCTGACCAGCAGGAAATCTGCTTCTCCCTCTACTACTGTCTCTGCTTGTGTTCTCTCTCTCTCTGTCAAATAAATAAATATTAAAAAAAAATCCAGAGAAAAAAAATAGGTAAATCATTACTAAGAAAGAATTTTAGTCTAACACATATACCATAGAAAAGAAAGGCTGAAAATTTAAACACTGTTTTTCGGTATACCAATGACAAAACCAGAGAAATGGAAATCTGGAAAAAAAAAAAAGGATAAGAAACAGGAAAACATCAGAGTAGAATATATGGTAATAGAAAAACATGAGAAACATTGATTGCATAAACAAAATCAACAGCTGGTTTGGGAAAGATTAATGGAGTAGGTAATATTCTAACCATAGCTGATCAAGGAAAAGGAGAGAAAATATAAGAATAAATGAGGAAACATAAACACAAATCAGCAGATTTATTTTCATTTTGAAAATTAAATATAAAACAAAAAAAATGAAGGAAAAACTTTCTAAATACATACATTTCCAAAACTGATGCAAAGATAATATGAAAAAGAAAATAGGCCTAAAACTTGTTCATTATCCCCTCACAAGTCAAAAAACCGTATCAGCAAGAACACCAGGTGCAAATACTCCAAGCAGGCTTCTTTCTTACACTTTCAATTAGTAGACACTCACTCTTATGCAGGAGAGAGAAATCTTCCAGGAGAGAGAAATCTGCATAAGGAATCTTATGAGACTGACATTAAACTACCATGAAACCAAAACAGGTTTTTAGTATGTGGCCTAGAAAGGAAGAAACAACTTATCATTATTTGTAGGATTTAAGACTATTCCTTCAGAAAAATGCAAAAAGATCTACAAGTAACAATTTCAAATAATAAAAGAGTTGCTAACTATTCCATAAAATAATTACTGAGTCTGTTCATTAGTAATGACTGAACTATTTTTTTTAATTCCATTAATGTAACAATAAAGTCTGCATAGTACCTAGGAAGAAATTTTACAAAATAAGTTATTAACCTCAGAAAATACATAATGAAAGTTTTAAAATACATGAAATAAAATAACTTAGTTATACATGGGAACAATAAACATGACGAAAATGGTGATTCCTTCAAATAAAATATAAATTCAAAAAAAATGACAGCAAAAGCTTAAAAAATACTTCCGTGAAACTTGACTAGCTCATTTTAAAATTAATATTGAACTCTGGGGGGTAAATTTTAAATGTAATTTTTAAAAATTATAAGAATTTAGGGCCTCCTGAGTGGCCCAGTGAGTTAAGAATCTGCCTTCAGCTCATGATCCCAGGGTCTGGGGACGGAACCCAACATTGGACTCCCAGCTCAGCTAGGAGCTTCCTTCTCCGCCTCTGCCCAACCAGTACTCACTCATGCTCTCTGTTGCTATCTTTGTCTCTCTCTCTCTCTCAATTTTAAAAATCTTTTAAAAATATATAGGAATTATCAATTTTCCCAGTATCAAAATTTATTATAACATTATAATATAAGCAGTTGTCATTAGAAAATTATAGAAAAATCATAAACACATGTATATTCAAATACATGTGTTTATGATTTTTAATTTTTTACATCTTTATAAAATTATTGTCATTTCATCACATATCACATATTGAATCTAAAAGTTTTACAGTTTTCCTTAGAGTTTAATTAATCTGTGAATTATTTGTCTATACAAAAATTTATACAAGGTTTTATATTGCATCTATATTGGATCTTTTTTTTACGTAAGCTTAATCCCATTAACCTCTTATCATTTATTAATTAGTTTCTATTCTGTTCTTGTTCTAATGATATATTTTTCTATAATTTTCTAATGACAAATATTAAATAAAATTTAATTAATTTAATTTAATATTAATTAATTTAATTAAATAAAATTTAATAAAAAATGCACTTAGTCTAAAATCCAGGCGATTTCCCCTCTACATGTCCACTGTGTGGAAATATTTATACTTGTTTCAAGGACACATACATAAGACCCTTCATTGCAGCATAAACACATAGACTCTGAGTTACCCAAGTATCAATTAATGTGGGGATAAATGTGAATATTGTTAAAAGATATAAAATGCAAAACCATACAGAAAACTAAATATACAAACTATCTTTTCATGTATCAACAATGATAAATCTGAAGAACACAATAGATTGAGTAAAATTTTTTCAAGAGATTATGTACAATACTATCACATTTATGTGA
Organism: Meles meles; assembly: GCF_922984935.1. Classification (NCBI taxonomy): domain Eukaryota; kingdom Metazoa; phylum Chordata; class Mammalia; order Carnivora; family Mustelidae; genus Meles; species Meles meles. Next base: position 100,873,067 of record NC_060075.1, read on the forward strand.
AGATTTCCCCCCAGTTGTATAAGATATAATAGGCACATTACTGTATATGTTTAAGGCATACAGCATAATGGTTTGACTGATAAATATTGTGACATGATTACTGCAGTAAGGCTAGGTAACATCCATCACCTTGACACGATTTGTACCATTCAAAACATCAGGAATATTGTGTGTGTATGTGTGTGATGAAAGGGAAGGATTTTTGTCCAAATTCAGTAAAATAATTACAAATATCATGAAAAGTAGGGGGAGGAATAAGCTTGATGAGGGTACAAAGGAGACAACAACTATGCTTTGTAACGTTTCACAATATTCTTTCAGAAAAGAAAAGAAATACATGTCGAAGGAAGTTAACATTTGCTAAATATATTCTCTATGTTTGAGATATGTCATGGAAGACATTTTATACACTGTTACTTTTTAGAAATTAAACTATTTTAATATTATATATTATATTTACAGACCCTTTAAAACATTAATTGTGATTTTCCAATTTTCTTAATATTTTTTCTATTCTGAGATCATGCTCTTTCTAAATACCAGTAATATACTCTTTGTCTCTTTTGAAATTTTGCTGACAATGTTTTATTTCCACACTATTATTTGACACAAGAAGAAATGGTCAACCCTCTCTTGTCATCAGCCCTCCTCTTCACAAATATACTGATCTATGTAGTGATAATGCTTGAGAACTGTTAGGGTAAAGCATGTTAATAAGAACCACAAGGAAGCCTCACAATTGGCAGTAGTTATATGTAATGGGGTAGATCTCTGGAAAATCTTCAATGGAAAATAACTTTTGTGTGAAAGAGCAACAGTGACCATCGGCCACAGAAATAAAAATAAGAATGTGTTCCCTTGTGAGTTTTAAGTATTGAATTGAGTATCATTTTGTGAGCTCTATACTTCGCACTTGCAATATTTAACAACTGAACATATTGTATATGTGAGGTATAAAATCAACTCCTTGCTAAAATCTAGATCTTTCTTTCTTTTCTTTTTTTTTTTTTTTAACTGCTTCATCTAACCCAAAATATAACTGTTTTGTGCCCTGGTGTTTCTACGATGTTAAGAATATAAAAATAACAAGATAAAAATTATATTTTTGAAACTAAAGCTTTCATTACCTCATAAATATTGAGGATTTTATCACTATTTGCTTGCTTAAAATTCTCTCTTCCTCTTTCTTCCCTCTTTCCCTTTTGTGTCTGTAAAGGGAATCACTTTTTTGAATGCATGACCTTCCTCTCCAAAAGCATCTAAATTTTTATCAACTCTTTTCATGTTACGTGAATTGTGGGCCCGGATACAGACCACAGCTTCCAGTTGTTTCAAACTTGCTAACGTAGATGTCACCTTGAACAAGAACAAGTAATAGACGCAAGTAATGGCATGTGATTCTGCCCAGCAAACACAAGGGACCACAATCAACTTATCAACAGTTAAAGCAAATACATATAGTAATAAGAGGAGACGTAAGTCATGGATACCAACTGGTCCAGCCTCAACTCTTTGCCCAAATATTTTGACTCAGCTCATACTTTCTGAAGGTTTGAAGGATAAGATTCAAGAATACATAGTTTACAACATTCAGAAAATATGTTGAATTGTCTGTGTTTTACTCTTTTTAAGCTGCAGTGAATCATTACTGAAATAATTAACCTGATCATTTAAAAACTTGGTGGAAGTTATTTCTCCTCCTCCACACCCTGGTGAAAGCCAATGGGGTTCCAAATACACAGAGATTTTCTGCTTTTATATTTGATTTCTGCTCACTGTGGAAGAGCATCTAGACCCTCCGTGGTGACCAGATCCCCTGTTGCAATAAAAGAGGTTTAACCATTTGGTCTGTGATGGCTCAGCTTGAGTACCGCCCAGATAAACATTGGTGACACTCAGAAACTTCAGAATTCCAGCGCAGCGTTCACTACGTGGAAAGTAACGGAAATGTCTGCTGTCCTGTGCGTGGTAGGCTAAAGCTCTCCATGCACATCTGAGCCAAGATACGCTGCAGAGAAGCCCCCACGTGCTCATAACAGAGCAGAAAGTTGGTCTCTCAGTGTGATTCTGCCCTCTGAGATCATCCCCAGGTGTGGGGATCTGAAAGAGCAGGGAATATGGCACCATCTAGAAACCACCAGGGAAGTGAAACACACCATCAGGGAAAAGGAGATAAGTAACCTCATCATATGTGTGCTTCTGCGAAGTGATGGGAGATACAGGCATGCGATATTCCAGAAGAACGTGGGAGGAAAATCAGGTGAGAAGGTAAACTTCTGAGTCAAACTGCTTTCTCAGAAAAAAAAAAAAAAAATCAGTTTATCCTCATTTCATTCAACACTGAAGCCACCTGCCATTATTTCAGAGGACAATCCCTGCATGTGTTTGGGGGTATTCCTACTGTCCCTGTCTGCAGGTTTCAGTTATTTATTTAAATTCCTGCTCTGGGAGCACCCCCACAATTGGCCAAGTCAGCAATGCGGTGTCTGCCAATTTTGCTTTTCTTAACTCTGGAGTCCTCCACTGTTTTCATACTGCCCTTGTCAGCTTGCATACTTTTCCTTATCCACATTTTCCATACGATATTTTTAGGGCACCCCTGGTTGGAGGATAGCATACCAGTCTCTATTTCCGTACAGATAAATGGCAATTTGGATGTTTCCTGTTGTTTTGCAAACTGACTCATCTCTTGAGACAATCTTGACGAACGCCTATTTCTCCAGCTTCCCATGCAGTTTAGGCTATGTTCTAGAACTTTTCTTTCAATTATTACTTGAGGACTATTAATACTTATGGATTGGATTTTAGACTTTTATCTTATGCTTCCAGCTTCTGCCATCCTGGCATCTCGTGACATGTGTGACCCACATGTACTGAACAGAGTTCCAGTAGCTAAGTCATGGAGGAATCGGTGATGTCTAGCCTTACTTTACAATCTTTGCCAGTGCTACAAAACTTACGACTGACAACCAAGTTGCCGGCTGGTAAACAAAATGGGAATTGACAGTAGCAGTTAGGAAACAGTTAACTCTTATGATTTTGGTGGTGGTGAGAGAAAAGTCATCAGATGCTGTTGGCTCTAGGGATATTTGAAATGTGAGCAAGATTTGAAGTGGCCTGTCAGGGCTGGCAGGATGCTTGAAGCTATCAGGGGGTCTCAGAGAATTACACATTAGTTTTAGTTTTATGCAAATGTAGAACATAGAGCCTGAACAGGCTTTTTGTAACACAGATAGAGGGATTATTGGAAGCCCATGCAATATTCACACAAGGAAATATTCCTGTTGGCTATATGGCACCACTCAGGAAGATTCTAGTTGTTTAGAGTGATGGGATGGCCGTAGAAATTCAACAAAGAAAGAGCACCTTGCAAGGATGGGCATCATTCTCCAGGAGAGAGCACATACCTTTTGTCAACTATCTGTATGCATGTTATGGCTCCAATAAGAACAGGCATAGATCCAGGAAACAAAGAGGGGAAGTAGGGACATCTCATTTACCTCCCAATGACATACTTATGATTTGTGACTTCTGTCCCCATTACTCTAGAATCTTGGTTCCAGATTGTGGGTGTGGGAGGACAGGTACTCTTCCACTAGGAAACACAGTGAAAATCCTACTAAATCTTAATCTATGTTTGTCATCCAGCCATTTCAAACTTCTTATGGCCAGAGACCACCATACAGGAAAAGGTGTCACCATCCTGGCAGGGATAATTGACCTCATTATCGGGAAGAAGTTGGACTTTGTTTGCACAATGTAGGAAGAAAGAATATGTTTGGTACTCAGATATTAATTCTGGGAACTTCTTGGTCCTCACCCACCCAAGAAAATGGTAAATTGACAAGTGCAACAGCCACAACTTAAGAAGGACATGGGGATCCGGAGCTAAAACTCTCCTGAATTGAGAACCCAGGTTCTCCCACTAATAGTGAGAGGAATGGAAAATGGGAGGAGAGAGGAGATGAGAGGAACACTAGTCGCAGGGAGTTTCAGTTCACTGACTACTTTTCCTTTTGTCCATTTCCTCAGGAAAAGGAACCCATCAGAATTCTAGCATGTCCATTTCTAAATAAGATAAATGATTTTAGAAATGAAAGGAACCAATATGGCATAGGTCATGGGCTGTTGTGGACTCAGACACTCTTTAGGATCAAGGCACTCATTTTTACAGTTGGCAATAACCTTGACTGCTGATAGCCAACAGCTGACAGCTCACGGTGGAGAGCCTCCTGAGAAATTGCCCTCAGCCAAAAGTAGCTGCCTTTTCCACCGGGGCAGCCTAAATTCAATGAGTAGTTCAGACAAGTGCCCCGAAGTCCAGACACCTCAATAGAGGACAACTCCAGAGGCCGTTTCAGCTTTAGGGTTCCTCATGGAATTGGCTGGAGCCTTCATAATGATTATATCACACCCCAGCTGTTCTCTCTGCCTTGTCTTACATCCTTTATACTGATAAGGTGATGTTCACGGTAAAATTCTACAATAACCCTCTAAACATTAATTTCTTTCTCAGAATCTCTGTCCTCACAATCTCATATAATACTGTACTTATCCATGTGCAAAAAAATCAAGTTGGACACCTTTACACCATACATAAAGATCAACTTAAAATGGATCAGAGCTCTAAATATGATCTAAAAACCATAAAATGCTCAGAAGAAAACACAAGGATAAATCGTTGTGACTTTGAGGTAGGCAAGCCTTCTTAGATATGATGCCCAAAAGTGCATGTGAGAAACAAGAAAACAGACTTCATCAAAATTCAAAACTGTTGAGTTGGCAAAAAGACAAGCCATGGGATTATTTGCAAATTATATGTTTGATCAGTTTTGTATCCAGAATATATAAATTATAACAGTAATAAAAAGACAAATAACTAAGTTAAAAATAGGCAAAGTACATGAAAAGACATTTTTCAAAAAAGGTGTACAGAAGGTGCCAAGTGAGTACATGAAAAGATCATAGCCACCGGGGAAATGCAAATCAAAAGCACCATGAGTTATCAGTTCATACCCACCAGGATGGCCACAGTCAAAAGGTGGGATAACTAATGTTTGGTGAGGATGTGGAATGTGTGGGACTCTAATTTCAAATCCTCATGCACTGCTGATGGCAAGCAATATGAAAAGTTCCTTTGAGAAAGCCTGAAAGTTACTCAAAAGTTACACAACATAATGAAAATTAGCATAATTTTTTAAGTTATACACATTCACCGTATGACCCCACAATTCCACTCAGTTATATGACCATACAAAAACTGGTACACAAATGTCCCTGGTATTGTTATTCATAAAAGCCAGAACATTTAATCAATACAAATGCCGATCAACTGACAAAAGGATAAACAAACTTCGGTGTGTCCAACAATGGATGGAACATTATTGGACAACAAATTAATAAAGTATTAAAACATACTGTGATATGGATGAACATTGAAAATATTATCCTGAGTGAAAGAAGATAGTTACACAACACCACGTACTGTGAGGTATCACGAAATGTCAGAACAGACCATCTATGAGGACAGAAAGTAGACGAGTGGTTGCTTGGCACCGGGAGAGCTGTGGCCAATGAACATTGACTGCTAATGGATGTGGGGTTCCTTTTGGGAGTAGCAGGAATGCTCTAAAATTGATTGTGGGGATAGCTGCACAACTCAATACACAAAGCAACGCTCAGTGATATGGCTTAAATGGATGAATTGTGTGATGTGTGAATTACATAACAATAAATCTGTTTTGAAAGTTCACTGATGCTCAAGTTAAAGTGTTCAGTGAGTGGAGTGACAGAGAATTTGGTTTTTAAAGTTTTGTGAATCCTGCAGTTTCAAAAGCACAACTTGTAAACAATAGGATATTAAGACTAATTTTAACAGAAGGAAAAGAAACTATGAAATATCAATAGTTTACAACATTTAACTCATAGAATTATACTTTCGCTCATCTTGAATTGTGGGAATATTTTTCTGATAGAGCACCAATATTTAATTGGATAAATTGATAGACTGCACTATAATTGTTCCAATGGAAAATGAAATAAACTATAATCTGGCAGCATCTCAATTTAAAAAAAGTATTAAAAAGAAAGAGAAAACACATGTTTAATGAGTTTTTCTTTATAAAAGAATATTTGTTGAAAATTTAATTGAATTGCAGGCAAAAAAATTAAAAAGAAGAAAAAAAAGATAATACCTACAATGACATTGTGGCTGGGATACTTACAAATTTCAATTAAAAGAAAACTACAATTGAAAGCATTATGCAGAAAGCTTAATTTGCTATAAGCTTAGAGAAAATGTATTCCTTCAATCCAAAATATTAAATTTTACAAAAAAGACACAATTGAACGTGTCAACAATTTAAAGTATATTAACTGTCTAAGGTTACTTTGTATAAAACTGTAGAAAATTATAATTATGAAATTAAAATACTAGGTTATAGAATTTGGAAAATATCAGGGAAGTGCTGTTTATATCTGTATCTATAGCTATAGTTATGCATTTTTCTATATCTGGCTAAGAAACCAACTTAAGTAACTAAGTACCAAGACAAATTATTCTCTTCATTTTCTTTAATGTTCAGAAAAATCAATATAAACAAGGTGTTTAAAAATTATTTAATTTAATGTGCATGGAATACATTGTCTTGATATTTTAGAAAAACAAAATATTTAATTTATTCATTTGTCAGAGAGAGAGTGAGTGTTGGCAGAAGCAGGGGGAGTAGCAGGCAGAGGGAGAAGCAGGCTCCCGACTGAGCAAGGAGTGCAGTATAAGACTTGACCCCACACCCTGGGATCATGACCTGAGCCAAAGGCAGCCACTTAACTGACTCAGCCACCCAAGCATCCCAGAAAATGTTTTTAGAAACATATTTTAAAAATAAGAACTTTAGTAAAAAAGAGAGAGAGAGACAAGCCAAGAAACAGAGTCTTCACTACGGAGAACACACTGAAGGTTCCCAAAGGGGAGGGAGGTGGTGCGATGGGGGACACAGGTGATGAGGATGAAGGCCTGCACTTGTCATGATGAGAACCCAGTGTTGTATGGAAGTGCTGAATCACTATATTGGACACCTGAAATTAATGTAACACTGTATATTAACTATACTGGACATAAAATTAAAAATTTATATGTAAAAAATTTTTAAAGGGCCACCAATATAATCACAGTGTGTTATTAAAATATAAATCATTATTTTAAAAATCATTTTACTTTATTTTAGTGTGTCTATTCCTGCTACCTACACCCACTGGCTCTTTTCTGGCAGGAGCTGGAGGCTTTCCCTTTCTTTACCAGGTCCCACCCTTCCTAGAATCCCTGATAAGTTGGTAGACACTAGGCTTTTCCCGTGACAAGAAAAGTACAGTTGTGTTACATGAGATTCTGTAAAGTTTTCTATTGCAACATTTCTGTCCTTCATTCTTGTTTTAATTCACTCAAACAGGAGGAGCTCATGGTCCAACGATTATACTTGTCCATGCTCCCTTGATCCAGTGATGACTGCCATGATGACAATCCTGCCCCGTTAATTATGCCCTTTCAGACTACAGTGTGTAGCGCTCATTTTCTCGACTGACTTCTTCAAATATTTGCAGTTTTCTTTATTAAAAACAAACAAAACAAAGAAGTCCCCCCTCCTTTGCCCAATATGTTCCCTCTCTGTCATGCCAACTGCTCCTCTTTTCTGTCATCATGGCTCATCTACCATCTACCTCAAGATTCACTGTAAGCATCCAGGCTCTGCAAACACTCCACGACTAACTTATTTCCATTATGAATCCTCTGAAATTGTCAAACAAAGTAATGCTCCATTTTTTCAGTTTTCATGCTTTTCCTGACTTTAATAATAGATTCATGGCTTACTCCATCCCTCCTTTTTTCCCAGTTTTATTGAGATATGATTGAATTCATCGCTGGATAAGTTTAAGGAGCACAACATATCAGATTGACACGCATATTGTGAAATGATCATCCCAGCAAGTGGCGATAACATCCTTCATCTCGTATCTTCATCTTCATCACCTTGTGATGAGAACTCTTTGGATCTCCCTTCTTGGTGACTTCAAATGTAGCCTATGACACTAACTGCAGTCATCCTGTCATGCATTACGTCTCAGCACGTTTAACTGGAAGTCTGAACCTTCTGATTCCCTTCATCCAGTCTCCCCTCCCCTCACTTCTGGTACCTACAAGTTTGATCTTTTTTTCTATGAGTTTGGGTGTGTCTTATTTGTCTTGTCTTCTACTCTCTCCTTTCAACCTCCTGTACCCATGGCTCCCCAGCCCACCCAGCATTATCCTGTGACCCCTCCCACCTCTCAGACCTCAACTTCCTCATTACCTCGATGACACACCGACTTCTCTTCTTCCTGAAATGTAGCCATTGCCAGAGCAGAATCAATTTTATAACTTTTCTCCTAATTCACTAGCAAAAGGATGTGTTTTTGTAATTCACTCATTGGTTTACATTTAACTCTTCATTTCCAGTTCTTAAAGCTTTTATGGTTGGTGTCTCATTTCCTACTCCCTAATTAGCATTTTTTACCCATATATTCTGCAATTACTTTAACTCATCACTCCTGCCACAAAGTCATTACACACCTGCATAACCGATTCCTTCTCTCTTCTCTAATTCTGCTAACACTGGGATTTTCTTTAACTCATTCTCCCTTTTCTTCTGTACTATTTCAGTGTTAAATGTTATAAAATTTACAATATCACATCGCTCCTGGCTGGCTCAGTCAGCGTAGCATGTGACTCTTGATCTCAGGGTCGTGAGTTTGAGCCCCATGTGTGGCACAGAGTTTACTTAAAAAATGAAAAAAGAGAAAAGAAAAATAAGTAAATTTTTCAAAATCTACCATATCTCACATCTCAAATCTGGCTCCAGTACCAACTCCCATTTCAAGGGCTGACCTTCTCACCCAGACTTCTGTGCAGGCCGGATATTACTATATATATTTTTTTTTATATTTTATTTATTTGACAGAGAGAAATCACAAGTAGGCAGAGAGGCAGGCAGAGAGAGAGGAGGAAGCAGGCTCCCCACGGAGCAGAGAGCCCGATGTGGGGCTCGATCCCAGGACCCTGGGATCATGACCTGAGCCGAAGGCAGAGGCTTTAACCCACTGAGCCACCCAGGCGCCCCCAGATATTACTATATTTAAAGGAATTTTTAACCTGGGGTAATAACAAGTATACTTGCAAGAACAATGACTTGTGCATTTTAAACAGTAATTTTGTTCTTCGAGTCATAGTAACAGGAGGAAGGTAAACTTGAGAGGAAAATGTCAAAAGTCACGGATAAAAGGATCTGCTGCTGAAATCTTTGTGTGGCTATGATGAAGTTCTTTTCTTTCAATTTAAAATAAACTTGTTATCTCTGACTTTTGGATGCTTATTGTTTTTCTCCTTTCCCCCAACTTTATTGAGATATATTTGACATATAGGACTGTGTAGGTTTAAGATATACCATATGACAATTTGGTATACATACATATTACAAAATGAACACCACAGTAAAGTCAGGTAAGACAGCCTCACCTCACCTCACTTGGCCTCACCTCACAAAACAACCTTATTTTTGTGTGTGGTGAGAACTTTTAAGATCTACTCCTTAAGCAACTTCCAAAGTATATAATACAGCATTGTTAGTTATGGTCACCAGGCTGCACGTTAGGTCCCCATGACTTATTCATGTTATAACTGGAAATTTGTACCCTTGACCATCGTCACCCATTTGCCCTACCCCTCAGCCCCTGGCAAACACCAACCTATTTTTGTTTCTATGAGTTCAGCTTTTTTAGATTCTGTGTGTAAGTGAGATCATACAATATTTGTCTTTCCCTGTTGGACTATTTCACTTAGCATCGTAACTCAAGTTTCCTCCGTGTGTTAAATCATAATGAAGAGATACACCCACCAGTACTTCGATAGTCAACTTGGGAAAAATTAGGGAAATCACCATATCAGAAGAAACTGAATATATTGCTGAAGCCAAAAAAAAAAAAAAAATAGGGAAAGCTTCACATAGAAAGCAGCTGGGGATTTATGGTAAAACTTGCTGTGAAACATTATTTTGTTTTGGTAGTTTTGTCTTTGAAGGCTGATAGTAAATGAGAGTAGAAAGATATTTCTTCTAAGAATAGCAAACATTTTACCAATAAAAGGTATTCTTGGTTGGATGTTCAATTTGATATAGACGTTCCCAGAGTGGGACTAGTGAGAATGTAGAGATTAAGAAGTCAGTGCACGAGTTAAACCAGAAGGGAAGGTCCCCTCCAGGTGAAAGGGGATTCTGAACACATTTGCCCATGCAGAGGGAAAATCGGTTTTCAACAGCACTAGAATGAAATCCCTCTGATCGAATTAATCTAATTAGTGGCAGTGGTTCTCCGAAGTCAATGGAGAACACTCTGGTAAACCTTCAACTAACTGCATAATGTGGGAATGATAAGGTTTCCAGTAACGGTTCCCCAATGTGGTCCTGACTAGCTGTGTCACCAGCACATGGGAATTTGTTCAAAGCACACATTCTTGACCCCCCCCCCCCAAGAATTACTGACTCAGGAATCCTGGAAGTGTGCCCAGCGATCATCTTCTGGCTCTGCAGTGATTGCAAAGCACGCTCAAGTGACAGCCACTGGTCTGAAGACAAAGCCAAGTTTCTGAACTGACACCCTCGAGCCACCACTTGGACTCTCTCCTCTCTTGTAGCTCGGTCTCTGGTTGCTCCGTGAGGACAAAACCAGGAGGGCATATCTGGGGCTTTCATCACACGTGATGTAAATGTAGAAGGACACTGGCAGAATCCTTTACAGACGCTATTTCTGCGAGAGCAGGGAGTGGGCGTAGCCTGAATGAGGGAGAGGACTGCAATGTTCAGGGATGTTTTCACCTGTTCTCCTCAGCCAAAGCCAGGGGCAGCCGCTCAAGCGACACAAGGGACAGTGCTCCAAATAGAAATCTGCTGAGTAGGACCGGCTCATTGCTAGTGAGACCTAAGTACTGGAGGCCATTACAGACAGGAAAAACAAAAACATAAAACAAAAGAAAAGAGAAAATAACTTGGAACAGTGTGATGGTGTCTTTTAAGAGGCTGTGAGACGGTGAATTGTCATGACTTCCACTGAGAACGTCTCTTGAAAGATATTAATAAATTAGAAAAGAGAATCAATACTTAGAATGTAAAAACCTTGAAAGAATAGATATCCTCAAAGAGAAAGAACTGTAATCAAATATCTAGTCGAAGAAACCTTGGTAAAATTGAATGAAGAAACCGGCTTTGAAAAGTAAGATGTATTTCAGGAAAATTAAATAATGAAGATTTTTTAAATCTTTTTTGTAAATTTCAAGGATAAAAAAGAACTCCTGGAAAAAAATATTTTCAGAGAGGTCTATAGCAGGTTTATTATTAATTTCTCCTCCATTCAATGTCAGGAGAAAATAAATCAACACTTACAGAATGACCTAGTATGTGTAGGTATGGGGCTTGGGGGGAAGAGGTAATGTCTTATAATTCTTCAAACAATTTAAATTTAGTTTATACACAAAAGTGAAATATAAAGAGTTGAAGATCTTTGCTCTTATCTGGTTAAAGATGTCCAATGTGTCAGGGATTATCTGCTTCAACAGAGACTCTGTGTTGGAACCTGACCACTGACCAGCCTTCTAGGCACCTGCCTATATGTGAATATCCCCATCTCATTTCTCCTTTCATCTATCCAGGTCACAAGTTCTTAGTGAACACCTGCTATGTGTCAGGCACTATTTTAAGTCCTGGAGTTGTAAGAGTGGACAAGACAAAGAAGAACAATGACCTCTGGGTTCTTACATTCTAGTATTCTAATAGAGAGCTTAAATAAATACAAATAAATGGTTTCATAATTTTAAAAATATTTAAGGCTGCCAAAATTACTTTGTACTCGATCAAGATAATTTCAAATCATTCCTGTGATTAGCATAAGGGTTAAGAGTTGAGTCTTTAAATTGAGATTCCTAGTATATTCGAGCTGGCACTAATAACTACTATCAGTCCAACCTTAGGCAAGTTACTTAACTATGTATCGTGCATCGCCAATATCAGTAAATATCTCAAGAGGTTGCTTCAAGATTTCAGCCAGATAATACACATAAAGTGCATATGCCAGTTCCATAATATATGTGTTCAGCAGTATTGTTACTATTTTAACGAACATTTAACACAAAACAACAACAACAACAACAATAATAATAATATGAAAATTAGGAAATGGATTTCCGGCATTGTCTAAAACAATAACAAGGTAAAGCACACTTTAATATCCCTCCTGTTCTCCTGCCATCTTGATCTGAGTAGAAAAAGAATGACTGATGCATGAAAGGTGGTGTATACCTGAGTGATCTCTTTTCTGTTACACAATCCAATATGCTGTATATATTTAATTTATCCTGACATAAGTAAATATCATTCCTATGTGGTCTGTGTAGTCCAAAGGAAATGAAATCAAGAGGGTAAAAAAATAATAATAATAATTCTTGGGGCACCTGGGTGTCTCAGTGGGTTAAACCTCTGCCTTCGGCTCAGGTTATGAGCTCAGGGTACTGAGATAGAACCCCGCATCGGGCTCTCTGTCTGCTTCCCCCTCTATCTCGGCCTGCCTCTCTGTCTACTTGTGATCTCTCTCTGTCAAATAAATAAATAAAATCTTTAAGATAATAATAATAATAATAATTCTTACACTTCTTGAATCACTGCTTTCTTATTTATTATAAACGTAGAGCTAGGGCGCCTGGGTGGCTCAGTGGGTTAAGCCACTGCCTTCGGCTCAGGTCATGATCTCAGGGTCCTGGGATCGAGTCCCACATCAGGCTCTCTGCTCGGCAGGGAGCCTGCTTCCTCCTCTCTCTCTGCCTGCCTCTCTGCCTGCTTGTGATCTTTCTCTGTCAAATAAATAAATAAAATCTTTAAAAAAAAACAAACAAAACAAAACGTAGAGCTAGAAGACATTACCAGTCCCAGAAGCTCAGAAAAGGAGTAAAATCTAAGATAAATTAGAGATAATAGGGTCTGACTCTGTCATCGAAACAGAGGATGAGTTGTGGAGACCTCTGAACAATTCATTCACCACCAAGTGTCAACAGGGATCACACAGATGACAAGGAGGGTCAAACAGAAGGTAAAGGGATTGGAACCCCTTGATGATGGAGTTTTCCTGACTTGTGTCTCTATTCTTCTGAACTCCACAGAAAGTTGAGAAGGCTGGTGAACTCCTTGTCTGGTTCAGAAGTGAGGGGACAGAGCCTGTTCATAACCATCTAGAAAACAAAATACGTAAAGTCAGGGAATGTCCAACAGGAGACTGGCTCAAAGGTGTTGACAGTTTAGTTCTGAGGGAAAAGTGCTGAACGTGAACAGCAGAACCATGGAGAATGACTCCAGGTGTCTGTGCATAGGAGAACCTGGGGCCGTATTAGGAGAACTTTCAAGAATGAAAGTAGCAAATGGAGTACTATAATGTCATGCTCAAGGATAAGGTGTTAGACATCATTCAGGCTCGACTCCCAATATCAACTAAAAGTCTGAGCGGTGTACAATCTGGCCAAAGTGGCTTAGCCTTTCTAAAATTACTCAGAGTTGGCTATAAAGGACGACACTCCTTCATAGACTTGTGAAGAACAAATGAGTGAATGTGTGGTTGCCAGAAGCAATGACTCGCGTCAAGTATACACTCAGCAAGATTTCCGTGGGCGCATGTTGGAGGCACTGGGACCATTTGTGTCTCTCACTGTGGTGAAGGAACAGGTCCCGTAACCTGGAGGGGGCGTAGTCCATCCTGAGTACCGACACTTCTCCAAACATTACATAGAGTTGCCAGTCATCTCTTCAATGTCTTCATTTTCGGTCTGTGGTCTGACAAAAGTTACGTAAGGCCTGTTCAGAAGCCTGCCCCGTGGAGGACTTTCTCTTTAAGGGCAACCCCACCAGCATGAAGGAGGCCCCGAAAGGCAGTGCAGGGAGCAATCTTATTTCGGAGAAGTTGGTATTTGACAAGCATCTGAAGTCCCAACTTGGCTCTCAAGTGAAGGTTAATCATTTCCCCAATTGCTTTCTAATAGCTCTGAGAGGGAGCCCAGAGGGCTGCTGGCAGGCTCCCTGCACTGCGCGGAAACAAGGGCGCACCAGCCCCACTGCACAGGGGACAGGGCTGGCTGCAGGCTCAGACAATGCTTGACTCAGCAGCCAGGGCAGCAAGTCTGCAGTGGATCACCTCACGTTTCCTAAAGGAAGGAGCTGTCAATGCGTCAGTTATTTGACACTGTTTTGTTTTATAGTTACAATAGTCCCGTTTTTGCTGTGTTTAGTTACTGGAATTTTAACTTTCTAGAGGAAATATAACAGTTTTAGTATATATCATAATTGTGACACGTCGAGACATGAAGGCATATAAGGGTCATACAGAAACATTAAACAAGAGGTCACATGTCCTGTGACCGTCCTAAGGATGGTCCATCAATGTCTTCTTATGAAATACATTGCATATTGATGGCTTGACTTTGCCACAGATCTAGAGCAACTTCTTGTAACAAACTTTATCACCAGTGAATCAGTGTCAAGGTTAATTGGAGACACAGCAAGGCATTTCAGAGCCTTAACTAGTGACACAAGAGGCGGCTGCGCTCTCATTTTAAACATTCCCAAATTGAAATAGCACCTCGTCACAGTTTCTGAAAGCCCTAAAGTCATAGAGCAATCTTTCCATTTTTAAAAGAGAGCTCTTGATCGAATTTCAGATATTCCCCTATATAAAACCCACATTTTTAACTTTGCATAAAATGATGTATTGAGCCAAAATATTTAGGCATGATTAATATTAATCCAAATGCAATAACAAATGATATATTCTACTTTTCTACATTATTTGATAATATCAGATGATGTGATTTTTTTTAAAGATTTTATTTCTTTATTTGACAGACAGAGATCACAAGTAGGCAGAGACTCAGGCAGAGAGAGAGAGGGAGAGAGAAGGAAGCAGGCACCCTGCTGAGCAGAGAGCCCGATACGGGGCTCAATCCCAGGACCCTGGGATCATGACCTGAGCCAAAGGCACAGGCTTTAACTCACCGAGCCACCCACGTGCCCCTGATGATGTGAATTTTTTAATACCAAAAATAATATTTTTTTAATTTTAATTTAATGCCATGGTAATAAAAGATTTTTTTTAAAAAGTCCTTTTCTAGATCACCATAAAGCCACAGAACTGTTTTCATTTGAAAATTGATGGCTTTGGTACATGTTTGGGGTCTTTAATTCTATCCACCATAGATAGCCTTAATTATCACAGAGTATCCTTTTTTCGGTCACAAATTATAAATCTTATCCAAGAAATTGGTCTCTGTAACTTTCAGCCTCAAAACAAAGAGCCCCCATCCATAGTCTTAGTTTTTGATCCTCGTGAAACAACCAATCTGTTATCTGTATCCATGAATTTTTGTTTGTTTTGGTTTTTAGATCCTCCCTGAAATTTCACCATTGATAAATGTGGTTAAACTTTATTCATTTGCATTTCAGCATAGTTTTACATTGCACAAATACGTCGTAACTTATTTATTCTTTCTACCGTAGACACTTGGTTTGTTTCTAGAGTTTTGGTATTATAAATAATGTTCTGAGGCACAATTTTGCCTAGGTAGATAGGTAGATACTGTGGGGTTTTTCTAGAAGAGTGATTCTCAAACCGGGACAAGTTTATCCTACAGGAACATTTGACAATTTCAAGATATTCTACAATGTCCCATCTGGAAAGTATTATCAGCAGCTAGTAGATGGATAGGCCAAGGATGCAGCTAAACATACTGCAAAGCCCAGGACAGCTATGCCCCCCCAAAAAATTTTCTAACCCAAAATGTCAGTACATACACTGCTAAGGATCTCTGTTCTAATGTATATGTTTAAGGACTGATTTGCTAGGTAATCAGATATGTGTCTCTGAACTTGAGTGAAAATACCTAATTGTTTTCCAAAGTGGTTATTTATGTTCTCACCAGTAGTGAATAAAAAACGAGTGAAATGTATACTCCTTGTTTTGATATTCTAGTTCTCTTCTGTATCTTTTTTATATCTTGTAGGTGTGAGGCAGAATTTCATTTTAGTTTTTATTCATATTTCCTAAAAAATTAACTCACTTATATTTTGTTGTCAGTAAAGTGCACAATCACTTTTGTTTCCATCAGATTAATTGCTTCTTTTTTTCTTTGAAAAGCAGATGGCCACATGCAGCAACTCATTTGGATATGTCTGGAGTCTTAGAAGTTTGACTATCCTATCGTCTCCTAGAACTGGACACTGAGAGCTTGTTTGTAGGCTCTAACAGGGGAGAGAACCCATTCCTATACCCTTGAATGGTCCAGGAGGGACACATACTGAGCAGTGAGGGAGGAAGGGACAACCACCTAGCCAGTCAGATCAGCAGAATCAACCCTGGTGACTAATGGGGTCATAAATTGTCACACCCCAATTAATTGCTTCTTAATTGTTTGTAAGTGCTATTTACATATCTAGTTTAATTTAACCTCCTTTGTTATTTATACTTTTTAGGTCATATTTAATAAATCTTTTCTCACTCTAAAGACAAACAGCATTCTCATGTTTGTAGCTCTTTACCTATCTTTACAAATCCACTGTGAGCTGATTTTGTATATTATATGTGATAAAATTCTGATTTAAATCATTTTTCATTTTGAGAACCATTTGATTCAAGATAATTTGTTAACAGTTCTTGTTCTCTCTCAAAATAAAATACTAGCTTCATTATAAATAAATTTCCATATTTGAAAACTTTACATTTTAAAATACTGAGCCTTCTATGAGTTTAGCTTAAGTGACTTGTAGCAGTTTTATATTATTTTACCCATAAAAATATGGCTTGTATATTTCTTTAGATTTATATTTAATTACTTTTTCACTGTCATTTAAAATTTTATGTTGTAGAGGCACCTGGGTGGCTCAGTAGGTTAAAGCCTCTGCCTTCAGCTAAGGTGACGGTCCCAGGGTCCTGGGATGGAGCTCCTCTTTGGGCTCTCTGCTCAGCGGGGAGCCTGCTTCCCTCTCTCTCTCTCTGCCTGCCTCTCTGCCTACTTGTGATCTCTGTCTGTCAAATACATAAATAAAAAACTTTTAAAAATTTAAATTTTATGTTTTAAAATTATATTTCAAGCTTGTTTTCACTATATGAATATCAATCATTTGATGTATATTGATTTCAAAATCCACAAGTTTGTTAAACTCTTGCTAATTTTACCAATTAATGTGAAGTTACTCTTGACTCTTTTCTTTACAGTCACATCTATGACATCGAGAAATTCTGGTGGCTCTAATTTGAAAACTGATCCATTTTGTGTCATTTTATCTTACTGCAAATCACACTGTTTCTTGCACCTACAGTATGAGAGTGTGCTCCTGTTTTTTGTTTGTTTGTTTGTTTGTTTGTTTGTTTTTTCTCCTAGTTACAAGAGTCATCTTGTCCCTCTTACTGGGATGTTAGATTGTGCCATTTGCCCACTTAACACTCTCTACTGTTCCGTAATTCACTCTGATTAATGCCACATTCCTAATGCTCTAGAAGACCGTCCATGCCTGGCTCCTGCTGCCCCTTCCTCCTCATCAGCTAGGAGTCTTTCCTTCTTACTCCCCTAGCCAAGTGAACTGTACTCCTAGCTCTCTGCAAAGATGGGAGCTGACCTTAATTTGATGCAAGGCCTCTTTTCTTTCTTCTTGGTATACACTTTCCTCAGATCACTCCCTTCCTCTGTCCCTCACTCTATTTACACATTTGTTAAAATGTCACTATTCATTGAGTTGTTTCCTAAATAAAATTCCCACGTTACTCCATGACACTCCCAAACCCCTACCTTTCTCGGTTGTTTGTGGATGTCATTTAGTTTGATCCTGTGGGTCACATTTATACATCTTTCTTATTTGAGTATACAAACTACAAAGCCCCCATGCAGCTATTCTACGTTCCCCGCTGTGTGCTTCATATTACAGGAGGTGTTCCAGAAATGCATTTTGAATTATTAAGTGACTGAGCAATATATTCATTACCAATGATTTTTAACATATATACACATATATATATTATCACTGAGCGCTAATAATGAATGTTTATTATTATTTCCTAATTTCTTACACCGTTTTTTTTTTATTTTTCTTTTCTTACTGTGTGGCTGGCTTGCTCTTATAATTCTTAGTCAGGAGGTCAAGGGTACCGATACATGCAATTTCCATATCTTAACAGGAATGCTGTGACACCCACCATTAAATCTGATTCTTGCTACACGAAATGCCATAAAGGTTCATTATCAGATTCAAGCATTGATCTTTTGTCCCCAGTTTGCTAAGAGTTGACATTTTGAATATAAATTTTATATTATCGAATGATTCTCTTTCTATGTAGAAAACTATGTTTTCTCTTTTCAGTGATTAATGTGATAATATACAATAATTATCCCCTAAACTTCATAATCTAAGTGAAATGTCCACTCAGTATTGATTTTTTTTTAGCAAATCTGAAGTTAATTTGGTAATATTTCTGTTAGAAGTTTTTGCTAGTAATTATCCCTTTTAAAAATAGTATCAGTGGTTTTGATACTTACATTATGATTTGATTTTTTTTTTATTCTACAACTTTTGCTCAGGGTGATTTCTTCCAAGATTATCTGATGGAACTTACTTAAGGAACTATGTGGACCTTGTAGCTCCTTTCTGGGAAGATTTGTAATTATTGATCAATGACTTTCATTATTGGCCCATTCTGTATTTTCCAAATCTGTCTTAAGTAATTCTGAGTAAATAACATAGATTCCAGAAATTGGAGCCTTTATTTTAAATTTTCAAGTCCTTTAGCCCAGAGTTGTTCATTATATGTTGGATCATTTTTTTTTAAATATTTATATTCTTTAAGGGTGCCTGGGTGGCTGAGTAGTTAAGCGTCTGTCATTTGGCTCAGGTCATGATCTCAGGGTCCTGGAATTGAGCCCCAAGTCTGGCTCCTCGCTCAGTAGGGAGCCTCCTTCTCCCTTTCCTTCCTGCTTATGTTCTCTCTCGTTATCTCTCTCTCAACTAAATAACTAAAATCTTTTAAAAAAATTTTAAAAAGAAGATAAATTATTGTTAGCACAGTAAATACTCAAAATAAAAAAGGAAACTGAAAAATTCTTGTGTAATTTATCTTACATGGCATAGCTTAAAATTATTGCTTATTAGAACTCTCATGGACCCCAAATCACACCAACATTGAAATCTCTTTCAGAAGTTATTTAAATGAAACATACAATGTGAATCAAAATAATGTTCTTTTTAATTGGAAATTAAATGACTGAGGTTCATATGATTATTAAAATTCACTTTTGGCTTATCTCTGTCTCTTCTCAATTCTTTAAGTTTATTTGTTACTTGGAAATAAAATTAACTATTAATATATTCAACACAAAGATAATAAATACAAACAGAAGACTTTGTTAAATTCAACACAAAGATAATAAATACAGAACCCTTGTTAAATCTCATATTTAGGAAGGGAAAATACCTCATAAACTTAATAGTAGAATGAATTAAAAATATAATTCATTACTCTATTTGTGTATGTTACGCACTGAAATGCGATAGAATATTCTAGACTTGCTAAACAAACAAACAAAAAACAACCAAAAACATAATAGTTTCGATTTTGTTTTCAGCAGTACATTCTTGGTCTATCATTTTGAATTTTCCTAAAGCTAGCAATATTTGTTTTGCTTTATTCAATAAAGAAATCTCATCCTGTTACTCTTAAAATACAAAATCTCATTGTAGTTTACAAGGTCCACAGATCAGAGGCCAAAATAAAAAGAATTTAATTAAAAACACTAAGTGATTTGGATGTTCCAAGTGACAATTAGAACTGAAAACAAAGTTATGTAGAATTTATTCTAAAATTCTATTATGCTTCTCAAGGAAAATCTACATATGGCACAGTGGATATTGTATCCAGAGAACTGAAACAGAGATAGATGGAAATAGGCATTGAAAAATCATTCTTTCATAATTGGAAGCTAAATTAGAGATCACAAAAAGCATGGTACTGTACAAAGAAAAATTACCCCAATAAGTCCTATTTTAGGAATCCTTGAGCTGGGCGACCTGGGTGGCTCAGGGGCTTAAGCCTCTGCCTTTGGCTCAGGTCATGGTCTCAGGGTCCTGGGATAGAGCCCCACATTGAGCTCTCTGCTCAGTGAGGAGCCTGCTTGCCCCTTTCTCTCTGCCTGCCTACTTGTGACCTCTCTCTCTCTCTGTCAAATAAATAAATAAAATCTTTAAAAAAAAAAAAAAAGAATTCTTGAGCGAAACTAGGTATTTTTAGTTTAATGCTAGGAAAGAATTTGCCTTTTCTAATGCACTGTTTCGCTCTTTGATTAGAGGAGACCCACAAAACTACCAAATAGTGTGTGTGTGTTTGCTTATTTGCTTGGCTCTCAAAAAAACTCAGAATGTGATTCTGACGTCAATGGAAGAAAAAAAATATTTTTCTGGTGTAACCTCATTCTATAATTTTATTATTTTGGGATGCATGGGACAGATTTAGTTCTCTAGAAGCAACTTTTCACATTGGTAAGGATGCACGGGGCAAATACTAATTTTGCAAAATTTCAACATTTTTAAAATGTAACATTACATGCAACGTAGAGCCCTGAAAAATCTTGGCATGAGTGAACAGGCAAAGTCAACCATAGACCATGGTGTTCTTGCCCTCTTCCAACTTATTTTAATATCTTTACCTTATATTTTTAAAATAAGTATTTATTAAGGATCAACCTTTACTTGCTTATTACAGAAATATGCTAGTAGCTGGGATGGAGAGATAAACTCTCTATTCTCTTAAGAAAGTACAGTTAGGGGGCACCTGGGTGGCTCACCGCTGCCTTCGGCTCAGGTCATGATCTCAGGGTCCTGGGATCGAATCCCGCATCAGACTCTCTGCTCGGCAGGGAGCCTGCTTCCCCCTCTCTCTCTCTGCCTGCCTCTCAGCCTACTTGTGATCTCTCTCTGTCAAATAAATAAATAAAATCTTAAAAAAAAAAAAGTACAGTTAGCAATCAATAGGCTGTCTTGCTTTCTTCTCCAGGAAAGAAATCCTTTGATGACGAAAATAAAGCCAAGGGGTTTTGAAAGGCTTTGAGTCAGTCTGATATTTAGATCAACATGATCATGTTCTTTTGCAGAAGGAGGGGACATATAGGAGATCAAGATTTCAGAGAATAATTGGACTTTAGTCTCCAAAGTTTTTACAAAGAAAGCTAAGTCATGCTATATTATGTGACATATCAAAAGAGATTTGTGGGTCAAGCTTAGTGCTTGTTCGCTTATTATAGAAAAGGAGCAGAAAGAGGTGCAGAATTTAATGACTGCCATTGCTAAAATACACTCAGCATTGCCTGTTAGAATTTTAACGTTATAACTACTATCCATAGGAATTACTCAAAGAACACATACCAAGTTACTGTTTACCTAATAGGCTACCATGTAATCTGGACTTAACTCTCCTTTCAATCTTTTATCTCTTTCCTTTCTCTTGAACATTCCACACTCCAACCAGAGTGGATGTGTTCTCCATCCATACTGCACATTTCATAGTTTTGTCCCTTTTTCTTTAAAGCTAAGTATAAGTCTAGGGGGACACCAGAGTGGCTCAGTCAGTTAAGCCTCCAGATACTGATTTTAGTTCAGGTTGTGATCTCAGGGTTATGAGATCAATCCCTGCATTGGGCTCCACACTTGGCTTGGAGCAGGCTTGAGATTCTCTCTCTCCCTTCCCTCTTCCCCGCTATCCCCAACTTCTCCTCTTGTGCACAATCTCTCTCTCAGAAGAAAGAGAGAGGGAGAGAGAAGAGAGGAAAGAAGGAAGGAAGGAAGGAAGGAAGGAAGGAAGGAAGGAAGGACAGACAAATAGATGGGAGGGGAGGAGGGAGGAAGGAAGAAAACAAAAAAGTCAGCTAGGTATAAGTCTTACATTCTACCTGTCTTTCTCATTTTTCCCAACTGGAAATAACATCTCATTTAAAAAATCCATAGCACTTTGTGTTAAATATCTCAAACTAGTTAGATGTTATAAGCTCTCAGAGCAAGACAACAGCTCGAAGGGCAAATGTACATTACATTATATCCTTTCTCCACAGCTATCAAAGACCTCGGCTTCCCTCATGATAATCCATGTTCTTCTCTGAGTATCGTACAGGATCTATGATCTGACTCCAAGCTGCCTTATAAGTCCTGTTCTTTTTTCTTTTTTTTTTTTTTAATTTTAACAAGTCCTATCATTTATTTTTCACTCACAATTTACTTTTTTTCAATGATGAATTCCTTGAAGGACCCTATACCACTTGGAGTCATTTTCACTTTGAGCCATACATTAGTTTTAGAGGCGTAAGCCTGATCCTTGAACTTGTGGGAGAAAACAGACTCATAAGTCAAGATAGGGTTACAGCAAAATCTTCATTTTCCCTATGTGTATGTGAGGTTTGTGGCAACTCATTTATTAAACAAAACTGTATTCTCCATAATTTGCCAAGGAATAAAGTTAGACACTGAATTCCATCAGTGACTTATTCTCCAATGCCAGCAACAAACTGTGAAATGAGGTGTAAAATTGGATAAATTTGAATGTCCCTTGTACCTCTCAACATCCTAGATTCTCAGCTATTTTCCACATTGTTATGAGGACAAGAACATTCTGAGAATAGGTATTTGAAGAAAGGAGATTGGAGTGGAGTGAAGAGAAAAGAACTATGTGACATTTAGAACACTGTAATTGCTAATGTCACCTATTTTAAATATGATTATGCATAGGCATTCGCTTTGTACACCCAGTGTGCCAGAAAGTAATAGACAGTAAAGTAGAGGTGATTTCTATGTGGTGGTTCTTTGGTCTATTTGGGGAACATCAGGCTTCTCCTCAGCCTGTCAGGATGCAGGATTTCTGGGTACTGATGGGCTTTTGAAACACAGCATATGCTCACAGTTCCAACGGCTGAGCAACTGCCACCACATTAAGTTCTGTAAGAGAAAAATGAAAATTTCAAATTAAAAATATCTTCATGTCCTCAATTGACTGCAGACAAATAAGAAAGAAAGCTTAAATAGGAATCTAGTGTGCTGATGAAGTAAAAGGAAGGAGTAATGGTTTAAGTCCAAAATCTGGCAGGATTCCTTCTTGCTCAGGGGAGGTCAGTCTTTGGGCTAGTCAGTACTTCAACTGATTGGGTGAGGCCCACCCATGATACAGAGGGTAATCTGCTTTACTCAAAGTTCACTGATTTAAATGTTGATCCCTCAAAACAAAACAAAAAACAACAACAACAACAACAACAAACCAAAAACACTCTTTTAGAAACATCAAAAAAATGTTTGACCAAATATCTGGGCACCACAACCCAGCCTAGTTGACACAAAAAATTAGCTCTCATATGCACTTACCTAGACATCAGGTCATAGCACTTCTTCCTTATTGATGCTGAATCTAAGGAAAACAGCCAAAAATGTAGTTTCATGATATTTATATTATCTTTCATGTGAAATTATGATTGTAGCACATGAAAGGACACAGTGTCAAAATTTTGCCATGTGCATGCATGAGGTTCTATGAATTGTTTCATGTTTGCTTGGTCTATGGAAGCTCTCAGACTCAGACTGAGGCTTTACTCTTGTTTCACTCTAAGACTGTGGGTATTAGATAACCCAAATATACCATGATTTGGCAGTTATCATGTGCCAAGAAACCCAGATTTGTCCTAGTTCAAGTTGGCTTTGAAGAGTTTAGTGGTATTCCCATTATTCCCATTTTATAGAAAATGAGGCCTAAAAAGGTTAATTTAGCCACTACCTGAAGCTAATTAATAGAAATAGCAGGATTTATATATTAGCGGTAAATTCCAACATCTGCAATTTCAATCATGAAGTTATACTTTGTGGACACTATAACTACATTTCATAAAAATATTTACTGAGGTAAAATACACTAGATTTTTTAAATGAAGATAGCAAGTCACAAAGTTTTATGACATTAATACACAGAAATATTGAGAGGCATTATTTGTATTTAAGGGATGGAAAGTACTTACTTTTTCCTTTTTTCCTGTATTCTAAATTTATTGTAACAGACACATATTTCCTTTCATGTTAGTATATTAAATAAAAAATTATTTCAAACACAAGGGACAGTTTTATCTCAACCTAAAACACGTAAGTGTTCATACCATAAAAATCTACTTTTTGTTTCTGAAAGAAATTCCCAAGATGTGTGAGATGATGAATCACGTGGCTTTTTTTCCTGGGCAAAGTTTTGATTAATTGCTATAGTTGTTCCATCTGAGTATTTCTGCTGTGAGGAGAGCCACAATTTTCTAAGAGAAATGCTTGAGTACTTTCTGCTGGAGATAGTCAGAAGCCAAGCAGGTACCCAACTGTCATGTTAGCCATCCGTTTGCCCACATGAAGATTCTATCATTCCTGTCTGGGAAAACGCAGGGGAAAGGTGATCCATAATCCCTCTCATATTAGCTTAAGGGAAGACTGTAGTCATAGAAGAATATCTTTGCTAAATGATTTATAGTCATTCAGCTTAATTTCAAGGGCATAAAATTTATTTCCTCAAAGTTTTAATTTAATTTAACCGAATAATATTTATGGTAGTCATAGAAGGGAGTTGTTATTCCAGAACATGTGATTTGTCATTTATAGTCTCCAATCCTTTGTTGATATATAAAAAATATTTCTCACATACCCATAATTGCATGACCTTAGATACGCTTCACATAATTATATTCTAAGCAATTTAATTAGAATATTTGATAAATTATGGTATGGAAAAGTTAGAAAACTTTCCGTGATAAATGACAGCATATCTGACCTTTACTTCTACCACAAAGTTCTAAAGTATAAAATTACTTCTTGGATTCCAGTTTGCATACCTTGTACACAATCCCTTAATATAGCAGTCAAAGTGATTATGCTAGATTTATGATGTGCTTATCTCTTTTGGCCACCTTCTCCAGTTGCTTGTTTGCATTCTACCCTTTTTTTTTTCAATATTATTGAAGATGGTTGTATTTTGCATATAGAAGAATTACCATTTTTGGCATACAGTTCTATGAGTTGTTGAAAATACAAAGATGCATGTCATCAACACTGCAGACAGGACGAAGAACAAAGCCAACACCCCAAAGATTTCCTCATGCAGCCACTTTGCATTCAGATTTCCCGTCCACCGACCCTAGCCAGATATGACTCTGTTGTTCCCATTTGTTTGCTTGTTTTTCATTATATAATTGCCTTTTATGCTGTGCTACTTAAAATTCTTCTTACTATAACGAGAGTAAAAGTACCAAATCGGTGGAAATAAACTCAGGAGAGCTTTGTACATAACCTTGATACAAAAACATTATGCTACCTCCCCCAGAGAAACAATATAAAATTAATGCAATGTCCTGACTCCATATAGATTCCAAGTTTTGATTAAAATCATTGTTGTCATTATGGCACCATAATCCTGCAAGCACACTTAATCACCTTCAATGTACTATGTACAGTGTGCTGTTGTGATGGTGGTTAAAACCTTTATATTGAGATAATTGTAGATTCACATCTAGTTGTAAGAAATAATACAGAGAAATCCCCAGCACACTCAATATAAAAAATAAAACCAAATCTGGAATAACTCTCAAAGGCCAAGTTTATACATGCAAAGTGGAGAAAAAAATTGAGAAACTCCCCAGCTATAATAGAAAAGAGAGATTTAACAAATTTATCTCAGTGAATGCATCACGAAACTATAAAACTTTTTATTTTTGTATGACTGCATGCATAAAACAAGACTCTCACAACATTACAAAGCAAAAATAGAATTTGTATCACTTCAATCCGAATTAAAAAATAAAATGCTTGGTAGCCTAATGTAGTCTACTCACTTTAGTCATATTATTGTTGGAGTACCTGAAAAGCTGGAATAATTTTAAATTTTAATAATTCTATTTAACAAGAACTCCTTCCTTGACCAGACTCGAGTCAGGCACCTCCGAGCCTTCTCCGCTAGGCCTGACCTCAGCCTTCCTGTCCATCCTCTCTAAGGCCAGATTTCAACGAAAGCTCCTGAATCCATTTACAGAGCCCTCCATAGATACCTGCTGAAACCCTTCATCCCCACCCTTGGGGTCCAAGTCCTTGCCTGTCTGGCGCACACACCCTGGGAGCCAATGGAACACAAACCTCTCTACCCTTGATGCTCCTGTCTGGAACATCCTGCACAGACCCCCTCACTCTGCTTGTTGGCAGTGAACACCCAGCTGCCTTAGCTGTACTCCACGTTGAACACAGTTTTATCCTGAAGGCTCTTTCCCTTATTGGACTCATTTGAAAAAGACCTACCTTGCTGTTTTTAACTGGTGAACAGTGGATATTAGCATGGAAACTCTCCTATTTTGGTTTTAAGTAAGCTAACTGTGTACAATGAGAGTGTAAGAAAAGCCCTCTTCCCAAGGGCCAAGAGTCAGTTTTGTAAAGCAAGTATCTCCAAGAACCTGCCACAGAACTTCTGAAGCCCTTTGTTACCTCACGAAAGGGGAGATTTTGTGAGAATGCTCTCGTTGGATAAAACAGTTCTGAGAGCTCCTCTCTATCCCAGAGACAGGCAGGGCACAGCCTTCTCAGATTGTGGGTAGAGACCTAGTTTAAAAAAAAAGCAGCCACGACAAAATAGGAAAAAAAATACAGTGGAAAAAAGTCTCTTCAATAAATGGTGCTGGGAAAACTGGACAGCAATATGAAGAAGAATGAAACTCGACCATTTTCTTACACTGTACACAAAGATAAACTCGAAATGGATAAAAGACCTCAACATGAGACAGGAATCCATCATAGGCAGTAACCTCTTCGATATCAGCCACAGCAACTCCTTTTAAGATATGTCTCCAAAGGCAAAGGAAACAAAAGTGAAAATGAACTTTTGGGACTTCATCAAGATCAAAAGCTTCTGCACAGCAAAGGAAACAGTCAACAAAACAAAAAGGCAACCCACAGAATGGGAGAAGATATTTGAAAATGACAGTACAGACAAAAGGTTGATATCCAAGATCTATAAAGAACTCCTCAAACTCAACACACACAAAACAGATAATCATATCAAAAAATGGGCAGAAGATATGAACAGACACTTCTCCAATGAAGACATACAAATGGCTATCAGACACATGAAAAAATGATCATCATCACTAGCCATCAGGGAGATTCAAATTAAAACCACATTGAGATACCACCAGACACCAGTTAGAATGGCCAAAATTAGCAAGAGAGGAAACAACATGTGTTGGAGAGGATGTGGAGAAAGGGGAACCCTCTTACACTGTTGGTGGGAATGAAGTTGGTGCAGCCACTTTGGAGAACAGTGTGGAGATTCCTCAAGAAATTAAAAATAGAGCTTCCCTATGACCCTGCAATTGCACTACTGAGTATTTACCCCAAAGATACAGATGTAGGGAAAAAAAGGGACATTTGTACCCCAATGTTTATTGCAGCAATGGCCACGGTCGCCAAACTGTGGAAAGAATCAAGATGCCCTTTAACGGACAAATGGATAAGGAAGATGTGGTCCTTATACATGATGGAGTATTATGCCTCCATCAGAAAGGATGAATACCCAACTTTTGTAGCAACATGGACAGGACTGGAAGAGATTATGGTGAGTGAAATAAGTCAAGCAGAGAGAGTAAAGTATCATATGGTTTCACTTATTTGTGGAGCATAACAAATAACATGGAGGGCATGGGGAGATGGAGAGGAGAAGGGAGTTGAGGGAAACTGGAAGGGGAGATGAACCATGAGAGACTATGGACTCTGAAAAACAACCTGAGGTTTTTGAAGGGGCGGGGGTGGGAGGTTGGGGGAACCAGGTGGTGGGTAATAGGGAGGGCATGTATTGCATGGAGCACTGGATGTGGTGCAAAAACAATGAATACTGTTATGCTGAAAAGAAATTAAAAAAAAAAAAGCAGCCAACCCTCACCGTCCTCCTCCTCTTGTTACTTCGTTCTTATTGTTTAAAATTTTTATTTTGAGATAATTATAAATTCGCATCCCTTTGTAGGTGTATATACATACTTTATCTGGTTTCTGCACGAGGATAATATTCAGTACAATATCATAACCAGACTCTGCACATGAATACGATCTCACGCATCTCATTCAGATTTACCCAGGTTGACTTGTGCTTATTTGTGTGTCTTTAGTTTTATATTACTTTTCATAATGTCTTTATTGAGATATAATTCCCATGTCCTAAAATTTACCCTTCTCACTTGTACCCATCAGCAGTTTTTAGGATGTCCAGAGTAGTGCAAATATTACCACTATTTTATAGCATTTAACAATCCCAAAAGAACCCCATACCCATTTCCTCCACTCCCTGCCCTTACTTCCCAACTTCTAATCCATACTCTGTCTCTGTGGGTTTGCCCATTCTGAGCATTTCGTATTAACGGAATGCTACAACATATCACCTTTTGTTAGTGAGTTACTTCACTTAGATAATGTTTCCAAATCCAACCTTAATGTAGTTAGTATTAGTACTTTATTCATTTTTAAGGCCAAAAAAATTCCTGTTATGGACATATTGCATGTTGTTTATTGATTCATCAGTTGACGGGCATTTGAGCTGTTTCATTATTTGGGTTATTACGACTAATTCTGATTTAAACCTTCACATTTCTGCTTATTCATCAACATTCTGTCTTCATATCTGTCTGTTACGAAAGTAGGCTTTGAAGTCTCCAAATATATTTGAAGGGGCGGGGGGTTGGGAGGTTGAGAAACCAGGTGGTGGGTAATAGGGAGGGCACGTACTGTATGGAGCACTGGGTGTGATGCCAAAACAATGAACACTGTTATGCTGTAAATAAACAAATTAAAAAAAATTAAAAAAAATATGTTCCAAAATATATTTTAACAATTCAAGTTTCCAGAAACCTGTTTGAAAACTAAACTACTTTGACAGCCTTCCTGACTTTCATTCCTGAAAATGCCTTGGAAATTTACCAGGTAATTTAAGTTGAGCAGGAAAAGATAAAAATAAATCAATGTCTCTCTCACTTGCTTCATTTCTTCACAGGGAATACTAAAGGAAATTAAACGATCAAAAAGAATAGCATTTGTATCCTCTGTCTGTATCTACCTTATTTATATGTCGTATTTGTGGCTCTAAGTCTTATGTCACCACAAGCCCATGAGACTGACAAATGTTGAGCCTTTACTGGTTAACTCCAGTGATCTCTAAGTTTAGGCAACACAGGAGCCCACGTGAGCTACCATTATGAATAAGTCACCATTTTTATTCATTTTTTTAATTTATTTATTTTTTGCAGCATAACAGTATTCATTATTTTTGCACAACACCCAGTGCTCCATGCAATACGTGCCTTCCCTATTACCCACCACCTGGTTCCCCCAACCTCCCACCCCCGACCCTTCAAAACCCTCAGGTTGTTTTTCAGAGTCCATAATCTCTTATGGTTCGTCTCCCCTTCCAATTTTTTTTTATAAACATATAATGTATTTTTATCCCCACGGGTACAAGTCTGTGAATCGCCAGGTTTACACACTTCACAGCACTCACGATAGCACATACCCTCCCCAAATTCCATAACCCCTTCCCCCTCTCCCAACCCACCTCCCCCCAGCAACCCCCAGTTTGTTTTGTGAGATTAAGAGCCATTTATGGTTTGTCTCCCTCACAATCCCATCTTGTTTCATTTATTCTTCTCCTATCCCCATAACCCCTGATGTTGCATCTCCATGTCCTCATATCCGGGAGATCATATCATGGTTGTCTTTCTCCGATTGAATTATTTCACTAAGCATGATACCCTCTAGTTCCATCCACGTCGTTGCAAATGACAAGATTTCGTTTCTTTTGATGGCTGCGTAGTATTCCATTGTCTATATATACCACATCTTCTTTATCCATTCATCTGTTGATGGACATCTAGGTTTTTTCCATATTTTGGCTATTGTAGACATTGCTGCAATAAACATTCGGGTACACGTGCCCCTTCGGATCACTATGTTTGTATCTTTAGGGTAAATACCCAGTAGTGCAATCCTGGGTCATAGGGTAGCTCTATTTTCAACATTTTGAGGAAACTCCATGCTGTTTTCCAGAGTGGTTGCACCAGCTTGCATTCCCACCAACAGTGTAGGAGGGTTCCCCTTTCTCCGCATCCTCACCAGCATCTGTCATTTCCTGACTTGTTAATTTTAGCCATTCTGACTGGTGTGAGGTGATATCTCATTGTGGTTTTGATTTGTATTTCCCTGATGCCGAGTGACGTGGAGCACTTTTTCATGTGTCTGTTGGCCATCTGGATGTCTTCTTTGCAGAAATGTCTGTTCATGTCCTCTGCCCATTTCTTGATTGGATTGTTTGTTCTTTGGGGGTTGAGTTTGCTAAGTTCCTTATAAATTTTGGATACTAGCCTTTTATCTGATATGTTGTTTGCAAATATCTTCTCCCATTCTGTCAGTTGTCTTTTGGTTTTGTTAACTGTTTCCTTTGCTGTGCAAAAGCTTTTGATCTTGATGAAATCCCAATAGTTCATTTTTGCCCTTGCTTCCCTTGCCTTTGCTGATGTTCCTAGGAAGATGTTGCTGTGGCTGAGGTCGAAGAGGTTGCTGCCTGCGTTCTCCTCAAGGATTTTGATGGATTCCTTTCTCACATTGAGGTCCTTCATCCATTTTGAGTCTATTTTCATGTGTGGTGTAAGGAAGTGGTCCAATTTCATTTTTCTGCATGTGGCTGTCCAATTTTCCCAGCACCATTTACTGAAGAGGCTGTCTTTTTTCCATTGGACATTCTTTCCTGCTTTGTCGAAGATTAGTTGACCATAGAGTTGAGGGTCGATTTCTGTGCTCTCTATTCTGTTCCATTGATCTATGTGTCTGTTTTTGTGCCAGTACCATGCTGTCATGATGATGACAGCTTTGTAATAGAGCTTGAAGTCCGGAATTGTGATGCCACCAACTTTGGCGTTCTTTTTCAATATTCCTTTGGCTATTCGAGGTCTTTTCTGGGTCCATATAAATTTTAGGATTATTTGTTCCATTTCTTTGAAAAAAATGGATGGTATTTTGATAGGGATTGCATTAAATGTGTAGATTGCTTTAGGTAGCATAGACATTTTCACAATATTTATTCTTCCAATCCAGGAGCATGGAACATTTTTCCATTTCTTTGTTTCTACCTCAATTTCTTTCATGAGTACTTTATAGTTTTCTGCGTACAGATTCTTACCCTCTTTGGTTAGGTTTATTCCTAGGTATCTTACAGTTTTGGGTGCAATTGTAAATGGGATTGACTCCTTAATTTCTCTTTCTTCTGTCTTGTTGTTGGTGTACAGAAATGCAACTGATTTCTATGCATTGATTTTATATCCTGACACTTTACTGAATTCCTGTACAAGTTCTAGCAGTTTTGGAGTGGAGTCTTTTGGGTTTTCCACATATAGTATCATATCATCTATGAAGAGTGATAGTTTGATTTCTTCTTTGCCAATTTGGATGCCTTTAATTTCTTTTTGTTGTCTGATTGCTGAGGCTAGGAGTTCTAGTATTATGTTAAATAGCAGTGGTGATAATGGACATCCCTGCCATGTTCCTGACCTTAGCGGAAACGCTTTCAGTTTTTCTCCATTGAGAATGATATTTGCGGTGGGTTTTTCATAGATGGCTTTGATAATATTGAGGTATGTACCCTCTGTCCCTACACTTTGAAGAATTTTGTTCAGGAAGGGATGCTGTACTTTGTCAAAGGCTTTTTCAGCATCTATGGAGAGTATCATATGGTTCTTGTTCTTTCTTTTATTCATGTGTTCTATCACATTGATTGATTTGCAGATGTTGAACCAACCCTGCAGCCCTGGAATAAATCCCACTTGATCGTGATGAATAATCCTTTTAATGTACTGTTGAATCCTATTGGCTAGTGTTTTGGTGAGAATTTTTGCATCTGTGTTCATCAAGGATATTGGTCTGTAGTTCTGTTTTTTGGTGGGATCCTTGTCTGGTTTTGGGATCAAGGTGATGCTGACCTCATAAAATGAGTTTGGAAGTTTTCCTTCCATTTCTATTTTTTGGAACAGTTTCAGGAGAATAAGAATTAGTTCTTCTTTAAATGTTTGATAGAATTCCCCTGGGAAGCCGTCTGGCCCTGGGCTTTTGTTTGTTTGGAGATTTTTGATGACTGTTTCAATCTCCTTACTGGTGATGGGCCTGTTCATGTTTTCTATTTCTTCCTGGTTCAGTTGTGTTAGTTTATATGTCTCTAGGAATGCATCCATTATTTCCAGATTGTCAAATTTGTTGGCATAGAGTTGCTCATAGTATGTTCTTATAATTGTCTGTATTTCTTTGATGTTAGTTGTGATCTTGCCTCTTTCATTCATGATTTTATTTATTTGGGTCCTTTCTCTTTTCTTTTTGATGAGTCTTGCCAGGGATTTATCAATCTTATTGATTCCTTCATAGAACCACCTCCTAGTTCCATTGATTTTTTCTACTGTTTTTTTTCGTTTCTATTTCATTGATTTCTGCTCTGATCTTTATGATTTCTCTTCTCCTGCTGGGTTTAAGGCTTCTTTCTTGTTCTTTCTCCAGCTCCTTTAGGTGTAGGGTTAGGCTGTGTACTTGAGACCTTTCTTGTTTCTTGAGAAAGACTTGTACCTGCATATATTTTCCTCTCAGGACTGCCTGTGCTGTGTCCCACAGATTTTGAACTGTTGTGTTTTCATTATCATTTGTTTCCATACATTTTTTCAATTCTTCTTTAATTTCCTGGTTGACCCATTCATTCTTTAGAAGGATGCTGTTTAGTCTGGATAAACAGTATTTGGTTTCTTTCCAGCTTTCCTCTTGTGACTGAGTTCTAGCTTCAGAGCATTGTGGTCTGAAAATATGTAGGGAATGATGCTAATCTTTTGATACCTGTTGAGACCTGATTCGTGACCCAGAATGTGATCTATTCTGAAGAATGTTCCATGTGCACTAGAGAAGAATGTGTATTCTGTTGCTTTGGGATGAAATGTTCTGAATATATCTGTGATGTCCATCTGGTCCAGTGTATCATTTAAGGCCTTTATTTCCTTGTTGATCTTTTGCTTGGATGATCTGTCCATTTCAGTGAGGGGAGTGTTAAAGTCCCCTACTATTATTGTATTATTATTGATGTGTTTCTTTGATTTTGTTATTAATTGGTTGATATAGTTGGCTGCTCCCACGTTAGGGGCATAGATATTTAAAATTGTTAGATCTTCTTGTTGGACAGACCCTTTGAGTAGGATATAGTGTCCTTCCTCATCTCTTACTATAGTCTTTGGCTTAAAATCTAATTGATCTGATATAAGGATTGCCACCCAGCTTTCTTCTGATGCCCATTAGCATGGTAAATTGTTTTCCACCCCCTCACTTTAAATCTGGAGGTGTCTTCGCGTTTAAACTGAGTTTCTTGTAGGCAACATATTGATGGGTTTTGTTTTGTTATCCATTCTGATACCCTGTGCCTTTTGATTGGGGCATTTAGCACATTAACATTCAGGGTAACTATTGAGAGATATGAATTTAGTGCCATTGTATTGCCTGTAAGGTGACTGTTACTATATATTTTCTCTGTACCTTTCTGATCTACTACTTTTAGGCTCTCTCTTTGCTTAGAGGACCCCTTTCAATATTTCCTGTAGAGCTGGTTTGGTGTTTGCAAATTCTTTCAGTTTTTGTTTGTCCTGGAAGCTTTTTATCTCTCCTTCTATTTTCAATGATAGCCTAGCTGGATAGAGTATTCTTGGCTGCATGTTTTTCTCGTTGAGTGCTCTGAATATATCATGCCAGCTCTTTCTGGCCTGCCAGGTCTCTGTGGATAAGTCTGCTGCCAATCTAATATTTTTACCATTGTACGTTACAGACTTCTTTTCCCGGGCTGTTTTCAGGATTTTCTCTTTGTCCCTAAGACTTGTAAATTTTACTATCAGGTGACGGGGTGTGGACCTATTCTTGTTGACTTTGAGGGAGGTTCTCTGCACCTCCTGGATTTTGATGCTTGTTCCCTTTGCCATATTAGGAAAGTTCTCTCCAATAATTCTCTCCAATAGACATTTTTCTCCCCTCTCTCTTTCTTCTTCTTCTGGAATCCCAATTATTCTAATGTTGTTTTGTCTTATGGTGTCACTTATATCTCGAATTCTCCCGTCATGGTCCAGTAGCTGTTTGTCCCTCTTTTGCTCGGCTTCTTTATTCTCTGTCATTTGGTCTTCTATATCACTAATTCTTTCTTCTGCCTCATTGATATTAGCAGTGAGAGCCTCCATTTTTTATTGCACCTCATTAATAGCTTTTTTGATTTCAACTTGGTTAGATTTTAGTTCTTTAATTTCTCCAGAAAGGGCTTTTATATCTCCAGAGAGGGTTTCTCTAATATCTTCCATGCCTTTTTCAAGCCTGGCTAGAACCTTCAGAATCATTATTCTGAACTCTAGATCTGACATATTACCAATGTCTGTGTTGATTCAGTCCCTAGCCTTCAGTACTGCCTCTTGTTCTTTTTTTTTTGTGGTGAATTTTTCCGCCTTGTCATTTTGTCCAGATAAGAGTATATGAAGGATCAAATAAAATACTAAAAGGGTGGCAAAGACCCCAGAAAAATGCGCTGTCACCAAATCAGAAGAGACCCCAAATTGTGGGGGGGGGGGGAAGGGGATAACAAGAGGTTCAGAAAAAAAAAGAAAAAAATTTAAAAAAGAAAACAAATAAAGAAAAAATATAAAAAAGAAAGAATATATATATATATGTATATATATATATATTAGATAAACTAGTTAAAAACGTTAAAAAAGAAAAGGATAAAAGTTTTAAAAAATTTAGCAGAAGAAGAAAAAAGAAAGAAAAAAAATTGAAAAAAAAATAAATTTACCATAAGAATCATGGGGAGAAAGCCATGAGTTCCATTCTTTGCGTTCTCCTCCTCTGGAATTCTGCTGCTGTCCTAGGTATTGAACCTGCTTTCCTTGGTAGATGAACTTCGTCCTGGCTGGATATTTTGTTGATCTTCTGAGGGAGGTGCTTGTTTTCGTGACTCTCAAGTGTCTTTGCCCGAGGCGGAATTGCATCGCCCTTACGGGGGGGCGGACTAAGTAATCCGCTCGGGTTTGCTTTTGGGAGCTTTTGTTCCCTGAACGCTTTCCGTAGAGTTCTGGAGGACGGGAATGAAAATGGCGGCCTCACAGTCTCCAGCCCAGAGGAGCTGAGAGCCCGGGGCCCCACTCCTCAGTGCGCCCCCAGAGAACAACACCCAATCACTCCTGTATCCCCGGCCTGCAGCCGGGCTCCAAGCTCACTCAGCCTGTGACCAGTTCAAGGTAACCCCGACCTGAGAGCTCAGTCCTCAGCTCCGTCTCTGTAGCCAGCTTCCCTGTTCTAATACCTGCGATCTCCGTGACACTCTGACACCCCCGATCTTTCTGTGACCCTGTGGGACCTGGGCCCACGCTGACCCTGCATGAGCTTCACCCCGGTTTAGCCTCTGGAGCAGACTTTTAAAAGTCCTGATTTTGTGCTCCGTTCCTCCGCCGCTTGCCGGGAGCCAGCCCCTCCCCCCATGGTCTATCTTCCCGTAGTTTTAGATTCACTTCTCCGCCAGTCCTACCTTTCAGAAAGTGGTTGATTTTCTGTTTCTAGAATTGCTGTTCTTCTTCTCTTCGATCTCCCGTTGGATTTGTAGGTGTTTGCAATGTTTAGATAAGCTATCTAGCTGATCTCCTGCTACCTGATGTAGTCTCAGCCTGCTACTTCTCCACCATCTTGACTCCGATTCTGTTCATGTTTTCAATCGACTTCACATCCTGTTTAAATTCTCTTGCCAGCCTTCAAGTTCACCACTTCTGTGCTCTGCTTGTCCCACTGTATCCCAGTCACTATCCATGCAGTTTTCTCTTGCAGTGATTTCATTTTTCAGCTTTAAGTTTCCATTTGCTTCTTTGGTTTCATTTCAAATTTGCTGGAGTTTTCTATTTTTTTTTAATTATTTCAAGAGAACATGTCATTTCTTACTGAAATATTTTTATGTTTTAAAATCCCTGTCCAATGATTCCAGCATCTGGTTCATCTTGATGTTAGTGTTTGTTGATTATTTCATTCAAGGTATGGGTAGAAGGATACAATTATTCATGGCCCACCTTTCCATTGTATCCAGGTTACTTTAAATACAATATTATGAGCCTCAGGAACTTATTTAAATTCCTATTTTTAAAATAGCTCTCTTTTGTGGTATACCCTTTGAAATTCATTCTTTTTTTTTTTTTTTTTTTTGGTGACAACACTCTAGTTAAAGTGGAAAGCAAACTCAAGCTGCTTCATTGCAAGCAGGTGCAATGGAAGTTTAGCTTCTTTATCGTCCACAATAACACCCTTAAAGTAGGTTACCTACACAGGTCGGCTCACTGACTTTGAACTGAGATCTTAGCTCAGTTTCCCTCCGGTCCTTGCTTGCACCAAAGAAAGGCTTACTTGCATTGCTTTATTGCTGTGGGAGGGTGGTGGAAGCTCCTTTTCTTGTGGTCCCTGAGAACAACAGAGGAAGAAGGAGGAAACAGAATGTCAGCTGGCTTTTCCTCCCACCATCTTATACTGCTTCTGTGAGTGGGGGTGAAAGCTCAGCTCTTCCCTGCATCTAAGCTACATGGGAACAGGGTGGGGAGCAGAGTGATGATGAGCCAGTCCTCTTTGCACCACCATGTTTAGTCTCACTGTTGCACGGTTGGACTAGAGGTCCAGTCCCCTACCATGCCACACTGCCACTGTGGGTGACAGCAAAGACAAATGCTAAAAGGCCACTTTCAGACTTGTGGATACTAGGTGGGTGCGAAAGCAGCTCATGCCAGTCTCTGTGAACACTACTGTGACAGATTAATTTGAGGACCGCCTGCGTTTGCTAAGCAGGTCTTCACTCTGCCCTGTTGCATTGCCAAGTCTGGGAAATCAGAGCACCATTGCCTGATTCTGCCATATGCAAAAAGATGGGGGCCACCTTCCTACTTAGCTATTGACCATCACTGTGCAAGGGACTTGGAGCATTGCCTTTGCTTGTATGGAATGGGGTGGCAGGATGGAAGATCCGCTCTGCCCTCAAACTCACTGAAATCACAGAGTTGAGAGAATCAGAAGGAACTGCCATTTTTTCCATTGATATTTGGTAAGAATGGGGAGGGTATTTCTGGAAAGCTTTTATTCTAGTCATTCTCCTTTCTCTGGTCATGTGGTTAGGGACAGTAAGCTTTTCTTGGAGTTTGTTTGTTTTTTTTTTTTTTTTTGTTCTGTACTTATTGGAAGTTCCTGGTTGAAGGCTTTTACAGTGTCCTGTCCAGGATATAAGAGTTTGTAAGAAACCCAGCTGCTTCATCATGGTGTCACCATCATTTCCTGTAATTCCCTGGAAAGGCCTCCTTCTTCCCAATTTTCAGAGTGTTTGTGTACTTGTTTGTTGTGCTATATCCAGGCATTTTCAGTTGTAAAAAGAAGGACCTGGGAGCAAATGGAGTTACTCTATTTCTGCTCAAACTAGAGCCACCTGACGTTCAGTCCGATTTGACCTGTGATTCCCCCCATTTTGCTCTTTTTGTCAACTTTGACCCTGAAGTGGGAACAGCTACGGAGAAGACACTGGTTACAGTAGAAAGCAGAGGGCTTGGCCTCATACACCTTGTTTGCTGGTGAGGGTGAAACTGAATGATAAGATGGGCTTAAAGTCTTATGAATCACCGAGTAATAGACAGCTTTGTTAATGAGGTAAAAGTGACCAATGATGTCTATTAGCAAAATTGACCAAAAATTAATGGAATCTGCTAGAAAGTTTCCAGAGACAGGGAAAGAATACCCCCACTAAATATAATTTAAAGTGTCAGTGAGTGAGTGAGCAAGACAGAGAAAGTTGCACTTTAATTGGGCAGCATGTTAGTCATATCCAACATACCAGTTATAAGTTGACAAAATGTCATTCAACTAAATATGGAAAGAGGACTTGCATAGCATTTGTGAGTAAAACATTTTTGAGAGAGAAAATAGATTAAGAAATTAAAGATAATCATCCCTTTAAGGACACTAAATATTCCATCAATACTTTTTTTTTTAAAGATTTTTTTTATTTATTTATTTGACAGAGAGAGAGATCACAAGTAGGCAGAGAGGAAGGCAGAGAGAGAGAGGAGGAAGCAGGCTCCCTGCGGAGCAGAGAGCCCGATGCAGGGCTCGATCCCAGGACCCTGAGATCATGACCTGAGCCGAAGGCAGCGGCTTAATCCACTGAGCCACCCAGGCGCCCCTTCCATCAATACTTTTTAAAAATACAATAAATAAATTGAACACATTTAAACCTTAAGTTAATGAAAGAAAATGAGCTCAACTTAATTAAGGATTTGCCTTTTTTTTTCTTTCTACTGAAAATAAAATACCCAAATATTTCAAATGGAAATACTTAAAATATAACAGCTATGAGGTAGCTTAGGGATTTCAAAATATGAGTAACCAAAACAATTATCTGAGGCTTATTTTTCCCTGAGTCTACATTAACCTCCTAGGTAAATATGTTTTAATGTAGCCTACTGACTATTCACCCAGCATTTTGCTCTAAAAAAATGATTTAATATAATAGTCAGTGAGAATAACCTTGGGTTTTGCTGAAGTGGCCGCTAAAACCCATTTTTTGAGCTCCTTGTGTATAGCTTGAGTTTTCAAGTATAACCCATAGACTTCCAATTTTCCAAGACAGTCCTCTAAAAGTCCTCATAATTTTAATATATAGGAAGATAGCATCTCTAAAACCATGATCAAATAATTCACTAGGAGTATTTAATAAAAATAGACATTATTCATTTTTATCAGATCAAAATATATAAAATCCATTCCAAGCGATTTTTCAGAGAACTCAGAAATTTTGTAGATTTATGATTGAGTGTGTTCTTTTGTATTCTTAGTGGAGACAACAGAAATTCAAAAAATAATAATATTATATAAGTCAAAGAATGTTACCAATTAATTTCTTAAATTAAGATAAAATAATCTGATAAATGTTTTATACTCCTTATCTAGTAATGAATCTATATGGTTATATATAGCATATTTAATATGTCTAAATAAAATGTATATGTAAATGAAGCATGATATAGTAACTGCAGCTTCTTCTAAAAACGCACTTTATATGTCACATTTAAAATGTGAAAAAAAGATGTACCCAGTTTGTTTGAGATTTTGTGCTTTATTTTGTTACTGTTGCAAAATAACATTAAATAAGCGTGTGTTTTCAACATTCAGCAGACTTGTAGAAAGTTTTTGTTGCCGACATGAGATTGTTCTGAGACTATATATCAAAGCAGTGGGATAAAGAGATGTTTTACAACAAATGTTTTAAAGTAATTCTTTAAGGCTATAAAACCACATTTAGGCACATTTTTTCCTTTCAAGTAAACAGTAAAATATATTCTTGAGCTAATCCTGGATTTGGTCTGGTTTTTAAAAAAGCTTTGTGGTAAACTTCATAAACATTAAATTGTAAATCATCAGGAACCGGAAGAGTTTCTTCCGTAAAGCAGTGTTTGTTGAGGTGTATGCAAGTTCTCAAAGGGAAAAAGAGAGTTGGAGAGTAAAGTGATCAGAACAGATTTTATCCAGGACTATTGCTGTTGGGGAGAAAAGACATCAATATAAAACCAGGCTCAATTCTGAAAAAAGTGCAGACAAGTGGGGATTTATACCAAGGACTCAGTAAATAGAAATCCCTAAGAGAAGGGTGCCTGGGTAGCTCAGTAGGTTAACTGATGGGCTCTTGATTTCAGGCTGGGCTCTGATCCAGGGTTGAGTGACTGAGCCCCACATTGGGCTTCACACTCAGCGCAGTCTGCTTAAGACTCTCTCTCTCTCTCCTTCTACATCTCCCCACCATCCATTCCCTCTCTCTCTCTCTGTCTCTTGAATAAATAAATAAATCTTTAAAAAAAAAAATCACTAAGAGGAGATATCAGAGTGTGGGGGATTCTTGTCGAAGACAAACCAGGAAGATCAGACATCACCCGGCAGAGGGTAGAGGATGAGGAACCTGACCAGATATCCAGGGTTATTAGGTATCAAGGATACAGGGTTCTTGAGAAAACTGGATTTTACAAGGAAGTGGTCAGAGGGGCCCAGGCGAAGGGTCAGGGGTCTGACTAAAATTTGGTTAAACAAACACATATGTAATTAAATACATAATGATAAACAAATACATAGTTATATAGTAATTAATAAACAATAAGAAGTGGAAATCAATGTTTTGAACTCCACAGTTGATAAGTTGGTTTGTATGTCTTCATAAGGACTGATGACTACTGAATGGGAAAGAAGGTCAGTTCTTTGGCTGACAAATGAGTAGCTGAGATAAACTGCCATTTCCTCAGCAGCAACACCCTGCCTGTAAACACTATTAAACAAAGTACATCTAAACAAGATGCTCTTCTTAATGCCATGAATCACCTGAGTGCTAGACTCCTGCATATTGGAGACAGAGTGTGGGATGAAGTTCCCACCCTGACCAGACAACCCATAATACGTAAACAATGGGCAACAGATGACAATAAGGCCCTCATAGTTTGCAGTGACCAGGATAACTTTGTCAACTTATGTCTACACTTTCCTCTTGATTCCAAACCATGTTGCTATGGGCAAGGCCAGTCAAGAGACCCAGTGAGTCTACTGAACTACAGAAATATGTTATATGAACATTAATCTACTGATACGCTTCCTGAATCACCAAATGTTGGGAGTTATTTCACTACAAAATAAATTGGGGATTTTATCTTAGGAAACCATTAAATGCTGTTTTTCTGAACCTTGTTGTTCCAAGACATTTTTAAGTAGATAAAGTGTCTCATATTTATCATTAAGATGAATCTTACAACAATCTCAGGTGATACCACAGAGGTCCATGAAGCCGTAAGATAGTGTCGCCAGAGGTGGACCATGGGGCCCTTTTCCAGTTGTATCTGGAGATATGGGAGGGCACTCTCTGATCTTACCCAGGTTTTCAATACTTGGAATTTTGAACACAATTTTTTATGGCTGTTTACTACATTCACTTCTTTTGCCAATTACCTATTCATGATCTTTCTTCAAACTCTGTTAGAATACTTTTCCTCTGATTGTCAGCAACTCCAATAGATATTAAGTTCACTCACACTTCATCTCTCTTACATATTATCCATATCTTTCTTAGGGTGTTTTTTTTTAAATTTATTATTCTTGCTTTTTCATAATGCAAAAGTTTATAAATCTCATGGACTCAAATCTATTTTTTTCTGCAAATTTTCTTCTTTCAATATTCAACATAATGTCTGTCTCTTCTCCGGGCTATACAGAAATGTGCTATATAAATATTTTCTTCCAGCACTCTTATGCTTTTATATATTAGATAGAAATCAACCATATTATTGATTTAGATTTTCTTTACTACTATTTACTATTATCTGTTGACTAAATCAGACAAAAAAGCAAAGAAAATTATCAATTCTGTTTTTGTTACTGGGTTTTAATTAAATTTTCTTTGCATTTCTTATGAAATGCCTATTTTTATCTATTTGTATGGTATCTTATTTGGTATGCAATGGTTCATGAATCATATGAATTGTGTTTATATCATCAATAATATTAAAGTTATCGGATAGAGATATTAAATATATTATTCAACATTTCTTTGAATACTTACTTCCTTGGATTCGACTTGGTTTAGTATACTAGATAATCTAGAATTAGATTTGTTCAGTTTTGCTTCTGTTTTTGAAGGGTTAAATAGTACATGTTTCCTCAGCACCATGATCTTTACCTAGAGTATGGGACCATTCTGTTTTTCAGTCCTGTTTATGTTTTTCTGACATTTCCAAGGAGATTGAATTCATTTATCCCATAGGTTTTCAAAGGAGGGTCAATTTACAAAATGTTTAAAGGTATGAAACCCCAATGCTACTCACTTAGGTCCTTTGACTTTCCAAGCAATAGAAATTTACTAGAGGCCAAACAGGAATTCCAGGTGAGGCTTTTATAAGGTCTTAGGTGCTAGCACAAGGGAGATGGCATAAAGGGAAAATGTCCTTCAGTCTGACTCAGAACAAATGCTGGAAAGTTTTGAAGGGGCTGAGGTGGGAAAGGGGATAGATCTAAACATGTTGGAACAGGGAGGTTGGGTGTGCAGGCACAGTGGACAGAACACGCTTCTATGTACATTCCATGTCTCCTTAACATGTTCAATCTCCCCCATCCCCAACCTGGGCATGATTTTTAGGAAGAGGAGGAGTTGGTGAAATTTCAGCATTGGAATCCATTTTGGTGCAGGCTAATTTGGTGCAGTCTTCACCAGTTTTCTTGTCTGTCTTGTTTGTGGACATCCTTCCTTCCATTCTTGCAAGATATACTATTCAAGGGCATCAAGTTGTAGTTTCCCAGAAGATATGCTACTCAAGCGACAGAGCTATCCAGGAACTCCGGACTCAACTGTTGGGTTTGAAGGGACCCCAGTCCAGTCCCTGCTCTGTCTCACCCAAAGTAATTAATTACTTGCTACTTATAGGCTAAATCGCTAATGTGTAGAATCACTAGTGTATTGCAAATTTTAAAAAATTAAGTATGAATACCTGTACATGAGGTGACAAATGTTCTCACTTCAAACACAGATTCCATAGTGTTCATTAACTTCACCAGGGATTAATCGCATACATCCCTTCTCAATGATTGGAAGAGAACTGTGAGGTCTTTGGAATGTAAAATTCTCTTTTCTGCAGAAAACAAGTTTAATAACTCTATCATCTTTTGGTCAACCATAGGCAGATTACTTGACTGAATGCTGCTCAAAGTCAGTTTTTTTTAATTATTTTTTTTTATTTTTTATTAACATATAATGTATTATTAACCCCAGGGGTACAGGTCTGTGAATCATCAAGCTTACACATTTCACAGCAGTCATCATAGCACCATAGCACATACCCTCCCCAGGGTCCATCACCCAACCACCCTCTCCCTCAAAGTCAGTGTGTATGCCCTGTCTGCATCACCTCATATTTCAGTTTGTTCCTGGATCACTTTTCAGGATGTGTCTCTCCACTGCTCAGTTAAGAAATTATAACTCATTTTCATAACAGAATAAATACAGCATAATTACAAGGTAAACCAGCTTCAGTAAAATCATACGATCTAATCAGGCCATGAACAGGTATTTATGGAAGAACTTTTATGGACTTAGTGTGGAGTCTAGGTTGTACAAAGGTGACAAAATGCCTGCTTTACTTTGAAGACAATAGGACTCTAACACACTAATCATTCAGAGAATAATAATAGCTAAGAACATTACACTAAGAAGTGTCATTAGTATGTGTAGTAGAAATCAAATGATAGTGGGAATACTGTGTTCGGAAGTTAAGTTAGAACCTTCCACAAAGGGCAGAATTTGAGCCAGACTTTGATCGCTCCATTCAAAGGTGGCGACATAAAGATAAAGAGCTACCATGAGGGACAAAGTGTATTGGGACTGAAGGATCGCAATTTGGGGAGCACAGATTCAGTAGTAATCAGTATAGTCCCACCTGTGTGATGAAAGCAAGGAAATTTCATGAGAAAGGAGAAGAGGGGTCAATTACATGAGGTGCACAAAAGAAAAAAAATAGCCAAGGGGCACTATCAGGCTGAGCTGCTTTGGGTTATATATTGATCTTTCATTCTTTTGGTGTTCACAAATCAATCTATTCTTGGTTTGTATTAGTAAACAATTCTGTCTTCAGAAAGTTCACCCCACCAGTTGTAGGTTCAAGATGCAGTTGTCTTTTGACTACTTACAGCCCACTGACAAGTCCTTGAAACAGGCAGAGTGACATTCCTCTAGGGACTCAGCTGCCCTAATGTTAATACTTTGCTAAAGGCAAAAGGCAATCCTAACCTGAACCACTCCCCAATCCTGTAACTCTACTTTAACATATAAAAATTCCTTTGGAAACTTCCTTTATCTCTACCCCCGCCACCCCCACAAGCTACCTGTTGGCAGTTATCCCCATTCCCCAAGCATGTGATCACTGACATACATCTGAACGGTCTCGTGACTAAGGGTTTATTAGATGGCAATAAATGAACTTTTCCCAACAATAACTAGCCCCACTCAGGGTCCTGGAAACCTTGCTTCCAAAATTCTATAGAGACTCACTATCCCTCACCCCCTCCCAACTTACAAGTATAAAATGGCCCACTCCTCAAGACCTCAGTACAACTCTTTCTGGCCACGGGTCCTGTCTCCATGCTTTAATAAAACCACGTTTTTGCACCAACGATGTCTCAAGAATTATTTCTTGGCTGTCGGCTTTGAACCCTAATGTCTTTCCTACATCATAAGCATTATACATTGAATTGTGTACCTAGAATTCATATGTTAAAGTTCTAACCTTAAGTACCTCTGAAAGTGACTGAGTTTGGAGACTGGATCTTTGTAAAGGTAATTCAGTTAAAATGAGGTCGTGAGGATGAGCTCTAGTCCAGTATGATCAATGTCCTTATAGGAAGAGATTAGGACACAGACACACACAGTAGAAAGCCCATTTGAAGATGTAAGTAAGCAGGAAGTGTTAGGGGACCCCAGAAAAATAAGTCATTTTAGGCCAACAGGTATTTTCTGTGATTTCCCTTACTGGCTCTACTTGCCTGAGCACGTTTCTTGCAAGACTTCCTATGAGGTATCAGAATTACAAACAAATGTGAAAACCTCAGGAGTTAAGGATTCTAAGGGAACTTAGGGAATGCAGGAACTGACAGTCTCTTTCTCTCTCTCTCTCTCTCTCTCTTTTTTCCCCAGTGTT
Organism: Meles meles; assembly: GCF_922984935.1. NCBI lineage: Eukaryota > Metazoa > Chordata > Mammalia > Carnivora > Mustelidae > Meles > Meles meles. Next base: position 100,918,023 of record NC_060075.1, read on the forward strand.
CCAAAATTCATTGTTGATGCACCACACCCAGTGCTCCATGCAGTGTGTACCCTCCTTAATACCCACCACCAGGCTCACCCAACCCCCACCCTCTTCCCCTCCAAACCCCTCAGTTTGTTTCTTAACCAGCCCAGCCATATCACAGACAATAAGTCAGCAGTAAAAGTAAGAAAGGCCCTGCATTTCTTACCTGAGATAAAGAGCCCAAGACACCATCTTGTATGCCTCTAGTTCCTTCCCCTTGGCTTCATTATGGTGTTAACTCTCACCCTGTGAGAAGTACAAGCTTCATTACCATAACATACAATGTCTGTACAGGCACCTTTTCTAAGGACCTGTGCCCCCTGATACTCATCTTTACATGTGATGACAAACTCCCATTTTTAAATATTCATCCTAACCCAAAGTAAAAGAAACCTATTTACCCCTACTCAGGGACTTATGGCTTTGGAAGTTATTCTCTGACCTCCTTACTTGACAACTGGTGTAGACTCTACCTGTAACTCGAGGAGAAAATCACGTTAGTTCACTTAAAAAGACACAGGGAAAAGATAGCCATCCACAAGCCAAGGGTCAAGCCTCAGAAGAAACCAACCCTGCTGACACCTTGATCTTGGATGTCCAGGCTTCACAATTGTGAGAAATAAATGTCTATTGTTAATCCAGCCTGTGGTACTCTGTTATGACAGTACTAGCAAACTAATACAGTATCCCTTGTGAAAATTTAAATTCTGGATCAGAATCCAAACATGATATTTATCAGCTATAACCATTTCTAGCATTTACGGTAAGCTTTTGACTGAAATTAAAATGCAAAATACCTTCAAAATATTTTTCCTTATAATCCACTGGATAACGAAATGGGTCAGCTGGATATATTCTCCTGAATGTACATGCTATGTTTTCAGTTCTCACTCAGAGAGAGCCAGCATATCTATGCATAAATATTATCCATGACAAACTTATCTTCGTGATTTCATTTCATATCCATTTCACTCACAGGCTAAGCAGAATTAGGAAAATAATATTCTAATAGTTTTTGCAGTATTTGAAGTTTTGGGGTTTTTGTTTTTGTTTTGTTTGTTTGTTTGCTTGTTTTTTGCCTAAGAAATTAAAATAGAAAAATAGAGAAAAATTCATATAACATTTATTCCAGAGGAATCTCAATTTTAGCTAAAGGAGAATGTGTACAGATTCATACCATTGGCAATGAGTTGAAATAAATAGCTATTAGGGTAAGAGAAAATATGAAAAGGCATGTTGATGATGTCCCAATGGCAAGAGAGTTTTGTAAGTGATCTAAATGAACTTTGGGAGCTAAGACTGAAATCCAGCTACTCCTCTACCCTGTCCCATCCAACAAATTCCTATACATAGATAGATAGATAGATAGATAGATGATAGATAGATAGATAGATATAGATATAGATATATTTTAAATCCATGTTTTCCATGCCCTCACCCCCAACACATCAGTAAAAAGTATAAAGATATAGAGGCATGTGTACCATGGCAGGAGCATTGGCATTCTATAAAAGCATTATTAAATTCTTTATTTCCCAAATAGTTAGTATGGAGTATTGGGGCTTTCCTTTGAGATTCAGGGGGTCAAGTCTTTTGATGGATGCAAACAGATATTTGCATCTGTGCACTTTAATTTCACTGGACAGACAAATCAGTAATATTTAACGCTGATAGACTTTCCTCAAGCACTTGTTTCAGTGGGTATCATCTCTGGGATTGTTCTACCATGGAGAGTAGATGGGCGATATACAGAAACCATCATATCTGATAGGTAGGTGAAGAAACATCAGAACAACCCTGTTCACAAACATTCAGTCGGTGGGTCCTACACCTTCTTTCAGGTACTTTCTCTTATTGGCAGAGATCTAGAAAGCTGTGACAACATGGGCTTTCTGAACCCTTACTTTGGCATTCCACACAGTCAGCAGTGAGGATTGGGAAGCCAACGGAGAGGACTGTGTCAGATACACAGTAGTGATTATATCTATATGGCAGCTGACTGGAGAGTAATCTTCTAGGGGCATCTACAGAAGAGCTAGAAGTATATGTATGTCGTGGTGGGTATTGTCACATTGTCGAAAACACAAGTTCGAATGCATGGTAGCATTATACGTAAGTAAGGTAACATGATAATCAAGAGGTTGGAAAAAAGAATGGACATGCAGAAAACTGTAAGCAGGTGTGCTGTGACGTCATTTAGCATAAAAATAATGGGGAGTGGTTAGGCTTTGCTATGCTTTGTCAACTGCTTTAGATACTTAACTCATTTATTCTTAAATACTCCCTTAATACCAATGTCACAATCGTCATCTTACAGGAAAGGAAACTGAGGCTTTTAGGATTTCAAGTTTCCTGCCCACGTGTATTTTATTCAAGTGGTGAAGTCAGAATAAATTTCATGTCTGTCAGACTGCAAAGCGATTTTCTTCCTTTGAAAATGTAAAGAAAAGAGATTTTTGCTTTGGAGCTCAAACACCATGAGATGAGGGAACTTCGGGGGACTCAAAAATGAAGACTATCCTGATTCTTACATTTGTCTAAAAGTCATAAATTCAGCTGCCCAGGTGTTAATAGAGTTTTAAATATTTTTAAATGTATGAGATATGTATGCATTCAACCGTTATTAATGTGAACCATCAAAACACTTGCTGCAGGTTGAGATCCTCTAAGTACATGCGACAGGCTTACCCACTCTCTGTGCTGTCACAGAAATTACCATGCGGAGTACCTGTAGGTGTTTCACAGCTTATTAAACCATAATTGTAGAACTGTAATTACAGCAGATGCACTACAATGCCCGAGTTTTAGAAAACAACTTCCTCTTAAATCATAAAAGAGGAGCAAACTTTATGTACTTTCCCAGCAATGACATGATTCTATTAAAATAAAATAGTGCTAGAGATGCAAAATTCACATTCCCAACAAATGCGAAAAATGATTACACTATCCATCACTTAAAATAAATGCATTCATATCATAATCATAGCTGAGAAGGTACAGCCAGAAGCACAGCATGTTAAAAAACATCCCATTTGGGTAGATATTCTTATTTATGTATTAGTTTACAGGTTATGACAATTATTTCTGACTATTAGGACAATGATGTAAATATTCACATGCTCTGGTAACTTCTTCTTTCTGGGTCCCAGTAGTCTGCACCCAGTCCTTGAGATGTGAATTACAGAAGTACATGGGTCATCTATGTAGGTAGATGACTCCATCAAACCTGCTGATCTGAAGGACTTGTCACAGTGGTCATCTCTTCTAACACCTGAGATTATAAAGGCAGCACATCCAGTTCCTTGAGAATCAGATTTACAGATGTCCTTTATTGGGCAGCTGGTTTGTATCATGGTCAAAAATACTCAGCTCACCGTCAACCTCACAACCAGCCTTATTCTGTGCACATTTCAGGGAGGAAGAGGGGGTGATGACTGTTACCGTCATTGTTGACGCTTTAGGTTTGCATTAATGTGGACTCTCTGTGTTGCGGTTGACCTATCTCTACAGAAAGACGATAGAAAAATCATCTGTTGAGCTGAAACCTGGCTCATTCTACCCTTCTAGAAGTTGCATCTAAGTAACAGATGATGAAATCATTTCCTCTGATACAGAGGAGTATTTAAACATGTAAAGTGTAGGGGTTCAGAATATGTTACCCCAAAACATGTCACTTGACATGAAGGTACTTGAGGAATAGCCAGTGTGAGAAGAACTCTCTGTCCCTCTTTTGTCCTGGAAGCAGGAGATACACAGCCCCTGTGAATGGAACCTTCCCTGTACTAGGAGGGAAGATGGCATCCTTCACACCAGAGACAGGGAGTCTAGGGTCAGGAAGGCTCTAAAAGCAAAACTTGTTACTTCTTCACCATTTTACTATAGCTAACTCAAACCCTTTGTCTTGTCAATTTGTCATAAATTTATAATTTCTTTGTCCAAAGGTAGAGAAGCTTCCTGAGTTATATCTTTGTAGGATAATGTAATTATATGTGTTATTCTGCTTTATTGCAGAGCGTCTGAGGAGATAACCTCGAAAGACAGAGGAAAGATTATTTTTTCCTCTCCTATAAAAGTAAATTTAAATATCTAGCTTTCATCATCACTGTTAGAGGTAGCATCCCTAGTGTGTTCACCTGCTCCTTATAAGAATCAAACAAACAGGGGCACCTGGGTGGCTCAGTGGGTTAAAGCCTCTGCTTTCAGCTTGCGTCATGATCCCGGAGTCATGGGACTGAGCCACACATCAGGCTTTCTGCTCAGCGGGGAACCTGCTTCCCTTCCTCTTTCTCTGCCCTTCTCTCTGTCTACTTGTGATCTCTGTCAAATAAATAAATAAAATCTTTTTTAAAAAAAAGAATCAAACAAACAATTCAAGGCAAATGTTTTATGTTGATGGATCAAAAGCATCATCATGATGTATAAATTCTGACACATAAGGTTGATGGGGTAACGTGGAAGTTGGGGGAAGACTGGAATTTGGAGAAAGTTGGAAGCAGACACTCTACCAAGTTGAGGCATCATTGGAGGCCCAGTGGTTTGGTATATGGAAACCCATATTTGAAATCAGAAAGCGTGTATTTTCTGACATGTGGTATCAAGCAACATTTTCTCATATAAGTCATTTACTCTTCTAGAGTTTCAGTTTTCAAATCTTGAATTAGAAGTAATGATAGTAAGCAAATAAGTGTTTTCTTTTTCTAAATATAATTTGGATTAAGGAAGTACATATGAATAAATATTTTTTTAAGAACTGATAGATGAAACTGGATGACAAGATTTATAGGAAGTTGAAAGAAATGCATCAAAGATAACTAAAATTTATAAGCTTAGGACTAAAAGTAGTCATGGTCTGGACACATGAGCAAATTATTCCATATTCTGGAAAGAAGATGATACTTTTACTTTGTATTGATCTGAATAAAATTTATAGTGACAAAGAACCTTTCCATGGAGCATTCTTTCTGGAATACATAGAGACTGAAAATATCTTTTTTCTGTCGATTTCCTTTCAACTGAATGGGTGCTTATTTTATTTTTTCTTTTTGATCTACCTTATTTTTGCCATCACCTTCTTTTCAAGCTAAGAACTCAGCTAAACAATGTTACATATTGATTTGTTTCCCTGCCATTTGTCCTTTTGCCCCTGCCCTGTCACATTAAACTAATCTTTCTAAAGCACCATCTTAAATAGGACACCCAGCAAAACCTGTTACCATGATTCTCTTTGCTAATGAGCGTCAGTATTCCTGGAAGTGCCTGGTCTTCAGCAAAGAAAGAACAAACTGGCTCTTGACCTTGAGCAAGGGACTACCAATTTTATGCACCTTTATGAGGATTCATAAAATTCCATTTTTAACATGTGAAATATATGAGCTATTGAAATCATTAGGATTCTTTTATTTTTTTTCCCTATGATCCACTGATATAGGTTTACACTCTTACATTCTGGTCCTAAGTTTTGTTTTCAACATTTTCACTCTCACTATTGTCTTGTACTTTTGGGATAACCAAAATATCTTACTCAAAATTTCTTATCAGAGTTTTTGCTGATACTGAATCCTACGCCAAAAGTCCTCTGATGAATGACCCTTTTTATCTATCTTCTTGGCATGAACATTCCTTAGCCGTCTGTTGATTTCTGTCAGCAACTCTGCAGATCAACACACTTAGCACACTTTTCATTCCTTTCCACTGGGGCATATTCTATCATCACTGATAGCATTATATGTACTTGTTTCATGTCCATGGTAGAGAGTGAAGGCAGCAAAGTTAATCAACTTAATATCCCATTGTCAAAGTCACAGTCAATGCTTTCCTTGAAGTACATAATAACTCACCAAGATATTTATTTTACTAACTATATTGTTTCATATCTGTTTATATGTCTGTTTTTATAACTAAACTCTGATCAATTCAACAGATTTTTTTGAGCCACCACTAAATAGGCTTTGTAATGTTGGAAACTATGACAAAAGAAAAAAATTAAATTTCCTTACTGCTTACAGCCATTGACAAGTACTTGAAACAGGTAGAGTGACAGTCCTCTGGGAGATCCCCTGTGTTGATGTTGACAAAAGGTAATCTTAGCTTAACATCATTCCAACGCCTTCAAGATACTGTAAGTGTACTTTAACATAAAAACATTCATTTGAAAATTTCCTATATTTCTACCCATGCTCAAGATATATGTTACCAATCATCCTTTAAGCATATGGACCACCAATATACATCTGAAGGGTCTCATGACTGAGGTTTTATTAGACAGCAATAAATGACCTTTTCCTAACAATAGCTAGCCCCCTCAAGGTCCTGAAAACTTTGCTTTCAAAATTCCTTAGAAACTTATGCTATCCCTAACCCTTCCCAACTTCAAAGTGTGTAATGGGCCACACTTCACAAGCCTAAAGCAGCTCTTTCTGCAAACAGGTCCTCCCTCTGTGCTCTAACAAAACCACCTTTTTTGCACTGAACATGTCTCAAGAACTCTTTCTTGATCATTTGCTCTGACCCCAACATTTCCACATCACCAGGAACTGACATGGGCAATAGGGATTTAGCAGTTATCAAAACCAATAAAAACCCCTGTCCTTATCAAGATATGCAATAAACAAAACAAGTAAATTAAATACTTCATAATGAAAGATGATAAATGTTATGAAGAAGAGTGAGAGAGAACTTTTACGTAACGGAGGAAGAAAAATACTTTTTCTCTACCCTACTGCATTCTTGCCCGAGACCACCTGTAATAGAGGACAGATTAACAAAAGAAAACCAAACAAGTTTATTAACATGTATACTGCAGGTATACATGGGAGTTAGGGAAAACCCAAGTAACTCTCTGATGTGGCCTAAGCCACCACCTTACATATTCTTTTCAGCTTAAGAGAAAAGAAAGAGGCAGGAAAGAGGGGAGGCTAGTCCTCAGAGGTCACCAGGGAACACATGGTAAACAGGGTAAGGTTTGTTATGCAAATTTAAGTCCTGTCTTCACCTCTGGTAAGAATTCTTTGTGATTTAAAGTCATCCTTGGAAGTACACAGAGGGAGACAATTACAAATGGAAATGTTCTTTATACATGTAAATGTATCTTACAGAAGGGTAAACTTCTCTGCTTTTGTTTCCAGAGCTTCTCCCCATCAGCTCTTTCTCAAAAAATAATCATCTCAAAATAATCTTTATGCTAAATAGGCATATTCCAGGACCCTTCAGTAGTCAAGATAGATTTCACATAGGATGTGATATCAAGGCAAAGCTTTGAAATAAATGTGCCCTACAAGTACCTGGAGAAAGAGCTTTCTATACACTGAGCAAGCCTGTCCTTTCCTTGTGGCTAGAGAACAAACGAAAGACAAGGTGAAGACTGCATTAATTGCAGCCAGATTATTTTACTTATTTTTTCGAGGCTTGTAGACCATAGTAAAAATTTTTGACTTATACTCTGTCTGATATGGGTGATGAGGGAGCGGGAGACTGGCTGAGGACAAAGCAAAAGCTGGTACCTTGCACCCCCCTCTCCATCCGCTTCCCTCTGTAATAAGTGTAGCATTCCTCAGGCACTCCTGACCACCATAAACGAGAAATAGTTCCCCTTGGTTTACAAATGTCCTAGAGATCTACAAACAAAGAAGTTACCTTGTGCTATTGATAATTTCCAGAGGTAAATAACTCAGTTCCTCAAGCCCTCCCCTCCATACACAAAACTGAAGGAGGCTGAGGTAGAAGGAAATGTAAATATAGTTAAAGCTTGATAGCAGGATTGTGACATCCCACCAGGAATCTCCCAACAGTCTTGATGTTAATGGCTTGCCAAAAGACAACATTGATCAAGCCAGGAAGGCCTCTGGGTATCCCCGAAGACCTCCGGGGTACTCTGGCACCTCGTAGGCCCTCTTTAGCATATGAAAGCTCCATTGAAACCTCCCTTCCCCTCACCTTCCCCAACCACAGGGTACATAACCTGCCATCCCTTGCAACCAGGGGCAGCCATATCTCCGTCTGCCCACGGGTCCGTCCCCGTGCTTTAATAAACCACCATTTTGCACCAAAGATGTCTCAAGATTTCTTTCTTGGTCATCGACTCCGGACCTCAGCCCACCGAACCTCACCTAGGTTCTAAAACTTCATCATGGGGAAAGCTTAGAGAAATTTTAGTAAATATATTATAGAAAATTGTTGGGGTTTGGAGCAGACAGCCAAGAAGAATTATTGTGGTATCTTTGGTGCAAAAAGATGATTTTATTAAAGCACAGGGACAGGACCCATGGGCAAAAAGAGCTGCACGACGTCATGAAGAGGGTGGCCCATTATGTATTTCCAAGTTGGGAGGAGGGGTTAGGGATAGCATAAGTTTCTAAGGAATTTTGCAAGCGAGATATCCAGGACCTTGAGGGTGCTAGCTGTTGTTAAGAAAAGGTAATTTATTACTTCCTAATAAAAGCCTTAGTCATGAAACCCTCCACATGTGTAGTGGTGGGTCATATGTTTGAGGGATGATTGTTAATGTATATGTTGGGGAAGGTTAGAAATAAAGGAAGTTTCCAAAGGAATTTTTATATGTTGAAATAGACTCACAGGAGTGGGGTATGAGGGTGTGTTTTGGGCTGGGGGGGGCAGGAAATGGGGAATGGTCTGTTAATGAAGATTGTCTTTTGCCCTTAGCAAAGCCTCAGGTTGCAGAGTTCTCAGAGGAAGTTCATTCTACCTGTTTCAAGGATTTGTCATTTGTCATTGGGCTGTAAGTAGCAAGGAAATTTAGTTTTTTTTCTTTTGCTTTTGTTTCCCACATCAAATACATGTCATGTTCTGAGTTTATATTTAAAGATGATTTTTCAGTAGCGGTGTTGACAACAAACTGAAGGGGAAAGTGGTGGAAGTAAGGAGCCATGTTCAGAGGCTATTGCAATAATCCAGGCAAGGGATACTGGAGTCTTGGAAGCAGTGATGGAGTGCCCAGATCAGATATTATTTGAGGATAGAAACCACAGGATGCAGTCCACGATTGTATTGGGAGTGTGAGAATAAAATTAAATTAAAATTAAAAAACAAGAATGAGAACAGGCTTTTCTTTAAGAAAGTGGGAGACTGAAACTTCCACTGAGTCAAGGAGGTTTTTGGAGTAGAAGATGAAGCAGTTATGACTTTGGACATTCCATCTGAATATCTATTAGTCAAAGAAGAGTCTGGGGCTTATTAAGACTGTCAGCCTTGGTGGAGAGGCTCTGAGCATGCGTGGTGTTTAAAGTCCTAAGTCTGGATAGAATTATCAAGGAATGACCAAAGACTGAGCCCCGAGATACTGAGTTAGGGAAATGAAGAGAAGCTAGAAGGAAACCAAGAAGGTAGGAGGATTAATAGGAGAATGCAAACTCCTTAAAGGAGCTATGAAGAAGAGACATGGCCTTTGTTAAATCCAGTCAATAGGTTGACACTGGGATTTAGCAATACTGATGGTGGCAAACTTAACATAAGCTTTGTGGAGCGATAGGAGTGAAAGACTGTTTAGAATGTGTTCAAGAGAAAATAAGAAGAGGAAACTTAAAGAACAGAAATAGTGACACTCTTCTAAGGAATTTTGATGTTAAGGATGGCAGAGATTTAGCTTGCAGAGGTAGGATCAAGAGAGGATTTGTTTTTCTTTTTAGATGAGAGATGTGTAGGTTGAATAGCGGTTCCCCAAAGATGTCCATGTTTTAATTCCCAGAAAGCGTCAATATGTAATTTTTATCACATACACATTTTGAGGTATGATTAAATGAAAGACTTAGTTGGAGAAATAATCTTGCTTATCTGGATGCACCCAGTGTAATCCCAAGGGTCCTTCTAAGAGGGAGGCAGGAGGATCAGTCAGTAGCAGAAAATGGGATGACAGAAGCAGAGGTTGGAGTGATAATGAGGAAGAAGTCATGAGTCAAAGAGTAAAAGCAATCTCTAAAAGCTGAACAGTCTAGGAAATGTATTATTTTCTCAGTCTCCAGAACTAACCAGCCATACCTACACCTGCCTCCAGAACTCTATAACTGCAAATGTATGTTGTTGTGCTTCCCTGCAGAGAAGAAGTTAGCAATGAAGGAAAGAGAATGGAGAGTTGCCACAATGATACTCCAGACAAGGAAGAGGGGACAGGGCTTCATGGGCAAGGAGAGAGATTGGTTTCTCCTCCAAATGAGTTTTTCCATTAACAGCAGGAGAAAAATTAGAGTATAGAGCATTGTATGTTGGTAACTTGGTAGTTGTGATAGGAGAAAAAAAAAATTGTGGATTTATCTTTTCAGATTGCTTGTCTTTTTAAAAGATAAAATAGGAAGCTGTTGTGAAATGTGTGTCTGGGTGGGCAGAAGGGTATTTGCATATAACCAGGGTTGAAGTTTACCCTATTGAATATGATGTGATTTGGAAAGGAGCAAGTGGTTTGAGCTTGTATGTGTAAGCAATGAAGAGAGGGCATTAGTGCCCTGAGAAAAGACAAAAATGTGGTAAATCTGGGGGCTGCAATTCCTGGTTGGTTGTTTGGAGTCTACTGGGGCCCCCAATGAAGGGTCAAGATGCCTGTCCATTCTCTTTAGAGAAGAATTATGAAATGCTTTAAGTTGATGGATATTTAGATATTCTCATAACACTTAAACCTATTCTGCTTTGCATTTCACTATTATTATTGGATTAAATGTGTACAAGATGGTGAATACATGGAGACAGGAGTCATAACTGATCTGTGTCCTTCCTAAGTGTATTCATTAATTTACACATGTGCCCATTTATTTACGCATCCCACACTGAGCAAGTATCTAGCTCAAGTTCAGAGTCCAGAAGGCTAGCCATTACATGATGGATCTAAAATTTTTTAAAGATTATTTATTTATTTATTTATTTATTTATTTATTTATTTGACAGAGAGGAAGACACAGCAGGGGGATTGGGAAAGGAAGAAGCAAGCTTCCTGCCAAGCAGGGAGCCCAATGCAGGGCTTGATCCCAGGACACTGGGTTCATGACTTGAGCCAAAGACAGACACTTAACCCACTGAGGCACCCAGGCACCCTGCGTGATGGATCTAACTCAGGTTCCATGACAGACAGGGCCCTCGTTGCCTGGACTGGGAGAGGCACAAAAGGGAAGATAAAAGTTTATCTGGAAATAACCAACTGTGGGATCCTTAAAGTGCTAAGTGACAAGCAAGCCCATTCTGCTATGAATGCCAGAAATGAGCACCCAGATCAGACCAGGTTGACTCAGGAATCAAAGACAGAATTTGAAGCACTTGCAGCTGAGCTTGCAAGATGAGAGTAGACACTACCTTTTCCAAAACGATTGTCACCAAAATAATAGGACTCCAGCAAGGAGGTTTTATGGTAATTAGCATATTTTAATTGTACTTAAAATATTTACATTTTAATTAACAACAGCAGGAATATATGTATTGAAAATCCCAGGTTTTCTTTTTTCTTTTTTTTTTTTAAGATTTATTTATCTTAGAGAGAAAGAGCATTCATGCGTGAATGCAGGCGGGGGAAGGGGTGGAGAGATAGGGTCTTTAAGCAGACTCCCTGAGGAATGTGTGGAGTCCAGCAGGGGGCTCGATCCCACAACTCCTGAGATCATTACTCCAGAGGAAACCAAGAGTCAGCTGCTTAACAAACTGGGCCATCCAGGTGCCACGGAATCCTAGATTTTTTCTGTTATATTTTTAAGGCAATAAGAAGTTTTTTTTTTTTTTTTTTTCTGTCAAATACAGTTTAAAAAGAGCTGTAAATAATTTTCCTAGAAGTATTGAAAACTGGGGACTTGTTAATGAGCTTTTAAAATGTTCACATTCAGGTCATAAAAGATTTAAAATTAATCATATATCAGTGTTTAGAAAATGCATATAGACTTTGTGTATGTAAAATACACTCATTTATCTCTAGTAACATTTGCAAAAATGGTGCACCAAAACATGTGACCTAAAATATTTACCCTCTGGCATTTAAATTAAGCTGATTAATATTATTAATCATCCTGTCTCCACAAAGTAAATGGCTGCTAAGACGTAAGCAATGCGGGATGTCTCAGATTTTAATACATTACTCATGTCTATTTTAAGGTAATGAGTCCGTAGCCAAGGCAGACTACCAAGTACAGGAGTTTACCTCATCTTGTAAGCTTTTATCAAGTGCTGTGTATGTTGCTTTGTGTTTTCTTCCTGTATCTTAACAATGCAAAGGAACTGGGAATTCTGTCTGAATGGAAGCAGGATTCTGAGGAGCAGAGAATGCTGTTGTTAGTGGGGTACAGAGGATCATTTGCTCCTCTATCAGGAAGAAAGAGTGTTCATGCTTTGTCTTCGCCCACCCAAACGTAAGGGTCAAACTCTCCTTCCTTAGGTAAATATAGAAGCATTGGAATGATTCTGCTCCTAGGGCCTTCCAGCTTTATGTCGCTTATTTTTTCTCTCTTGTCCAAATGACTCTACCAAAAATATTACTTTTGTATCATTCTACCCATAATTCTTTACTGTGCACTTTCCCTCTGGGCATGCACATCTGATTCCCCAGGATGGTCTTAAATCCAATCACACATCCATCACAGGGAAAACAAATTAAGTGGAGTACCTTTGCAGATAAAGCGGGGACATTCCTGACTCAGACTGGAAGGAATAATGTTAATCCCATTACAAATGTTGTGCTGATGTCACCTAAGGAAAACAGATGGTTCTTTCAACTGGGCTTTTCATTCGTCATCCTCCACTGCGAGGGCTCAGCCACAGTGGGTTTAATATCTCCCTGTAATATTCTCTCTGAGTAGCCGTGGGAATTCATAGAACGAGAGCCAGATGCGTGGTGGCTTGTGGGATCTAAATATTGGGGGGAAATTCTTAAGGAAAACTGTTGGAGATTTTTAAGGGACATCCCGTGTTCTCTCCATGGCCACCTTTTTCCCTCATGGAGAGCACATGCTAAACAGAGGTAAAGGCCAATAACCAGCACCTATTCCAGGCAGGGATAGCAACAGTGGTGGCAGAGAGGACATTCAAGGTGCCCCACACTGAGGTAATTTGCCCAAACAAAAATGGAGGGTTTCTGTATAATATTCTTTCCAGCAGGAGTATATTTGCCAATCTAGCAAGTTGCTCTACTCCACATCATTGCACCATATTTTCTTTATCCATTCATCAGATGGGGACATTTGGGCTCTTTCCATAATTCAGCTATCCTGGACAATGCTGCTATAAACATCAGGGTAAATGGATCTCCTTGAATCAGTCTTTTGTTTTGTTTTGTTTTAATTCTTTGAGAAGTACCTCATCAGACACTTGCTGGATCTAGGGTAGTTCTACTTTTAACTTTTGAGGCATCGCAATACTGTTTTCCAGAGTGTCTACACCAGTTTGTATTCCCACCAACAGTCCATGAAGTTTCCTTTTTCTCCACATCCTCACCAACCCATGTTGTTTCTTGTGTTTTAGATGTTAATCATTATGACAGGTGTGAGGTGCCATTTCATCATAATTCTGATGTGTACTTCTCTCATAATGAGTGATGTTGAGCATCTTTTCATATATCCGTTGGTCATCTGTATGTCTTCTTTGGAAAAATGTGTAATCATGTCTTTTGCTCATTTTTAATTAGACTATTCTTTTTTTATTAGATTATTCATTTTGGGGGATTGAGTTTGATAAATTCATCTATTTTGGATACTACTCCTTTATCAAATATGTTATTTACAAATACCTTTCCCACTGTAGATTGCCTTTTAGTTTTGTTTCCTTCACTGTGCAGAGGGTTTTATTTTGATGAAGTCCCTATAGTTCTCTGTTGCTTTTGTCTGCCTTGCCTCCGAAGACACATCTAGCAAGAAGTTGCACGGCCAGTGTAAAGTAAGTTAATACCTGTGCTCTCCTCTCGGATTTTAATAGTTTCATGTCTCATATTTAGGTCTTTAATCCACCTTGAATTTATTTTTGTGTTTAGTGTAAGAAAGTGGTCGAGTTTTATTCTTTTGCATGTTGCTGTCCAGTTTTCCCAACATCATTTGTTAAAGACAAATATATATAACTTGAAGTCTGGAATTGTGATGCTTCCTGCTTTACTTTTCTTTTTCAACATTGCTTTGGATATTCAGGGCCTTTTGTGGTTCCATTAAAAATTTTAGAGTTGTTTGTTCTACCTCTGCAAAAATGGAATGTCTTTCCATGACTTTGTGGCGTCTTCAATTTCTTTCATCACTATTTTATAGTTTTCAGAATACAGGTTTCTCACCTCATTGGTTTGGTTTATTTCTAGGTATCTTATGGTTTCTGGAGCAATTATAAATGGAATTGATCCCTTAATTTCTCTTTTTGCTTCTTCATTATTGGTGTAGAGATTGCAACAGATTTCTGTAACGTGGGTTTTATAGTCTGCAACTTTGCTGAATTTGTATATCAGTTCTAACAAATTTTTGGTGGACTCTTTCAGGTTTTCTACATAGAGTATCATGTCGCCTGTGAATATTGAAAGTTTGACTTTTTCCCTGCTGTTTGGATGTCTCTTATTTCTTTTTATAGTCTGATTATTGTGGCTAGGACTTCCATTACTATTTTAAATAAAAGTTATGAGGTGGACATCCCTGTCTTGTTTCTGACAATGGAGGAAAGCTCCCAGTTGTTCTCCATTGAAGATGATATTCGCTGTGTCTTTTGGTTGTCTGTTTTTCTTTTTAGATTTTGTGTTTAGGTAACCTCTACACCCAATGTGGGGCTCAAACCCACAACCTCAAGATCAAGAGTTGCATGTTTCACCAGCTGAGCTAGCCAGGCACCCCTAATATTTTTCATACATGGCCTTTATTATGTTGAGGTACGTCTAACCCATTTTTGCCTAATTATATGGCTGTGTGATATGTGGTGTTAAATAATAATAATCCACATAATATTATAATCCACAAATAGTCGAAATGCCCAGAAACCTTAAATGAAGACTCCAAGTAAGATTGCATACCCTCTCCCCATCAACATTGGTTGGATCTCACTTTCTGCGTTACAAATTCTTTGAGTGTAATAATATGAGAGTAGAACTCTACTCAGCATACACTAATTGTTCAGTCTCTCGGCTAGCCTGACCAAGGGTGTGTGTGTATGTGTATGTGCGTCTGCGTGTGTATGTGCTCATGCTAGAGAGAGACACACACAGAGACTCCTCAGAGAAGACAAAATTAACTTTATTTGTCAGGCTTCAAGAATCGTTTACGCTAGGATTTAGGAGCAGGAGAGGCAGATGTAAAAGATGAAATTTGAGCACTGAAGGACAGAGACACATTCATGATTTGTGAATGCTGAAGCTGAGAGGGAGGGGCATGTTATAAGAATGAAAATCTCACACTCACATATTTTATCAAAACACTTTGCTAAGAGGCATCCCAGAACACCGTCAGGTGGTGTGAACGAGAGAGCCCATGAAGCCTACACTTGTTTATCTTCAGTGTTTAACTCCTTTGCCGGCCTGTCAGGGAGAACCATTCACTCTGCCCTTCATACCTGACATGCGCACTGCAGCCCTCTCTCCTTGCTGTGTGCATGTTAATATATCGACTTACCTCCCAGCCTCAGTTTAGCTTACCAAACAGATCTATTCATTCAAGCAATGCCATGAATATTAGACAAAGTACGTATGTTTAGTACATCTGAGAAATAGATACTCGATAAATAGTACTTTCTCATAAAGCATTTGTGTGCTCCATAAAAAGAAATGGAGACCTCAGGAAGCATACATTTGGAGAGTTTTAGGTTCATTGTGCTCACTCTCCCCATTTGCATGGAGAGCATGGGGTCAACTGGTGAGAGGTGCTCATGAGGAACACCACACGACAAGGTACAGGTGCCAGTGGTGGGGGCTGATGGCTTTGGTTCCCCTCTGGACTTTGACTTGTTTAAAAGTGTAAGGTCATGCATGATAGTGATTTAGGGGTTATGATGCCCAATAAGATAAACAGAGGACATTCACTCATGTTGAAATCCTGGTGGAAATCAAGGTCGAGTATCACAAAGTTACATGTAGCAGATTTGATGTGCAATTGTATAATGGCTCTTACAGTCTTCTGAGTTTGGTCGTACCCTAGAGTACAGGTAAGAAACCTGGGGAATAAAGATTTGAGAGATTTAACCAGGATCATTTTAATTAAATTTTATCCACTGATTTTTCAAACTGATGGCTTTTCCCGCTTGCAATGTAAATTCCAGACGATGGGGGTGGGAGGAGCAGATTGGATACAACAGTAACTATGAATCAAATCGTTTAGCCAAATACTGAATGGCTGTTGTGTGCAGACACTATTACAGATGCTGCCAGCAATGAAGACAAGGCTCCTGGCACCTACAGAGTTGAAGGGACCATGAGACAGGCTTTAGTTTAATGGGAAAAAAAAAAAGGCACTGATAGTGACTACTGTGAAAAAGTCTGTAAAAAGAAGTTAGAGGAAATAAAAGAGAGGGTTGAATTTTTGTTTAGAATTATAAGGAAAGATTTCATTGAACTGGAGAAGACAAATATCAGAATATGTATATACACGTACCATATAAATTATGTATTTATGTAAATAGTATATAGTGTGTATAAACAGATATACTAGACAGATATATATATACACAGATGTATATGTTCTGAAATATTATATACACACCATATATATGCCAGATATATGTATATGTGTGAATGTGTATTCTGACGTATATACTATGTGATTGAATATATATGTTTATTTTGATCTATTACTTAATAAATAACTACCTTGAGAAATGTATTTAGCTTCAGTTTCCTTATTAATACAATGGGGCTGCTAAGCTCACCTACGCCAGAGGGTTTCAGTTGGAAAAATTAAGTTAACTAACATGGGAAGCACTAAGACGCGGGTCTGGTGCAGAGTAAACCCACCACCCACAGCCCTTGCTACTATTGTTTTTTTTTTTTTTTTTAAGATTTTATTTATTTATTTGACAGAGAGAGGTCATAATAGACAGAGAGGCAGGCAGAGAGAGAGAGAGGGAAGCAGGCTCCCTGCTGAGCAGAGAGCCCGATGTGGGACTCGATCCCAGGACCCAGAGATCATGACCTGAGCCGAAGAGAGCGGCTTAACCCACTGAGCCACCCAGGCGCCCCCTTGCTACTATTGTTAATGCACTGTGCCAGATAATGGACACAGCATTTTTCTTTTTTAAAAGAATGTGAAGTCCAACATTTCTAAGCATCCATTGTCTTGTGCTAGGAATAGGAATTACTATGTTCTGATAATAGATCATTTATTATTATTATTAATTTTTAGAGAGGGAAGGGGGAAGATTGAAGGAGAGGGACAAAGAGAATCCCGGGGAGGCTCCACACCAGCACAGAGCCTGATGTGGGGCTCAATCTCATGATCCTAAGATCATGACCTGAACCGAAATCAAGAGTTGGACACTTCATCAACTGAGCCACCTGGAACCCCTTAAAATAAATCATTAATTTAACAGTTGCATAAACAAAGTTATAAACTGTATAAGTAAGCAAAAATACCCATTTCCTAAGGAAAGCCACTGTTACTTCCAGTGCCAAATGGAAGCTCCAACTCCTTCTGCCTTCATTGGGCTGTTAATCCCAGGCTGTCTGGATGTGACGTTTGCTCAGCACATTCAACCGTATATCAACAGCTCCAAACAGGAATTATGTTTGAGAGCTGATAAAAACTGGTGATGGCATGGCAAAATTGATATAGATGATGGTGTAATTTGCTTAAAGAACGTGCTTGAAACAGGATTTGGGAGTCGCTCCGTTTTGTCTCCCTCTGGAAGCTATCACAGGAGTTAGCCAACACTACATCATTAAGCTGGAATAACAGGACAGCTAAAAGTGAATTCATCTGTGTGGGCAGGCATTTTGGACTACTTCGTTGATAGCACCATATGTTAGCTACAGTTGGCATTCCACAGGGGATAGCAAATGTTTACAGATGCTTTGAGGGAGACATTCCTTGTGTTGCGAGGCTTGGCACTTGGAGAAGCTTGCCCAGGAAAGATGACATAAAGGTATGTTTTTTTATCAAGTATTTTTTTTTCTGTATTCCATTTTTTTTCTTTTGCTCCATATTTAAAAGACTTTATATATCTGGGATGATTTGGAGGCTGAAGATAAAGTGTGACTTCCCAATCTCTACCCTTGGCTTCCATCTTCTGTCTTCCCACCATGTCTCGCTAATAGATCATTCTGAAATTTTCAAACACAATGTGGAAAACAACTTGTTCAGAATTATGTTCGATGCAGTTGTTTGTCTTTATGGAAGATGCTCTTTGAAGGTCTTTATGGAGTTTTTAGAATTACATTTTGAATCCTTTTAAAAATCAATGGGTATGTCAACAGGAAAGAATTTCTGCTCAAGAAATGTGTTATAATTGTTAAATTGGGACTACAAAAGTGAAAACAAAATCCTATATGTTACCAACTCTCACCTTGAAGTATTTGCCACAAAAACTTCCCAAGTGAATTTTGGAAAGAAATTACACTTAAAGTAACTGTTTTTGATTTTTTTTTTTTTTCCTGGTTTGCCCATGACAATCTCAAAGTGTCCTATTCTGGACTATAAATTATATGCTTACCCTAGTTACAACTTATATTTTTTCTTTCAGCCAATCCTCATCCTCCATGAAAGCCACAATTCCTGGGTCACTAATGATAGATGGAACCAAGCCCTGCCTGAGATCTTGCATCATGGGAACATGATCGAAGGCAGCAGGGCAGACAGTGTAAGTGGCTCACAGCTGTATCTGCCACCACTTATCTTGGTGTTTTTGGACATACAACATATATTCCTGGCCTTTAGTTTTAGCATATAGGAAATTAAAGATTTGGGGGGAAAGAAGGTTTTCCAAACATAGCTCTGACTGCTTCTCTTTGTGTTCACTTTCCATCAGGCAGAATTCTGGAGAGGGGCTTATCTGGTTGGACTATCATTTCAGCTGTCTTTGCATCTGTTAGAGTCATGTGACTCATTTTTCCAGATAGAATATGAATGGACTTTTGTGTTTGGATCTTATGTCCAAAGCAGTATAAAACTAGGTATATGTCCTCCACTGCTTTTTTCTCCCACCCATCAGCTGAATGGCAAGGAATCCCAGGACCTAAAGAAACAGAAGACAGATTAGACAAACCTAAATCCTTGAATGACCACAAGCGAACCCACCCACCAACCAGCATTTGATTTTACATAAGGAAAAAATAGTTTTCTATTCTCATTTAGCCACTGAGGTTTCTAGGATTATTTGTAACAGCAACCAACAGATCATAAATTCCTCGTTACCTTTGAATCTAACTTGAGCTTTGGACTAGTAGCCCCTGACTTGCCCATCCAAACTTGAATCCTTTCCAGTCAGAGGGGTCAGATGCCGAGGATACAGCTTTTGCTTTTTCTTTCCTTAGAAATATATATTTTTTTAATCAGACGAAAGAAGTGTGGGACTCACCATAGCAGTCTGTCTGTTTGAGCTCATAAGAGGTTAGAAGTAGTGTTAAAAACAGATAAACTGACTCAGTGGTAATTGGGGATTAGACCCCATTGTGCTAAATAAGGTAGAGGTCAAGGTTAAAAGCAAAGGTTTAAACATAACAGGTCAGAATTAGAGACACCACAACTTAGAGGGAATACCATGGAATTATAAAGAGAGAGATGCAGTGTCTTATAGACAAAGGAACACCGCATGCACAAGTGAGTAACAGAAGTGGGTTAATACCTATGGAATTAAGATCAGAAGTAGGTAGAGACATAAAAATAAGATCCAAGAAAGAAGGGACTGGAAATCCTCAGCCATGATTTTCAGAGGTACTGAAATAAATATACTCAAGCAAGTACAGGACAGAGAAGAGAGAGGAACCTCCCCAATGCAGACACAGAAGCAGGAAGAAGGAAACAGTTTCAGCCCACACAGGTTACAATTTAATCAATTCTACTTGGAAATACTACTTGAGGGATGCCTAGCTTATGTTCATGTAAAATTTTAATTTGTAGTATGGATTTGGTGATTTTGTGTATCATTTTGAGGTTTTTAATAACCCAAATGTAAAGAAGTGCTTCCAGTATTGATCAGAGAGCTGCCCTATGGAAATTGCAGCAGCTGTTGGAAGCTGAAGTGCCGCCCTTAACAAGTATGTGGATCGTCGAGCAGGTAATTTCACAGTTGAGCACGTCGTCATGTTGCTAACTGTGTTCAGAATGTCTGTTTGTTGTATTTGGTGTGTGTGTGTGTGTGTGTGTGTGTGTGTGTGTGTGTAGGGAGAGTTGCACATATACGCACAATCCTCAATATGAAACGCACTTATTTAAACTGAAACATAATTTTGTCATGAGGAAAATTAAGGGCATTTTTGTGAAGTGTTTTAAGGAATTAATATTTTCTGTTTAGAGAGGATTGAGTGAAAAATTACAATGTGGAATTAAAGCAAATGACTGAGAACAAAAAACAGCAAGGGAAATATAGTAATAATGCATTCAGTGGCAACAACGTGTGAGTGACTGACAAGACTTGAAGAACTTTGCATAGAAGCGAAGCATTGGCCTGTGATAATTAGAATACAAGTAGAACAAAATTTTGAAATCCCAGGGTGGAGATAAAAAAATATATAGCACATATTTAAGCTACGGTGATTATTATCCCAGTTTTATAGGAAATTTGGCTTACGTTTTGTACCCATCAAAACATAAAAAGGAAAGTTGTATCTGTTTTCAATGCCTAATAAAAGAAAATATCATTAATTTTTTTTTACAGAAACTAATCACTGAAACTAATTACGCCAACAAAATTGCCATATGGTCACTGAACAAGGAATTGGACAAACTTAAAAAGTGGTTTTACACAGAAATTCTTTATGTGGCAGTAGCTTGTGTTTATCCTCAGAAAAAAGCAAAATATCCCTGATGCCATTACTCACTGAAGTGATATTTGTGAGAAGCTAATCAAATGAGATTTAACACCTAACCTGAGGCAAGGACAAATTTGAAATTTGTTGGAATGAATGGATAGAATGCAGGCATCCATTGATTTTCAACTTGCAATGACACTTGGCATCAATCACTGATACTGTTTACTTTCCCTCTGTGTGTGTGTGTGTGTGTGTTAGAAGGGGGGATATAAAAATGTACACTGTTTTAGGATTTAATATTTATAACTGGCAGAGGGACCAATAAAACAGACTGCCCCTTCCCCCCTACTACTACTACTACCTACCCTGGAGAAGTGGCTCTTAACCTGCTAGAGAATTAAGTAAATCAGTAAATTATAGCTCTGAGAGAGAGTAGGAAATTAACCTGAAAACTCCTAAACACAGTCTCTAGTGGGGTTACACAAATAAGTCAGGGGGTTACTGCAAAATCAAGCAAATAAGTTAAACAGGAACTTAAATGTATTCAGCAGGGCTGAGTTATGGAAAAGTCCCCACATGGATCTCTTCACTTGTAGCCGTTTTCTTAATGAGGAATTACTTAATGATATTTTTGATGCAAAATAAATCATTTTTTAAAAAAAGATTTTATTTATTTATTTGAGAGAGAGAGAGTATGAGCGTGCCTGAGCAGGGAAGGGCAGAGGGGGAAGGAGAGAGAGAAAATCTGAAGCAGACTCCACACCAAGCACAGAACCCACTGTGGGGCTCGATCTCAGGACCAAGAGAGAGATCAAGACCCGAGCTCTTACCAACACTTGGACTCTTAACTGACTCAGCAATCCAGATGCCCCCCAAGATAACTTTTGATGTCATTTAATACATTTGTTTATTTTAAATAGAAATAAAACTAAAAGCAGAATTAAATGTTTTGTCCTGCCTTTATGTAAACTCAGTAAAGTTCCTCTACTGCTCAAGACGATACGGTGTTTAAAAGAAAATCCCATGTCTACAAAACAAGTCTACTATTCCTAAAATCTAAGCATTTTTAAATGCTTTATAGAAATCCATACTAACAAATGCAGGTGCTAAAAACAGTCTTAAAAATCCAAAACTATGTCGGAAGTGGTAGAACACAAAATCAGACACCAAAACACTCAGCAAGTTGTATTTTAGACACATTAGATATTTGGAGAATTGATTATTATGTAGTTTTTTGTTTTGTTTTTGTTTTCGTTTTGTTTTAGAAGCAAATCTACATGGACAGTGTATGCAGAGATGAGGGCAGTGCAGGCATGTCCTGGCCAAGGTAACTGTTCTGCTTAGAGAGTTCTCAGGCTGGGGCCTGGCCGGGTGCAGACCCAGGGGTAGAGCTACTGCCTTGAGTGGCAGGTGTGGAGACACAGGTGTCAGCAAGGGCAAGGGCAGGGGTATAGGGTGTGAAGAAGTGAAGCAAGGCACATGTCTATCTGTGTGTTCACGTGTGTGTGCATATATACATGGGCACACTGTATACCGAACCTATAAAAACCCTCAAAGATGGATCTTGGGAGAGGGTCAGGGGTAAGACACCTCAACTCTCTGAGGCCCCAGAGTCTGAGGAAGCATTGGGAAAGGGAGCACATCACAGTCTCCCGAATGCCCAGATCTAGCCCTGTTCTGCCGCTCAGACTTGCTGTGTGACCTGGGATGAGATAGTTACCACGTCTGAGCTTTGGAGAGATTCACTGTATGATCTTAACTCCTTTTAGGACCGTGGATGTTCCTTGTCTTTTTCCTCAGACCACCTAGCCTTTGTCCAGCTCCCCTGGCCCATTGCAATCACCTCTTATGACCCATATCTTTCTGATGCCTTTCATATACCTGGGACCTCTTGCCAAGAGTTTTGTGTCCTCATGGTTTGAGCAGCTGCTGTGGCTTTGTTTTAGCTACTGTTAAAATTAAGTAAAGAGATGGTCTATATTGAAGAATTATCAACACAACCATCTCCCATTTTATTTGCATATCCATGAGATCCTCTGCAAACAAGAAATCATTATTATTTCCCAAACCTCACACCTTCTAGACCATTGTTCCTCAAAGCGTTTCTATGGTGAAAGGACAATCTTTGTTTTCCAGTACCTCTCAGACATATACGTTTACAAAATGAAACAAAAATAACATAAAACATTCTATTTTTAATAATTTTAATGATTATCTTCAAAAGAAAAAATCTATTTTTAATGATTATCTTCAAAAGAAAAAAGAAACATTTTCTCAAGTTACTATGAAAGTTTCTAGATTTTGCTGTTTTTAACCTATTACGGACTGGAAAGAAAAAGTTTGTGATCCCACACCTGTCAACAGACCACATTTTAAGTAGCTGATTCCTAAGAACTATTCTTATGCATTTTCTCACCCAAGTATATGTCTGGGCCAGGATTTGGGGGAAAAGTGAATGATATTTCTTTGAACAAGCAAAATCATTCAAGATTGAACTTGGTGAGATTATATCCTCATCAAATTGAGATTTGTAGATTTGTAGTTACTGAATATTAATTTTTTAGGTTGTCAGTTAAAAAAAAACACGTTACTTTTTAAACTTGTGTAGGTAGTATTTAATATTTCTTTATGGAAAACCAAAAGTTTTCCTCAAAGAGCAACTTATAGATAAATCCACAGTACCTAAAACTCCAACAATGCTGAACATAGGCTTGAAAATTTTATTTTAGTACACACAAAACATGACAAATGTAATTTATCTAATAGTTGGTTGCCTGATGTGGAAACTGATGTCAGCTTTAAGCGATCGTATTTCCTGGTGAAAGCAAGCAGAATTTCAGTGCCCTGTAAGAGAACAAACTGACCTGTGCTATGATTTTATGTATCCATCTGAAAGTCAAAGAATGTGTGTCAACCAGCTGCTTTGGCGTTTCTTTGGGGGTTGGGGGGAGGACTGTAAAATGAGACTGTAAAATGAGTGGAATCACATACTTCTTGAAGCCACTGTTGGTTTCTGGTAACACTTGTTTTTCTCCACCTTCTAAGACAGGAGAGTATGTATTGCATTGAAGAAAGCCATTCTATGCTTTTTTAATGTAAGTAAGGATACAAGTGTCCATCGCTGCCAAGGACCCTGTTCCAGAATAAATACCTCTGTTAGAAAGGCATCGACATAGGATATTTTGACCTGAGTTCTGCAAAAATCCCAGGTCAATAACAAAATCACAGAATTTCTCTAATGATGAATTCTGAAAGGAAAAATTCCTCCCTCTCTTCTTGCTTGTAGTTTTATCAAGCTGTTAAAGAGTATCAGCCAATGACCACCATCGGACAAGATACACTTACAATTCCTTTGAATTTCATGGGAACTATTGGATCCTCACATGGGGTATGGTGATTTGTGTTTCTTGGAACCAGGACAGTCTGCCTTTACGTTCCCAACAGTGTGCTCCTGGTGAGCTGTGAGATAATGATGGTTGTAAATGTTTAATACTGCTGAAAATTTTAAAACTGGTTTTTCAACTTGTCAAAATTCACGGTCTTTGAAATCATGTTTGAACATGATTCTTGTGGCTCTGTCCTTAATATTTTGGGGCTGCGGTTCTGCCTCAGAGAACACTAGAGACTGCATAACACATTTCTTTCCTGTTCCCCTTACATTCCACAGAGTCAGTCCCTTTGGTTTGACTCCTATTGAGAAGGATGTCATTATTCCTCAAAGTGAATATGTGATGTGCATGTGGGAAGTATTTACTTTTTGATTGATTACCTCCTTTTATAGCTTAGAGTTTTTCCAGCTTTATTGAGGTATAACTGGCAAATAAAAATTGTGTATATTTGAAGTATACAACCTGATGTTTTGATATGGGAATACATTGTGAAATGATTACCACAATCAAGCTAATTAACATATCCTTCAACTCACACGGTTACTCTGTGTGTGTGTGTGTGTGTGTGTGTCACTTTCACCAAATTTCAAGTATACCGTAGGGTAT
Source organism: Meles meles (assembly GCF_922984935.1). Classification (NCBI taxonomy): domain Eukaryota; kingdom Metazoa; phylum Chordata; class Mammalia; order Carnivora; family Mustelidae; genus Meles; species Meles meles. The sequence continues at coordinate 100,942,872 of NC_060075.1, forward strand.
TACTAACTATAGTTGTCATGTTATACATTAGATCTTCAGAACTTTATCCCCCATAATCTAAACTTTGTATATTTGGACCAGTATCTCATTTCCCCCACCCTCCAAACCCTGATAACAACTGGACTGTGCTTATGAGTCCCAACTTTTTTGATTCCACATAACAGTGAGATCATGCAGTATTTGCTTTTTGTGGCTGTCTTAGCTCACTTTAAAAATGTCCTCCAGGTTCATCCACGTTGTCATGAATGCCATAATTTTCTTCCTCTTAAAGGCTGAATAAGATACTATTTTATAGGGCACCTGGGTAGCTCAGTGGGTTAAGGCCTCTGCCTTTGGCTCAGGTCATGATCTCAGGGTGCTGGGATCAAGCCCCACATCGGGCTCTCTGCTCAGCAGGGAGCCAGCTTCCCCCTTTCTCTCTGCCTGCCTCTCTGCCTACTTGCAATCTGTCTATCAAATAAATAAAAGCTTTTAAAAAAAGAGATACTATTTTATATATTGTATTTATAGTTTCCCATTTTCTTTATTCATTTCTTTATTTTATTATTTTATATTATATTTATTATTTTATATTCTATTATTATATTTGTTATATTATATATTATATTAAATTATTATATTTATTATATTATATTTTATTATATAATAATATATAATATATTATATATTATTATATAATAATATATAATATATTATATATTATATCATATATAATATAATATATTATATAATATATATTATATTATATTATAATTATATATAATATATATAAATAAAATCTTAAAACAAAAATTAAAAATACAATTTTTCACAATCACATCAGAAAGAATAAAACATGAATGAGTAAATTTGACAAAAACAGTGTAAGACTTGTCCATTAAGAAATAATAAAATAAGAATTGCTGAGGGAAATTAAAGAAGGTCAAAATAAATAGGGCATGTTCTTGGATTGGAAAACCCAATATTATTATGATGTCATTTCTCCCCATTTTGATCCATCGATTTCATTTTTTAATTTTTATTATTTTATATTATATTTATTATTTTATATTTTATTATATTATATTATTATATTTATTATATTATATATTATATTATACTATATATCATTTTATATATTATTATATATTATATATAATATATCATTATATATTATATTAATCATATAATATATTAGTTATATATATTATATGATATATTATTATATATTAATTATAATAAAAATAAAAAATTAAAAAATAAGAAATATATATTTATATAAATATAAATATATAAATATATAAAATATGAATATATAAATATTTATAAATAATAAATAAATAAAAATACATAAATATAAAATATATAAATATATTATATTTATATATAAATATATGTTTGTATATAAATTATTTATATAAAAATATATTTATATATTATATATAATATATAATATAATGTAATAATTATATATTATAATTATTATATTATTATATTTATTATATTATATTTTATTATTTTATATTATATTTATTATTTTATTATTTGTTTATATTATTATATTTATTATATTATATTTTATTATTTTATATTATATTTATTATTTTATTATTTGTTTATTTAAACTGACATTTAAGTTGTTTCTATATCTTGGCTACTGTGAAAAATATTATAACAAGACACATTTTATATATCATTAAATTTACCCATTTCATGTTTTCAACTCTGTGATTTTTAGGAAAATTGCTGTGTTGTGAAGTCATCATCATGAGTAAGCAGTATTCGAACATTTTCTCCAAACAAGAGGATTCCTTAGTCACATTTACTATTAATCCTGATTTTCATGCTCAGCCTCATGCAACCAATCATTTATTTTCTGTTTCTACAGATTTGCTTTTTCTGGACATCAGTCTGAAACTCAACATACTGTATGACATTGTGGAAGAAAGCAAAATTATGGAGACAGTTAAAAAGATCAGAGGTAAAAAGGGGTTAGGGAATAGGATGGACCACAGAGAATTTGGGGACAATGAAACTTTTCTGTGTGAAACTGTAATGGTGCCCACATGTCACGATACGTTTGCTGAAACCTATAGAATATACACCAAGAGGGAACCCTAATGTGGAGTATGGACTTTGGGTGATAATGACATCATGTGTCTATGTAGGTTTATCTGTAGCAAGAAATGGCTCCAATGCAGGATGTTATCATGGGAGAGACAAGCTGTGGGGGTGGAGGCAGAGTATTTGGAAACTTTGTAACTTCTGCTTCATTTTACTGTGAACCTAAAACTACTCTAAAAAAATAGTCTATTGAAATTTAAAAAAATTAATTTCTCTGGATTTTTACATTTCCACATACGTTTTAGAATCTGCTTTAAAGTTTATGCACAAAAAAAAGTTTGTTTCAATATTTATAGAGTATTTATAGATCCTATTGACAGCCTATATTTTTTGAATCCTATTTGTTGAATCGATGGATCAAAATGGGAAGAAATGACGTCATAATAATATTGGGTTTTCCAATCCAAGAACATGCCCTATTTATTTTGACCTTCTTTAATTTCCCTCAGCAATTCTTATTTTATTATTTCTTAATGGACAAGTCTTACACTGTTTTTGTCAAATTTACTCATTCATGTTTTATTCTTTCTGATGTGATTGTGCAAAATTGTATTTTTAATTTTTGTTTTAAGATTTTATTTATTAATTTGACAGACAGAGATCACAAGTAGGCAGAGAGGCAGGCAGAGAGAGAGGAAGGGAAGCAGGCTCCCCGCTGAGCACAGAGCCAAATGCTGGTCTAGATCCTGTACTCTGAGATCATGACCTGAGCCAAAAGCAGAGGCTTTTTAACCCACTGAGCCACCCAGGTGTCCCTTAATTTCATTTTCTTATTGGTCATTGCTTGTACATAGAAATGTGATTAATTTTTCAATATTGACCTAATATTCCAAAATCTTGCTCTCTGTGTATTTTTTTTGAAGATTTATTTATTTATTTATTCGACAGATAGAGATCGCAAGTAGGCAGAGAGGCAGCCTGTGGGTGAGGGGGGGTAGGTGGAAAGTAGGCTCCCTGCTGAGCAGAGAGCCCAATACAGGGCTAGATCCCAAGACCCTGGGATCATGACCTGAGCCAAAGGCAGAGGCTTTAACCCACTGAGCCACTGAGGCGCCCCTGCTCTCTGTATATTTTACTTCTAATTATTTTTGTAGATGCCCCTGGTTTTTGTTTTGTTTTGTTTTTAATAGAAAATCATGTTGTCTGTGAGAAAAGGTAGTTTTACCTTCTCCTTTCCAATCTAGATGCCTTTTATTTCTTTTCATTGCCTGATTAGACTAGCTAGAATTTCCAGTGCAACATTTAATAGAAGTGGCAGGATCAAACATGTTTCCCTTATTCCTGCTTTTGGGCAGAATATCGTCTTTCACCATTAAGTACAGTGTTCATTGTAAGTGTTGTATAGATGACCATTATTAGGTTAAAAGAGTTACTGTCTAAAAAATTTCAGCATGTTTAATCGTGAATGGGTGTTGGATTTTCCCCAATGTTTTACCTGTGCATATGGAATTAATCATGTGGTTTATATTCTTTATTTTATTAATATTATATTACTTTTGCATGTTCTGTGTTCTCTACGTGTTTGGGGTACCTAGGTGGCTCAGTCATTAAAGACTCTCACTCTTGGTTTTGGCTCAGGTCATCATCTTGCGGTCATGAGATCCAGCCCTGCATCTGGCTTTGTGCTCAGCAGGAGCCTACTTGAAATGCTCTCTCTCCCTCTCCTTCTGCCCCTCATCTCACATAAGTAAATAAGTCTTTAAAAAATAATGTGTTCTCTGCTGTTACTTGTTGTCCTGTTCTAGTCAAGTTGATAGTGTTTTTCAAGTTGTCTATATTTCTTTCTGATTTTTTGACTAGATGTTCTATCAATTATTGAGCGTGCAACATTGCAATTTTCAACTATTATTGTTGAACTATTTCTGCATTCCGTTCTAAGTAGCATATATTTGGGGGTTCTGTTGTTAGGTAATTATATGTAATTGTTTTCTGCTGAATGGAATCTTTTATCTCTGTAAAATATCTCTTTTCATCTCTAGTAATACTATTTGTGTTATACTTTTTGCCTTAAAATCTATTTTGTATATTAGCATAACTGATGAAGTTTAGAATGTGAGGTCCTGCGGGGTGGAGTCTGGAGCTGATGACCAAGAAAGAATTCTTGAGACATCTTTGGTGCAAAATGATGGCTTATTAAAGCACAGGGACAGGACCCATGGGCAGGATGAGCTGCCGCCCTGGGGTTGTGAGGAGTGGCAGGTTATGTACCATGGAGTTGGGGGGAGGTAAGGAAAAGGGAGGTTTCAATAGAACTTTCATATGCTAAAGAGGACATACAAGATACTGATATCAGAGTCCTTGCCATTGTCAAGCTCCTTTTCCCTCTAGCAAGGTATTAACATTAAAATGGGTGGGAGATTCCTAAAGAATGTCACATATGTCCCCCCAGGAGTGGGGGTGGAGGAAGGTTGGAGGGTGTCAACTTTTGCTTTGTCCTCAGCCAGCCTTCAGTTCCCTTATCAGACAGATTGCCTTTGAATTGGAGTATTCAATCCAGTCATTTAGTCTAATTATTAGTATGATTGGGTTTTGTAATTTGTTTTCTATGTGCTCTATGTCTTTTTTCCTTTATTCTTTATTCTTGCTTGTTTTTTTGTTTAACAGGTATTTTCTTGTGTACCACTTAAATTTCTTTAAAAAAAAAACTATGTTTTCTTGAATTACTTTCTTCGTGGCTTCTCTGAATATTACAATATGCATTTTAACCTAATACAATCTATTTCACTTTAATGCTAATTTGATTACATAATGCATAGAAATGGCTCCCCTATCATTCTCTTCTTCTCCCTTTTTTGTGCTATTATTATCATACAGATTACATCTTTATACAGTATAAATCAATCAACTGTTGTATACATTGTATATTACCTTTATACAGATAAGCTCATAGGCACAGGTTTTCTGGTTTGGGTTGTTTCTTGTTTTGCTTTGTTGTGAGTGTCTCTCTCTCTTCCTTTTTTTTTTTTTGGGGTTGGAAAGCAGGAATGTTAAATAATACAGCAAATCTGAAATTAGTTCTCTCTTTCCCATGGGGTTTGTTCCTAACACTTTTTTCCCCCCTTGTTCTGTTTTTCTGCCTAACAGATTTCCAGAACTGATTTAATAGATTCTGTATTCAAGGCTGTGTGCAGCCACTGTGTTCTCTGATCATTTTTATTTTTAGAAGGCTTTTTTTAAAGCCTGACCTTCTCAAGGGCTGCCTCTCAGTCAGCATAGCTTGATGATTAGCTAATGATGGGTCAGAAGAGTCCCTAAAATGACTTGCCCCAGTAAGTATTATACACATTAGCATGGGGATTTGTGGTTGGTTAAAGGCACAACTTCAAATTTTAGGATGATAAAAAGCTAACATAAGTCATCCTTATCTGTCATTTCCTGTAAGGCAGGACCTCAAGGTCAGCCATAGATGATGTATCAGGGTCAATCTCTGGTCTTTCTTGGGCATATGCATAGCCCTGCTTATGTAGGTGTTCCCCTATCAGTCAGCTCAGGCTGTCACAGTAAATGACCACAGACTTGTGGCTTAAGCCACAGACATTTATCTTCTCACAGTTCTGGATTCTGGAAGTTCATGATCAAGTTACAGGTAAACAGAGTTTCTGAAAAGAGTTCTCTTCCTGGCTCATAGACAGCCACTTTCTTGCTGTGTCTTCACATGGTCTTTCTTCTGTGTGTGTAGAGAGGTCTCTGGTGACTCTTCCTTATCCCATAAGCAGACTAACCCTGTAGGATTAGGGTTCCACCCCATGGCCTTATTTAACCTTAATCACCTCCCAAAGGACTCTATCTTCAAATGCAGTCATATTGGTAGTTACAATTTTTACATAAGAATTTTGGGGAGGGGTGCCTGGGTGGCTCAGTGGGTTGGGCCTCTGCCTTCGGCTCAGGTCATGATCTCGGGGTCCTGGGATCGAGCCCTGCATCGGGCTCTCTGTTCCGCGGGGAGCCTGCTTCCCTCTTTCTTTCTGCCTGCGTCTCTGCCTAGTTGTGATTTCTCTCTGTCAAATAAATAGAATATTAAAAAAAAAAGAATTTTGGGGAAAAACAATTCAGTTCATAACAGCAGAATGTTTTTGAAGCATTTCAAAGTCACACATAATTATCTACTTCTCATTTCTGGATCTTTTAATTTAAATTTTCCTGTGCTGTTATTTGCTCCACAAAATTCCAGCTTATAACAATTCCAGCTGATTGCCATTGTTTACTAACACCTTGGGGAAAGGGCTTCATCCTTGGGGTGGAGGTCTGAATTATGTTAAATAGTGACAATGCCCTGGGAATAGGATTTCCTCCGGAAAATGCTGGAAGTATTATCAGAATATACAGGGTTTTGGGTTGCGGTCTTTATAAGGGTTTCTGACACAGGTGCACCGGTTTTTCTGATTATCGCACCACCGTCCAGTCCAAAGGTGGAAACAGGTGAAACCCCAATTAAAAACCCCAATTAAAAACAGGCGTTGCTGTTCTTACCAATATTCAGTAATCCTTCTGAATGAATGCTTTCTAGTTTATTCTGTCCTTTTGGTTAAATTTCAGAGTCCAGAATTTTTTTCAATATTGACTTTATTTTTGTGGGGTGGAGGACTGAATAAAATCCTCACTCCATCATTCCAGAGGTCTAGTTCTCCTTATTTTTCTCATTTGGTAAATGAACAATATGATGTACAGGTTTGTGACCCTCATTGCTGTTATTTGCTTTTGGTGACTTTTAATAGAACAAAATTAGTTTTGCTTACTTTAAAATGGTTACCTCTTTCCTGCCTTATTACCATTAGCTTTCTTTACAAAAAATGATCAAAGTATACATTTTGATGAAATTTTATAATTGTGTTTTATTTCTGAAAGAAAAAGATATTTAGTATTTCCTGATTCTAGTGAGCATGTAAGAAGCGTGGAATTCTCCACTTCATCTTAACAAGTAAAAAGCCCAAAATACTGAAAATTCAATAGCTCTTCTGAGGGCTATCAGAGGTCAGTTGAGGTCACAGGGCAAACACTTACCCCTCAAAACTAGAGACACATACAGGCTGATACTGGGAATCACAACTTACTAGAGCAGAAACCCAACCCAGGAACAGAAACTTCAATGGAAACCAGTGCTGGGGCAGGAAAACCTGAACTGTGATTAACAAATTACTGGGGGATCCTCATGGGCAAGTCTGAGAGTTAAAAACTCCAGGGGTCCCCCACACTTTTGTGAGTTTTATTTCCAGGAGTCCTACCAGGTTTTGACAGTGAATAGCTGAGAAAAATCCTCCTGGGCTTTAGGCAGGGGAAGTTGGAAAGTAACTATCTGGAAATGTGCCAGAACTTTGAGTTCTTCCTAAAAAAGACTGCTCTCAAGATAAATTATTTTTTACCAGAGCCTATTACCAAAACCTATTAGGGTTTTATCAGATCCTAACTACTTGAGGGAATGGAAAGACCCAAATCCAGTCAACCTAACCTCCTCAAGCCATCCTGCCTCACCTAAGGTGGGAGGCAGAACCGAGAAGACATATTTGTGAAGTTCATAGCCCAGGGGCACAGGCTCCCTAGAAGGTTGAGATCTCATCACAGGACAATAGAATTCTTTGCCTCTTCACCTCACTAAAAGCCTTACCACCACCTCACTAAAGGCCTATTTAGTAACGTTCCTTTTACCTAGTACATCATGTACAGCTTTCCACAAAAAAAAAGTATAATGCACACTAAAAAGCAAAAGACACAATTTGAAGCGACAAGGTAAGCATTAGAATAAGACTCAGCTATGGCAGGGACATTGGAATTATCAAACATTCTATTTAAAAGAATGGTGGAAAATGTGGACAGCATGCAAGATTGGATGATAAGCAGAGAGATGGAAATTCTAAGAAAGAATCAAAATGAATGCTATGATAAAAGTCAAAAACACCTTTGATGGGCTCATTAGTAAACCAGATATGGCTAAAGAAAAAGATTCTTAAATTTGTCAATCTGTGAATAGCTGCTTTGTCAACAAAAAAGTAATGGGGGAAGACAAAAACAGGGGGAAAAAGAAGTGCAGAGAACAGAATATCCAATTACTATGGGTCAGTTATAAAAGTTGTGTGTAACATATGCATAATGGGAATACCACAGGCAGAAGAAAGAAATGGATAGAAGGGTATTTAAAGCAGTAAGAACTGAAATCCTCCCCCAAATAAAAGTCAGACATCAAACCATAGAACCATAGAACCACAAAACACAGAGAACACCAAGCAAAGTAATGCAAAACAAATCAAACAAAAACCAAACAAACAAAAAGTCCACTTCTCCTAAGCATTCAAACTACCCAGAAAATCAAAGATAAAATGTTGAAAGGAATCAGAGGAAGGCACTGTACCTTTAAAAGAAGAAAATTTAAGGATTACATCCAATTGCTCAGAAACCTCATAAACAAGAAGAGAGTGGAGTGAAACATTTAAAGTGGTAAATGAGGGGGGCACTTGGGTGGCTCAGTATGTGAGGCCTCTTGAGGATCCCAGGGTCCTGGGATCAAGCCCCTCATCAGGGCTCTCTGCTTGGTGGGGAGCCTGCTTCCCCCTCCTCTATCTCTGCCTGCCTCTCTGCCTACTTGTGATCCCTGTCTGTTAAATAAATAAACAAAATCTTTAAAAAATAAATAAAGTGGTAAGTGAGGGATACTTGGGTGACTCAGTTGGTTAAGCACCTGCCTTCAGCACAGGTCAAGATCCCAGGGCCTGCCTTGGGCTGCTTGCTCAGAGGGGAGCTTCCTTCTCCTCCTCTCTGCCCCCCACCCCCAACTTGTGCACTCTCTATTTGTCCAGCAAATAAATAAATAAAATCCTTAAAAACAAAACAAAATAAAAATAACAAAAGTTGGAAAAAAAGTTTAAAAAACACCAAACAGGGGTGCCTGGGTGGCTCAGTGGGTTAAAGCCTCTGCCTTCGGCTCAGGTCTTGATCCCAGGGTCTGGGATTGAGCCCCACATCAGGCTCTCTGCTCAACGGAGAGCCTGCTCCACCCCACCCCCCACATCTGCCTCTCTGCCTACTTGTGATATCTCTCTCTCTCTTTCTCTGTGTCAAATAAATAAGTAAGATTAAAAAAAAAAAAAAAAACCAAACAGATAAACAAACAAAAACAAACTAGTATTCTGTGTCCTGAAAAGTTATCTTTCAAAAGTGAAGGAGCAATGAAGATTTTCTTAGACTAACAAATATTGTGAAGATTTTCTGGTCAATAGACCTGTCTTACAAGAAATGTTAAAAGATCTTCAAGAGAAGGAGGATGACACTTGTTAGAAATTCAGATCTACATAAAGAAAGGAAGAATATTAGCAAAGGAATAAATGAAGGTAAAATAAAAATTTTAATTGATCTACTAAAAAATACTGGTCAAAATAATAATAGCAATAATATTGTTGATGATTATACACTATTTTAAGTGAAATAAATAATTCAATATATGGGAGGTTGGATTTATGGTATTTTGCTATTGTAAGGTATTAGCATTACTCAAGAAGTCATATAATGTTATTTGAAAGTGGGATTGAATTAGTTGTCAATGTATATTGCAAACTCTAAGGCAACTACTAAAACAAGTTAAAAAGAAAAGGATAATTGATATGCTAAGAAAGCAGAAAAAATGGAATCGTGTACAATGTTCAATTAAAACTGCAAATGGCAGAAAACAGAGTGGAAGACAAAACTAGGAACAAAGAATAAGTGTTATAGACATAAAGCAAAACAAATATAGTAGATATTAATCCCTTCTATGCCAATAATTGCTTTAAACATCAATGGTCTTAACATACCAATTAAAAGACAGAGTCAGGTTGAACCCCAAAATAAGACTCAACTGCATGTGTCTATACGAAACACTTCAAATATAAAGACACATAGGTTAAAAGCAAAGGGTAAGGAATGATAGATCATGCTAATACAAATAAAAGAAAACTGGGATAGCTATATTAACTTCAGGCACTGTAGACCTCAGAGCAAAGCTCCATCCTTCAGAAAAGAAGAAATGATAAAGACTTTCCAAAATAAACCCAAAACCAAAAACAAAAGCTGAGAAAGTTCATCACCACTAGACCTTGTTTATAACAAATAAGAGAGGAAGTTTTTCAAGCTGAAATGAAAAGATGCTAATTAATATTGTAAAACATATGAGGTAAAACTCAGCAGTAATGGTAAATACAGAGTCAAAATCAGATTTTCTAATATTATATGGTGGTCCCTATATCACTTTAAACTCTACTTTAAAAGTTGAAGAACAGGGGTGCCTGGGTGGCTCAGTGGGTTAAAGCCTCTGCCTTCAGCTCAGGTCATGATCCCAGGGTTCTGGGATCAAGCCCCGCATCGGGCTCTCTGCTCATTAGGGAGCCTGCTTCCTCCTCTCTCTCTGCCTGCCTCTCTGCCTACTCTCTCTCTGTCCAATAAATAAAAAAATCTAAAAAAAAAAAAAAAGTTGAAGAACAAACACATTAAAAATCACTATAACTACAATAATTTAATATTGGATACATAATATAATAATGTAAATTATATCAATAACTTAAAATGTGAACTATAAAACATAGTTCTGCTATGGTATCAAGTTGTCCCTAGGCTAAATAGATATATAATGATAATGTATTTATCGTAATTCATAACAAAGATGAGCCTGGATAGTAGATACACAAAAAGGTGACTATAAATGAATTAAAGCATACTCCCCAAAAAGTGTTCAAATCCAAAGGAAGGCAGCAAGAGAAGAAAAATGAGGAAAGGAACTATGAAACAATCAAAAACCAATGAACAGTGTTGCAAAAGTAAGTAAATATAAATAATTACCTTAAATGTAAATGAATTAAATTCTCCAATCAACAAACCTAGGGTGGCTAAATATATCAAAATACAAAGAAGAGGAGAGAGGAAGAGAAAGAGGAGAAGGAGGGGAAGAAGAAGAAGAAAAGGAAAAAGAAGAAGAAGCTTTAAGGACACATACACTCTGAAAATGAAAGGGTAGAAAAGGTATTCAAATTACGTGATAACCAAAAGAGTAGGAGTAGCTATACTTAGAGTACTGAAATAGAATTTAAGTTAAAAATGGTCATTAGGTGATTATCATATGATCTCTCTGATATGAGGAATTTGAGAGGCAAGGTGGGGAGTCGGGGGGGTAGGAAGGGAAAAAAATGAAACAAGATGAGAAAGGGGAAGGAGACAAACCATAAGAGACTCTTAATCTCACGAAAACAAACTGAAGGTTGTTAGGGTTTGTGGGGGAGGCAGAGGGTGGCTGGGTGATCGACATTGGGGAGGATATGTGCTGTGAATTGAGTAAGACTGATGATTCACAGACCTGTATCCCTGGAGCAAATAATACATTATATGTTAATAAATAATAAATTAATAAATTAATTAAAGTTGGTCATGAGGGGCAAGGAAGGTCATTATATAATGGTAAAACAGTCAATTAGTTACGAAAATGTAACAATCGTAAATGTTTATGCATCCAACATGAGAATATCTAAATATATAATGCCAGGACACCTGGTGGCTCAGGTGGTTAATCGTCTGCCTTTGTCTCAGGTCATCATCCCAGGGTCCTGGGATCCAGTCCCCCTTGGGCTTCTTGCTCATCAGGGAGCCTGCTTCTCCCTCTGCCTGCCTTTCCCCTTGCTTGTGCTTGCGTGCACTCTCTCTCTGACAAATAAATAAATAAAATCCTAAAAAAAACCAAATATATAAAGCAAATACTAACAGAACTGAGAGGAGAAATGAACAGCAAGACAATAATAGTAAGAAACTTTAGTAGAAGACTCTACTATAAACATAGGATAAATCATCTGGGCAGAAAATCAATAAGAAAAAAGCAGATTTGCACAGCACCGTAGACCAAGTGGACCTAAAAGGCATTTTTAACTTTCTAACAGAACATGCATCAGCAGCAAAATACATATTCTTCTCAAGCACACATCACTTCTCTGGGGTAGATCATATGTTAGGATATAAGACAAGTATTAAAAAGTCAAGAAAATTGAAATTATATCAAGTATCTTTTACAACTATAAAGATGTGAAACAAGAAATCAATAGCAGGAAGAAAACTCAGACGTGTGGAAATTAAACAACAGACTCCTGAATGACCAATGGATTAAAAAAATTGAATAGTAGGAAATATCAGTGAAATTGAGTTGGTTTTCAGAAAGATAAACAAAATTAACAAAACTTTACTTAAACTAACCAAGAAAAAGAGTAAGAGGACTCAAAATCAGAAATTAAAGAAGAGATATTATAACTGATACCATCATATATGAAGGATGTATGAAGGAACACAAGAAGGAACACTATGAACATTGATACACCAACAAATTGGATGACCTAGAAGAAAAGGATAAATTGCTAGAACATACAACCTACCAAGACTAAATTATGAAGACAAAATAGAAACTACATCAATGATGACTGCAGGAGATAGAATCAGTTATGAAAACTTCCCAACAAAGGAAAGCCCACGACCATTAGGTCATTAGCTTCCTTGGTGAAATCTACCAAATATTTAAAGAAAAATTAGGGGCGCCTGGGTGGCTCATTCAGTTAAGCATCTGCTTTCATCTCAGGTCATGATCCTGGGGTTCTGGGATGGAGCCTGGCATCTAGCTTCCTGCTCAGTGGGAAGTTTCTGTCTCCTTCTTCCCTTCTCCCCCTCTCCATCACCCCTCCATGGTCGCTCTCTCTGGCTTTCTCAATAAATAAATAAAATCTTTTTTTTCAAAATAAAGAAAAATTAACCAAATCTTTCTTGAAATTTTTCCAAAAATTAAAGAGGAAGGAACACTTCCAATTCATTTTATGAGGCCAATGTTACCTGATAAAAAAACAAGGTAAGGACCACTATAAGAAAAGAAAATCACAGTCCAGTATTCTGATGAATATAAATGCAAAATTCTCCACAAAATATTAGCAAAGTAAGTTCAACAGTATGTTAAAAGAATCATACACTATGGCCAAGGGGAATTTACTGCTCGGAGGCAAGGATGGTTCAACGCAAAGGAATAAATGTGATACAACCCATTAGTGAAATAAGGGATAAAAATTATATAACCATAATAGATACAGAATAAGCATTTGACAGCATTCAGCGTCTGTTACCTAGACTACAACATATTGTAATATCCCCTTTTTTGATCTGTGCAATGGATTGAGTCCCATTCCCAAATTCATTTGTGAAGGCTTTAATTCTCCGCGTGACGGTATTCTGAGATAGGACCTTTGGCAGGTAATGATGAGGTTAATGTCCTTCTAAGAAGAGGAAGTGGCCAGGCTTCCTCTGCTATGCGAGGACACAGCAAGTGAAAGGCTGTGAGCAAAACAGAAGGAGCACACTCACCAGAACCTGCCATGTTGGCATCCTGATCTCCTCCTTCCCAGCTTTCAGAACTGTGAGAAATAAATATTTATTGTCTAAATCACATGGTATATAGTGTTTGGTTAAAGCACTCCAAACCCAGGGAAAGACAGAGGTTTTTGCTGGTGGTGTTCTTGTTGGTTGCTGTTGGTTTTAGCCGTAGGGTTATGTTTCACCAAGATGTGGCTTTGTTAGAAATTAACACCAGAATCCAAATATGTACTACATGGTGTTGTATCTGGTGGACATGTCCCGTAATAGGTTTCTGCTGTATTACTGTTTAATATAATTATGTAAATTGCATATAGCTCCAAGGACTGTATAAGTGCTGTTATTCTCAAATTACCATTTGTTTTCTGTGCAATATCTCAAACTACTGAAATACTGTTCGAATTTTCATAGAGAAGGACATGGGTTCGTCGCTTTACTAGCATCCAAAAGCTGCACTGAGGTCTTATTGCTCCAAGAAGGATGACCAAATTCACAAAATGTTTTCTAAAATGATGTGTTGTGGTGTGAGCATCCTATCCATCCATTTTCCTAACAAGTTGTTCTGTACATGGTAAGTATACAGGAAATAACTTTCAATGGACAGTCTAAGAGAAGATTTGTGAGAAAAGAAAGAAGTATTTTTCTCTTTCCTTTCTAATAGGACTTTGTAGAGAGTCTCCTGAACTGGAAAAAATTATACTAGACTGGTGTCTGAGTTCAACCGGTTTTATTTTATAACTTAAGTTTACAAAATAAAAATAAAGTTTGGTTTAAATAATTTTTATCTACCGGTTACTTGTTATGGTATATCACCTTCAGTACTTGGATCTTAAGGATATTTGATTTGGTCTGTCTTTGGAATTTGAAATCCAAATTATATATTCCTATAATTATATATGACTTAGTAAATTCTGAGTACAAGGTGACTTTTATTGAAAATTAAAATAAAACATTTATTTAAGGGTCTGTTTTCTTTCTAATGTATTACTTTTCTAGTTATTCACAACTTTATTCAATCTGGATAAATTTAAATCAATAGCATATAATTAATAATAAATTAATAATAATAAAACCACATATAATGAAGGTGTATGATAATTTTCAAGTCACTAGTCTCAAATATTTTCTATGCCAAGACAACTGAAATCATTTCATCAGAAATAGTGACTCACTATGGCAATAACTTTCGTTTATTTAGATTCACTTCAGAATGCGAAGGTCAACACAGTTGAAGAAAGATAAATCTTTCAAAGTCACCTAATTACAAAAAAATACATGTAAGATGTAATTTTATTTTATTTTTATTATCATCATTTTCAAATTTAAACCCAGCTTTCTATATATCTAAGTTAGAGAAAAAATCCTGCTTTACTTTTGAGTTCTCTATTGGATACTTTCATCATTTCATAATAAAAATAAATATACTTTAAGACTTTATTAAGATACTGTTTCTCAACTTAAACCTTGTGTTTGATCCAGCTGTCATAAAAAGATATTGACAGATTTCCATCAGATACTCAGTTTGTCTGGAGATGTGACAAATCCCTTCAAAAGTTATCAGTTGTCTCTGTAAAACAAATATGATTTAGTTTTAAAAGTTTAAAACCAACAAATTCACACTGAGAAAGTTATAGCTTATTGCATTTCTCCCAGTAAAGGGAAGATTGATTTTACCCTACTAGGATGTAAAAGCAGGATTGTAGGGAATTTAAGTATTATCTACCAGATGTTGATTCCACTAAGCTATCTTTTTAGCTTATGTTAGGGGCTTTTGATCACAGTTGGCTTGAAGTAAACAAATGGCAAGCTTACTCCGTGCCTTTACTACCAGCTGATGAGCCCTGTCAGGGAAGCCAGAGGACGTGGCAGAGGGAGATCTTGGGAAAGACACCCATGCAGGCCTTCAGCAACATCAAGGACATCAACTCAGTTGCAAGTAAAGGACTGTCGTGTTGGTTTCCTCCATGCTGGAAGACCAGGACGAATCTTAACATTTGCTTTTGGCCACAAAAAGATACTTTACTTCAATACCTTCACCAGTTTACAAAAATAGCACTGGGGTTTGGAAAAGCGGCCCTAAAAATAGAGGTGCTTTGTGTCCAGGTAAGAGCTATGAAGCCCGGTGCTATCCCCTTGACCTTCTGCTGTAAACTCAGTCCTAACTTGATTTGACACCGTGTAATCATAGCAAAAAGAGTAAGATCAAACCAAAGAGTTAAAAAATTAAGCAAAAATGGAAAATAGAAACATACTTTGATCAGAGAATTTTATAAACAATTTTAAAATATAATTGGATGAATTTATTACTCATTCACATAAATCCTCACATCAAGTATTCAGCGTCAACCTGGCTTGTGGCTGAACGCATTTCATGCAGATTATCTGGATTCAGATCCCAGCTCTACTTGTATAAATTTAGGCAAACTGCATACTTTCTTTGTTTCTTTTTTCTTCTGTAATATGGAGATGCTAATCGTCCCTATTTCATGCCCATTGCCATGTGGATTAAGTGAGTTAACATTTGCAAAGAGCTTGACAGTTGCCTGATACCAAAAAAGTTTTGCTAATCATTACCTAATAATCAATTAGGGGTTGGGACAGCAGAGATATGGGGAATTCTTGCCAATCATTACCCATTTTGTGGGTCAGAGGAGCACCGAAGAAGACGCTCTGAGATTGAGAACACAGGGTGATAATGCTATTGATAGGTCACTATCTACCTGTTGGAGATGTCTGGACTGGAAATCATTATTGACAGACTTTCCAAGGGGAGAGCCTGTTTCACACAGGACAGAATTCATTTCTTAAGTTGCCCCTAGCAACAATGCTAGTTCTTCCTTTGTTAGATCTCAAGTAGATGAATTCAAAAGAAACTGTGAAAATTAAGTCTGAATAGAAGATAATCAGGTTTCATCTCATCATTAAAAGAAATGGAGACACCACGAGACTACCACTATTACAACCAATGAGAAAGCAGAACATACAGAAAGTGTTTGGAAAGGAATGTGTATAGCTTTTGCATATGAAATGGTATCATTGACCTCTGCTGGTCAATTCCATAATTATGTGTTGCTTCTCTAATACAGGGCATAGGTTTCAAATCATATGATAGCCTGTTTAGCTCCTGGATTGCTGTCACAATACTTTGCTCCCAGAACAACTCCCATTCAGAATATTGGTGTTCACACAGGGTGAAATTCATTTGCCACACCCCCCTGAGCACAATAAAATTGATAGCCATGTGTGTATTGCCCATTTTTATGAGACATTTTTATTAATATGTTGTCCCTGAGAGATAGATTAAAGTTACCTTTACAGAGAGGGAAATTGAGGTGGGCTGATTTACACACAAGACATCTGGAACCAGAATTCATAACTACTGATACCCAATCCAATGCCATTTCCACAAGACATATATGCGCGTATACTAAATGCAAGTTCTCCCTACCCCTAGCTTGGCATCACATACTGCTTAAATCGTCTAAGATTCTAGGGCACTGCTTTAGAACGATGCTCCTTGTCCCTGTGATCTAGATGACTTAATTGAGATGCCATCTCTCCTTGATTCATAATAAGCAATAGGGGGTTGGGACGCCTGGGTGGTTCAGTCAGTTGAGCATCTATCTTCAGCTCGGGTCATGGTCCCAGGGTCCTGGGATCAAGTCCTGCATTGGGCTTTTGCTCAGTGGGGATCCTGCTTCTCCCACTGCCTGCCACTCTTCCTGCTTTTGCTCTCTCTCTCTATGACAAATAAATGAATAAAATCTTTTAAAAAATAATACAGGAATGAGATACAGATATCAGGGGGATCAGTTTAACATTAAAATAATAATAATAATAATAATAAACCAACACTAGGGGATTCTTTGTTAGGGGATTCCCTAAATCTAGGACCCTACTGCGTTTCCTGCCTCTGTTATATATTCTAAGATATATATATATATATATATATATATATATATATCTCCTATCTCCTCACTTCGCTGTTTTACTCTTGTCTCCCAGGTCTCATTCCAGCTGCAGGGTTCTAATTAAATATGAACTGTGAGCTTCCCCCAAACATGGAGTCTTGTAGCCCAGGTGTTACCTGACTCAGGATGAGGGAGTGATGGGTTCATGTGGGGCTACCAGCTGTCCCCCTGGTGGTGGCCTCTGCATATTTTACCCCTGCTGCTCCCTCCCTGCCCCTCCTCTCCACTTTCTCTTGCTCTTCGCTCATCATTCATGGAAGTTGTTAGGGAAATTTTTCATCTATAAGTTACTGCAGATCTTCTACTAAGACTCTGTGGATGTGGTTGAAAGTCCTGAGATAGTTGTGTTTTTACGTGGCTTTCCAACATCCAACTATGATTGATACCAGATTTGGGAAGGTATGACCTTGAGGTGTTATCAAGTGATTGGCCTTACTTTCTTGAGCTTTGGCTTCCGTGACAAACCAAGACCATGTCACTATTCCATATTTGAGTAGGTCAGCATTGTGGAGGCACATCTGGGGCATCTGGGGCTCCAGGACCACAGGATCAAACTTTGTCTCATGATTATGGAGATATCATTGATCTGGAGCTGCTCTATAGGTTCTAGCAGGATCTATCTGGTCGGCTCACCATAAAGAGTCTCTGTCAAATGGATGTATATTTCCTGAGACTCAATGTCTTCTCCTTCACCAAAAGCTTCTCAAAGATGGAGGCATGCTGTCATCCATCCTTACATGATTGATAAACTTCTTTGCATTCTCCTGAGGTCTCATCCCAGTTTTTGGGCCATACACCAGACTCTTTGAGAGTGAGCTGTGGATACCTGGGAAGGGATACCCAGCAATGATGGAACTTAGGTACTGACAGTCTTTTCATCAACCAGAGGAAGTTTAGAAGACACTGGGTGGGACCTCCTGCTTCTGTAACTGTTCACATTTACTTTATCTAAATAAATGGATCCCGTAAATCCCTACCCAGAGTTTTTGGAGCTATACAGGAAAATGCTACCACGCAGTCCACAGTGTCGATTCTGGGTGACAACAATAGCCCTATTCCACAGCTAGAGGACCCCATGGACTTCTTGAGTGCATATATGGGCTGTATCAACCACTTCTGAGCTGGAAAGAGTATTACCTACCTTATTCCCTTATCTGTCGTGTATTCTATGAGGAAGAAATGCCTGGTCCTGGCCACCAAACACTATTCTCTCACAGAAGTCCACCTGATTCACACTGATGATCAACATATAGAAAAAGCCCACGGAAGCTACGGCTAAGGATGACCTAACAATCCCCCTCCCATTCTTCTCACATCTGAGTGAGTGTATGGAATTGCCTTTGTCTTTGCGTTATTAGGAAATTCACATAAGCATTACTTCACACAGATACAGAAAGAAAGACATTGTTAAATGTCTTCTTAACACTTCTGTGGACTTTTCTGAAATATTTAGAATTCTAATTTCTGGCCAATCCTTGATTGGAATCCTATGGTAAAGAATGAGGAGAGGGTGTCTCCTTACCTGCCCTTGAATGCCTTTAAGGGCACATTTTTTTTTTTTTTAATTCTCTAAGCAACACAGCTTCAAATGAGATGAATCTCCCTTGTCATAACTTTGGATTTCGTTTCATCAACTGCTTTTAATTATAGACATTTTGTTAAAATAGGTTTTGGTTTGAATAATGCATAATTCTAAGTATGCTTTAAGACTATGCTTTACCTACATGTATTTTAGTGTCCTTTATCAGGACACTAAAGCAGCAGATACTGATATAGAGTGAACCATATTAAACATGTTTAATTTGTGAATAAACTGAATTAAATCAAAACTATTTACAGAATTTCCTAAAAGCACATGGTATTAAGGACCAGTAGCATCTGTGCTGGAGATTTACTCTTATTAGCTAATTCTAACAGCAAATAACAGTCTGACTCTTCATACCTCAGGGCTTGGAAGCTTGTCCCTCCCGAGCTGGAGGGGAGGGGATCGTTGTATTGTCCATGTTACCGAGCTGACGTACAGGGATTCCTAATCACACAAAGATGATTATTTTTAACTCCTCACTGGTTGTCCCAGAGAGGTTTCCTCATGTAGCTCAGTGGTTCCTATACTTTATAGACAGGAAAGTTCCAGAAACTTTAAGAACAAATACTGAAAAGTCTATGAAAAAATGGTGTTGAATACTTATTTAAAAAATAAAACAAAACAACAACAACAAAAAACAAAAGCAAAACACGGTTTCATTATCTTAGTCAAAACAGGATTTTTAAGTGATTATTTAAAATTTTTTTTATTAGCAATTTGAAGTATAACAACTGAAACTGGAATAAGTGTTTATTTTCTATTAATAAAATTAGATTTTAACCAAAAACAAAGAAAGAAAAGAAAAATGTGACCTCTGTCAAATTTATTCATTGCTGTGTTTTCATTTTATACAGTCATCTCCCCCTAACTATAGGTCTGGAAATACGTGATATTCCCTCTGATACACGGTCAGAGGGTCAGTGGCAGCCTAACGGTATGTCACAATGTTACGTCTGTTCCATCCTCCTCACCAGGTCTCATCACATAAGTAGCTACCCTCTCACATCATTACAAGGAGAAGGAGGATGAGTACAAGACAATGAAGTATTTTGAGAAAGAGGCAGAGAGAGAGAGATCACATTCATCTAACTTTTATTATAGTGAATTGTTCTAATTATCCTACTTCATTATTATCATTGCTAATCTCTTACTGCGCCTGATTTAGACTGAACTTTATTATAGGTATGTATGTACAGGAAAAAAAAAAACAGTATAAATAGGGTTTGGTACTATCAGTGGTTTGGGCATCCCCTGAGGTTTTAAGACATATTTTGCACAGATAAGTGGGGGCTACTGGATGGGATTATTTATTTTGTTTCATGATAGAGTATGTGCACAGTGAATATATGTCACCCTCGTATACACATAAGTCTACAAGGTTTTGCTTCTTGCTCATTTATAAGGCTGTCATATCTTGGCTTAGATACAGAAATTTGACACGTAATAGAAATTTAACAAATATTTGTTGCGTGAATAGATATCCAAGTAAGGTATCAGCAGATTTTCGAATTCTAGCTGAATCTTTATAGCCTCCAAAATAAGTTCTTCCTCTGACCACTCTTATTCTATACAGATATCGTCTTGGATTCATGGAGAAATTAGAAAAATTGGAACATTTTAGTGACATTTTCAGAAGGTTAGATTGTACGTGGCACTATCTGTGTGTGTGGTTTGATGATCACTGGACCAGGTAAGAATGTCTGTGTGTCTGCATTTATTTAAGTGTTCTTATAATAAAAAATTAAAAATAAAATATTAACAACCTCATATCAATCCCCAGATATTTTATTGACCTTTTACTGGTTGTGAATCCCTAATTCTTTTTTTTTTAAGATTTTATTTATTTATTTTACAGACAGAGATCACAAGTAGGCAGAGAGGCAAGCAGAGAGAGAGAGGAGAAAGCAGGCTCCCTAAAGAGCAGAAAGCCTGATGCGGGGCTCGATCCCAGGATCCTGGGATCATGACCTGAGCCAAAGGCAGAGGCTTTAACCCATTGAGCCACCCAGGTGCCCCTGAATCCCTAATTCTTGAAACCATGGTGCTACAGAAAACCAGGAGATCCCAGCTATCCCAGTGGGGTCAGGCACGTGGTGTTTAGGCATTGTCTTTTTTCATACTTATTTTCTAATGTACTTGGATTCTTTCTAATCAAGAAAAAATCTTCTTTTCTCTGTTTGCACCGTACACAGCCTGGAGGAATGATTTTTTTTTTTTTTTTCAATTAAGCTGCAAGTGGTTTGCTGAAGAGCATCTGAAAATCAATCACGGTACAAGGCACACAGTGTGAGCCTGTTATCTTCCATGATTGCAATTCAGGTACCGAGAATTCCATTTTGTGTCAGCCAGAAAGTTCGGGTGAACTAAGTATCTTTAAAGTTTATAGGTACAAATGAAATTGGCACTTTGAAAAGGACCCCAGAACATAGAGAAAGATGTAGCAGCCCTTTCTGCCTTCAGCTTCTGTAACTATTTTGACAAAGTAGATCTCCCCCAGTTTTAAAGAGAGTGGCTTTGGAGGAGTTTGATAGCTTTAAAAAATGAATTGATGAGAAATTTTGATAAATCACTAAGGTAAACAACAGCTATGTTTGGCAGAAGGAAATCAAGTGGCAGACAGCACAAAACCTGGATTTTCTGACTTACTGCTAAAAACAACAGCTGAACCAAGACCCAAGAACTATGTAGGGATAGAAAAGAATCAAAGAGTGATGTTTCAGTGATAAGCATGTGTTTCTCTGGGGAAGAACATATGACTATAGAGTGTAAAATAAAGACTTTTTTTCTAAAAATGAAACAACAGTAACTTTTTTTTTAAAAGATTTTTATTTATTTATTTGACAGAGACACAGCGAGAGAGGGAACACAAGCAGGGGGAGTGGGTGATGGAGAAGCAGGCTCCCGCTGAGCATGGAGCCTGATGTGGGCTCGATCCCAGGATCCCAGGACTCTGGGATCATGGCCTGAGCCAAAGGCAGACGCTTAACGACTGAGCCACCCAGGCACCCCAATAGTAACTGGTTTTAACTATGCACCCAGGAGCCATAATGTGGATTTGAATCTGGTCCTTACTTTACTATCTTTGTGATGCTGGGCAAATTGTGTTTAGCATTTTGTACCCAATTTCTCCTCTATGAAATGGGAAAAGTAGAAAACATAGGATTGTTAGAAGCATTAAGCAAGTTATATTGGAAAGGTGGCTAAGAGAGTGGGCCCCTGTAAGCACAAAACAAATACTAGCCCCGTTATTACCACCATGCTAAAGGCTGGCTTGCTTCCACATTCTCACCATCACACTGCAACTGCTTCACAGCACTATGGTAGAGAGAAAAGAAGAAAGGAAGGAAGGAAGGGAGGGAGGGAGGGAGGAAGGAAGAGTTAGTAAAACGTTTCACCAGAACCAGCCTACAGAATGGGGAGCATTTTATAAAAAGACACACTATTTCCCTAAACTGGAAAACAGTGGTTGAACAAAATCCTAGATGCAGCTTATTTAATGTTAAAATTATAATGGCCCTCAGTAAAGTAATTTTTAAGAAAACTCATAATGAATTTCTATAAGCGGGGTTGATGAGAACATATATTCCAACTGTATTTCAACTATACAAGAAAATACATTTAGTCCCAGAGCTTTGTCTTCTAAGTACATGCAAGTTTGAGGCCAGAGCTGGAATGGTAACACCAGGGTTGAGGAGATGGGTAGCTGTTTCTGGGATGGCAGAGGTCTCTTGTGTTGTCTGTCCTGTGATTTGTCACTTCTCTGGATATGCTGAAAAATATTAAAGACTGTCAATTTGAAGAGGCATGGCTGGGACACCTATGTTTTATGCCATTGGTAATCGAGAATAGTGTTTATTAAAATAAAACAAACAAACAAACACAGCTGGAGTCAGGAATTAAGGGATTATCTGGCAATAGTAAGTGGCAGATGTGGCAGAGAATGTGGAGTAGAAACCATCAGTACGTGTTGATGAAGCATGTGAATTAAGAGAAAAGAGAAGAACAAAAAGAGGCAGAACATGAACTGGGGCACTAAGAATTACATCATTGGAAGAAGGAAAGGTTGAGCACAGCACAGTGGTTTCCTAAGAAAATGGTGCTTCAAGCCCACAAGAGGACAAAGTCCCTACGAACCTTCTGAGGGAGATCCAGAACAGCTGTGGGGTGGACTGGCCTCAGACCTCAGCAAGATGTACGTTTTCAGTTTTCTGATTAAGCTGCTAAGTTTTCGATGTGTAAGCTCACTCATCTTGGCCCTAGAGGGAGAAATGATTCCTATATGTTCCTCTCCCCAGTCCAGCCCACATTTTTCATATTAGGGTTTTATGTTAGAAATGTTTTTCCTATGATTTAGAAAATGCCCTTAGCTGATATAGGAGGACCATTCTAATCCCAGTCACACTGATGCTCTGACTTACTTTCTTGTATTTTACTTTGGGTTAGGGGTATTTGATATCTCAGCATCAGCGATCATAAAAATTCAGTTGATCTATGTCAACTCTACATCCACATGATATTTTATAAAATGATTGATTAATAATAGATATAAGTATGTGGCTTTATAAAAATTCACATTAAATGTACTGTGATAAGCCAATTATCATTTAGAATTTTTGATTCTCGGGCTACACACTTCAGAAGTACATCAGTATGCTATGATGTGATCGAAGCAATTTATTAGTAACACAGACTTTGACGAGTCACGGGAAGTTCAACTGCTTTGTCATTTTTTAGTGATTGGTACCTTAAGTTGAAGGAAGACTGCTAGGTTTATGCATGGTATAACGTATACATCTGAATTCAGCCCAAAGTCTCAAACTTAAAGTGATGCTTATCTCGCAGGATGGATGGGCAGGAGAGTTCCTGGAGGTATCCACAGCAATATGATTAATGTGGGACACTTCCTAGAACACCCATTAATGTAAAGTCATTAAAATATGTTAGTGATAAATAGATATAATATAAAAGAGAATATAAATTTTGGGTTGATTTTAAGCAAAAGTGGGTCTTTGAAGAAAATCTAACTTTCAACCAGCCAATTTGATCTGAATTCTCAAGTGTATTCTCTAGCTTCTGCCCTCAAAATAATTTATAGGAACACTCTGAGAGTCATGATTTATTTCCATTATGTTTTTTACATTGTATATTCTTAATTTGATTTATTTTGATCACTTTTATGCAGACAATTGGTCATTTGTGTCCTTGCCATTCTTTCCTTTAATGCACGCAAATGCATCCACAACAACACACCACCACCACCATCACCACCATTAACTTAAGCATTCTGAAAATTAATTGTGCATATGAGCTTAAAACAAGAGCATTTGCTGTGTCCTCCAAAAGCAGGTGGATACCCAGTCCCCTTTCCCACCTTGAGCTTGGAGGTGACTTCCCAAGGAGGGCAAGGTGAGGTTTTCCTTGTCAGAGGTTGACCACAAAGCTCCCCCTGTGAGAGGTGTGGGTGAGACAATCCAAGAGAAGATATGAATGAGAATAACACACTGAATGATTGATCTTCTAGCTGATTTTCCCACCTTGCTCGGAGAAAACTAAAAGCCCAGTCCATCCTCAATATTCTCTGCAGGACTGGAGGAGACTATGCTGAGTGAAATAAGTGAAGCAGAGAAAGTCAATTATCATATGGTTTCTTACTTGTGGAGCATAAGGAACATCATGGAGGACATTAGCAGAAGGAAAGGAAAAATGAAGAGGTGGGGGAGTCAGAGGGGGAGAGGAACCATGAGAGACTGCAGACTCTGAGAAACAGAGGGTTGGTTTTAGAGGGGAGGGAAGTAGGGGGTGGGTTGGCCTGGTGATGGGTATCAAGGAGGTCATGGATTGCACGGAGCACTGGGTGTTATATGTAAACAATGAATCATGGAACACTACATCAAAAACTAATGACATACTATATAACAACTAACGTAACACAATAAAAAAATAAAAAGTAAAAAAAAAAAAATCTCTGCAGGAGACTGAAGAAGTGTTTTCCATAGACAATAGATGCAAATATAACAAAGTTCATCCAGTAAGGGAGAAAATGGGGGTTGTAGCTAGCCTTTGTAACAAAATGATAGTTGAATAGTAGCCTAAAACCAATAAGAAAATAAACTCTGAAGATAAGACTATGATAAGATTTTTTTTCATAGTGGGATCAGTTATCCCCATATTATTATTGAAGGAGGGAAGAAAATTGGACCAGTGGCTTCAACATTCTGAAAGACATTTATCCTCTAGAATTTTATACCTAAACAAACTACACATAAAACATAAAGCTAAAAAGAAAACAAAGCTTTTCATTTAATGAAGATTTATAATACATAACCCATGCACCTTTTCTCAGAACATCCTTAAGCACTTTGCTCCAGAAAACTTTGGGGTAAATACAGAATGATGAGGACAAGGCATCCTGGAAAGAAGGGTTCCCACATATTTGAAGATTGTAGCTAGTAATCTGACACCAACATCTGTTCAACAAGCTAAAAGCATAATCTGTGAAGATTAAGAAGGATGGCTAGAGGTTTCCAGGAGGGAATAGTTTTGGTCTTTATGTTTAGCTCCCATTCTAGGACATATTTTTCAAAAGACAAACCTTCCATTCTCTTGAATGAGAAAGCAAGGGATGGGTGGGACATAACAGGGTATATAAGCCTCAATATTAGTGTTTCTGTAGCCAAGTAGGGGGAGGAGCTTACGGTTTCTAATTCACTATATTGATTATCACTTAATATTCATATTTTCAGTATTATCTACCTATCCCTCGACTCAGCTGTGCCTGGGAATCTAATCAAAGCTAAGGAAGAAAAGGAGGACCCAAGAGATCAGTGAAAACATTGTAAAATAATTGAGTGGAAGTTTCTGGGTCTGTATAATTTTAGGTCAACGTTCAAGAAAGTAACTGGAAAGGTAAGAGCCAATATTTAAAGAATGGAATGGTTGAAATGGAAATTTTGGGTGAATGCTTTTGATGAAATAGCTCTCATTCTTTCCTTAGTCATCATAACCAACGAGTTCTCTATCACTCTGCTATTACCTCTCATTGCTGGATTATCTACCTTACTACCTGTCTTCTAACCTAGATTGTTAAAATGTCTTCTTGAATTACAGGAATGATTACTTAATAGGTTGGCAGTTTCATCCCTAAAGTCACTAATTCATTTTCCATTGTGGACTAATTTTTATTGTTGTTATATATTAATTAAACCCAAACCCTATTGACTCCTTGACTGTCGGCCTTTCCACTGTCTGTGTTTACACTGTCCAACTTTCTCCAACTTCTTTTTATTTATTTATTTATTTTTAAAGATTTTATTTATTTGGTAGAGATCACAAGTAGACGGAGAGGCAGGCAGAGAGAGAGAGGGGGAAGCAGGCTCCCCGCCGAGCAGAAAGCGCAATGTGGGACTCTATCCCAGGACCCTGGGATCATGACCTGAGCTGAAGGCAGAGGTTTTAACCCACTGAACCACCCAGGTACCCTTCCAACTTCTTTTTAAAGAATTAACTGATTTATTTATCTGAGAGAGAGCATGAGTGAGGGGAGGGGCAAAGGGAGAGGGAGATATAATTTTTTTTTAAATTTTTTTAAAAGATTTTATTTTTTTGACAGAGACAGCACAAGCAGGGGAAGCAGCAGGCAGAGGGAGAGAGAGAAGCAGGCTCCCAGCTGAGCAAGGAGCCCAATGTGGGACTCGATCCCAGGCTCTGGGATCATGACCCAAGCTGAAGGCAGCTGCCTAACCAACTGAGCCACTCAGGCGTCCCTGGAGATATAATTTTAAGCAGACTCCACACTGAGTGCTGAGCCCCAGGGGTGGCATGGGTTGGGGAGGAGGCTGGAGCCCATGACCCTGAGATCATGACCTGAGCTAAAACCAAGAGTCAACCCTTAATCATCTATCTGAGCCACCCAGGAGCCTCTTTCCAACTTTTATTTATTTAATAGCTTATTTCTTTAAAAATAATTTCATCAATAATGTAGACTATATTGTTCAGCTTTTAAAAAAATGTGGTAAAAATCATATAATGTATAATTTACCCTCAACCATTTTAAGTGCACAGCTCACTGGTGTTAACTCTTTTCACATTGTCATGGAGCACCTCTCCAGAAGTTTTTCATTTTTCAAAAACTAAAACTATACCCGTCAAAAAGCAGCTCCCTATTTTCTCTCCTCCCCAGCCATTAGCAAACTCCATTAAACTTTCCAATTCTGTGATTTTGCCTGCTCTTGATATCTCACATAAGGGGAACCATACAGAATTTGTCCTTTTGTGACTGGCCGGGTTCACTCAGTATAGGATCCTCAAATTCATACATGCGGCAGGTGTCAGAATTTCCTTCCTTTTGAAGGCTGAAAAATATTCCATTGTACATATATACTACATTTTCTTTATTCCTCTATTGGTGGACATTTGAGCAGCTCCTAATTCTTGGCTGTGAAGAATGCTGCAATGAACAAGGGTGTGGAAATATATCTTCAAGATCTTGCTTTCAATTCTTTTGAATATATAACCAGCCGTGGGAGAGCTGGATCATATGATAATTCTGTGTTTAGTTTTTTGAGGACACTATCCTGTTTTCAATAGAGGCTGCACCATTTTACATTCCCACCAGCAGTGCCTGAGTCCCACTTCTCCATCAGCACTTGCTGTTCTCTGCTGTTTTTGATAGTGGCCATCCTAATGGGTGTGAGGTAACACCTCATTCTGGTTTTGATTTACATTTCCCTGATACCTAGCGATGCTGAATATCTTTTCATTTTCTTGTTGGCCATTTGTATATCTTCTTTGAAAAACTATCTATTCAGATACTTTACCCATTTATTAATTGGATTGCTTTCTTGTGATTGTTGTTGAGTTGTAGGAGTTCTTTATGTATAGTGGGTATTAACCACATATCAGATGTGTGATTTGCCATTATTTTGTAATGTGATAGGTACCCAAGCATGCAAAGTGCTGCTTCCTTTCCTAAATTCTCTCAGTCAAGTGAAATAGAAAGTAGTCTTTGGGGTCACCTGGGTGGCTCAGTGGGTTGGGCCTCTGCCTTCAGCTCAGGTCATGATCTCAGAGTCCTGGGATCGAGCCCGCACACTGGGCTCTCTGCTCAGCAGGGAGTCTGCTACCCCCTCTCTCTTTGCCTGCCTCTCTGCCTATGTGTGATCTCTCTCTCTGTCAAATAAATAAATAAAATCTTAAAAAAAAAAAGGAAAGAAAAGAAAGAAAGTAGTCTTTGGACAGTATCCCCATAGGGCAGAATACTGAACTCATGTTCCACACTCCTCTTTCCATCTCAAAGGAGATGCCATAAGTTGAGAATACTCAAATGTGCTGGGAGGTATTGAGCTAAGGTAGGAAAGTATAACAGAGTTTCCTACCTGCTCTGATGCATCTCTTCTCAGTCCTGTGCCTGGTTGAGGCACTATACTTTCTCATGTGGACATCCAGCAAAGAAATCTGACTCATGCATTGTTTTGAAGTCAGTGTCTCCCTGGAGGAAGGAGGGCCGAGGGTTCCCCAATGTACCACTTTGCTGACATCACTCCTCTTACTTTGCTTTTCCCACAACCACTTTTTAAACCAAAAGCAATTGCACACATTCTCACGAGCTTTTCATTTTCTCATAGTAGCTTCTTTATAGGCATGTATCTTGTTTTCTATTTAAAATGAAACAAAACAAAACCCTTGAATTTTACTAGATGAACAGTAATAGAGGTTTCCACACAGAAGTGCGAGAGTTTTAGCTTAGTTTTTTATTCTGTTTGTTTTGTTTTTATTCATAACCATATCCACTTACATGAAGTATAACGTGTATACAACAAGTATAACAAAAGAACAACATTGTGCATGGATACACTCTTTTGGAAGGGACCAGTTTGTCTTCTGCTTTTGTGACTATCATTATACATACCTGTATTTTTATTTGTTCAAAATTATAAGTTACATTATTATTATTTTTTTAAGCACTAATTGTTCCTTTTTGGTTAGTTCTGTCCTTTCATTGGGTTCTGTGTCATGGTGTCCTTTTGTCACTTATGAAACAATTAATTCTTGGCCAGTTTCTTAATTTTTTGCCCAATAAGATGCTCCAGGCTCACCTTGTTTTCTTCTGCCACAAACTTTGTCCAAGGAATGAGCCATTGTTCCAAGAAACATCACAACCTTTTGATTAGTAATGGGTTTCAAAAACTGTAAGGTGGTATTGGGTTTGGTCACTAATATTAGGATTTCTTTGCCCTAGGTCATTTAATTGCCAGATTTAGTAATTTATTTTTAAAAGGGGTACCTCATTTCATATTTTGTGTAATTTATACTTTCTTAAGGTTTCCACCATGTTATTTGGTAGTACATTTTCTATAACTGTTATGTCTTCTTTGTGTAGCATAGCCCTTAGCCTAAAGGTTGTCCTTTTTGACTGATTAATGCTTTTTATTCTGAATTTCACTTTGTTAGGTAGCATGATTACAAATACTGTGTATTTGGTTTGACTTTGCCTAGTTATAGTTTTCCTCATTTCTTTTATCTTTAGCATTTATGAATCCCACTTTGTAGGCATGTTTCTTTTACATCACAATGAGTTGGATTTCAGGTTGCAATCCAATATGAATTAATTTCCTTTTAATAGGGACGCGTGTGTGTGTGTGTGTGTGTGTGTTTACCCAGTGTGGATCAAATATTTATTTTCATTGTTTTTAACTCCATGCTATTAGGAGAATAGTAGCACTACAACAAAATTTAACTGTAAGAAGAAAAAAAATAAAACTGAGAACATAAGAGCAACCTTCACTGTTTTTTCCAAATTCTATGGGACGCATTTATTCCTGTAATTTTCTCATTTCTCATTCTTCACTATTTTTTCAGCCTGTATTATATATAAATTCTTTAAGGACAGAGAGCTTACATTTTAGTATCTTCAAAGGTTTGCTGGCAAATATTTAACAGCCAGCTCTTTGGAGGAAAATCAGATTCTCACTTGATTATTGGCACTTAATGATTTTCTTGATAAAATTACTATCACAACTATCTTGTAGATACTCTTCAATGAGGTCACTGAAGGTAGAATTGGGGAGAGACACACCCATGTTATTATGAGAGTTTAGCCTGGCATATGGCTCATGATAACCCTTACAGACTCTTTTAGGGATATAAAATTAATAAAAATATACAATATTCAATTTGTTGATGATCCTCTATAAGAAATATTAATGGGGGAGTCTTATGCTTTTTAGAAACATTGTATCAAACTATTTTTCTTAACCTACAATTCTACAGGGTAGAGTACTAGTTCTCAAACTTTAATCTACAAATCTAGCATTTCCTAGAGGTCTTTGTGAAACACAGATTTGGGACTTTACTCTGATTCAGGAGCTTGGGGATATTGCTCAAAATTTTGCATTTTTATCAGGATGCCTAGGTGGCTCAGTCAGTTAAGCATCTGCCTTTGGCTTAGGTCATGATCTCAGGGTCCTTGGATTCAGCAGGGAGTCTTCTCCTTCTGCCCCTTCCCCTGCTTGTGCTCTCACCGACAAACAAGTAAATACAATCTTTTAAAATTTTTGCATTTTATTCAAGTTTCCTATAGTACTGATGCTGCTCTTCCTGAATCATAATTTGAGAACCACAGGTATTCAGAAGAATTAAAGAAATAAAATATCTACTTTTACTACTTGAAACTGCAACAGATTCTTCTAATGATGGTATTTTAGAACATAAGTGAAAATATTATTAGAACATACAAGTGCAAATATGCTTTCATCCTATATATTGGAATATGTGGTAGGCAGAATAATGGTCTGCATTAGGCTAATCCCCAAAGCCAGAGGATGATTTAACTCTGGTTACATGAGTAAAGGGACTTTGCAGATGTAATTAAGATTAAGGACCTTGAGATGGGAAGATTATTTTTAATTATCTGGGTGAACCTAATTTAATCAAATAAATCATTAAAAGCAGAGAAACTAAAACAGCCAGCTCAGAAAGATGTGATATAAAAGGATTCAAACCATTGTTGCTGGCTTTGAAAATGGGAAAAAAAAAAAAAAAGTGTGCATAAGCCAAGGAATGCAGCCAGTCTCTAGAACATGGAAAAGGCCACAAAGTGGATTCTTCCCTAGAAACTCCAGAGAGTAATGGAAACTTGCTGACACCTGAATTTTAGCCTTTTGAGATCCATTTTATTTTTTTATTTTATTTTTTTTAAGATTTTATTTATTTATTTGACAGAGAGAGATCACAAGCAGACAGAGAGGCAGGCAGAGAGAGAGAGAGGGAAGCAGGCTCCCTGCTGAGCAGAGAGCCCGACGCGGGACTCGATCCCAGGACCCCGAGATCATGACCTGAGCCGAAGGCAGTGGCTTAACCCACTGAGCCACCCAGGCGCCCCTTGAGATCCATTTTAGATGTGTGACCTCCAGTGCGATAAGATAATGAATTCTGTTTTTTTTAATTATTTATTTATTTGAGAGAGGAACACTATAGCTGTGGTAGGGGTGAAAAAGGAGAGTCTTAAGCCGCACTGAGCACAGAGCTTGAGGTGGGGCTTCATCTTGATCATGAGATTATGATCCTGATCACAATCTGAGCTGAAACCAAGAGAAGAAGTTTCAACAGACTGTACCACCCAGGTACCCCACATTCTGCTGTTTTAAGGCATTCAATTTGTGGTGATTTGTTGCATCAAGAGAAATCTAATACAAAATGTATTATAACCTCTATTTGCCATCCATTTTCTACAACCTTTCAGTATACTTAATTAGGGAAAGTAAGTCTTCAAAGGGAAAAAAAAATGGTGGTAGAAAACAGTAGTCATTCCAACTCTTTACAGCCACTATGTTTCGAAGGACTTATTTCAGAGATTTATATTTATTATTAAGATTTTATTTATTTACTTGAGAAAGAGAGCACAAGTCGGGGGAGCAGCAGAGGGAGAGGGCAAGGCAGACTCCCGTTGAGTGGCGAGCTCAGTATGGGGCTCAATCCTAGGACCCTGAGATCATGACCTGAGCTGAAGGCAGACACCTAACTGAGAGCCACCAGGCCTCCCAGAGGTTTATATTTAATTACATATTTATACAATCAAATGATAGCTTGACAGTTGAAAATAACACTAATAGAGATCTCCATGTCAAATGTCAAATACACATTCACAGTTTTTTATATATTCTGAGGTAGCATGACTGCTTTCAGGAAAAAATGAACACTTATTTTAGACTCTTCTACCTAAAGCCAATTTTTGCTTTAGTGCTACTGCCTTCCAGGCGTCTTTAATATGTTTGCATAAGGTGGTGGCTAATTAATTTTTGTTGGTGTTGGTTTTTCTATTTGTTTTATTTTGCATTTACTTTCATAAATTTATCAATGGTCTTTAGGGGAAAAAATAAACTCTTTTACTGCATCTTTTCCACCTTCTCTGTGAAACCCTCCCTTGTCTGACATTACAGTGGGTAGAACCTGGTCCTTGTGATGGAAGGGAGACATTTCATGCTCAACAGATTAAAGCAGTATCTTAGCCATTAACTTCACCATGAGTTGTTGCATGGTGGCGGTGGTTGTGTTTTCTAAAAGTAGTTCTTAACGACAATGTATTTGTTGTTTATATCTGTTTTACACTAAAATCAGGGAGGAGAATGAACCTGAACACGACTCAAAGGAATTGTTTCCCTGGAGAGCCCAGTTCTTTGACCTGGTCTGCTCATTTAAGGATAACAAACAACCCTGTGTAACCAAACCTTGAGGATTCGGTATTTGCTTGGCAATTGTTGCAAACCGTTGAGCAATTAACATAATTTGATTTTTGTTATTTCTGAGTATTCACCTGATAGAGCAAAAATGTGTACAAAACCAGCACAGCAACACGTTATTTATTGTCAATGGTCTCTAAGTCCACAAATTATTCTGCTTCTTACAATTTGAAAAACTCTCCATGGGTATCTATGCACATATCTGCTACAAGTAACAAATATGTTGAATCCATGTGTTCCAGATGTTATTAAAGCACTCCTGAGGCAAGGTTGCTACAAAATACGTTGATAGAACAGTGAGGAGCTGTCTGTGCTCAGGGGCTCCCCATGCTCTTAAATGACACATCGCAGACATTTTAGGGGACCTTGAAGGATTAAAAAAAAAGTTAAAATTGCCTTAAAACTATAGCTGTGAATAAAACTGGTAGAAAAAAATATATATATCCCAGAGAACAGTAGAGAAGGATGATCTATGTATGAATACTTTTGTTTTAATGTTCCCTAAAATTAATCTATTTTATTTTTCTATGTTTTGACCTACAGCTGTAAGTTTTATAATAATTGTTTTTTATTTTTTACTTAATATTTTCCTCAATAATTTTCCATATTGTGCAGTAGTATTTATTTTTCAATTTAAATTATTATCAAGTACTAAATTTTACAATAAAATATTTTTTTAGAGGCTCTTGCAGGCATATCACAAAGAAAGCAATATCATATCTCCCCCCAGCCCTCACTCACTTGTGTTCTATGGAGGTCATATTTTCACCTCTTGGAAATTTCTTCTTTTATTTAAACCTATAATTTAATTTATTTATTTATTTTTTTAAAAGATTTTATTTATTTATTTGACAGACAGAAATCACAAGTAGGCAGAGAGACAGAGAGAAAGGAGGAAAGGAGGAAGCAGGCTCTCCGCGGAGCAGAGAGCCCGATGCGGGGCTCGATCCCAGAACACTGGGATCACGACCTGAGCCGAAAGCAGAGGCTTTAACCCACTGAGCCACCCAGGCGCCCCTATAATTTAATTTAATTAACATGCTTCTACTAACATTTCTGAATTGACTTCATAGTTTTGCATTTATTGTTGTCTTGCTACTGTGGAAAGTGAGGAGCTAGTTTACTTACACCTTCACTCATGCACACACCTCACATTACTGTGTTTATAATGCCTCCATGAAGGCATAACGCAATTGGGTGCTGTCATAGCCAGTGTTGTCATTATTATGACAATATAATCAAAGTTCATGGTATAGCATGAAGTGAGGTTTGCCTTTTTTTTTTTTTTAAGGTTTTTAAAATTTATTTGACAGAGAGAGAGAGACAACGAGAGAGGAAACACAAGCAGCAGGAGTGGGAGAGGGAGAAGCAGGTTTCCCACTAAACTGGGAGCTGGATGCAGGACTCAATCCCAGGACCATGGGATCATGACCTGAGCCTAAGGCAGTGGCTTAATGACTGAGCCACCCAAGCGCCCCGTGCATTTTTTTTTTTCTAATGCTTTTTGGTTTCCTCTGGAATAAATAATGCCTTATTTTGTTGTTTGTTTGGATTTTTTCTTTGCACTTACCATTAATTCATCTCCAAATATTTTAATAAACGTATAGCTCTTTTTATTTTGTAGACAAATACCTGGCATTCTGGTATCATTGTGGTGTTTGTTTGTTTGTTTGTTGGCAATTAGGGTCTAGCTGCATCATTTCAAAATGAAAATTCAAGCACCCTTGTTCAAAAATCCCATTAAAAGTACTAAAAGATTAAGTCTATTTCTTAAAAGATGTTACATTACTTATAAAACATAGTAGGGTTAATAGTACTGTATGAATTGTGACATAAACATAAATTATGAAAAATTCTGTTATCAATTTTTAAATAATGCAATAAGTAATATTAATTTATTAATATATATTGATTGATTATAAGATTTTATTGGCTTCCTTTCCTGTAAATTCATTTAATACTTCAACAAAATTTATTATTTTACCAGCTTCGTTTTCAATCAATATAATTGAAAATGACTTTGGCTGTTCTTGGCAAATAGAAGATCACAATAATTTTGCATAATTTTTAATTTTGAGAAAGATCTTTCTGCTGTTACAACTGGTACAGAAGCTGAGTCTTTTATAGGCAATGACAAGATTAGAATGCATTTTGATGAATTATTTCAGAATATAAATTTTAATATAAGGGGAGATGATGGTTCTTTTGGGATGATTTTTCTCAAAAGATTTAACTCTTCATACACATCAGTTTCATGTCAGTCTGAACCTAAGCTTAAATGTACATTTATAAAATGGCATAGTAATGCTTCGTCTGTTACCTGTTGTAACTTCTGATGGTTGTACCAGAAATGAAAATGGCTTCATGATTTTTATATAATTCCAAAATTTATGTTTGTGCATTTATTGCTGTGTCTTTCAGGACAAGAACATTTCAATATGAAAATAGTGTTATTTTCTACCAAAGGTGATGATTTTTTAAATTTAATTACATTGTGGGTATTTGTTTTGACATGTTGCAGCAGTTTTAAAAGCCAGAGAAAACTGTCCCAATGAGGAGTGGCTCCTTTCCCAAGGCAAGCTGGCTATCTCTGCAGGAGCTCCTGCTTCTGCTGCCATTGCTGGTACTAATCTTAGCTCAGGTTCTACTCCTGGGACTGGCCCTAATGTGCACACAGAACCTCCAGCCCAATTACTCTGGGCGCAGACTGCCCAAGCTTACTGCCTGTCCTGCCCAGGGCCTGAGCCCACACGCACATAACGCCACCTGGTGGATCCCTCCTGCTTTTATGCATGCTCCGCTGGTCCATCAGACTTCACACAAAACACAAGTGCACAGATAAAGTTGAGAATTTAATGACTGAAAAACAGAGCATAAAACAAAACGCAGGGCTCTTGCAAAAGTGTCGGTGCATACTGCATAAATGGTGTGGCCATGAAGCCAGCCCAAGTGAGGCGAATATCTAGTCAGTAAAACACAATCTAGCTATTCATCATGTTTGCAGCTTGCATCCATTGTGATTGGGCTGGCATTGCTTCTAACTGCTCAGTGCTGATGGCATATGACTCATTAAATAGTTTGCATTCCACCCTAACTGCCTTTTTATTCCCCAGCTACAATCTGGCTATTGCTCTAAAAACCAGCTGCAACATTTTTGCCCTGAAGCTTCTCTTCACTGTCATGAGAGAAATTCCTGCTACTTGATCCCACTACTTGGTTACTGTTTTGATGGATCATTTCTCCTAGTATTCCATGAGAAAGGGTCCATTAGTATACCTGAAAACATGCATTAAAAAATCTATTATGTTTGATTTTTAATTTGATCAATATGGACTTCTAACCTGGAAAGTATACTTTATGATTTTGAGTGAAATTTTCTTTTGGCTTAAAGTTTCCTCTAAGAAGTCTGCAGACATTGTTGTGATCTATCTCATTCTCCAACTCCCTGGACTATATATGATTTGATTTAGTTATCTGTTGCCTAAAATCCCCAAGTACTGGTGTCTTCAATAGGATATAAGTGTATTTCTCTTTCACATAACAAAATTATCGAGGCAGGCATCTGGGATGTATTAATTTGTAAGGGCAACCATAGTAAAGTACCACAGACTGGGCTGCTTAAACAACAGAAAATTGTTTTCTCATAATCCTGGAAGCTAAAAATTCATATCAAATTGCTAATAAGTTTGGTTTTTTCTAAGACCTCTTTCCTGGGCTTGTAGATACTTATCTTCTTTCTGTGTCTTCATGAGTCTTCCTTCTCTGTATTTCTGTGTCCTTAACCTTTCTTGTAAGAATACCAGTAATAATCAGATTAGGGTCCACCCTAACAACCTAACTTTACCTCAATTACCTCTATAAAATCCCTGTCTCCAAAGAGACACATTCAGAGGTTCTGGGGGTTAGGATATCAACCTAAGAGTTTGGGAGGGACAGAATTCCACACATAACATTCTTCCACCTGTCCTTCCAAATCCATGTCTTTCTCCCTGGGGAAATACGGTCACTCTATCACAAGAGCCACCAAAGTCTCATCCACTACCAGCCCCAGCTCTAAACTCAAAATCTCATCTATATCATCTAAATCAAGTAAGGGTGAGACTTGGGTTATAATTTATCCTGAAGCAAAAGTCCTCTCCAGCTCTGAAACTGTGAAACCAGACAAAAAATTATCTGCCTCCAGAATACAATGTATAGACAGTCACAGGATGGACATTCCCATTCCAAAACAGAGAAGGATAAAGGAGGAAAGAAGAAAGGAGTCATGGATCCCAAGTAAGTCTGAAAGCTAACATAGTTAATTGCATTGGTTTATTTTCTTTTAATTTTTAAAAGATTTTATTTGTTTATTTATTTGGGGGGGGGGCAGAAAATGGGGGAAAGGGGCAGAGGGAAAAGCAGACTCCCTGTGGAGTCACTCTGTGGAGGACTCAATTCCAGGATCCTGGGATCATGACCTGAGCTGAAGGCAGATGTTTAGCCAACTGAACTACCCAATTCCATTAGACTCCCTGTGGAGTCACCCTGTTGACTCAATTCCAGGATCCTGGGATCATGACCTGAGCTGAAGGCAGATGTTTAGCCAACTGAACTACCCAATTCCATTAGACTCCCTGTGGAGTCACCCTGTTGAGGACTCAATTCCAGGATCCTGGGATCATGACCTGAGCTGAAGGCAGATGTTTAGCCAACTGAACTACCCAATTCCATTAGACTCCCTGTGGAGTCACTCTGTGGAGGACTCAATTCCAGGATCCTGGGATCATGACCTGAGCTGAAGGCAGATGTTTAGCCAACTGAACTACCCAATTCCATTAGATTTTAAGGTTTGAGCATCATTCCCTTTGGCTCCATGATCTGTCCTCTGGGCCCACCAGAATAACCATGCCCCCTCAGCCCTGCAGAAGATAGCCCCACCCTCAGAATCTCAGGAGATGGCTCCAATCTGTGGGATCGGGAAGACAGCCCTGCCCTCTGGACCCGTGTCTTCTGGGCTTATGGTGGGAGCGGCAGTTCTGCCAAACTCTGAACCACCTTCAAGGTCATTCTTCCCTGAAGGACAGTGAATGTTTGCCAGCAGATATGTGTATGGCCCCATTCTAAGAATCACAGAAGTCTGACACCTTCCTTCATTTTGTTTCTATCTCTTTCAGTGAAAACTGAACATTTCTGATAGTAACAATTTCTCAAAAACCTTTTTGGTCTTTCATGCAGTTCCCAAGGCCAAGGCCTCAGATAAGAACGTCCCCCACAGATCTCCATATGCTTCCCATCTTTATTCACGACTTCTGGTGAGATAGGTGATTGTATCCATAAGTCACACACTATCATCTTTAAAAAAAAAAAAAAAATGGTTGTCCACTTACACTCCTGATGTTCTCTCCAGAACATTCTAATTTTTTTGCAATACGAAGAGGGTGAGGATTTTCCAAATCTTCACGTTCTGGTTCTTTTTTGCTTAACAATTTCTTCTTCAACTTATATAACTCTCTCTTATATTTTACTATAAGCAATAGGGAAAAACAAGGCTGGATCTTCAACATTTTGCTTAGAAAACTCAGGTAACTGTCCATCACTTACAAGTTCGACTTTCCACAGTACACTAGAAAACATTTTGGACAAGTTCTTTGCCACTTTTTAACAAGGATCACCTTTCTTCTAGGTTCCAATAACATCCCCTACATTTCCATCTGAGATCTAACAAGAATTGACTTCAGTATTCACATTCTGCCAGCATTCTGTTCATAACAATGCATGTATATCACAAAGATGTAGATTTCTCTACAGCTCTCTTTTCTTCTTGAGCATTCACCAGAATCTCTTTAGTGCTCATTTTTCTACCAGCAACCTTTTCAAGGCATT
The DNA here is from genome assembly GCF_922984935.1 of Meles meles. NCBI lineage: Eukaryota > Metazoa > Chordata > Mammalia > Carnivora > Mustelidae > Meles > Meles meles. The sequence continues at coordinate 100,981,478 of NC_060075.1, forward strand.
CTAGGCATTTTCCAACACGCACCTCAAATTTCTTCCAGCCTCTGCCTGTGACACAGTTCTGGTATTTTGGGTATTTGCTATAGCAATGTCCCAATTCTCTGTACCAAGACCTGTGTTAGTTTTCTAGGGTTGCTTTAACAAAGTGTTGTGGTCTGGGTGTGGATTAAATGACAGAAATCTATTTTCTCACAGTTCTAGGGACTAGAAGTCAAGATCAAGGGGGCAGCAGGATCAGTTCCTTCTGGGGCCCCTCTGCTTGACTTCTAGATGGCTGTCTTCTCTCTGTCTTCCCAGGTCTTCCTTCTGTGCATATCTGTCCCTCTTCTCACAAAAATACTAGTCGTATTGCTTCAGGGCCCAACCTAATGATCTCATTTTATCTTAATTACCTCTACAAGACGCAACCTCCAAATCCAGTCACATTTTGAGATACTTGTGGTTACGACTTAAACATAAGACCTTTGGGGGAACCACTTCAGTCCATGTCACTGGCCCAGTGTGGTGGTGCCACTAAGCCTCTCAGTATCCTTTCAGCTCCTTTCTCCCATATGCCCAGGATAAGACCCTTTTTTTCCATGGTGTAAGATGGTGGCTGGACTTCCAGTTGCTGCCTATGACACATTTAGCACACATTTAAGGCATGTCCTAGGAGGAAAGTATAAAGAGGGATGCACCCCTTCTTAAGAAGATGTCCTGAAAATCCAGACCACACTCGCATTATGTATTACTGACCAGGACTTAGTCACATGACAATAGCTCACCTCTAGGGGATCTAAGAAATGTAGTTATTTAGCTGAGTGGAAATATTTTCCTCTGTGAAGTAAGTCTCCAGACAAAAATCTCTGGAAGCAGCTTATCTAGTCTTCAAGTTAATGCACAGATATTTATTGAGGCATTTACTCTGTACCAGGTATTATACCAAAGAGACAAGATATGACATTTAAAAAAATGTACCTGATGCTCTTTCCAAGTGAAGTCTAATGTGTGGAGCAGACATGGGCACCAGGATGACACGTAATGAAAGCAAGATGTCAGGGATGAAGTATGTTGTAGGTTAGCAGATGATGTGATAAAAAATTCCTGATGTAGAGGCAGGGAGAAGGCAGTCAGGGAAAGGATCATGGAGTAAGTGGTGTACAAGCAAAACATTAGAGAATCAGCAGGATGCCATCAGGAAGATAAGCTAGAAAGCTATTTATTTAGTATTTTAAATTTATATATTTATTTATTCTCCCTACATGGCCATGTTAAGAAATGAGTCCTAAAATGCCAATGTGGAGTCTTTTGATCCCAAAGACTTCCATTTACATGACCGTATTTGATTACCTTCAGAAATGGCTGGTCTTATCCAGTATCTTAGGGAAGTTTCACCGATAGAGTTCAGAATGGAGCTCATAAAGTTAAAGCTGGGTGATTCAGAAATTTTAATTAACAAGGGACATGCTTCAAGAAGTACATTTAGGAAGTAATACATCAGAACTTTAAAAGTACCATAAATGTACTCACTAATCAGAACTGACTGCCCACATATTCTGACTCTTTCTTTTAGAATCTTATTAATGGATAAAAAATTCTCCCATCAGACCTGGTTTTCTGACTCTTAATATTTTTTAGTAAGGTCATCTTTTTTCAGTGGAAAGATACTTTAAAATATCAACTGATGTCTGATTAGAGCAATTTTTCTGTTATTTACATCTATATATTTTATGCTGTTCATAGCTAAGACATTTCTTAATAGCCATTGCACAGCTACTCTGTAATAATAATGTTTCTTAATTTTGTTGATAAGACACTCATGACTTTTAATGTGTTTAGCTTTTACCAAATTAGAAATCTCCAGAAAGCTATAAATACATCAGTTCGTTTGTTGTTTCCATGAGAAATATTGCATTGTAATTAGATTTATTTCTATGAAATTGTGACACTTGAATACATGTTTGAAATTAACTATGTAAAGCAATATACATATTAAAATGCTTCTAATTTATCATGAAAAGATGAATTTAAATCCTCTATAAAATTTGATATTCCTTGTCAGGTTTTTATACATAAGAGGCATATGTTTACCAATGTTTAAATGATTAAATCATGTCAAATTTCCAATATTTAAGAAGAAAGGCCATTCATAGGATCATTAAAAAAAGTTATGAGAAGATAGACTGTATTTTCCCTTTATTAAAAAAGGATTTTGGGGGTGTCTGGGTGGCTCTGTGGGTTAGGCCTCTGTTTTTAGCTCAGGTCATGATCTCAGGGTCCTGGGATCGAACCCTGCATCAGGCTCTCTGCTCAGCGGGGAGCCTGCTTCACCCCCCCTGCCTATTTGTGATCTCTGTCTGTCAAATAAATAAATAAAATCTTTAAAAAATATTCAGAAAAATGTTAAAAAAGGACTTTGTGGATTATAATCTTTTATTTTGATATGGCCTCACTATATAAAATTAAAGTTAGCTACCTCCAAGTCAGTGGCAAAAAATACGAAAATTAGTATTCTAAACTAATTTCAAAGTGCTTTTATTTATAGCTTATTTTGTTTAAAGAACTGCACCACCTATGATTCACTTGCCTGAGTAACGCAATGAGATGAAAGTTGATAGGGTACCATTTTGATTTGGGCATTATCATTTCTATAACTCAGGGAGAAGCAGAACTATATTAACAGTGATAAGGACATCATAACAAATAAAAACGAAAAGAAAAATGAGAATAAGGTCAAGAATTATTTCTTTTTTTTTTTTTAAGATTTTTTATGTATTTGACACAGAGACAGAGAGCACAGCAGGCAGAGCAGCAGGCAGAGGGAGAGAGAGAAGCAGGCTTCCTGCTGAGCAGGGAGCCCAATGTGGGGATCGACCCCAGAATGCTGGGATTATGACCTGAGCCAAAGGCAGCTGCTTAACCAATGGAGCCACCCAGGCGCCCTTCAAGAATTGGAGTGTTTTAGAATAAATTACTGGTCAACATTCACTTCATCTATTATAGAGAATCATGTATGTGACAACCAGAAACCTGAAACACACACCTGCACTTCTGACCTCACGGATTTGAACTACGTAACAACACACACAGTACTATGCAGGTCTACACATCTTTACGTTAAAGATAAATTGCACATAAATGATATCAAGGGGTTTAAATATATAAATTCCTCATACTTTAATTTCTGTTATTACTCTGCGTGTAGTTTATAATCATAACTCTTTCTCGAACCTTCTTGATAAGGAAAACTGAATTTGAACATAATGCATTATGTGCATGTAGTCAAGATGAAAATGTCTATTTTTTGTGAGACTAATGCTAATAACAATATTTTTGGAAACACATGAAAAACATTAGTTTTCATGTGATTTGTTTGTAAATGCTAAAGAACCAAGAGAGTCTAAGTGATATCTTCAACACATTCCATTTTGCATAAAAGCGGGCTCTGAAATTCGTTTTTCACATTGTTGGCACAAAATCACTTACACAATAAAGTTATATTGTCCCAATCATACTATGATGAGTAGCCAAATATTGCATCTAGAAATAAAAATTCAGCTGTTGCCTCAGAAGTGAAATCACATGCATTTTTAGTACCTTAATTCATAATTAGTCTGTTTGAATTGCCATTAAATGTCTCAATCAAAATATTCTTCTACAGTACCATGCTTCAGAGCTCTCTCCATCCAGGGTTGTATCGGCATTTTTACCCCATTCTCTTTGATTTCAGTATGGAGTATTGAAGTATAAATCATTTTGGCTGCTTTCCCACAAAGTAATGAATGTTTCATCGTATCAGCCCACAGGGTTTTTTCCCCCACTTTTGGTTTTATTTCTGTATTCTTTTTTCTCTCTGTTGTTTTCTTTCTTTTTTGGGGGGGGGGAGGGTTCCATTACACACTGTCAGGGGGCCCCCTCAGTTGCAATTTACAGAAAAAGTAAAAGAATGTGGAGATCTTCTCCAATGCTGACCTACAACTTACTAATGTTTTATGCATTTGAAACATGCCCTGCTGAGTTGTTTGTGTTCGTCAGAGTAACTCTTGTTACTGTCCAAAGCTCTGAGTAACTAAGTGATCTTAGCCATCGCAACATAGCTTATCTGAAAGGGGGATTGAAAATCTGTTGTTTGATGGCTCCCTAATCAATAGTTGATCCTCCTCCAGAACACAAGAAGAAGGTAGAGACTGTCAATGAGTGTTATTCTTCTGGGTAGTGAGACTGTGTATCTGCATAACAGAAGAAATGCTGCCAAACATAGCTCATAGTCATAAAATAAAGACTTCACATAGCCTGTGAGCAAAATATTGTACAACTACCTGGCTCTCTTTACAAAATCATCTTGAGCATTGTGTCATACACGGCATCCACTGGTTTCCGCACTTAAGGCAGTCGATAGGAAGCAAACTAGGTCTCGTACTAATACTTGACTTTATTCATAGGTATCAAAAGACTTTTTACTTGTCTCCTGGGAAAATTTTCTCTGAAACCAGAATAAGAAGGCTTACTCCCAGCTCTAATGTCTGCTTTTATCGTGTCATGATAATATTAACAATAATAATAGCAAGGCTAATATTATTAACTTCTAATTTACGTTTGAACAGTGCTGGGGTTATGCTAATCATTTGCTTCCTTATTCATTTGTGAAGAAGTTTGTATAATGCCCATTTTACATACATGAGACCTAAGATACAGGACGATGTAGTTACTCTCCTCGAGTTTCTTGGGGGTGGGGAGGGGAGAACGGGAGGGAGGGCAGTTTGACTGCACTCTTAAAATTGCTGCTCCATTTCATTATAGGTATGTAATGTAGTTAAATAGATATAAACCTTTGGAAGCCAAACAACATAGCATAAAAACACATAAATCAACATATATCAGAAAATAAATACAGGATGCCTGGGAGACTCCTTCTATTAAGCATCTGCCTTTGGCTCAGGTCATGATTCCAGGGTCCTGGGATCTGAGTCCTGTGCTGGGCTCCTTGCTCAGCAGAGAGCCTGCTTCTCCCTCTGCCTGCTGCTACTCTTGCTTGTGCACTCGCTCGCTCTCTCTCTGATAAATAAAATCTTAAAAAAAAAAAAAAGAAAAAAGAAAAACACATAGAATTATAGAAAATACTACATTGAGATATTAATGTATTGTTTCTAAGACTGACAAATTTAGCACGCAAATAAACAGTGGTCCAATGTTGGCTCGCTGTGGTTTACACCTGTAAAATCAGGCCACAGCACATTATTAAAGTGTCTTCACTCATTTCTGGCAGTGCTGAGATTGTCTTTCTCTATTAATAACCACTGTTGTCACTTTTTTCCCTCACTATGTCATCTCTTCTGGTGCCTACATCATTAAATCCACTCGATGGTGATTTTACAATGACAGGGAAAGTCTTATTTCTTATCAAAAACATTGCAAATCCACACACTCCAACTTATGAAATGATAGAGCAGTCCCTTGATCTTCACTGAACGGTTTAAGAAACACAGTATTTTCAGAAAAATGGGAGACCCCCCCCCCATGCCCAGCATTCCTTTCTGCCAAGAGAAGCCTCTGCAGCTACACTGTTTGAGTCCTGACCCTTTAATTTATTATGTCTCTTTCTGTCTTTGGATTAAAAGCAGTGCCTAGTCCCAGACTAGGAGTCAACATGGTCGCATTTTTCATTTTTGTGTTGTTTCTAGAATTCTGTCACTTGCATTTTTCATTTTTCTCAATTTCAGCTCAAATCATGAAATAGGTGTCCTAAAACGGTGAAGTCTACCAAAAAGCAGACCTAAAAATATTTGATTCAAAAACATTTAGAACACTTGGATAGAGAAAAACAAATTTTTACCTTTAAATACACACACACCACAAACCACGTAGAGGCATTTACAGAACTGGTCTTCTACAGAGTGATTATTGATCATTCTACTCCAAAACTATTGAATGAAAAAAAAAATTTGATGTCAGAATTTATCATTGTTACATTTATTAAGTTCTGTGGAGCCTGTGATTTGTGTTCAATGTATTCAACAAAACAGGCAGGAAGAGATTTGTTTACTAAATAAACAGCGCTTTCAAGTATTGCTAAAAATATTCCTGTGCATAACTGAGTGAACATTTTTTTGTTAGACCGAATTTTTGATAGTTCTCTGCTTAACATGAATAAGGGCTTGTGATGAATGTGATTGTTTCTAGGTTCTTTGAACTCACTGCCACAGGACATTCTTTTAGGAGAGAGATGGACAGTGTGACAACTTTGCCTCTTTCTGACACACCCTTGGCTTTGCAATCAGTTGGTAAATATCAACTGGTATCTGGCCTTGGGCAAAAGGGGGACTCACTGTGCATTCTTATACCATCCAGGAGCTATGCCATCTAATTCGTCCGGGTTTGTGGCAATCCAAATAAAACACATTCTAGAAGATGCTAGCAATTAACTAATGGAAACAGTTCAGTGCAACAGAATGGGGATGTAACGGTCACAGAATGGATGATTTCAGGATAAAAAATAGGATTACTAATTTAATGCAAATATTGTTGGGTGATTATATAATCTCCATCTACTTTTTCTTTCTCAACCCACTGACAGAGAGGTTAAAGAGTCTTAAAAGTCCTGTTAAGTGGTTTTCTAAAATCTTGCCCATCTATGGTCCATCTCCAGCTAGTAAGAGCTACAGGGAGGATTATGCACAGAAGAAAGTGTGATGAGAAAGTCCATCTGATCCTCAATCCTCCCTCGCTGTTTTGGAAACATTCACTTCAGAAAGTGATTCCTGGAACTATGGACACTTCTTTGACATGGAAAGGTAGCAAGCTGGAGCAAACCCAAAGTTTGGAATAGAGATCGAAGGATAGAAATCGCCTGAGTCTGGACACATCTCTGTGTTTGCAGCAACCCCAGGTTTTCTTTCTCTGGGCCACTCATTATGCAAACAAAAATGGTTCTTCCAATGTAAATTAAAAACATTGCCAACTAGGACAGAGACAGATAGCTGTCTGTCTCTGATATGTTTTGTGAGTCCCTTGAATGTAGATAACTTTGCTAAGTACTTTACTACCTTGTGGCAATTATTCCTTACAAAAATATGGGAAATTACTCTTTTGTCATGGGGACATGGAGGCTCAGAAATGTCAAATGACAGCTTAATTTGGTCATCGAGGAAAATGGCATTTTGAGCATTCAGAAGCAAGTGATTTCATACATGCTATGGAGGACAAGAGAAACTTCTCAGAAGGTAACAGGTCTAAAAATCTGATCACTGGCTTCTTTAAAATGAGGAAACGTTATTTTACAGTATCAGCAACACTCTACACTTTGACATCTTCAAGTAGGGACCATGTTCTCTCAGACAAAGTACTATAGAGCTTTTGAAGTTTTATTCTCTCTAATTGGTTGGTGGCCTCCCATCTTGGCTTCTCTGCCTAAGGGCAGGTGGACAGGTAGGTAGCCCTGCCTTCGGGGAGATTAACCAGGTTTCAGAATTTGATAGTGGGAAGTAGGGCCTGGTGATGATGGTGTTTAGATCTAAATTTATTTGGACTTTCATGACACTGTCTATTTAAACATTTCAAAGAATGTTAAAGAAAGTTGCTGATTTTTTAAATTGTTTCTATTTCCCCAAAGGCAGCATGGATTAAATAAGTCAAACATTTCTGAAATTGCATTTTATGATGATTTCATTATCAAGCAACTATTAGTTATACAGACGGACATCAGAGCAAAGCTGTACGGGGGCATCTGAATATACACTTTAATGGGAGAGAATTTGACATTTAGAAGTTTACAAAGAAAACTTGTCACAAACATTGTGTCAAAGCCCATTGATAAACAATTATTTTTAAACCACTAGATTCCATTCTTTCCCTGTTTTCTATATTCATAGTAGTTTTATTAGATATCTTTAAATAGAAAAAGAAAGAGACTGTGACTACAAAACTACATGAGTAATTATACCTAATTTCCATGAGAAAGGTAGAAAACCAAGAGAAATTTTAATTTAGTAACTAATTTTAGGTTTTGATTGAATGCCAGATTGATGCTGTGGTATATATAGAGTGAAATGATTAATCTTTCTTCCAATTGTACCAAGGAAGAAAATTATTAACAGACTTGACAGTTCTAAAAAGGGTCAAACATAAAATACATTTGGTTAAAGTATTTGTTCCTCAGAGAAATTAGAGCAAACTGGGCTCGTGGAGAGACTGCTTTCTGACTTTTCCTTCAGGATCCTCACTGGGCAATGGCACGATCCCCCTTTTATCTCCACTCAGTTTGCTTTTCCTAAGCCCCACTCCATGAAAAAATAAGTGTGTGGGAGATTTTCTATTTCTTTCAAAAAGCAATACCTCTGAAATATGACATGTAAATCCTTAACCCTGTTACCTCATCTACACAAATAACTACTTAACCAAAGCTCTTTCTGTATCTTTATAATTATTTTTTAATTATTTTCCATAAAAGCCAACATTTTTGACCAAACCTAGGAAAGGGAAATAATTGTACTTTGAATCCTGTTTGGTTTTCCTTTTTCTTTTTCACAGTAAAGTTACAACACTCTTGGACTATACACTGGGTCTTACGGGTCAGTGGACCCACTCTCCATGTAACTCTCCAGCTCTGAAATACAGCTCTGGGGACAGATGGTCTCCTGGGCCAGAATCCCCACCAAGGAAGGAAGAAGTCTAAAAAAAGGTGCGACCATAAAATTAGAACAGACACGGATGGAATCCATTCAATTCATGGGGTTGTGAGCCCCAGTTCTGACCGGCGTTCCCCTACAAGTGTTCCAGGCAGTCTATGCAGTTTCTCACTGTGCCCAAAAGCCTTCCAGGACAAGTCTGGTGTTTCTTGTTACCTCTCACTGCAAAGCAGCCTGCCCTCATGCCTGAGCACTGTTCCCCACCCAGGCGTTTACTGAGGCCGCAGCTGGATGGCAGCAGCTCCCAGTTACATCCATCATTCAAGAACTGGGTCCTTAGTAGTCAAATACAACCCCTTGTCATTTTGCTTCTTACTTACATTATCATCTGTCTTGTCTCTTACATCTGTTTGGAAATTCATTTACTGGAAGGTAGTAACTTGAAGAACCTGTAGTCTTAAAGAAATCCAGAAGGTTCCTTTTACATGGACAGAGAAAATGCAAGCCTGAAGTAAGTACATGCTTACAAGTGACAGGACAAACTTACGTGTTAATGAAAGGAATCCTGGGCATACAATAATGCACTTCTGAAATGGTTGATCCATGTTTGAAGAAAACCACGAACATATTACCAAGGACATATTTGTAGGAGAGCAGACCACCTTCCAAATGAGAAAAGCATAATAATTGGAGGAAAAGTCGAAGCAAAAGTAGATTTCCTGGAATCCCAATAGTAGAATACACTGTGGTACTGGAGAAGGAGAATTCCTGTAAAGACCAGGGCTGAGTAGGAGGAGTGATCCCATTGTTTCATTTTTACACCACCCATCGATCTCAGAAGGATCCATGGACTGGGACGATACATTCCTCCTCCTGCCAGCACCCCTGCAAACTGAACTGGGCGGGGAGCAATCTAGTGGGACTGAAGCCAAGTCCCTCCTACCTTCACCCCCCCCCAACAGAAACACAGGAAAGGCCCCACCCACCCTTAAGAAGGAAGGAAGGGAGTCAGGGTTTAAAACATCTGCACAAGTGTCATTTGGCTTCATGTAACTAATATAATTTTTACTTTTCAGCCATTATTTCAACAGTAGATCAACACAGATATAATTATTTGTGTAGAGAAACCCACATCCCACCTGTTCACAAAAGATTCAAAGGAACACCTTGAAACGCGATGTTTCTCACATTTCTAGTAATTCCATGCTTCTCACTGCCTTGCTCAATGGCCATTAAGTTGATATTTTTTGGCCAAATTGGTTTCTTTTGGCTGTCTTAAACAATCCCCGCCCAATCAATCAAGGAACCTGTGCAGTTCATCCAATTTGGCTCATAAGATGGGCCAAGACTCCACTCTGCCATTGTGCGTTCTCGTGTCTGCCTACCAGAAATGTTCACGTGTGCAGTTTCCACAAACAGAAAAAAAATATATATATATCTATTTACGATCCTTCTCAAAATCAGCATTCCCAGCAGCCAGCATGCCGGTTTCACTTTAACCCGGAGCCACTCGGAGACTCTAATTGAACCGAGAGTGAGGCAGACGATTATTTCTGATGTGTGTGCAACAGAATTATTTCATTTCAAGAACTCGGCCTTGCAGGGGATTCTGATCCCTAAATGCAGGAGTTCAAGGTACCCTGCCATGAGTTCCCCAAGGATCGCTTTCAGGAGCATTGATTTCATTTCATTTCTGGAATATTCATTTCATTCATTTCATTTCTGGAATATTCTCCATCAGAGCGTTTGCATGTTTGATTTTTTTGTTGTTGTTGTTACTTAGAAATACCTGATTATCATAGTGTTAATTCATTTCAGAAATAATGTTAAGAATAAATTTAACACCTGATAGAAGCAACTGCGCTATAAGCAAGAGAGTTATTTAGTACTTTAAACTTGAAGTTTAAACTTTATTTAGTACTTTAAACTTAGTCATTTAGTACTTTAAACATGTGAGTTTGTGCCTCAACTGTCGTACTAATAAACGATGTGACCCTATGTCACTTTAACCTCTGAGCTTGAAGTTCCTCATCTGTAAAATTCATACAAGCAATAATCCCAGAATTTGTTATTCTCCCCTTCATGTGCTCGGAGTTTGTGTGGGTAGGGGACAGAACTGAGCCTTATATTTTTGTATACCAACCATGTTAAACCATGCCTTGGATTTTATTTTGTTATTTATTTTTGCTTTTAAATAAACTCTAATGATGTTGAAAAGTTACAATAAAACATTCTAGCTTATCTTCAGTTTTAAGTAATTTTATTCTGAGACTGACGATTGGCATTTGGCTATTTTTTAAAAAAATTATCATTTTATTTGTAGCAGTTAATCTGCTTAATCTCATTGATAATAAACTCCCTTATTTATATCCCTCAGCCCCCTTTCTGTTTCGGGAAAATAAAGATATCCTTTAAAGCACACTAAAGCAGGGACATCGGCGTGAAGATTTTTTGAACACTTACAGTGAGTGAGTCAGCTTTGTTTAGAAGGGTTAATTAAAAGCAAAGAAAGGGCTAGAGGAAATAAGAGGAAATGATGGATCTTGGTCCAGCCTCACTCTGGTATAAGTTTCTAAAAATAAAAGCAAAGGAGAAACCTAATATAGATTTTACGTCACTGAAAGCATTTTGAAGAAAATCAGATTGTTGCAGGCACTATGTTTTAAAGCTGGATGAATTGCCCTTCATTGGGAGGTTGACATAGAGCAGGGAAAGAGGCAGGCAGAGATGATGATCGCAGCTTGAATTGTCCCCTTCTGTCTGTTTCTGGGCTGACAGCAGTGTATTTGTGAAATATTTCCTTTCCTCTGGTATTTAAAATTAATACCCAGTTGGGATGGCATCGCTGGAACACAGAGGGATGTTTGAAGTAATATGCCTCAGTAAGTTCCTCTGGAAAAACTAAGGTACCAAGTGACTCCTGAGACATCCACCTGCCTTCCTGTGTTAGGTGTTTGAACTCTGAGTTTGCCTACATTCTTGTCAGGGAAGGACTCTAAGCATAATTTCATCTCCTCCCCTAGTTTCTTTTCCTGTATATAGATGGGCTCACTTAATTAGTCTTAATACCATGCAGATCCCCAGTTAGGTAGATGTTATTAATTCTGTAAAGAAAACAGTAAAAATAGCCAAGACAAATCAAAAGCAAACAGAATAAAAGTTCACTAAATAGATAAAGACAAAATGAAAAGGAAATTTGAAATATATGCATGTTGTTAACATCTTTAATGGATTAATTTTGATTTGTACAATAATATGAACATTGATAATTATTTTTAAAAGATTTTATTTATTTATTTATTTATTTGGGGGTATGGGGGGGGCAGAAGAAGAAGGAGGGAGAGGATCTCAAGCAGACTCCTCACCGAGTGCAGAGCTAGGCTCTATTTCACGACCCTGAGATCATGACCTGAGCTGAAACCAAGCATCGGATGCTTCAGTGACTGAGTCAGCCACTCCACCCAAGACAAAGAAGATGTGGGAAGACCACATCTGAAAAGGAAATTCCATAACTTTAAAGACAGAGACATATTTAATGAAATGATGATCAAATATATGAAATTTAGATCAACAAAAATGGTAATATATTTGTTAAATTAGAAAAAAAAAATCACAAAACTATTAACCAGTGATGGATGGAAAGAGTTTAAAAGAACTAGACCTTCATCCTTCACCACTAGGTATATAACAATATAGACGTTTGCAAGATTTCTTCAACAGTATCCTCAAAATCTGTAAAGAAACGTGTATCTTTGACAATTTGTTCAACTTCTTGATTATCAGAGACATGCAGAAAGATTTTGCAATAGTATTCATTGTAGTGTTATTTTGTGACGAGAAAAACTCTAAAGACTTCAATATCTTCAAATAAGGAATTGTTCGGCACTAACTGTGTCGATACGATAAAATACTCTGCAGCCATGACCAGTCAATACATGGGTAGCTAAACGTGATAGCAGTTGATAAGAAAGCGTGCTAACCCAGAGACTGCCTACTGGAAGACACCCAGAAGGACACGCATGCTTACGTGCGTATTTACAAACATTTAGGAGGTGTGGCAACGGCCAAAAGTGTCAAACTTCGAGAAGGTCATGGGTGGGAAAGAAGTTTCTACCCAGGAAATCCAAAGTTATCTGTCGTTCTTTCCCAGTGCCTGAGGTGTTGCCAAGGCTTCCAGCTCCAACATTCACCACACCTTCTTGTCTTCTCCGGCGTGACCTGGCCCATGCTTCTCACCTCTGAGGTGACCCACCTTCCTGTCCGAAAGGTAAGACGATAAAGACTCATCTTTTCAATCACACCTTTCCTTTCGCATTTGGAACACTAAAGAGTGACCTTTGTCAATGCTGGAGAGACTATGAATAGTAAACACACAACTCATCAAAATTAATTTTTATAACAGAACAGCTATGCCTGAATGCTTGCAAAAGACTCTCCTGAGCCCATCTGTTCACAGGTGGATCACTGCCACCTAGAAAAGGGTCATGACCTTGGCCTGCTGAGGCAGAGCTCTTCTAGGATTCTCTTGGCTCAGTGTACCCATGGGGAAAAAACCCTGGAAGTAAATATGGATCAAGGGTAGTGACGTCTGGGTAGTGAATTGTAGTTGCTACAGATACCTTACTTCATTTATTCATTCACTCACTGAGCACCTGTTATGCAGCAATCACTGGCCCAGAGATAGAGATAGAATGGTGGTATGATGGGTGTCAGGAGCACCCTTCCTGGAGGTAAAGAGGTATTGATGGGCCCGGCATTGTTCTTATTTTTTAATCACAATTATTCTGGCCAGAATCACAAGGTAATATTAGACAACTCATACTAAGAAATGTTCGTTATTAAAAATGAGAAAATGCCAGTATTGTTAATGAAAAGAAGATTAAAAAAGAAGAAATAAAATAAAGCATAACAAAAAAAAGAAAGAATAAAGAAAGAGAGAAAGAAAGAAAGGAAGGAAGAAAGAGAGGGAGAGAGAGAGAGAAAGAAAGAAAGAAAGAAAGGGAGAGAGAGAAAGAAAGAAAAGGGAAGAAAGAAAGAAGTAATAAGGGAAGGAGGGAGGGGGAAATTTAAGAAAAAAGAGAAAAGAGAGAGAAGGCAGGAAGGCAGGGCAAATGTTCCAAATTAAAATACATTAAAAAGACATGATGACAAAATGTAATACATGATCCTAGACTGACCCTACAGCAAAGGGAAAAAAATAAATTATAAAGGAGTGACTGAGAACATAGATTCGGATAGATAACATAACTGAACCCAAGTCCATCTGCCCAAAGTGCAGCAAAGCCAATCACTAAAACCTGGAATGTGCAGCAAAGAAAGGGTTTACTCGAGAGGCAACCAGAAGAGGAGACAGGAGGTCAAGCCTCAGATCCACCTGCCCAGCGTGGGAGAGAACCAGATTTGTGTAATCACAGGGGTTGGAGAAACACATATTGATGAGAGGATGGGGAAGCTCCGCCACGAGGAAAGATGGGGCGTGGACACTGAACAAACATGTAACGTACAACCATGTTCACTTCGGGGTGGAGACTTAACATTAGAATGTGGCCCCTGTTATCAGGAAGGTATCCTTAGGACAAGCAGATGGGCCCAGGGAATGTTCCAGAAAACATATAAACTGATGGTGTCTTGGACTCTCATATGGGGTAAGAAATGCAGGGTCCTGCTTATTTATACCAGTGACCTTCAGCCGAAGCCTCTGCGGAGACAGTAGTAGATCTGTTCATGGGGTCTGATAAGTTTAGGAAGAAACAGTTCTCTTAAAAAAACAAGGTTTGAATTTCCTGTTTCAAGCTCATTAACCCTATGGGGCACTGTTTCAAGAAGACTATGGTAAAAATGTTAAGCTCACTGACATTGATAACTGTTCTGTGGTTGTACGAGAGACTATCTGGTTCTTACGAAATGCACTCTGAACTTTGTAGCTGATTCTCAGATGGTTCATTAAAAAAAATGCACACGCAGGAGGTGAAATGTCGGTACCAAGTGTATTGGATAAAGGGCATATGGATTATTTTTATTTTATTATTATTTTGCAACATTTATGTAAGTTTGAAATTATTTCCAAATGAAAGGCTTAGAAAACTACACTCAGTACATTTCGAGTAAGTGCAATGGGTATGAGGCCCATGGCACTATTAAACGTTGTATTGCCAGGAGACCTGTCCATCAAGCAACCTAGTGCAGACTTCCCTAATTCAGGAAGCTGAGATCTGAAGCAGCACCGAGTTGAGGGGCTCCTCCAGCTTCTAGTGAGAGGAGGGATACACAGAGGAGAAGAGGGGAAGGACCTGAGAGGTTGAACAGGACGACCTGGACATCTGATGGGACTGGAGACTTCTGGGAAGCCACGAAGAGGTGGCTCTTCGCACCATGTTAAAGATGGTGTTTTCTCTCTGTATTCAAAGGTCAGCTGCTCGTGGTTCTAAGAACAGGCTGCTAGTGGTTTTGCAGCTGGGGAATGGAGAGCCCCCAGGCAGTTTCTAAAGATGCCTAGTGCAATTGATGGACTTGGTTTGCATTTCAGGATTTGAAGGTAAACGGGAGAGGAAAATAAACAGAAAAAAAGGCAGAACCAAAGTCAGCCTAGGTTTTTAAAGGTCAAAAGGCATGAATAAAAGGTCCAGCATCAGGAGAACAGAAAGGCTGATTTTAGCAACATTGTATACACCATGTATTCAATGTATACATATATATGTATACATTTTGTATACTCTGCATGGTGAGGAATGTTAACTAAACTTACTGTGATGACCTTGCCTCAATATATACAAATATGGAATCATCCTGTTGTTCACCTGAAACTAATATGATATTATATGTCAATTATGCTTCAATTTAAAAAAAATGTGGTTGAACTTAAAACCTGGCAGTGGTGGGAAATCAGAGGGATGAAATGGGGGGGCGGTTAGTGGGGCAAGGGGAAAGGATGGGGTGCTCTTCATGGGGTATGGCACAGAAGAGGCAAGGAGGTAGGATCCGGAGATAGAAAACCCTATAAAAAGTCAACAATGTCTGTTCTCCCCAGTGTGATAGACTTTCCTGACTTTTCCACATGTAAACAATGGCTCTATATTGTCATTTTTTCATCAGAATAAATGCAATTATATTCTGAAAGATTAAAAAAAACACACTACTACATAGTTTCTGCCCTTCTATGAAGGGGGATGTAACAGCTAGGAGATAGTAATAAATGTAAAATACTTCAGAAAAGGTAAAGTGTTAGGACAATGCAGAAATGGTAGGTACTGGGATAGAATAATAAGAACACGATCTTATAGAGGCTGTTTTTAGGCAGCAGACTTGAGCAATCGAAGGCAAATGCTCCCACAATGACCTCTGGGCTGCCATACAGGAGGTCCTTTAGGTGTCGAAAGAGCCTTAACCCCTAGCTGACCAATGGGCCACTTTCAACCAGGCACAGGTCGCAAAGAAGGATCATTCCATATATTCCTTGTTCCTAAACCTCCTCACTCCGCCCTTAACAACAGCCCCCTACCACTGTCTCCTGGCAGACAATCTCTCTTCTGTTGCACTGCCCACCACTCCTTTCCAGCGTATTCTATAAACTACTGTCTCTTTGTTCTGCCTCTGGTGAATTCTTTCACTGCTAGCCTCTACCTCTCGGATTCCCCCCCAAATCACGGAAATTGTGAATAATGAGGTTAAAACTTAGAATCTATATGACTTTGTTTTGCTTTTATTATTATAGAATTTAATATCTATTATGGGACGCCTAGGTGGCTCAGTCAGTTAAGCGTCTTCCTTTGGCTCAGGTCATGATCTCAGGGTCCTGGGATCGAGCCCCGCATCAGGTTCCCAGCTCAGCAGGGAGCCTGCTTCTCCCTCTCCTTCTGCCTGCCACTCCTCCTGCTTGTGCTCTCTCTCTCTCTTTTACACTGTCAAATAAAGAAAATCTTAAAAAAGGATATTAATGTTGATTATTATTATTATTTACTAATAGGAGTATGATTAAGTAGAATCCTGAAAGTTCCCAGAAGCTAGAGGTTTTATGTCCTTGTTATGGTCTGAATAGGGCCTCTTCGAGACACCTGAATCCTGAGCCACACACTATAGGGATTCAGCAATGACCTTGACTCCACTCAGGACAACCCCATAGACTTGGGTGTTAACTGAGCCAACTGGAGGCTTTAAGTGGTCTCAACTCTAGAAGGAGGGACACCAGGCCTGGCAATCAGGCCAACTCCAACCTTTACAGGACCGAAGACATTGTAACTAGCTGGTCAATTCACTCCCAGTACTTAAGAGGGGCATTACGGGGGGCACCTGGGTAGCTCAGTGAGTTAAGTGCCTGCCTTCAGCTCATGTCATGATCCCAGGATCCTGGGATTGAGCCGCCCTGCATTGGGCTTTCTGCTCGGCAGGGAGCCTGCTTCCCCCACCCCCCCCTCCGCCTCTCTGTCTACTTGTGATCTCTGTCAAATAAATAAATAAAATCTTAAAAAAAAAAAAAAAAAAGAAGGGCATTACAGGACCGGAGAAGGTGCACAGATGAAAACCAGGGTGTGGGGGTCTTCTTTGGCGGGACCTCTGGATGAACTACAGGCTGATACCTGCAGGATAGCAGAGTTATTGTCTTCACACAGATGAAAAGCTTTCTGGGAGAAGGAGGACTGGAATTACTCCACATGACCCTGGAGCTCCACATTAGTATGGAATTTTGTCCACATAGGAGAACAAGCTGAAAACAGAATATACCACATGGCAGGGACCTCAAGTCCCTGTCATTTTAGAAGCTGATGCAGAGGCTGGAGGCTGGCCTGGCAGAAAAGGCAGAAATAATGAAGAACCACAGTGACTATACAGTTTCAGTTTTGCAAGATGAATAAATTCTGGAGATCTGCTGTAGGACACAGTGTCTATAGGTAAGGACACATATGGTATGGCCCCTTTCAAAATTTGTTGAGATCTCATGCTGTTTGTTACCACAAAACAAAAAGGAAAGGGAAGGGGGGCCGGGACAGGGAAGGTAGGAGAGGAAAAGGGAGGGGGTAGGAGAGGGGAAAGAAAGAGGGAAGGAAAGGAAAGGAGAAAGCTAAGGAGACACAAAGAAACTTTGGAAAACATCGGAATGTCTATTATCTTGATTGTGCTGATAACATGGGTATTTGGCTATGTCTGATTTCATCAAATTGTACACATTGAATGTGTTCAGTTCTTTGTGTATCTATCATCGATAAGGTTGTTTAAAGAAAAAAATAAGAAAGAACCGCATTGGCTAGGGTCTCAACAATGACTCCCTGCGTTTCTGAGACCATCCATTTATAAGTCCACAGGCCACAAGCAAACAAATGTCACACAAAAGGAGGCAGATCTAGGTTCTGAAATTCTAGCCAGGAGAAAAATTTCACATTGTCTATAGCAGGCAGTTAGAAATGCTGAAAAGAACATCAATCTATTTGCTCCTGATGGCATTATGAAGTGAAATCACCATAATCTACCGTGTGGGTGATGTTCATTAGAGGACCACACGCGCCAGAGGTGGGCACATCAGCCTCGTTTAAATATGAGCTTGATGGCTTCGTCTGAGAAGAAAGCCCTGCTGACTATCGTCGCAGACACAAAGCCTCCGTAGCTACCCCTGCAGGGAGCTGTCCTTGTCAGTATCAAAAGCCAACTGCACATGCTGCGAATTTCTAGGGAGTGATGGTCAAAAACATCCCAGTTCATTTCAATCTCCTTGACTGGTCTGAGGTGTACTGTCAGCAGGACAGTCTGCAAAGAGCTGAGCCACTCCTGTTTGGAGAACACAGTGAAAACAAGTGATCAGAGACTCCACCTTGAGGAAACAGGATTAGAGGCATTTTCATCTTCAAATATCCACGCTTGTAATCTCTCACTCTTTCAAAGTCAGTCTTGAGTGCATTTTCTACTGGGTTTCCACAGGGTAAGTGCAGTCAAGCATCGTATCTAAATTTCCTTATTATTCTCTGCCCCTGCTTGTCTTGTCTTCTCTCTTTTGATCTGTGCTCCTGCCTTGGAATGAAATGAAGCAAGAGAATAGGCAAAGCTTAAATTAAAAAAAAAAAAAAAAAAAGTTGTTTTTTTTTTTCTGAGCTTCTCTACTCACACAAATAGTGCTTTTACCCATGTTTAAAATTTCTTTTCAATATTTTTAATCGTTCTTTTTTTTTTTTTTTTACAAAGTAGTGTCCAGCTTGGATAACTGTACATGCTTCTCAACTGGTCTCCTGTCTCCCATTCTTACCTAGTCACTAAAATCTTCCTTTGACAGAGTAATCAAATGGTGTGCCTTCTGTTCAGTCCCTCCTAAGACTACTTTCTTCAGTTAGGGCAGAAGAACTCACTATGACCTAGGAGTCCAGCAGGGACTAGGCTCAGCCCCAGTCATCTTGTAACCAAACCACCTACTTCTCCCCTCCTCACCCTTTATCACACAAGCCACACTGACCACAATAGCTTTTGGCTTTTCTGGAACATTCCATTGTCCTCCCCTATTGGGCATGATGTCTCCATTCCTGAACCATTCTCATGTGAACACCTCAAAGACGACATCTGTGTTCAAACAGTCCCTTTGCAATGGCACATCCACCTTGCTTTGAGATTTCTCTTTGGCAAAGCACTCATAGTTTTTTATTATTCCATATAACACATGCATCTTTATGTTTATTGAGTATTTTCTACATCTCTCCAATTAGAAAACAGCCTCATGGGAAGAGAAATCTTTGTTTTGTTCATGAATGTTTCCCAAGCTCCTAGAACAGTTCTTGGACATAGTAGCTACTCAATATGTGTTTGTGAAATTAACATATTTATTAATAAAACAAAATACTTGTTTGAGGACCTACCATATTCTTATCATAGGGCAAAGAGCTCTATATGAAACAAAATATGAATAAATTTAGCCCATCTGTTTAAAACTCTGTCCCCCTGAGATTATAGCCAAATATATAATGATCATCTTAGTTATTAAATGTAATATATTAGGAACAAATTCTTTTTTTTTTTAAGATTTTATTTATTTATTTGACAGACAGGGATTTCAAGTAGGCAGAGAGGCAGGCAGAGAGAGAGAGGAGGAAGCAGGCTCCCTGCTGAGCAGAGAACCCAATGCGGGGCTCGATCCCAGGATCCTGGGATCATGACCTGAGCTGAAGGCAGAGGCTTTAACCCACTAAGACACCCAGGTGCCCCTAGGAACAAATTCTTAAGAAATATTTTTGGAGGTCATAATATTAGAACATGGTCTTCAAAGTTGATTAATTTTTTTCATGTAGAAGAGGCAGGAAAGAAACTAGTATCAAAATCTCATATTTACTATTAAGTGGGCATATTTATATTGTATAGATGGCCCAAAATTTTAATCATAAAATTCTATACATAAGAGAAGCAAAATACATCATTTTCATGGACGTTACTCTATGTATCTCTTCATGTGGATGTTGATTAGTATTCTTTAATATCCACTGTAATAAACCAGTCATCTCATGAGTGAACTGGTTTCTGAAATTCCATCCTTGAGCTGCTCTAGCAAATTAATTGAACCCAAGGAGGGGTTGTGAGAACCTCTGATTTATAGGTGGTCAGTCAGAGGCACAGAGAGCAACCTCGACTTTCAATTAGCATCTGAAGTGGGGGCAGTCTTATGGGACTGAGTCCTTAACCTATGGGATCTGATGCTACTCCTAGGTAGATAATGTCAGAATTTTGAGGTGAATTATAGGACAGTTGGCTGATGTTGGAGAATTGCTGGTGGTGTGGGGAAAAGTCCACACATTGCAATTAGTGACCGAATGGTATAATTGTTACGGAACCTGGACTGCATCTCCTGATGGAAAAACAGAGCAGGGTTAGGAGAACCAATGTCAGGGGGCTCAGAAGGGAGTAATCTTCCCAGGTCTGACCCCTGAGCACAAACAAAGGGGTTAATTTATACACTTTTACTTCCGTATCTGTGCCACTTTTGTGGCTGTGGTTGGAGGGGTGGTGGTGGTGGGGTACGGAATGATCCTGGACCCAGGACTGGGATTCCCCTGATGGACTGGTCAGCCACCTTAGAACACAGATTTCCCTTATCACAATGATAACTCACATTGATATGTAAAATAGAAGTTCAACAAATTACTAAAAAAAGTTAGCCTACTCTACAGAATGGGCTAATGACTTGGACTGTCACTTCACAAAGAAGAAATCCAAATGGCTGTTAAGCATGTAAATATCAGAGTAGTCACAGATTTGCAAGCTCAAACCACAGATACCACTACACACCTTTCGAGTGACAAAAGTTTTAATGTTGGATGATAACCAAGTGCTGATGGAGATTTGGAGAGCAAGGTACTCCCACATAACACTGCTTGGAAAATAAGTTGTTACAACTAGTTTTGAAAGCAGCGTGTCATTATTTACTAAAGTAAAAGTACCCCCAGTCTGCACCTAGAGATTCCAATGTTAGGTTTATGTGTTGCAGAAGTATATTTTATGGGCAACAAGAAACACATATATGGAGATTCACAGCAGCACTGTCCATGGTTTCCCAAAGTGAAAAAAACAAAACCTACATGGTCATCAACAGTTATATGGACAATTATGATTTTATATATTTATATAATAGATATTAAATAGCGATGAATATGAGTGAGATGCTGCTATAAGTAAAAACATGTATGAATCATGTCAACATTCCAGAAGAGAAAAGGAAGACTCAAAGGAGTACATAGAGTATGGTCGTGTTTCCACCAAGTTCAAAAATAATAAAACCTAAGGGATATTCTTTAGGGATACGTACATAGATAGGTGGTAAAACTGTATGGAAAATGGAGGGAATGTTTGTTCTAAAACTCTTGATAACTGTTGCCATCATACACAGGAGAAACAGAGGCTGAGAAAGGAAAGGTAGGGTCTTCTGTCTTTCTTTCTATTCTACTTTTGACATGTGTGTTACATGGTTGTCCACTCTATAAATATTTGTTGAGTTGTATACTCAGACAATTGGCTTCTCTCCATGTTTGTGTTTTGTTGAGTTGTATACTCAGACAATTGGCTTCTCTCCATGTTTGTGTTTCATGCACACACACACACACACACACACACACACACACAACCACTCACCCATGAGCAGTTAAGACTGGAACTAAGCTGAACTGGTATGACCCAATGATAACTCAAAATTTCATGACTTGGAAACTTACATACCAACTCCATGAAATATTTCTTAGGGCAGTCTTATCGAAAATGTCTTGCTATTACATAACCTACATTTTACCATATTCTTCTCCATACTTTAATGTAAGGACAACCCATTGATTTAATGGTATTCTCAGTTCACATAAATATAAAGGCTTCCCCATTTACCTGTGTTGGTTCTTTTCAAAATTCAGGAGAAATTTTTCTTGTGGAGCAAATGCCCTTACTTTCTCAGAGAAGAATTCAAGAGCAGGAGGAAATGACCCAGTCTGACCTTTGCAGACTGTTTCCAAACGAGCTCGTGGATTAAACGTGACCTTGTCTTTCAAAGAGAATGTCAGCTACCAGCAATACCTGCACCCATGCGCCGAAGTCCAAACTTCAGCTGTGATTACAGGTCCTCAAACAAAACAACATGAAATATGTACATTTGCCTCCCATGGGTATTGATCCCTGTTGTTTTGTTTTCAAAGAAAATTGGCACAAATCTACGAAATTATGTTGCTATGTGAGCCACTTACAAACCGTGTAAGACAGCTTCTTTCTTTTTTTTTTCCTGTTTAATTATGAAATAACACATACCTGCAGAAGAGTATGCAGAGCAAAAACACACTTAAAGATCTATCAAAAAAACAAACACTTCTAGGGCCACCTGGGAGACTCGGTAGGTGAAGCGTCTGCTGTTGGCTCAGGTCATGATCCCAGGGTCTTGGGACTGAGTCCCCTGGAGGTCTCCCTGCTCAGCAGGAAGCCTGCTTCTCTGTCTCCCTCTGCTACTCCTCCTGATCATGCTCCCTTGCTCTATCTCAAATAGATAAAAAAAAAAAAATCTTAAAAAACAACAACAACAACAAAACAAACAAACAAACCAAAAAAAAAACCCCAAAACAAAAACCACTTTGTAACCATGAGAACTAGGTCAAAAAACCATCCACAGAACATCAACACTACCCCAAAACCGCTCTGTAGCTACTCTTAATCCAGCCACTACGGTAAGCTTTCCAACACACACTCTCTCCAGCAGCTGGGAAATTTCTTTCCTAAACACGGAATGCCACACTGTCTATTTTTAACCATTCTGGAGGGTCTATATTGGCACTTCGACATGGTTTGATTTAGCACTCCCCTGATTAAACCGGAGACCTAGCACCTTGTAGAGTATTTATTGATCCTTGGAGAGCACCTTTGTGTGAATTTTCTGTGTAAGTCTTGTGTCTTTTTTTTTTTCCCCTTCTATTGGGTTTTTTGCCTTTCCTGATTGATTTGTAGGACTTCTTTATTAGCCCTTTGTCTCTTAGATGAGTTAGTGTTATCTTCCGCCAATCTGTGTCTTTCTTTTTGCCTTCATCTTTAAGAGCAGAAATTCTTAACTTCAACACAGTTCAATTTATCAGCCACTTCCTTTGTGCTTAGAGGTTTTAGGGCCTTTTAAAAAAGTCTTTCAACTTCTTCAAAATGATGCATATATATTTTCATTGCTTTTGCTTTGACGTGGAGATCAGGAAGCTCCCTGAAATTGTATGTATGGCATAACATTGGGGACACGTTTTCATTTCTGTTTTACTGTATGGATACCCAGTTCTATCAGCAACATTTATTGGAAATAACTCCTTAGGCCACCAATCTCCAAAGCCATTCCTGCAAATTTAGCATTCACACATATGCATGGGTCTCCGTATTCGTTATCTACGTGTGACTACAAATTTAGCTGCTTAGAACAACACCCATTCAGGGCGCCTGGGTGGCTCAGTGGGTTAAAGCCTCTGCCTTCAGCTCAGGTCATGGTCTCAGGGTCCTGGGATTGAGCCCCACATCGGGCTCTCTGCTCCGCGGGGAGCCTGCTTCCTCCTCTCTCTCTGCCTGCCTCTCTGCCTAGTTGTGATTTCTCTCTGTCAAATAAATAAAATATTAAAAAAAAAAAAAAAAAGAACAACACCCATTCGTTGGCTCACTGGTCAGTCAGTTGGAAATCAGAGTCTAGCTGACTCAGCTGTGCTCTCTGCTCAGCATCCCCAGCCACTGAAATCAGATGTTGGCACAGATATTCCTTTCTGGAGTCTCTGAGGATGAATTTATTTCCACAGTTATTCAAGTTTTAGGCCCCAGTCTCTTCCTTGTCATTGAAGGGTGGTGTGCTCATATCCTTGCTGGCAGTCAGATGGGGGGTGGCCTTTGCTGCATTCTAGAACCTGCCTGAATTTCTTCCCAGGCTTTCCACATGGGTCTGTTCCTGTAAGAGCGGGGCAAGTCTCTTCTGGGCTTCAAATCTCTGACTCCAGCTGGAGAAAGTTCTCTGCTTTTACAGACTCGTGATTAGATGGGGCTCACCTAGCTGACCCAGGAAAATCTGTCTAAAAACCCATAACTTGGGGCACCTGGGTGGCTCAGTTGATTAAGCAACTGCCTTCAACTCCGTTCAGAATCCTGGAGTCCCAGGATCAAGTCCCGTGTAGGGCTCCCTGCTCAGCAGGGAGTCTGCTTCTCCCTCTGACCCTCCCCCATCTCGTGCTCTCTCTCTCTCTCAAATAAATAAATAAAATCTTTATAAAAAAAAAAAAAAAAAACTTGAGTTGCACCTGGAAAGACTTGTTTTGGAGATTAGGGCATATAGACACTTTGGGTGGAGGGCAATGTTGCCCCGTGCTCATGAATGAAATCATACACCTTCTGGGGCGCCTGGGTGGCTCAGTGGGTTAAAGCCTCTGCCTTCGGCTCAGGTCATGATCTCAGGGTCCTGGGATCGAGCCCCGCGTCGGGCTCTCTGCTAGGCAGGGAGCCTGCTTCTTCCTCTCTCTCTGCCTGCCTCTCTGCCTACTTGTGATCTGTGTCTGTCAAATAAATAAATAAAAATCTTAAAAAAAAAAAGAAATCATACACCTTCTGACAATACCACTGTTGTGTTTTGCTGTTATGCCAACTTCATAACAACTTCAACTTTTTCATTTTCTTGCTAGCTTCTGTAAGATGTACATTAAATCTTCAGAGTTTGGCAGAAATTATCCATGAAACTCTCTATGCAGTTTGTATGAATTATAAACTTTCCTTTATTTAAAAATATTCAGTCACTGTCATTAGGTTTGCAAATATTTATTTCATTAGGGCTTATTACTTTAGGATAATTCCATCTTCACTAATTTTTCCTTTTTTTAAGATTTTATTTTTATTTATTTGACAGAGAGAGATCAGAAGTAGGCAGAGGCAGGCAGAGAGACGGGAGAAGCAGGCTCCCTGCTGAGCAAAGAGCCCGATGTGGGGCTTGATCCCAGGACCCTGGGATCATGACCTGAGCCGAAGGCAGAGGCTTAACCACTGAGCCACCCAGGTGCCCCTCTACTAAATTTTCATATCTATTCGCATGTATACCTTATTTATTATTTTGAAAAGCTGAGCAATGTTAGTCATGACCTTTTATTCTTTGTTCATATTGGTGTAACACTGAAAGTTTTAAACTCCACTTTCTGAAAATGTATCTGTTTCGTGGAGGAATTTTTGTGATGTCTTAAAATTACTGAGTTGATATTTATTTACTTTCACTTAAACTCCTTTACCTTCATACTTACAACATTTCTGACAAAAAGGAAGTAGTCATTCTAGTTGCCCCTATGAAGAGAATTCATCTTTTCTTTTTTTTCATGCTCTGTTTGTTTTTGGGATTCCCTTAGTAATCTTTGGTTGTCAAAAGTTTTACTTTGATGGATTAAGTATGAATAGTTAAAAATTTATACCTCTTGAATGTATACGTCCCTGTCTCATCCAAATTACACATATTTTTAAGAGATTTTATTTATCTACTTATTTATTTGAGGGGGAGAGAGAGCATGTGCTTGCACATGAATGGGGGGAGGGGGTGAGGGAGGGACGTTTTTAGATGCCATGGTGAGCACAGAGCCTGAGGCAGGGCTCCTTCTTAGGACACTGAGTCCATAACCTGAGCCAAAATCAAGAGTCAGACATTTAACTGGCTGAGCCACACAGGTCCCTAAATTACATATTTTTAAAATTCTCTGATATTTTTCTGATGTGGCCTCCTGTCTATCGATCTTCCCTTCAACCTTAATTCTCTGTAATCCTATCCACCAAGTTTTTATTTTCATTTCTTTTTCAAATCTTTTAGTTATCTACTAAAATTCTCAATTTCCCCTTCCATTCTCTGCACAGAGGAAGCAAATTTATATTGAAAATTCACCTGAAAATTCCAGTACCTAGGGTCTCTGGGATTTTCATTCAGTGTGTCTCTATAGTATCTTTCTGTTTTCCCTATAATTGACGATTTTCCATTGTTAGATAGATTGTATCTGTAAAACAGATTTTAAAATTAAGTTAGCATAAGATGAATAACTTTTTCTCCATGTGTTTAGGATTACTAACACTCCCAGATCAACTTAATCTTATTTTAGAAAATGGACTAATAGAAATGGAATACTAGGGGACTGATCTATGGTCCCTACACTAGCCTGTCTATTTATGGATCACCCTAATTCCTAATGTGTAACTACTTTAGGCTGCAAAGCCTTCCTCTTGGTGATAGCTCCTGGACACCAGTCACTACCTTCTTGACCCCTTGATAAGCTACAGATAGGACTTAGCCTCTCGGGCTCCCTTCAGGATTTCACAACTGCTCCTAGACTCTGCTCAGATAATTATTTACTATCTTATTAACTCTTTTATGTCTCCAAAGATTTTTGTTAAACTTTTTTCAGTTTTCATTGTGGAGTTTGATCCAAATAAACTGACTTTTACCTTTTACAGTATTTCGTTCATAGACATATAAAATCTTACATTCTATGAGACTTGCAATCAAGAAATTAATAAAGTCCCATATTTTATAGGAAATTAATTTTTGAGTTTTATTCATTGTTTTTAAATTCATCTTCATGAAGGCAGAATAATAAAAACACACAACTGATTGAGATGCTCTCTCAGAATAAGGACATTCTGACTTTTTAAAAAAAGGTTTCATATATTTATTTGTCAGAGATCACAAATAGGCGGAGAGGCAGGCAGAGAGAGAGGAGGAAGCAGGCTCCCTGCTGAGCAGAGAGCCCAATGTGGGGCTCTATCCCAGGGTCCTGAGACCAGGACCTAAGCCAAAGGCAAAGGCTTTAACCCACTGAGCCACTCAGGCACACCTTGACCTTTTTTTTTTTTTTTTTTTTTTAAGATTTTACTTATTTATTTGACAGAGAGAGAGAGATCACAAGTAGGCAGAAAGGCAGGCAGAGAGAGAAGGGGCTTGATCCCAGGACCCTGAGATCATGACCTGAGCCGAAGGCAGAGAATTAACCCACTGAGCCACCCAGGTGCTTCTGGGAAATTCTGACATTTCAAAAAGTTTGACCTTTCATAAAACAATAATCTTTCTCCTCCAGTTTCACTGTGTGGTCTTAGTTTATATCAATTTGCAATCTTCTACATTTTTAAAATGTGTTTCTAGCAAATAATTGTGGGGAATATACCACGAACCAGGTATTTTGCTATATGTTGGATATAAAGCTATGAACTACATAGGCAACTTTCTGAAAGTACATTTCAGTAGAAAATATTAATAATAAATTTTAAAAATGAAATAATCAGGGATTATAATGACAGTTATGTAAATGAAAAAGGGTGATGCAGAGTTACTCTGATACCACCTTGGATAGGGTGGTTTTCAACAGCCTTTGTGATGGGCTAACACTGACATAAAGGATGAAAACAAGGATGTTGTACAAAGAACATTCTAGAAAGGCATAGAGGACATCAAATGGAATTTGGTGGTGAGAAAAGGCTTTGACCCATATGAGGAACAAAAATAAGTGAACAGTGTAATTAGCAAGGAAAAGTAGTATAAGGTGTACATTAAGTCTAGATGTCATGATCTTAGCTCCCTGTCAAAGGGTCTAGATTTCATTCTAAGAGTAATTAGAAGGTATTGAAAGTTTGGACAGTGAAACAATCTATAAATGTATTTATGTTTTTCAAAAGCTTACTTAGGAAACTGTAACTGTCTTCAATTTCAGGAAACAGTTTTAGTTCCTTTAACTGCTCTTTGAATACATTATGCTATATCCACACATTTTGCAAACAGGACAGATGTGGTTTCCTGCAGTCAACCTAGGTGTCTTCCTTTTGTAATCCAAGATCTCACTCACTCACTGGCTACAGTGCAACCTCATTTGATCTACTGTCATATCACATTAGCTCAATCTATCCAAGTAGCATGTCCTATTGTAATGACCCTCCTCCTATCGCTATTCCTTCATTCGTTCGTTCATTCATTCATTCATTCATCCATTTATATTTCTAGGATAAAGATTTCCAAATGGATAAAGTATTATTTATGCAGATTACTTATAAACAAATAAGAAGTCTTTAGCACATACCTGGAGTAAGAGGAGCTATCAAAAACAAATTGCAGGGGCGCCTGGGTGGCTCAGTGGGTTAAAGCTCTGCCTTCGGCTCAGGTCATGGTCTCAGGATCCTGGGATCAAGTCCCGCATCAGGCTCTCTGCTCAGCAGGGAGCCTGCTTCCTCTTCTCTCTCTGCCTGCCTCTCTGCCTACTTGTGATCTCTCTCTGTCAAATAAATAAATTAAAAATTAAAAAACAAAAAACAAAACAAAACAAAAAACCAAATTGCATCGCAGTTCCCCTGAATGTGGAATGAAGTGCATTCATTCACTGATAATTACATAATCAGCTGTGCTACACACACACACACACACACACACACACACACACACAGTGAAGCACGTTATCAGAGAAGAAATTTAGGAATACTACTAACCCATTCAGGATCTCCTTGATTCAGCTTCTGAGTTAGAGGTATAAGACAGGGGAAACTAATGCTTAGGGAAAAAAAAAAAATCATTCAATTGATTTGACAGCAATCTTACTTGCCCCAAAACAGACTACGTACCTAGAGCTAAGTAATCCTGCTGTAGAGCAGAGTTCACACGGTTATCCAAGAAAGGAAAAGAGCCCGGTGAGCTTAAGTGTCTGTTGCCTCGAAGGGGACTAGAGACCTGCAAAATTTGGGGACAACTACGACAGGAAGTGATTTTAAAAATACCAACAATTATTTTAGATTCCCAGTAATACTTCCCAAAGATGATTTGGGTGTCCCCTTGAGGTGTCAATAAAGCTTAAATGCGGCAGGAGGAGTAAATAATTATAGGTAGGTTTGATAAGCCTCTCATAATAGATAGCACTATAGAAAGAGAGTGGGTCTTTTAAACAACCCAATTGTTGCCTCCCTCCACATTTATATTATGCTATAAGTTGAAGTCCCTTGAATTAAATATTTTTAAATATTTATATCAATGCTGTCCAATAGAAATATAATATGTGCCACATAAGTAATGTACAATTTTCTAGTAACTACATAAGAGAAATACAAATAACCAGATGGGATTATTTAACCTAATAAATTAAAAATGTTAGGAGACAAACCATAAATGACTCTTAATCTCACAAAACAAACTGGGGGTTGCTGGGGGGAGGTGGGATTGGGAGAGGGGGTGCGGGCTATGGACATTGGGGAGGGGAGGCGAACCATAAGAGACTATGGACTCTGAAAAACAACCTGAGGGTTTTGAAGGGTCAGGGGTGGGAGGTTGGGGGAACAGGTGGTGGGTGATGGGGAGGGCACGTTTTGCATGGAGCACTGGGTGTTGTGCAAAAAGAATGAATACTGTTACGCTGAAAAAAAAATAAATAAATAAAAAGGGAAAAAAAATAATAATAAAAAAAAAATGTTACTTCAATGTATGTCAATACAAAAATGTTAATAAGAAAATTTACATTTCTGTGCTTCATTCTTTAACACTCACTGTGTAATTTATACTCGCAATATACCTGGGGACTATCTACACTTCAGTTATCTAATAGACACAAGTGGTAATGGCTATCATATTGGACTGTGCAGGTACAGGTGGTCAAACATGACATATACATATATCTGAAAGAAATGATTCAAAAAGTATGTGATCATGTGTGTATCACAAATTTATCAGCAAGCTAGGAATCAAAGACTCATCTTTCCTACGTAGAAAAATTTCATTTCATCAAATCAAGATGAATGAAAATCTGTAATCAGAAGGATTTATAAGGGACCAGACTATGCTTTGTTCATCCAGAGAGTTTTCTTGTTATATTTGGGAATTTAAATTTTAGATATATTTTGTAGGAGGGCAGAAGAGGGTTCTTCTTTTTTTTTTTTAATTTGTATAAAAACAACAAAATATTCACGAAAAGTTGTAAAATGATAGCCTGGATATGTTGACAACAATTTGTGAAGAAACAGAACAAATTTCTGAGTTCGTAGGGTTTGAGGAAAAGAGGAAAACCTGATGTCAGCTGCTGGGAAGTTTGGCAAGATGGAGATAATCAGTAAGAAACAGAAGCATCAGACAGCACCCAGACTAATGAATTACCTGGAGTAGGATCCGAAGATAATGGCTATGAGGCAGCGCAAGAGCCTTGAGTATGTGAGTCCCCAAACTCCACTGAGCTTCATCTAAACCACATGACACATCCACATGGCCTTACACCAAACACAGAGTAGGAGCTATTTGCACCTTTTTGTCAATGGCTCTTTAAACCTTGCTCATGAAGAGCTCATCATACTCATCTGTTCAATGTCTGAAGTCTGTCCCATTGTAAACTTCATGAGGGTATGATTATTTTTCCTCCAGGTCAATGCCCAGGCACAGTACCTTGTTTGACAGTTGGCACTGATACATTTTTTCAATAAATGAGTCAGTGATGCATAGATCTATATGTATGTACTTTCCATTGACACTACAATATAAATATGTATTTATTTTCAGATGTTTTTAGGGGGACAATTTAGGCCTTTGGCCACTATATCTGCAGACATTATTATTATTATTACTATTATTATTATTATTATTAATTTTTTAGAAAGAGAGAGACAAGCAGAGTGGGAAGGGGCAGAGGGAGAGGGAATCTCTAGCATACTCCATGCTCAGTGAGAGCCCAACATGGGGCTCAATCTCACAACTCTGAAATCAAGACCTGAGCCAAAATCCAGAGTCTGACACTTCACCAACTGAGCCACCCAGATGACCCACATCTGCAGAATTTTTAAGCATAATTTGTTCAATATCGACTCCCCCATTACAAACAATTTATGCACTATGTAAATTATGTTATTCTGTCTTCATGACCTCATTGCAAGAGCAGTATCAAAGTTCACAGTCTTGAGAAAGTGCATTTCAGAATGAACCTTCAAATTAGTGTAAAGCCCACTTAACAGAACCAGCAATGACTTGATCAATTATCTTGGCAACACACATTATGTTTTTTATGTCAGCACCAATAACTTAACTATAGTCAGAACAAAGACTGTTCAAAAAAAGGGTGATATATATATATATATATATATATATATATATGCCATATATATATATGACATATATATGTGAGTCAGAATATACTTTAAAAATACACATTATTTGCTGTTGCAATAAGAGAGATATACCATGCAAATAGAACAATGAGGAAAAATGAAAGGACAAATATTAATGACTTTGAGAAAAATTCCTTGGTCTCCTGCATGACTATTCCATATGAATCCCCCACCTATATGGGTAAATTATCATTTTGGAGTGACTATAGATAACAAATTTACCCAAAGTCAATAGATTTGACTATTTGGGCCTTCAGCATAAAAGACCATGCTTTTCTAGAGACGCAGGAAAATAAAAAAGAGAGCTCATTTGAGTTTGGGGTTTGGAAAAGGATGGCTCAACAGGGCAGAGGAATGACTCCAAGGAGCCTAGAGGAAGAGCCAGGGCTTAGAAGGGGGTGGTATTGTACAATAAAAGATTCTTAAACCAGGGCCAGGTTGAGTGAGATGATCTGCTAGGACTACAATTCACAGAAGCGGGATATAAGTTTCACTCCAAGACTCCTTCTTTCCTGATTGTACAGAGCTGTAGAGATAAAAGGACTTGGAACATACTGTGCACCAAGAAACACTAACCTTAACTATAACACGGAGACACATCCTTTATTGTGACCCAATCTGAGATCAGAGGAAGGTTGTACACCAGAACTTCTTTTACTTTTCTGAATTGTTTTTCTTATCAAACAATACTTTTTTAAATTTCAATTTCAGTATAGTGAACACATAATGTTGTATTAACTCCAGGTGTATAGTATGGTGATTCAACAATCCCATACATTACTCGGTGCTCGTCATAAGGGTAGTCTGAATCTACTTCACCCATCGTTGCATCCAACTCACCGCTGGTAACTGTCGGTTTGTTCTCTATAGTTAAGAATCTGGGTTTTTGTTTTGTTTTGTTTGTTTCTTTGTTCATCTTTTTAAAATTTCTTTGATCATTTGTTTTGTTTCTTAAATTCCACATGTGACTGAAATTATATGGTGTTTGTCTTTTTCTAAATGACTTATTTTACTTAGCATTATGCCCTCTTCATCTGTCCATGTTGTTGTAAATGACAACATTTATTCTTTTTCATGGTTGACTAATATCCCGTTGTATATATATATATATATACCATGACTTCTTTATCCATTCATCTACCAATAGACACTTGGACTGCCCCCCATTATTTAGCTACATTAATAAAGCAGCAATAAACATAGGGATGGATATATCCTTTTGAATTAATGTTCTTGCATTCTTTGGCTAAATATCTGTTAGTCCAATTACTTGACCATATGGTAATCCTGTTTTTAACTTTTTGGGTATCTCTAAACTTATTTTTCATAGTAGATGCACTGATTTGCATGCTCAACAGTGCAAGTGGGTTTCTTTTTGTGCAATCTTCTCCAATCCTTTTTGTTTCTTCTGTTTTTTATTTTAGCCATTCTGGCAGGTGTGAGGCAATATCTCATTGTGGTTTTGATTTTCATTTCCCTGATAATGAGTAATATTAAATTAAACATGTTTGCTTGTGTCTGTTGGTCATCTATATATTGTCTTTGGAGGAATGTCTGTTCATTTCTTTTACCCCTTTCTAATTGGATTATTTGGGGTTTTTTGGTGTTGAGTTGTATACATTTTTTTAACCTTTTATTAGATCTGTCATTTGCAAGTATTTTCTCCCATTCAGTAAGTTGTCTTTTTTGGTTGTTGATAGTTCCCTTTGTTGTGCAAACACTCTCTCCTTTTTTATTTTTCTCCTTCTCTTTCTCTCTCTCTCTTTCTTTCCCTCTTCTTTCTTTCCTTCCTTTCTTCCTTCCTTCCTCTTTTCCTCTCCTCTCCTTTCTTTTTTCTTTCTTTCAATTTTGTTTTTAAGTAATCTCTGTACCCAGGACCGGGCTTGAACTTAAAACATCAAGATCAAGATTGCATAATCTATCAACTAAGCCAGCCAAACACCGCCTTTTTTTTTTTCCCAAACACTTTATTTTGATGCAATGCTAATAGTTTAATTTTGCTTTTATTTCCCTTGTTTTAGGAGACATATGTAAACAAATGTCGCTATGACCAATGTCAGAGAAATTACTGCCCATGCATTCTTCTAGGATTTTAACGGTGTCAGGTCTCACATTTAGGTCCTTTATCCATTTTTAGTTTATTCATATATATGAAAGTGGTCCAGTTTCATCCTTTTTCATGTAGTTGTTCAGTTTTCCCAACACCATTTGTTGAAGAGAATGCCCTTTTCCTGTTGCAGACTCTTACCTCTGTTTTTGAAGATTAATTGACTCCATAATCACGAGTTTATTTCATTGTTTTCTATTCTGTTTACTTATCTATGTCTGTATTTCTGTGCTAGTACTATACTGTTTTGATCACTCAGGTTTGTAATATAACTTAAAGTCTGGAACTGTGATGCCTCCAGCTTTGCTTTGCTTTTACAAGATTCCTTTGGCTATTTAAGGTCACTTACAGTTCATACAAATTTTAGAAATATTTGTTCTAGCTCTGCAAAAAATGCTGGTACTATTTCGATAGAGATTGCATGAAATCTATAGATTGCTTTGGGTAATATGGACATTTTAACATTTGTTCCTTCAATTCATGAACATGAAATAATTTTCCATTTGTTTATGTTGCCTTCAACTCCTTTCAGCAGTGTTCTATAGTTTTCAGACTATAGGTCCTTCTCCCCTTGGTTAAGTTTATTCCTAGGTAGATTATTATTTTTGGTGCAATTTTAAACAGGATTGTTTGCATAATTTCACTTCCTACTGCTTCATCATTAGTGTACAGACATTCAACAAATTTTTTTTTTAAAGATTTTATTTATTTATTTGACACACAGAGAGAGATCATAAGTAGGCAGAGAGGCAGGCAGAGAGAGAGAGGAGGAAGCAGGCTTCCTGCTGAGCAGAGAGCCCGATGCGGGGCTCGATCCCAGGACCCTGAGATCATGACCTGAGCCAAAGGCAGAGGCTTAACCCACTGAGCCACCCAGGCGCCCCTCAACAGATTTCTGTACATCAATTTTGTATCCTATAAACTTACTAAATTCATTTATCAGTTCTAGTAATTTTTGGTGGGGTCTTTAGGATTTCCTATATATAGTATCATGCCATCTGCAAATAGTGAAAGTTTTGCTTCTTCCTTACCAATTTGGATGCCTTTTATCCCTTTTTGTTCTGTAATTGCTATAGCTGGGACTTCCACTACTAGATTGAGTAAAAGTGGTGAGAGTGGACATCCTTGTCTTGTGTCCTCCCCATTGAGTATGATTTTGGCTGTGGGTTTTTTCAATAAGACATTTATTATGCTGAGGTATGTGCCCTGTAAACATAATTTATTGGGGGCTTTTTTTTTTTTTAAATCATGAATGGATGTTGTACTGTGCAAATGTTTTTCTGCCTCTATTGAAAAGATTACATGATTTTTATTCTTTCTCTTGTTGACATGATGTATGATGTTGATTGATTTGCAAATATTGAACCACACTTGTATCCTGGGAATACATCCCACTTGATTGTGATGAGTGATTTTTTAAATGTGTTGTTGATTTGGTTTGCAAGTTAGTCTTTTGTTGAGGATTTTTGCATCTGTGTTCTTCATGGGTATTGACTTGTAGTTGTTTCTTTTCTGTAGTGTCTTTGTCTAGTTTTGGTGTCAGGGTGATATGGTCTCATAGAATGAATTTGGAAGCTTTCCTTTATTTTAAATTGTTTTGGAATAGTCTGAGAAAAATAGATATTAATTCTTCTTTAAATGTTGTAGAATTCACCTGTGACGTTGTCTGGTCCTGAACTTATGTTTGTTAGGCATTTTTTGGATTACTGATTCAACTTCACTGCTGGTAATTAGTCTGTTCAAATTTTCTATTTCTTCCTGCTTCAATTTTGGAAGATTATATGCCTCTAAAAATTTATCCATTTTATTATTTTTTTAAGATTTTATTTATTTATTTGACAGAGAGAAATCACAAGTAGGCAGAGAGGCAGGCAGAGAGAGTGAGAGGGAAGCAGGCTCCCTGTCGAGCAGAGAGCCCGATGCGGGACTCGATCCCAGGACCCTGAGATCATGACCTGAGCCGAAGGCAGTGGCTTAAACCACTGAGCCACCCAGGAGCCCCAAATTTATCCATTTTATCTAGGTTGTACAATTTGTTAGCATACAATTTTTCATAATATATTCTTCTAATCCTTTTCTTTCTATGATGCTGGTTGTTATTTCTCCTCTTTCATTTTTGCTTTTGTTTACTCAAGTCATCTCTTGTTTTTGTTCTTGTTGTTGTTGTTTGTTTTTGGTTGAGTCTAGCTAAAGGTTTATCAAGTGTATTGATCTATTATAAGCTCTTGGTTTCATCGATCTGTTCTAATGTTTTTTTTAGCTTCTATTCCATTTATTTCTGATCTAATCTTTATTATTCCTTTCCTTCTATTGATTTTAGGTTTTGTTTGTTCTTTTTCTAGCTCCTTTAGATGTAATGTTAGGTTGTTTATTTAAGATTTTTGTTGCTTATTGAGTTAAATCTGTTTTGTTATTAACTTCCCTCTTAGAATCACTTCTTCTGCATCCCAAAGATTTCAGTCTGTTCTGTTTTCATTTCATTGGTTTCTGTGTAATTTTTTATGTCTTCCTTGATTTCATGGTTGAGCCATTCATTGTTTAGTAGCATGTTGCTCAACTTCCATTTATTTGTGCTCTTTCCAGATTTTTTCTGGTGGTTGATTTCTAGTTTCATAGAGTTGTGATCAGAAAACATGTGTGGTATGACTTCAATCTTTTTGAATTTGTTGAAACTTGTTTTGTGACCTAATATGTGATCTATTCTGGAGAATGTTCCATGTGCCTTTGAAAAGAATGCCTATTCAGTGATCTCAGCCCCTCCGTACATGTTCTGAGATTAGTACTCAAATCTCCCTCTTATATACCCTATGTGATTTTCAAACTCCTGTTTGTGTGCTATATGTCCATGGTGCTGTTCATTGTGCTGTCTATTTCAGAGTGGGGACTCTGTTTCCTCTCACTCTTCTAGCTCTTCCAGGCCCAGCCCACTGATTTTCCATGTTCCAGGTTTTTAGTTCTACCAGTTGTAAGAACTAATGGAATTCAGCCCCTCTGTTTTTCAAAGGCAAATGTTATGGGATTTGTCTTTATAATGTGGCTTCCCTGGTGTAAAAGTCTGCTACTCTCCCCTCTCCCTGCCTGTGGTGTCCCTCCTTCCCTTGGACCATCTCAGATGGGTCCATGTAGCTTCCCACTGCATCTCTATCTTTCCTACCATCTTTGTTATGGCCTCATCTCTGCATTTAGTTGTGGATGTTGTTCTGTCAATCTTCTGGTTATTTTTGGGTTATTTACCCAACCCAGTGTGGGTTACCACACTGATGTGGGTATTATCTAGTTGTATCCATTGGAAGAGGTGAGGTTAGTGTCCTCCTAATCCAGTATCTTACCTGAAAATGTCTCAGACAATACGTCTAATGAAAATACTTAGAAAAGAGAAGATGTTATAAAATAAAATTGGTGGAAATTTTAAAGCAGCCTACAAAGAATTATATTAATGTGTGTCAATATTTAAAGTTTAGAAATCAAAGTCATTAAATTAAAGCCAACGACTCCTAAAATGGCCACCATTTTGGCATTAAATCATATCACCACTATATTTATCAGGGATAGGACCTAAGGAAGTGCAAAAGTCATCAAGGACTTACAAATGCTAACAAACATGATTTTTTAAAATGAATGCTCACCTTTTTGAGAGTTTAGTTCTTCATGACCTTCCCAGCTCCTCTTTTCTCTGAAATACCATTATCCAAAAGGAATATAAAGTAAGCTGTAAATGTTTTTCTAATGTTTCCTTATCCATATTAGCAAAGTAAAAAGAAACAATGATGTTAATTTAATAATATATTTTATTTAATTCAATATGTCCAAAATAATGTCATTTTCACATGCAATCAATGTAAAAATTTAAAATTTTTGTTGTTAGTTATGAAATATGATGTTTATTTTATACTTAAAGCAATTATTAGTTTGAACTAGTTACATTTCAATTGCTTGATAACCTCATACAACTAGTGACTATCATATTGGGCAGTGCAGTTCCTTGTATCATTTTGCTGCATGTTTGGTTCAACTGTATACTTATTATGCTATTTCCCATGTGGATCTATTGACCAGCCCCTTCTTTGTTCATTGCTTTAGAAGCAATGTTTAGAAGCAAAGTTTTGGACACTGAAAAATAGTCTATTTCTAATTCAATGGCTCAGTAGCAAAAGATCAAATACTTTTTGAGAACATGAATGTGTACACATTCATCCATATCTAGAAAATGGATTTCTTTTTTTATTGTTGTTATGCATCATATAGATGTAGTTATATAGATAAAGACATCATATTTTATCAGAAATTCAATGATGGTAAAAAGAAAAAAAGTAAGTATAATAAAGCTTAGGATAAAATCAGGAGTTATTCATTGTTGATATGTTGTCTTTCTCATGCTGGCACTGTGGCCCAAGGTAGGTTTACCACTGAGGTTAAACATATTAAAAAAAAAAAAAAGTTATATCTCAAATGTGTGATTGAGAGAGTAGTGAAAAGCAACTGAACACAATGTTTGTTTATAAATTTTGTGTGTGTGATGAATGTGTGAATAAGGGATATTTTTTCAACTTTACTTTTTTTTTAATATATTTTATTTATTTGACAGAGAGAAATCACAACTAGGCAGGGAGGCAGGCAGAGAGAGAGGAGGAAACAGCTCCCTGCAGAGCAGAGAGCCCGATGCGGGGCTCGATCCCAGGACCCCGGGATCATGACCTGAATTGAAAGCAGAGGCTTTAACCCACTGAGCCACCCAGGCATCCCTCAACTTTACCATTTTAAAACAAGAGTTTGCTTGCATAACATTCATCATTAGTTTACAAAGATCAGTTTTTCAGACACTTATTTACTACATGATTCCAAAACATTTTACTCTTCAAATGTACTTCATATCCTTAGAATTTATGAGAATCCAACTTATAAGAATGAGAAAGCAATCTAGTAAATGATCCTTGGCTGATCGTGGTCTTTGTTCATGAAATTCTCTTTAGAATCTTAAGAGGATAAAACTGTCAATTATATAAACAATATTTGTAATTCAAAATTCATATAAAGAATTTCATATTCTTCTACAAATTTTGCTTCATGTAGTCTTTTGAATGAAACTATCTAGACCTAGACACAAAAATACAATAGAAATAAATTAAGTAAATATGTAATTCTAAATCTCATGAGTCAATAAATTACTGCACTTGCAAAAAATTCCAATAATTACCTATGAGTTTCAGAGTCCCATGATGAAGATTCAAGAATTAATTTGAATTTTCTTTCCTACCTTTAGTGTCTTACCAGGCTTGGTTTCGAATTAGGTCCCCTATTCTTTCAGATCCCAAAGTTTTCTGTCTTGAGAGCAGATTGTAGCACACTAACAAGGACTTTGGACCACTTCTGAATATTTCCTGATTTCTTCTTTTTTTTTTTTTTTAAGATTTTTATTTATTTATTTGACAGAGAGAAAGATCACAAGTAGGCAGAGAGGCAGGCAGAGAGAGAGGGGGAAGCAGGCTCCCTGCTGAGCAGAGAACCTGATGCAGGGCTCCATCCCAGGACCCTGAGATCATGACCTCAGCCGAAGGCAGAGGCTTAACCCACTGAGCCACCCAGGCACCCCTATTTCCTGACTTCTAAATTCTTCTCATATGTTCTTACTCTTAACATGGTCCTGTTTACTCGCTAGTGAATCATTCAGAATCGCCCATCCCGTGTCATTCACTGCCACTGCCAGCCCAGAACCTACCTCACCTCTACAGAGCTTGTGGAGCCCCTTTCCTGCTGGGAGGAAATGAGGTTCTTAGACCCACTTGTATTCTGCTTCCTCACCTGTAGAAAGTTGGCTCTGGCCCTGTGGTGAACAACTTCTCAGTTATCTCAAGACTGCGTGGTTTCCAGGGAGGAGGATCATCTACTACAAATACCAGTAATGTTTTGGGCAAAGAGGGATCGTTGGTCAGCTTAGTTTGGTCCCCAGAAGGGATAGAGCTTTAAAGTTTATCTTTCATTGTTACTACTGACTATTCGCTTCTCTGTCACAGCATTTTTCCCCCAGAGGAAATCCTGACAGAAATGCTGTCTTGAGAGAAGGGTGGGTTTAAAAATACTCTGCTTGACTCTCTGCCTGCTTGTAATCTCTGTCTGTCAAATAAATAAATAAATCTTAAAAAAAAAAAATAAAGTCACACAAGAGCCATGATTCTATCAGACATTTTTCTCTCCTTTGAGCCATCGACCCTGTTCTTGAGTCCAGCCAGGTCTTGTTGCAGGATGTAAGCAACACCAATCCTAACACCATAAAGATATCTTCTCAACCAAGAAACCATAAATAGGCCGACCCAGTGTTAGTTCAAAGGTGTAATGATGTCTTAACCCATGTGCTGCTCTTGGCTCCACTCATTTCCCCTTTTGATAACAAAATGGCCACCTGGATTTTAATTCACTAGCCAACTTAATTCAAAGCATCAATGAGACAGTGCAGGTAAACACTTTCTTCTTATAGAACCTATCATTTTAGGGAGAGACAACCTTATCTATTATTCCTCTTACAGACACCCTAGTGTTTCTTCTTGCCCAGAACTCAGTCTGTCCCAGTGACTCACTAGTAAAGGGACAAAGATGACATAAGTGGGTTTGAACAGGGCTTCTCTGACTATGTCTTACCACCACTCCTCCTAAGGAGAATTTTTAGACATTTTTTTTCTAATCACTCCCACTAGGAAGTTTTAACATCATTGTTCACCATATATCTACTTATGTACTGAATGTGTGTATCCGTACTTTATAAATAAAAATGGTAAGTTTTCTTTTTTTATCCCCACTCAAGAATTAAGGGTCAACCAACCCCTTGGGATTGTTGTCACCTTACTGTAAACATCAGCCATCATCCCGTCTCTATACCTGAGTACATTAATGGCAACAGTGAGCAAGTCAACAAAACGATTTACAAGGAAGAGGAGGCCCTGGGTTAGTACCAAGTTGTGTCTGCCCCAGTCCACATTTGGGATAGCTCTTCAATGCCACATTTGTTGCACATTCCCTAATAAACTTTACTGTTTCTGTGATACTGATGTCCCAAATATATATAATGCCAAATCCTAAATAAGCGCTGGAGATACAGTGGGCAACTGAGACGATGAAGTACTTCTATCTACTGAACATATTCAAATGCATTCCGGAACCACGCGTGGCTGTGCTTCCTGCAACAACTGTTGCTCAGTGTAATGCAAGCTTTCTTTCCTACTTTCTTCTTTTGCAAACACAGCATATTGTGTACGAGGACAGAAAGTGGGTTTGAGGGGAGATCCAGGTTAAAACAGGAATACAAAGAATTAAATACTGTTGTTATAGCATTAAATGAGACTATGCACGTTACCTGTTCTGTTCTTTAATTTTTTTTTTTTTGGTAAATTATTAAAACTGGTGAAGACCTAAAGAATCATTATCACTTTTTTGAATATGCAGAATTTGTTCTCTTCCTGTGCGCCTTAATCATTAGTGGTTTGATCATTTTAGAGAATCAACAAATCATTAAGTACTAGACTCATTGTTGAACAGAAAGTAACTGAATACCAGAAATAGGAACATATAACCAGTAAGAGTAATTCTTAATTTAACGTTTGTTTTAACCTTTAAATATATAAAAGTTTAGTAATTGTATTTGTTTCCCTTGTACAACTTACTTAGAAATGTCTGTGACATTTCAGAGAAAAAAATCATTTAAAATACCTTGCCCAAGTGTCCAGTTATATAAGCATCTTTTGCCCAATCAGAAGGAAAAAAAAAAGTGTTTCTTTTCTGATTGCCTTATAACAATTTATATTCTTTGTTTTGCTTATAGAGCTTTGAGTGAACTAGTGTTTGTGGGAGTCAGTTCATTAATCAACAATTACCCCCAAGCTTTCCAGCTACTATGTTGACCACTGGGCTCAGCATTCATGGGATCTCTGGTTGCTGTGTGGTATTAGGTCAGTGATGGCTACAGAGAAGGAAAGACAAAGTCCAAGACATGAAATGCTTTTCAGACGGGAGAACCGAAACAGGATGGGTGTGTTTGGTGCAGAGAGAGGTGAGAGGGGAGAGTCTACATGGAGACTGGAAGAAATTTCATTTGGTGTCTGTGTTCTACCTCTATGGTACCGTCATAGCCACACAGGTCAACATTTCTCCAGAATCGATACTTCCCTCCGTCATCGTTGACTCTGAAAACAGATTGAAGGAAGCCAATGAGCAGTGGGCGGCATGGCGTTGAGTGTCCGGGACCGTCCATTTGCCGCCCTGCCCTCGTTGTGCTAGGCTTGCACCCCACCATGGGCAAGGTTTTCCCTGTAAGTGATCAAGCCTTTTTCCCCCAAAATACTCTACCCATAATGTCCCTTCTTCCTCTGTCAAATAACTTATCCTAAAGGTTCTTTGAACCTTTAAATGTTTATGGATGTAAAGGAAAATTGGATTCAGACAGCGCTAAAGCTTCTTGGCACTTTCCAACTGAAGAGCCCTGGTAGGTGAGATGCCAGGGTCTGTCTGGAACTTCCTGTTTTTCCCCTCTGTGCCTAGAGGACTAGAATGTTCAGCTGTATATTTTAAGAGATTTGCTTTATCTCGAATCTGCAGACACTCATCACCATATGCAGGAGCTTGAAAAATAATCATATTCAAAAGTAGTGGAGCATTCCACATCATGCTGCCAAACAGAGATTAGAAGGAAGCCTTACAGGCTTATTGGAATATCCAGATTTCAACTCCTAAAGGTCAGATATCAAACATTTCTCTACACTGTTCACATCAATTATATATAAACATACGTATGTGTGTGTATATATATATATATAATATGTATTTATCCCAAATATTAAATGTAAACCAAAAATAAACATTTTATTTTATTATGTAAAGTAAAAATAAAAATACAAAAGCGTTCATACAAGTGCTGAAAGCCCACTCTGCCCGTCCAGTAGTTCCTTCTTCGACTCACTTCTGTACCTCTTCTCCTATCATGCAGCTTACCTGCCTGGTGGAGAATTGTGCAAAATTCTGACCTACCAGTACGAGATTGAGCAAAGGCTCTGATTTTCTTTTGCTACTGGTGTGCTGGCAAATGCCGGTTCTTCTTATTCAGAAGCTGAAAGTAATATCCTGATAAAATATCCTGAGCAATATTGCATTAAGTTTGAATTACTGAAGATTAACTTTTTTTTTCAGTTTGAGATAGCTAGATGATAGCATCTTAATACCAAACAAGTAGATATCAAAATGAAAAACCATTAAATTTTGAGAGTTAAAAGGGATTGAGTATTCATCTAGGCCAGTGTCTTCATTTCATAGGTGAGAAATAAGAAATAAAGCATTTCATGATTTATCCAACAAGGACCTAATGGTAAATCATTATTAGAGCACAACACCACTCCTAGGTAACTTTTCATTTAAATTACCTATTATCTATATCTACTTATTATCTATAACAATATATACCTATATATTATTAATGCATATTTATCAATAGATAAATAGAGAGAGAGACAGAGACAGAGACAGAGAAAGAATGAGCCAAAAATTGTGAATTGCTGAAGGGTGTGATTTTTTATTTTCATATCGCTGGCAATAGAACTCAGAAGAGAAACTCAGGAAAAAAAGCTACGTTAAATATATGCCATCTTTCCTTTGAAAAATGAACCATACAGGGCAGCAGAAAAGATTAGACAGTTACTGGACATCCAATGAGTGCTGGGAAACTTAGAGCCCAGTCTCCCTTTCAGTTTCATTAAATACGTATCATTAAATGCATGATATAGCCGTGAGCATACTGGAAGTTCAATGACCCTAGGTAAGACAATAATCCGTGGGCAGTCCTCTCTGACCCTAAAGTCCTTGTTCTTCTAACTACAAGGTGCTGCCTCGAAAACGAATTCCAAACCTTGGATTGATCCCCATTGCCATCCCCGATTCTATTTGTAAATTTCAGCAACCTCGTTGTTGTTGTTGCGCTTGCTTTGCAAATGTTGTAGGACATGCACCCACTGAGCTTCTGCCACTAAGTATATTTGGCCCTGTAGTGACTTGCTATTTGTGTTGGGGTCATGATCGAAGGGATTAACAGCCTGTTCTGTGGTCTTTGCTGCAGTGTTGGGAACCCCGGAGATTTGGTCCCTTGGTGGAATCATTCTGGGAACAGTAACTCAAAGAACCATGAGGATTATTCTATTACAGATACAGAACAATTGAAAACCCAGCCAAGGGCTTAGCAGCAACCCAAGTGCCTGCACCTCACTTTTGAGGCTGTTTATCCAGGAGAGTCACTGGAACAGCAGGACACAGCTACACTAAGGAATGGAAACCCAGCACCCCAACGGCTGTGGGACTAGGAGGCCTGATAGCCAAAGGAGCCCCATAGCTGTTGACTTCCGCAGCCTCGTGGTCAGCGCTCACATCTGCATCATCTCTTCTGACCACACTTTGTCCCAACACAAATGACAGAGACACCAGAAATGGGTCACAAAATTTCTGCTATGCAGTTGCTGAGGATTCCGTGTGACCACCAGCGGTATATCCTTTTGTAAAGCTAACTAACCTTCGGGCTGCCCAGAGCCTATTCTGTCTCAGGAGTTTTGTTGCAACCAGAGCCCCAAACCACACAGCTGGTTGAGCAGAGTCTCCATTGCAGGACATGGTCAAGGTTTACACTGAGAAACATAAGGATGTACAGTCTCAAAATAACTTGTCTCCAGAGGAATGTGAGTTTTTGCCATTGTATGCACCTGCCCTTCTCCCCTGGGAGGTCTGCAGGATGCAACTGACCTGTCCTTGCTACCTCTGTGTCCTTGGGTTTTTCAATACCTCCCCTTTAATTACTGTCATCTTTCAGATTACTGCAACACATGTCTCTGTGCCTCTCAATTCCTTGACCCCTCCGTTTTCAATAACTTTTTTTTTTTTTTCATTTTACTCCAATACCTCACTATACTCTAAAGATTTCCATTACCTTGGAAACTGCACCAACACTGAAGTCATTATTTCAAACAAGTTAGGACTCAGGGCAGCACAGTTGTTTGGGCACAGAGATGAAGACTCATAAGGCATCCTCTGTTGCTCTCTTTCGATTTATCTGCCAGCTTACTTATTGTTGTGTTCTGAGTATTTGCGTCCCTTCCAGCTACAGATGGTGACATCCTAACCCCCAGTGTGATGGAGTTAGGAGGTAGGGCCTTTGGCAGGTGCTTGGGTCATAATAGTAGAGACCTCCTGGAGGGACCAGATACCCCAGAGAGCTTGC
Organism: Meles meles; assembly: GCF_922984935.1. NCBI lineage: Eukaryota > Metazoa > Chordata > Mammalia > Carnivora > Mustelidae > Meles > Meles meles. Next base: position 101,025,999 of record NC_060075.1, read on the forward strand.
CCACCACGGGAGGGCACAGCAGGAGGACACTTGCGACAAACCAAGAAATGGGCCTACACCAAAACACGACCATGCTGGAGCCTTAATCAGCCTTCAAAACTGTGAGAAATTAATTTCTGTGGTTCATAAGGCCCCCAGTCTGTGATATTTTGCTATGGCAACCAAAGTGAAGGCAAGCTTTACCATCTAATAATTTAATCAGATGACATTGCATAGGTCCTCTTTATAGCCATTGTCTTGAAAAATCTCTCAAGTTCCCTACTGCTGGATGCAATTAAACACTTCCACTTGGTCTTTCCAAACCAGGAACTGAATGAGGAAAATTGCACTCATATACTGTTGACCCTTTCTTGTAAATGCATTTGTTTATTCATGAACAAATGTTTCAGGCACAGAGAATGGAGCAGAGAATTAGCAACAATTCAAGAATCCTTGAATGCCCTTCCAGTATTTATTTTTCTCCTCCTAATTATATTGGTAGTTTTCCTCATTTTCAACTTTATCTAAATGGAATCATAAAAATATACTATTTTGCAACTGGCTTCATTTGGATAGTGTTGTACTTGTGAAGTTCATTTATATTGTTACAAATAGTTACTCTTTATTCATGCTCATCGTTCTATAGTATTTTTCTATAAAAATAACACATCTTATTTAATAAATCTACTCTGGGTCAACATTTAACTCATTTCCAGCTTTCAGCCTTTATAGAAGGGTTGCTATATCCATTTTTCTATTCGTATTTTAGTTAACTCTATGTACACAGTTCCATAGACTTTATTTGTAAGTGAGGAATTCTGTGTTATAGGTTTTGATTATGTTCAGTTTTAGTAGATTCTGCCTTTGTCTTTTGAAGGCTAATTTGTGTACTATAAAGCTCCTTCTAGCAACTCTATCCACGTGTTTCATCAATGGATAGTCATTATGGAGACTACAATCATATCAAATGAATGAAATGTCAGTAACAAAAACAAGGCACGCCATTTAAGTTTGTTGTTATAGACATCAAAAGTGAAGCAACATCAATAAAAGTTCTCCTTATGTGCACTCCTTCTTGTGAACGTGTTCTCCTTTGATTGAAGTGTAAAAGTGAATTTACTTTTGGAAGCAGCCATAAAGAGCAGTACCTTGCAAACCCTGCAGGGTGAAAACCAGCAGTTTATCACCCACATGTGAAGCAGAACAAGTTTAGATCTCCCTAAAAGCTCCATCCCCAGAGAATGGTTACTATCTTACCTATCTGGAGCTCCCAAGAATCTGCCTTAAAGGCCTTGTCTGTATTTGACATGGTGCAGATTATACTCATCACACAGACATGGGTGTTTGCTGGGGAAAAAAGAATTGGCAGCTATTGATTTACAATGCAGCTATTTGAGACAATGATAACAGGGCTAGAAAGAAGCTGGCCAATACATACATACATACATAACATACATACATACATACATACATACATACATAAATGGAGAAATAGACAATGAGATGTCCACTGGAGTCTTTCAAGAACTTGGACATATTCTTGCAACCCTGAAAGACCACAGATATGTGCAGGGCTACCTGTATTTCCAGAAAAGAGCCAAGAAAGGCTTTGTCTCTCATCGCTGACTGACCTTGAGTATCTATGCAAGGAAGAAGTAAGTTAGGGCTAAACCAGTGCTGTAACTGTTGACTGAAGCACCAAACAGCTGTCTGCCCTGATACCACATGTGGTATGTCATCCAGTTCTTACACTAACCACCCGGAGTTAGTATCCATCCACAGATTTAAGGGAATGGCTCCCTGAAGACTGCCCACACCTCACACACCAGCCACAGGTGTGGTCTCCAGGCTACCGGTACTTCTGATCTGTTGTCTACAAGTCCAGGATGTTCCCTTGACACCCTCCCCTCAATTTCCATAATTCACAGGACTCCAGAACATGCTCTAATTATGATTACAGTTTTAGTATAAAGGATGTAACTAAGGAAAAGGCAAATTAAGGGATGCACAGGCTGAAAATTGGAATAGTCCCAAAATGCAATTTCTATGCCCTCTCCTTATGGAATTAGGGTGTTTTAGACTCCCAGTATATAGATGTGTTCACTAACTAGGAAGTTCTGCTAAGCGTCTGTGTCCAGAAATGTTATTGGGGTTTCATTATGTAGCATGATGGATTGGACATGTGACTGAATTCGATCTGCAGCCCTCCCTTCACTCACTGGAAATCAGACTTGCTCAAAGCCCAAACTTCTAATCAAATAATTGGTCCTTCTGGTGACTAGCTTCCATCCTGAATTTTCTCGTTAGCATAGACTCAGCTGTGCATCAAGGAGCCTTGAATAACAAAGACAGCCCTACCATTCAAGAATTTCTAGGGTGTTTGGAACCCCAGTGTCATGAACCCTGGACAAGGACCAAAACATTTCCTTATACATCAGTGACCCAGAAACACCCAGAGTCTCCCTGCAAAGGCTGAGAGATTTGTTGACTTAAAGCATTTAAGAAATTTCTGTAGAATCATTAGCTGACCACTAAAGTAATCAGAAGTTAGTTCACTAGCTGCATACAATAAATAATAAAGTCTTTAGAGAATTAATCTAGTAAAGTCACTAAACAAGCAGCAGTAACAACAATAGGATTAAAAACAACACCAAGGTCACCTGGGTGTCTCAGATGGTTAAGTGTCTGCCTTCAGCTTAGGCCATGATCATTGGGTCCTGGGATCAAGTCCCACATTGGGCTCCCTGCTCAGCGGGGAGCCTGCTTCTCCCTCTGTCTTTGCCTCTCTCTCCCATCTTTTATGAATAAATAAATAAACTCTTAAAACAACAACAACAACAAACACCAAATCCTGGGTAGGGGGTGGGTGGAAGTCTGGTTTCTAGAGTTGACACATTATATTATATTATTTATTATTTATTTTTTAAGATTTTATTTATTTATTCAAGAGAGAGAATGCAAGTAAAAGAGTGAGAGAGACCATGAGCAGGGAGAGGGGCAGAAGGAGATGCAGACTCCCTGCTGGGCATGGATCCATGTGGGGCCTAGTTGGGATCACAACCTGAACCAAAGGCAGACACTTAACTGACTGAGCCACCCAGGTACCCTGACAGACTATATTATTTAAAATGTCCAGTATTCAACAATGAAAATGGAAACATCTAAAAAAAACCAGGAAATACTGTATATACACAAGTGGGAAAATAACCAATATAAACATTGCCAGAAAAATATTGACATATTGCACTTATTGGACAGACACTTCAAATGTGCTATTTTAGTTCATTCAAAGAACTAAAGAAAGTTATGTCTAAAAACTAAAAATAAGTAATTCTCATTAAGTAGGAAATATCAATAAAATATAGAAATTTTGTATATATAATCAAATATATATATATATATATATATAATTATACATAATCAAATATAAATACTGGAGTTAAAAACACAATAACTGAAATAAAACATTCACTAGAAGTCCCCAATAACAGATATAATGTGGTAGAAAAATCTAAACTTGTATTTAGATTAATTGATTGTAATTAAATCTAAGGAAGAGAGATAAAAAGGAAAGAAGAAAAATGATCAGAATATTAGAGAGCTGTGGAACATCAAACCTATGAACATATGCACGGTGGGAATCTCTGGGGGAGAAAAAGAGAGTGAGATAGGGAAAGAAAGGAGCAGAAACAATATTGGAAGAAATAATGGTCCCAAACTTCTAACAACAACAACAAAAAAAATACTTTCATCTAAGAGTAGCCAAATGAGCTCCAAATTGAATTAACTTGAGGAGAACCACATCTAGACATCATAATCAAAATTTCAAAAGCTCAAAAAAATAAAGTCTTAAAAGCAGTTGGAGGGAAGTAATTCATCATCTAAAGTGATTCTGAGGAAGAGTAACAGTTCATTTCTCATCAGAAATCATGGAGGCCAGAAGGCAGTAGGATAGTCAAAGTGTTAAAGGAAAACATTGTCAACCAAGAATTCTATATTCAGCAAAATCACCCTTCAAAACCAAATAAAGAATTAAGAATTCCTAGGTAAACAATAATTGAAAATTTGTCATTAGAAGAAGACTCATAAGAGAATCTGCTAAAGTAAATCCTTCACACTGAAATAAAATGATATGAGGACTTTGAATCCATTTGAAGAAAAAAAGAAAAGAGTGAAACTAAATGGAAAAAATAAGTTCAATCTCTTTTTTGTGACTCTTTTTTTCCATCTATTTTTTAAAAAATAAAATAGCCTGAAGAAATAATGATAAACCTGTACTGAAGGTTTGTGATGTGAAACTATGATTTAAGTTACAATAGTAGCACAAATAAGTGGGAGGGAAAGAAGCGATATGCGGACAAAGTTTTTGTAGATTATTGACATTAACTTGCTATAAATCTGAAGCCAAATGTTACAAATATAGATACTAATTTTACTCCCAGATTCACTGTTAAGAAACTAACTTTAGATTGCAAATACAAGTAATTTGAGAGCAAAAGGAGAATGACATATACAATGAAAATATTAACCAAAAGAGAACTTGAGTGTCAATAGTACAATCAGACAAGATAGACTAAGACAAGCATTAGTAAGTACAAAGAAGAATATTCCATACTAATTAAAGGTCCAATTCATCAAGAATCTACACCAGTTATTCAGCTAACAAAATAGCCCAAAATCAACAAATTTAAGAGACAGACAACAATAATAATGAGTCTTCAATACTCAATTTTAATAACTGATAGAATTAGGCAGGAAAGTAGCAAGAAAATGAACAACCCTACCAAACAAATAAACCTTACATCTATAGAACACTGCACTCAACAATAGCAGAATAAAGTTTCTTCTCAAGTACACATAGAACACTCCCCCATAGAGACCATATCTTAGTCCAAAAGCAACTCTCAATAAATCTAAAATAAATTAAATTATACAAAGGAGGGGCACCTGGGTGGCTCAGTAGTTGGGCATCTGCCTTTGGCTCAGGTCATGATCCCAGGGTCCTGGGATCAAGCCCAACATTGGGCTCCCCTCTCAGCAGGAAGCCTGCTTATCCCTTTCCTGGTTCCCCTGCTTGTGTTTTCTCTCTCTCTAACTGTGCCGTTCTCTGTCCAATAAATAAATAAATTTTTTAAAAAACAAAAATTAAAAAAATTATACAAAGAATGTTATTTATCAGAATAAATTGAAATTATAAATCAATAACATTCACAATAGAAATTAAAATATACATATACATAAAGAAAAAAAGCACACAGCATGCTGAAACATGTGGGATGCAATAAAACAATGCTCAATGGGAAATGCTGAAACATGTGGGATGCAATAAAACAATGCTCAATGGGAAATCTATACCTGTGAATGCCTATATTAAAAGAGAAGAAATAAATCAATAACCTAACCTATGACCTTAAGACACTAGAAAAATAGATAGATATAAAGAAAACAAACAAACAAAAAAGAAAATAACAAGATTAGAGCATAAAAGTAAAATAGAGAATAGAAAAATAAAAGAGAAAACCAAAAAAACAAAAGTTAATTCTTTTAAGAGTAACAAAATTGGCATAACTTTGCCAATTCTGTCACTCTTAAAAGAATCCCAGAAAAACCTGGGATTATGTAAATTAGGAATGAAAGTGGGGTCATAACTACTGACATTGCTCTCACATAAAAATTACATGGGGATAGGTAATTATAACTACAGGAGAACTCTTTTGTGCAAAAGAAGAAGAAGAAGAAGAAGAAGAAGAAGAAGAAGAAAAAGAAGAAGAAAGAATATCTTATTTAATGAACAAATTCTCACAAAACGCAACTATCAAAGCTGACCCCAAAAGAAATAGAAGTTCTATGTAAACTTATAACAAGTAACAAATTAAATAATTGATCAAAAAAATTTTTTTATCATTGATTATTGATAAAAAAAAAACCTACTGAAAATAAAAGCCCATACCCAAATGTTTTCATTGATGAATTCTATCAAATACTTAAAGAAGAATTGACAGTAATCACAAACTTTTCAAAAAAATAGAGAAAGCAACACATCCAAAGTCAAAAAATGAGGCTATACCTACCCTGATAGCTTGCAAGAAAAATACATCACACAGAAAAAAATAGTAAACCAATGTCCCTAATAAATATAGACACAAAATTCTCAACAAAAATACTAGCAAAATGAATCTAGTAATGCATAAAAGGGTTGGAAACCATGATCACATGAAGTTTATCCCAGAAATGCAAGGTTAGTTCAATAAATGAAAATACTTCAATTTAATAGTTCATATTAATAGAATAAAAGAAATTAAAAAAAATGATTGCCTCAATAGTTGCGAACAACAACAACAAAAAACATGTGAAAATAACCAATGCCCTTCTTGATAAAAACACTCAACAGAGCACCTGGGTGGCTCAGTTGGTTAAGGGTCTGCCTTTGGCTCAGGTCATGGCCCCAGGGTCTTGGGCTCAAGCCCCACGTTGATCTCTTTGCTTGGTGAGGAGGCTGCTTCTCCCTCTCGCTCTGCCCTTCCCCATGAACTCATGCTCTCTCTGTCTCCGCCTATCTTTCTCTCAAATAAATAGATAAATAAAATATTTTCAAGACAACAGCAACAACAAAAATTCAATAAAGTAAGAGTAGAAAGGAATTTCCTCAGTTTTATGAGGGCTGCTATTGAAAACCCACAGCTAACATCAAACTTACTAGTGAAATATGTACTGCTTCCCTAAAGGTCGGAAAGAAGACAATACTCTTCATTCTCATCACTTCTATTCCACATTGTACTTGAGATTCTAACAAAGGTTATTAGGCACGAAGAAAAATTAAGAAGATTGGAAAGAAAGATGTAAAAATATTTCTATTTATATGTGACATGATTTTGTATGTAAAAATAACACAAAGAAGTGAACTAAAGCATTAAAAAATTAAAGTAGTTCAGCAAAATCACAGACTTCAAGATTAATACAGAAAATCAAATTTTCTATGCCAACAATTTAAAAAAATCCTAAATATTAATTTGTGGAAAACTAAAGTGTTGTTGACATTGAAAATAATAAAACACTTAGAAATACATTTATACTGTATACATATAGAAATACATTCAATAAAAGAATTGCAATACATGTATACTGTATACATATAGAAATACATTCAATAAAAGAATTGCAATATATGTATACTGTTTTATTGCAAAGCATTCTTGAAAAAAAAATAAAAGAAAACCCAAATAAATTGGAAGACATCCCTGAGACATAGTTTGGAAGGTTAAGATAGTTATATTCCCCAAACTCATTTACAGATTCAGTACAATCTCTATCAAAGCACCAAAAGTGCTTTTTGCAAAAAAATGGAGAAGCTGATCTTCAAATTCAGATAGAAATTACAAAGGACTTGGAAAAAAAAAATCTCACAAGAGAAGAACAAAATTGGAAGACCTATACCCACTCTATTTCTATAGTTACTGCAATGCTTCTATAATCAAGAGTATGCAGTACTATAAAAAGTAAACGAAATAAATATAACATAAATAAATTTTTATGGTCAATTGATTTTAGACAAGAATACAAAGACAATTCAATGGGAAAGAATACTTTTTTCAACAAATGGTGCTAGAACAACTGCATGCAAAATAATGTAGTTGGTCCCTTATACTCCACCATATATGAAAATTAACTCAAAATGAGATCATGAATCTAAATGTAAGAGTGAATACTATAAAAGCCTTAGAAGAACACAGGCATAAATATTTGTGGCCTTGAATTAAGTGATGTGCAAGAAAAAAAATATGTTTCATAAAAATGAAAAACTTGGGGCTAAGCATCTGACTCTTGGTTTTGGCTCAGGTCATGATCTCAGGGTCGTGAGGTCGGGCTCTGTATGGGGCTCCACACTCAGTGCAGAGTCTGCTTGAGATTCTTTCCCTTCCTCCTCCTCCCTGCCCCTCTGCTCCTCTCTCTACTCACACTGTCTCTCTAAAATAAATGGATAAATATAATCCTTAACCCCCCAAAAAAGAACAAAAGAAAGAAAAGAAAAACTTTTGTGCTTCAAAAAACAACAACAAACAAATAATAAATTAAAAAGTTAACTCACATATGAGAAAAATGTTTGAAATGCATGTATCTAGTAAAGATTTTGTATGTACCGTATATAAAACAATTCTTCCAGATTATTAAATAAATGACAAATGACCCAGGGAAAAATAGGTAAATAAACTCAACAGACATCTTCAAAAAAGATAAAAGTGACAAATAAGCATAGGAAAAAATGCTCATAATCATTAGGTATGAGAGAAATCAAATGAATATCAAATGAATAATCAAATGAATAATCAAATGAGAGAAATTAAATGTATATATGTATACACACACACATACATACACATATATGTGTGTATGTATATGTGTATATATACACACATATATATGTATGTGTTACACTCAGTAAGATGGGTATGAGTAACAAGAATTGAAGACGTGGAGAAATTAAAACCCTCATACTTTGCTGGTGAATGTAAAATGTGCAACCACTGAGGAAAAGAGTGTGACAAGTCCAAGAAAATTTTAAAATAGAGTGAACATATGATGCAGGCAGTCTACTCCTAGGATTATATCCAAGAGAATTAAACACATATGCCCAAATACACACACACACACACACACACACACACACACACGTTATAACAGCATTTTTCATAGTAGCTCAAATTTGGAAACAGCACAAATATCCATCAATTCAATGATGAATAAAGGAAAAGGTTGTATTTTCATACAGTAGAATACTTCTCCACAATTAAAAGGAATGAAGAACTGATATGTTCCACAACATAGCTGAATCTTGAAAACTTGCTAAGTGAAAGGAAGCATCACATTTTTCTATACTTCCATTTATATGAGATGTCCAGAATAGGCAAAACCACAGAGCAAGAAAATAGGTGAGTGGTTATCAGAGACTCACAGAAAGTGGGGATGGAGAGCTCTGCTAATGGGCACAAGGATTCTTTTGGGAGTTACAAAAATACTCTGGTCTGAGGTATTTGTGAGGATTCCACAGCTTTGTAAATACACCCAAAACCAGAGCACTGCCCTCTTTAAAAGAGTGAATTTTATGAGATGTAAATTGTATTTCACTAAGAACATAAGAGAACAAACATAACCAAATAAAAGTGTCTTGAAAATCTAGTAGTCTCGTATGACACATCCTTACCTAATCCGTGCATGCAGAAATAGCTGAGTTCTGGTGTAAAGGAAGGGATACTTGTGCTACCTTAAAAGTCTGTTATGTAGCTCCATGGAATATTTCTAAATCTGAGGTGTGAACCCAAATTCCTTGGAAGATAGTAACAATAGTGTTAGAAATTAACTGTATATATGTATACACACACACACACACATACATACACATATATGTGTGTATGTATATGTGTATATATACACACATATATATGTATGTGTACATGTAAATGTAGCCAGCTATCTTAAATTTGCTTTTGAAAACATTCAACAAGATTCTTCTACGGTTACAGTTCAGCTTATGTGACTGCTTTGATGCAATTCTACCAGTTCCATCAACCAAACCTTCAAATCCAGAAGGGGTTGAAGAACAGATACACCTTCACTTGTGGAATCACAGAAAGAATGGACGGGAAGCTTAAAAACTTGCTGGAAACCTCACCAGCAGTAGGAAGATATACTGGCTGAGCTAGCCAGAATATCTTTCCCTTCCAAGAACTTCACAGGTAAGTTGATGTCTATACATTGTCACAGAAGTAATTGCAGTGCTGCAGTACTGAGAAATTGTGATTCTTATTGTAAAGGAACTAAAGAAGTCCTAACTTATAATAATTTAGTAATGCTAGCATCATCATCATCTTCATCATAAATCCTAGATAAAATTTGATTTATTTCTCTATGCCAAAATCATTTTTTAAAAGATTTATTTATCTTTTGGGGGGGGGCAGGGCAGTGAGGAAAGGGAGAGAGAGAGAGAGAGAGAGAGAATCCCAAGCAGACTCTGAGCTAAGCATGGGGCAGGATCCCATGACCCTGAGATAAGGACCTTAGTCAAAGATCAAGAAAGAGATGCTTAGCCAACTGAGCCACCCAGCTTCCCCCAGAATTTAACTTTTGATTATGCTATTTATTTTCAGCCTCAACTTCAAAAAAATGTTGATTTTACTATTTTGTCATGCGACATTTGGCCAAAATATGTATCTGTTTCCTCTCTACGCTGGATAATAAGCTTTTCATTTCCATCCTCTTTCTGCTTCCTGCAGAGATATATTTGTAAACTAATTAATTTCTGTATGGTATGAATTACATCTTCATGAAAAGGATATATTAAAATGTGCTTTCTCACGATTTATGTTTTTTTCATCATGAATAGAAATTTGAAAAAGATGACCCCTTGCATTTCCTCTATTTTAAGGAAAAAAATCTCAAGATTGAGGAAGGAGCTATGGATACAAATTACACTGTAGTGATTTTGGTATTACCAGTGACCGAACTCCTGTTTGCTTGCATGGGTTGGTACGCATGGTTGGTAATGTGGTAAGCGTGTACGGGTTGGTAATATCTCCTATATTTTCCTATAGGAGAGACTAGAAGATGACCTAGGTTCAGCATATAGCTTCATAGTAAGTATGTTTTCCAACAGATTCCCCAACATATTCACCTTTGTCACAGCTCACAATCCTACATCACACCTTACCTTGCTTTAGGGTAATTTCCCCAGATAACATCATAATGAATATTTGCTTACACTATTTTTTCCCCATAAACTGCAAGTCTGCCCTCACATTTGCCTACAGGTATAAACATAAATCAATTTACACAAAGACATTTTGAGGCTTTCAATTTTATGTTGCTTTCAACCAGAGTTTTTCATATTTGACAGTTCCTTTAACTAAAGTTAATAGTAGCTCACTTTCGAACTCTAAGAAAATAATTTTTAACCATCTGACTAAATAATTTTATTAATTAGCACACACTTGATATCGCCAAAATCCATCAAATTCACTGCTTCTAAGATGGAAACTTCCAATATATAATGAAATTCCTGTGGAGAAATACATCAGAAAAAAAGCTTTGACATCATGCCCATTTCAACAATGACTACAAAAATACTTTACTCTGCCTGTTTTTCTTATGATGAATGACATGAGAACCAACATTTATTTATGAAGTCTGGTTGAATTTCTTGGATAATTAACACAGATGGTTTTCGACCTCATGATTCAGAGCAGTGTTGTTATGCACATGGACACTGAGGAGCATTCTGAAAAACTTAATTATCACCAAAAAGAAAACTTGCAGTTAGAAATTGCAGCTTCTGTTTCCACTGCTTAAGGTTGCTCCTAAAATTCCAGATCTCCTAAAGTATCTGTACAGAAAAAATAAAAAAATAAAAATAAAAAGTGTGCCACTTTTAGCAATGTGAGTTTTGATCTTATTTATGTCAATATTCATCTAGTGCCCTTTCCACTTGTGTAAGATCTAATAACAGTTTGTTCCCCTATCCACCTTGACTTCAGTCCCCCAGCAGTCCCAAGAACCAAGCCTAATACTGGGGATTTTCTTCAAATTTTTATTTGAAAATAACATGCAGTGTAATCTTAGTTTCAAGTGTATATTATGATGATTAAACACTTCCATACATCACCGGATGCTCGTCACAAGCACACTCCTTAATCCCCATCACCAATTTCCCCTCTCCTGCCCACCTCCCTCTGGTACCATTAGTTTATTCTCTAGAGTCTTTTCGTGATTTATTTCTCTCTCCCTCTCTTTTTTTCCTTTGCTCATTTGTTTTGTTTCTTAAATTCTATATATGAGTGAAATCTTATGGTATTTGTCTTTCTCTGACTGATTTCACCTAGCATAATACACTCCGGTACCATCCATATTGTTGCAAATAGCAAGATTTCCTGATTTTTTATGGCTGAGTAATATTCTATTGTATATATATATACCACACCTTCTTTATCCATTTATCGATTGATGGACACGTGGGCTGTTTCCATAATTTGGCTCTTGTACATAGTGGTGCTGCTAATATCTGTTTCAGGACAGTTTTTTTTCTGAGAACAACAGCAAAATTCTATATTACTTGATCATATACATCATATTTTGGATGTATCAAAATTTCTGAAATGTAAAAATGTGAAAAAATTTCTTAGATTTGAGATATTATATGTTCAATAAAATAAAATTTTGATCATACTATATTGTTACACATTTTCTTATCATTATAAAATGAACATAAAAGTTAGTCACTAAATATTCTTCAAAGGTATTTTGAGTTAACAGTATTCTTTATTATACACTAAATTTCAATTTTATCAATTAGAGAAATAGAACCTACATGACTGTATGAAAATATATTTTCTAGTTTAATTTTTAAGAGGTAAGATTCTAATTATTTTCTAGTAATAATTGTAATAGTGATACTACTTTGTGTCTATTCATACCGTATTTACTGTTTTTATTTTCTATTCTTCCTTTTTAAAACTACACTGCTTTTGAAATTATATGTATAAGTATCATTCCTGCAGCAATTTTTCTAGACAGTTTATGCCTTCACTTCCTATTTCCAGAAACCATTCCTACCCCATTCACACAGTATTCACAAAATCAGCCATTGGCACAGCTGCCACACCACCTCCAAAGTTAATGCTGTTTCTCCTGCAGCCACTCACCTGACTACTAAGCATGGACCACATATTTTAGTAATAAAAATATTTTTAACAGGGTAAAATCCACATCTCATAAAATTAACCATTTTAAAGTGATAATTGAGTGGCACTAATTATGTTTACAACTTTCATAACCACTAACTTCATTTTGAAAACATTTCCATTTCCCCAAAAGAAATGACTGTAGTCGTTAGGCAGTTACTCCCTATCTTCCCATCCCTCCAGCCCCTGGCACTACTAGTCTATATAGAATCTCTGCTTGGGACCTTTCATATGAATGGAATCATACCAAATGTAGTTTGTGTGACTGACTCCTTTCATCTACCACAATATTTCCAAAGTTCATTCATATTGTAACATGTTTCAATTGTCCATGCTTTCTATGACTAATTGACATTCCACTATGTGTGTAAACCACAATTCTTTTATCAATTGATAGTCCATTGATAGTCTGAATCATTTCTATCTTTGGGTTCCTATGAAATTGTTGCTATTATGGATATTGAACATGTAGGTTCATGCATTTGTTTGAGTTTCTTTTTTTCTGAGTTTCTATTTTTAATTCTTTTGGGTCTTTATTTAGAAGTGGAATTGCTGAATCATAAGACAATTTCAAATTTAACTTTGTGAAGGATTGACAAATGTTTTCCAAAGAACCTGAACGATTGTACATTCTCCCATCAAGTAAGAAGCACGAGGGTTCTAATTTTCCCAAATCCTCACCAACACTTGTAATAATGCATTGTTTTTCATGTGGTCATTCTAGTGCAAGTGAAGTGGTATCTTGAGGTGGTTCTCATTTGCATTTCCTAATGACAAATTATGTACTTGTGTGACTTCTTTGGAAATATATGTTAAGAATTTTAAAAGCAGCAGCAGATTTCTAATACTGATTCCATATTACTTTTGGCTAGGTTATGTAAACCCAAATGTCCATACGTTAACACTTAAATGTTTTAATGAATTTAAAATATCACTTATAATACCTTGGAATATGAAATATATATCTTCATATATCATGTATTATATATATATTTGTTCTTCCAATTAATTACTAAGCTAGTTTTTCTGGGGAAAAGGCAAGGAAACAGTACTGTTGAGAGTGTAAATTATATATTGGTTAGTTTGGGTTGCCTTTTCCAAGGCATCAGACACACAAATATGAGTTCTGCAAAATGGTCAATTTGCAAGTAGAAATAATAAAAGACCCTAGAAAAAGTGTAACAATCCTGTGTCTTTAGAAATGGAAAAGGTCAATAACTTCAGGACCTTAAATAATATGAAATGTTTTTGAGAAGTACAGACCCTAAAAGATTCCAGTTAAAGATGAGACAGAAAGTCTTTAAACTGTAATGACTTTCATTCAGTACAAATTCAGGCATTCAACATTGTCCTGTTTGGTTAAGAGAAAGCAGCTGTAGGTGTGGAATACAAATGAAAGGAAAAAAAAAAAACAGTTTTAGGAACTATGAGTTAAAATAAGCCAAGGTTATAGCTACCAGCACACAAAATTGACAAAGATGCAAAGGAAAAAAGTCCATTGGGTTTTTTGCTTGTTTGTTTTCTGCTTTTTTTTCTTCGGAATTTTTTTTTTTTTTTATCAAACTGAACTTCCAAAGAAAGATGTCATGAGCTTTATATAAAAACCCTGTCACTAATACCCTATGTGGAAACCTAAAAGACTCCACCAAAATATTGCTAGAGCTAATAGGTAAATTCAGCAAAGTCAGAAGATATGAGATCAATGTACAGAAACCTGTTGCTTTTCTACACACCAATAATGAAGCAGCAGAAAGAGAAGTCAAGGAATAGGTCCCGGTTATAATTGCAGCAAATACCATAAGATATGTTGGAAAAAACCTAGCCAAAGATGTAAAATATCTATGCACTGAAAACTATAGAACACTTATGAAAGAAACTGAAGAAGACACAAAGAAATGAAAACTTTCCATGCTCATAGATTGGAAGAACAAACATTGTTAAAATATATGTACTATCCAAAGCAATCTACACATTCAGTGTAATCTCAATCAAAATAACGCCAGCATTTTTCACAGAACTAGAACAAAGAATCCTAAAATTTGTATAGAACCAGAAAAGACCCCAAATATCCAAAGTAATGTTAAAAAATAAAAGCAAAGTAAGAATCATAATTCCAGACTTCCAGCTCTATTGAAAAGCTGTAATCATCAAGACAGAATGGTATAGAACAAAAACAGACACACAGATCAATGGAATAGAGTAGAGAACCCAGCAATGAACCCACAACAATATGGTCAACTAATCGTTAACAAAGCAAGAAAGAATATCCAATAAAGAAAAGAAAGTCTTTTCAATAAATGGTGTTGGGAAAACTGGACAATGACATACAGAAAAATGAAACTGTACCACTTTCTTACGTCATTCACAAAAATGAATTCAAAATGGATGAAAGCCTAAATGTAAGACAAGGAAACATCAAAATTCTAGAGAAGAACACAGGCAGCAACCTTTTTGACTTTGACTACATCAATTTCTTCCTAGACACACCTCTGGAGGCAAGGGAAATAAAACAAAAATGAACTGTTGGGACCTGATCAAGACAAAAAGCTTCTACACCATGAAGAAAATAATCAAAACTAAAAGGCGACCAATAGAATGGGAGAAGCTATTTACAAATAACATATCAGATAAAGGGCTAGTATCAAGAATCTATAAAGAACTCACAAAAATCAACACTCAAAAGTTAAATAATCCAGTTAAGAAATGGGCAGAAGACATGAACAGACATTTCTCCAAAGAAGACATACAAATGGCTAACAGACAAATGAAAAGATGCTCAACATGGCTTATCATCAGGGAAATACAAATCAAAACCCAATGAGATATGACCTCACAACTGTCAGAATGGCTAAAATTAACAACTTAGAAAATAACAGATTTTGGCAAGGAGAAAAGGAACCCTCTTACAAATTGGTGGGAATGCAAATTAGTGCAGCTGCTCTGAAAAACAGTGTGGAGTCTCCTCGAAACGTTAAATATATAACCCATCAATGGCACTACTAGGTATTTAGGTAAAGGATACAAAAATACAGATTCAGAGAAGTACATGCATCCTGATATTTATAGCAGCATTATCAACAATAAGCAAATTAAAGAAAGAATTCAAATGTCCATCAACTGATGAATGGATAAAGAAGTTGTGGTATATCCATAATGAAATATTACTCAGCCATCAAAAAATGGAATCTTGCCATTCGCAACAATGTGGATGGAACTAGAGTGTATTATGCTAAGCAAACTAAGTCGGTCAGAGAAATACAAACATCACGATTTCACTCACAGGTAAAATTTAAGGAACAAAACGGATAGACATAGGTGAAGGGAAGAAAAAAATAAAATAATATAAAAACAGAAGGAGGCAAACCATAAGAGACTGACTTTTTAATTTTATTTTATTTATTTGACAGAGAGAAATCACAACTGGGCAGAGAGGCAGGCAGAGAGAGAGGAGGAAGCAGGCTCCCCGCGGAGCAGAGAGCCCGATGTGGGGCTCGATCCCAGGACCCTGGGATCATGACCCGAGCCAAAGGCAGAGGCTTTAACCCACTGAGCCACCCAAGCACCCCAAGAGACTGACTCTTAACTATAGAGAATAAACTGAGGGATGCTGGAGGGGAAGCCGGTGGAAGAAATGGGGTAATTGAGTGATGGACATTAGGGACAGAACTTGTTGGGATGAGCACTGGGTGTTATGTAAGTGATGAATCACTAAATTCTACTCCTGTAACTGATTCTACACTATATGTTAACTAACTTGAATGTACATAAAAAATAAATAAATACAAATAAATAAATAACCTGTCACTTTTTGAGCCTTGAGTCCACAGTCTATAATCAGAAATGGTGTTGGGAAAGTTTCCAAGACCTCAATGAGAGTAAATACATTTATACCCTTTTCAAATGTGAGTAAGGAAGATGACAAAAAAGAAAGGACTACCCAAAGATGGAACAAGAGGCCACGGAGAATAACAGATGAGTGATCTCTAAAGGAAGAAAAACATGACAGGATCAACCAACATCGTCATCCTCCAGGTAAGTGGCTCTCTCACTTGATTTTCCAGGAGAAATTCAGAATTCCTGCAGTCTCCCATTTTTCTCCTGTTGGTCATTGCATATGGCTGGGGGTTGATGAGTAAAACTTGTTTTTTGTTATTGGATTCTCTGGGTGAAGAGCTGCTATATTTAACTGATGGAGTTGCTTCCATACCACCTGAAGTTCCTGAGCTTTGTGGTGGACATTCATGATTGGATTGGACTTTCTCCTGTCTTCCTCTGGAAGAAGTTTTCTGATGATTTGTAAAAAAGTCTACCAATTTTTTGAGATTCTGCCTTCAAAAGATGGAGCTTCATTCATTCCTCCTGAGTGTTGGCTAGATTCAGTGATTTGCTTCTACTGAGTAGAATTTGATGAAGGTGATGCTATGTAACTTTCAAGACATAGTCATAGGAAGCATTGTCCCTTTCTACTTGTTCTTCCTTAGTTCAGTCACCTTCTCTAGGGAGAAGCTACTATTTGTGTCATGAGAGTCACACAGTCATATGACAGGTCCCTGTGGTGAGGACCAGAGATGTCCAGCCAACAGCTATGTTGTCAAGTGTTCAGGTGGCTGTAACTCCAACCACCAACTTGACTGTCTTCCACTCAGGGACTTTGAGCCAGAACCACCGGGAAAACTCCCACCAGATTCCAGGCCTTCAGATACTGTGTGAGATAACAAAAGTTTCCCGTTTTAAGCTGCTAGGTTTGGGGCAGTTTGTTACACACCAATAGAAAACTAGCACAGGTTCCATGCATTCTGTTTGGGAAGAAGTGATTAAAAGGGAAACCTGAAAGTTAAGGACAGTTACTCATCACTAAGCATACATTTGCTCCTTCTCATTTCTAAATCCCTTCTCAGTTAGGTAAGTGAATGGATGGTTCAGTTTAATCGACTTTAAGCAAAACACCACATGTTACATCCCAGTAGAAGCACAGAAGAATGAATATGGTTCCTCCATATAACACTACCCTTTACCTTGGTTATCATGGAGTCCATGGTATCATGGAGTCCGTGAGTGGAGCAGGAGGTGGACTCAGTCATTGCTCAGGTTGGCTCCTAGACAACAGGCAGTGAGAAATGTTCTCTCTCTCTCTGTCTCTTTCTGTCTCTCTCTGTTTTCAAATTAAAAGTCTGGTATTTCTCCTTTTGTATGCTATCACAGAGATCCTGTAGATCTCTATGTTTATGTTTAACATAACAATATGGATGTCCTACTCTAGTGACAAGGGGAACTACATTGGGGTCAGACCCAGGGTGAACTCAACATTGTGATAGGAACATAGACCTTAAAGGAATTCCATCAAGAGTGGAGTGGGATTGTTCCTGAAGCGCCATTATGAATTTTGTCAAAGAGCCTGTCCTTACCTACATTATGGAGTCAGTTTTCTTTTTCACATAGTCACAATTTCTTCTTGTGATAAGAACTTTTAAGATCTACTCTCAAATATGTAATACACTATTATTAACTATAGTCATCATGCTGTGCATTGTGTCCCATGACTGACTTATTTTATAACTGGAACTTTGTACCTTTTGACCCCCTTCTCCCATTTTTCCCATCCCCACCCCCAGCAGTCAGTTTTAATGTCAGTTCTTTAAGCCAAAAGCACTAATGGAAATGATATTACGTGGGAGGGCAGGCACCCCTTGGTGGAGTGTTCTCTTAATTGGGCATAGGTTCACAGGACTTGCAGTTTCCTGTAAATAGCCCAGGGCCATTGAAATTACAAGAATGAACAAAGAGCAAAAATAACTTCTCTTTTATTGCATGTTGTGTCCTAAACCTCTACTGGCCAGTTGCTTTTAGTTTTCATTCCAGTTCATGTTTGACAACAGAAATACGGGTCCAGAGACAAGGCCATGATGATCCTTCTAAGGCAGCAGGGTGTGCATGCAGTTCCTAAATGCTGTCGTGCTTGGGACAGAGCTGCTTACTGTGGCCACTGCTAGGGGAGCTTCGTCTACCCCACGGCATGAAGGAAATATGCCAGCCCACAGCTGCTGCTAGAAGGAACTGCCCTCCCAGCAAGGAGGTCCTTCAGCTTCTGAATGGCAAAATAACAAAGCAATCACTTGGCCAATTTTTTTAGGAAGAAAGGGCTTTGTTCTTGGACCCTGAAGAATGGGAGTTGGTTCACAGTGCTCAAACTGGAGGTCCGTTTTATGATGTTGATATTTAATTTTCCACACCATGTTCCTGAGCCTTGGGTTTGTAAGGAAAGCCTGTGCAGGCTGGGCAGGTTAGCAAGCTGTGCTGCACGCTGCTCCCGAGGGAGTCGGCCATGACTTCGGTGACCTGCAAAGGAGAAAGGACAAAATTCCTGTATTGGTCCCGTGATATTTCCGCCATCTTCAGGAAATGTTAAAGAAAAACTCCTGTGTGGGGCACACCCGGGTGTCTCAGTTGGTTAAATACCAGACTCTCGATTTCAGCTCAGATCATGTTCTCAGGGTCATGAGATTGAAGCCCACATCAGACTCTGTACTCAGCGTGGAGTCTGCTGGAGATTCTCCCCCCACACCCTTACTTTCTTTCTCTCTCTTTCTCAAGTAAATAAATAAATAAATAAATAAAATTTTAAAATAAAGCAAAACAACAACAACAAAATGAACCTCTGTGCCCTCTGCATTCCTTACACTTGCTTATCCATGGACAGAGAAGGGATAGTGGTTCCAGTTTTATTCCTCTAAAATGCAATTTTCCTCCTTCCCCTTTTCATGACCTGGTCCTTCCATTCAGTGTCTGGGCTGCTCATATGGGATGTTCACCGCTTCCTCTACAGTGCACCTGCAGAGGCTATGACCTAGGTCTGGGCATTGTGAGAAGCTCCTGCAGGGGACACACAGGCCCTGCCACTCTCTGGTTGCACTTTTAGTACTGGCCCTGCACTGGGGAAAAGAGAGAGGAGGGTGGGAGCAAAAGACCAAAGAAATCCTTTTTGTTCCTTTTTTTTTTTTTTTTAAAGATTTTATTTATTTATTTGACAGACAGAGATCACAAGTAGGCAAAGAGGCAGGCAAAGAGAAAGGAGGAAGCAGGCTCCCTGCTGAGCAGAGAGCCTGATGCGGGGCTCCATCCCAGGACCCCGAGATCATGACCTGAGCTGAAGACAGAGGCTTTAACCCACTGAGACACCCAGGTGCTCCCTGCTTGTTCTTATCTCTCATGTCACAGCTAAGGAGGAAACCAGACCTCCTTTCCTTGCTATAGATTTATAAATAGGCACAGTGCATTTATCTCTTGGAAATTATAAGCCAATCAAAAATAGTAGCCCAGAACTAAAAAAAAATCCTAAAATTTGTATGGAACTATTAAAAAAATAACACCTAACTGTGAGTCTTGAAAGCATAAAAGTCCTAGAGGAGAGCACAGGCAGTGATGTGTCCTTACATCTGCTGCAGCAATATTTTGCTCTATGTATCTCCTAAGACAAGGGAAAGAAAAGCAACAACAAACTATTGGGACAACGCCAAAATAAAAAGCTTCTTTATCGCAAAGGAAGCAATCAACAACAGAAGGCAACCTACTGAATGGGAGAAGATATTCGCAAATGGCACACCCAATAAAGGGTTAGTATTCAAAATACACAAAAGACTTATACAACTCAACACCCCCAAAATAAATAATCCAGTTTAAAAAATGGGCAGGAGAGGGGTGCCTGGTTGACTCAGTGGGTTCTGTCTCTGCCTTTGGCATGAGGTCACATCAGGCTCTCTGCCCAGCAGGAAGCCTGCTTCCCCTACTCTCTCTGCCTGCTGCTCTGACTACTTGTGATCTCGTTGTCAAATAAATTAATAAAATCTTAAAAAAAAAATGGTCAGAAGACATGAATGGACATTTCTCCAAAGAAGACATACAGATGGCCAACAGACACATGAAAAGATGTTCAGTATCAGTCATCATCAGGGAGATGCAAATCACAACCACAATGAGATATCCCCTCATACTTGTCAGAACAGCTAAAATCAAAAACACAAGAAACAAGTGTTGATGAGGATGCAGAGAAAAAGGAACAGTCATGTACTGTTGGTGGGAACACAAGCTGGTCCAGTCACTATGGAAAACAGTATGAAGATTCTTCAAAAAATTAAAAATAGAACTATCCTAAGATCCCAAATTCACACCCAAAATACAGAAAACACCAGTTCAAGGGGATATAAGCACCTACGTTTATAGCAGCATTACTTACAACAGCCAAGATATGGAAGTGGTCCAAGGGTCCAGCGACTGACAAATGATAACGATGTGGTATATATATATATATATGCAATAAGCTATTATTTGGCCATAAAAGAGAAGGAAATCTTGCCATTTGTGGTGATACAGAAGGAGCTAGAGTGTATAAACAAAGCAAAATACGTCTGTCAGAGAACGACAAACACCGTAAGATCTCATTCATGTGAGGAACTTAAGAAACCACAGAAGAGCAAAGGGAAAACAAAGGAAAGAGACAAACCAAGAAACAGACTTAGCTATAGAGAACAAACTGATCGTTACCAGAGGGGACATACGTGGGGCCTGGGTAAGACACGTGATGGGGATTAAGAGTACATTCATCATGATGAGCACTGAGTAATGCATAGAATTGGTGAACACTATATTGTACACCTGATACTCATAGAACACTGTTCACTGTACTGGAAATAAAATTTAAAACTTTGAAAAATAAATAAAGCAGGCTGCCCCCATCCCCTCCAAAAGAGCAACCAAACTCTAACCAGTGATGAATTTCCCATCATTGTTATGAGAGTCTTGAAGGGGATTAAGGCTGAAGGAGTCAGGGAATGTTCCCTAAGAATTATTGTTCACCAAGGATTAAATTGGGTTTGTCAATGGGCTTAGGAATCATTAATTTTTAATGTGTTATTGCATTCATGATTTTAACTTAGAACTGACAAATAAGAATTTTGTTTGCTTATTTTCAAAATCAACTCTCATTTTCTTGGCATTTCTGTTCACAGAGATCCTACTGTGTGTCTCTGTGGTGTGTGTGTGTGTGTGTGTGTGTGTGTGTTTTATTTCAATAGACATGGATCCCCTACTGAAGTTTTTACACAAATTTGTAAAGTTCCATGAACAAAGAAAAATTAAAAGCAGAATACCAAGAAGATGAGATTATTGAAGGTAAACGGGGACTTTGACATAGTTACCCTGTAAACAAAAGTGTGATTTATTGGAAGGTAGAAACAGGAAAGCTGAACCTGGTGCAGGTGCCTAGTGGGTTCCCGGACCCCGCCCTCCATGCCATGACCACAACACAGTCCTCGGCAAGCAGACGAAACTACCAATGTCAAATGCAAAAGTATCAAACACTCTCTAAAAGCATTTTTGTTCTGTTTCCTCTAAGAAAATGAACATATTAAAAATAATTTGTGGAGTGCTTTCCTGGTTACAAATTTCATTCAGAGACATCTGTATAATCTAAATATTAACTAATGCAATTTGTTTTGTGTATTTGTACAGAATGTCCTGATAACTGAAAAGGCGCTGAATAAAATTACAAGCACAGTAAAGCAATGACAAATGCACAGCTTCTTTTGGTAACAATGTGTAAACATAAATGCAAAGTGGAAATATGCAGCATGATGTTAAAAAAAAGAAAAAAAAAGGAAAGGAAGAAAATCTCTCCAAGGATATTATACTCCACGGATTGAGAAGGGGGAAATATATAACAAAAGGCAATAAATCTCCAGGATAAAAGAACAAAATGTTTATCTGCATCTCCTTGAATAATTTTGCCTCCTTGCTGTAATGCTTTGCATTACCAACCCAGAAACAATTGCCAGGTAACAGTCCTGAACTGATCCCCGGAAAGCACAGGTGGCCTGCAGGGCTGTTACCAGATTTCAGAATCTCATGTCACTGTTTTCCCAAATCCCCAACTAAGAATACTTTATGCAGTCTGTCAAGAAAGCACAGAAAATTGTTTATGAAGCAAGTTTGTGCTGTGTTACAAATGATCCCAATTACAGTTCAGCAAGCCGAACATCATGTCTTCAGTTGTGGCCTTGCCATGCAAGTGGATGAGAAATCCATTCCAGAACAAAGAGGCATTCCGGCTCTCCCTGTTCCATTGTTTCCTATAACAATCCTAATCAGTCAATCAGGGGTGTTACAGAGACTAGGGCTGGCAATTAGCCTTTGCTGAGGGAGTATTTATATTATGAACAACTGTCAACAAATGCAGCAAAAGGGCAAACGCCTTTCCATTTCTCCCTTCACTTCCCTGTAAATCTCCCTGTGTTTATGCAAACTCCTGAGGGACCTCTCTCCTGAGGCACTTCATTGTTCTTTACAGAAAGGATAAATTTTCTGTATGCGGGTTTGTGTAATGAGCTCAGAATGAATTGTTGTCATTAGTCATAGGTTCTATGTGAAACTCTTAATCTTGCTGAAGATATTTCGAGTTAAATTCCAAGAAATGGTCTCTGTTTGACTTGGGTATTTATGGAGAAGGAGAAGCAATTGACCCCTGCGTCCTTGAGAGAGGTAATTGAACTGGGGACATTTGACTCCACCAGAATGATCCATTAATCATGGGAGTGATTCAAATGCACGGGGAGAGTGCATTCTGTGTCAGCCTGGGGAGTTGTTTAGCATGGGAAGAAGGGGTTATGAGGGAACTCTGTCTAAGCTCTACTCTCTCTCTCCAGGCTACTGACCTGGTCGATAAATGGCCCACCCTGTTGGCTTTCCTCAGTTTTGTAGATGTTGGCGTTTGGGGGAATAGTGGTTTTCTGCTGTCCTGAGGATCCCAGTCCTCCACACAATAGGGAGCCAAGCCAATTGCATTCAAAATCGTCTTCACCATCATCATAGCTAATTACCGAGCACCGATTAATTTATTATTTATCATTGTTATTTATGTACTGCACCTTCCACGCATCATCTCCCTTAATGTTCTCAGTAATCCTATAGCTGGATCCTCTCACTAGCCTGGTCCTGATCAAGGTCGCACTGTGAGTAAGTGGTCCTGGGATGCAAACTCGGGCTGATCGCTCTCCCTAAAAGTGCCCATTTCTCTCCTCTTGCCTCCAACAGCCTGGTATGGATGTGCTTCTGTTTGGTAACTGTCCAACCTCTTAGATGTTCTGGGTATTTTCTCTTTGATGAATTTGATCATGGTGCACTGCTTATGAAATGGTGAGCACAGTTTTTGCTCATTGATCTTCCAAAATATTTAATTTGTCCTCAAAATCTGTTTTTGGATTTTTATATATCTTCCTAGTGTTTCTTAGAAACTGGAAATTCAAAACGCCGCATGACCTAAGAAGGAGTATTTTCTAACTAAACTGATCATCCTTCAAATGCTTTGAGGACCTGGGCTGCCAGAAGTTTTGGGTTTAAAACACCTTGATTTAGAGGGAATGTTAGCTTACCACTTCTAAAGAACTTGACCTGCATGAGAGGCTACTAGGGGTCCTGCAGTTGCTGGAGACGGCCTGCTTGGATTTGAATCCTGGGTCGGTGCAAACATGCAGGTTTCTTGACATCTGTATATTTTAATTCTCTCATCTGTATAATGAGGGTAATAAGATGGTTACTCCATGAGGTTCTCACTCTTTTTTTGTTGTTGTTGTTGTTTAAGATTTACTTATTTATTTGAGAAAGAGAGAGTGAGGAGAGGGAGAAGGAGAGGGAGAGAAACCTGTAGACTCCTTGCTGAACACGGAACCCCATGTGGGTCTTGATCTCACAACCCTGAGATCCTGAGATCATGACCAGAGCTTAACTGACTGGATCACTCAGGCCCCCAGGTTCCTATTTTTAATAAGATGTATCACTTGGATGGATGCTTGGTACATGGTACATGCTCAATGAAGGATGGCTCCGGTTTTATTTCCTCCTCTCTAAGGAATATGTTGTCACCTGCATCTCAGGGAGGCATCCGTGGTTACTGCACCTTCACTGGTACTAACCATAAGTAGTATTCAAGAGTGGATACTGGGCGACCAGTCAAGCTTAGTTATTGAATGCTACAACAATAAAGAGGGGTACCTGAATGGCTCAGTCATTTAAACATCTGACTCCTGATTTCAGCTTAGGTCATGATCTCAGGGTCATGAGATGGAGCCCTGTACAAGGCTCCGTGCTTAGCTTTCTCCTTGTCCCTCAACCCCTCCCCATACTACTCACTCTCTGTCTCATAACTAACTAACTAACTAACTAAATAAATAAAAAATAAATCCTTTTAAAAATTCTACTACAATAGGGGCGCCTGGGTGGCTCAGTTGGTTAACATCTGCCTTCGGGTCAGATCATGGTTCCAGAGTCCTGGGATCGAGTCCCGCATTGGGTTCCCAACTCCATGGGGAGTCTGCTTCTCCTTCTCACCTTCTCTTCTCTTACGCTCTCTCTCACTCTCAGTCTCTCTCTCTAAAATAAATAAAAAATTCCGCTGCAATGAAGAATATTTATTAAACATTCATTAACAGGCAGTAATTTACACAGACTTTTCCATAACTCAGTGACTATCAACCTTTTGTTCTTCTAAATATTTACACAATTACATTATCTAAGCATCATACAACCAGAAATCTTTCTAAACCAATAGCTGGAACAAAGCCAATAGGGATCGAGTTATTAACACCATCCCTTGATTTCATCAGTGAGAACTGATTTCTAACATTTATCACTTCAACTAACAAGTTACTACCCTTCCTCACAAAAGTTCATTTTATCTTTAATTATGCAAATTAGCAAAAATTTTTGATTGATTTAGACACTAATAGTGGAAATTCTTGTTTCAGCCTCATTTGGTGAGTGGCTTTTTTAAAAAATATGATCTCCAAATTATTGCTAGTATGTTAACTCACCACTGGGATTAAAGTTTAAGTGATGTGGTGTGTGCAGACTGTCACACTAACTACATTAAATATTTTATATAACTTGTATACATGAGTCCTGAAACATCTCTGAGTACTTAGTATAGCTGAATTTGTTTGATTTTTACCGTTGAGACAAAATAGGCTTAAAAAAATCAGCTTTCTCAAATTTATATGACAAGCAAATAGGAGAGCCAGGAATTTTGATTCCTTATCCAGTGGAAAATTTACTTCCATGTTTAAAAAAAAAAAAAAAAAAAGTTGTAATGAATCTCATTACCCCTATTATACAGAACACCAAATTTCTAAAATGTTTGTAACCATAGAAACCACACACTGCAATTGAAATAAAATTTTAAATTAAAAAAGGAGTTTAATATCAATTTTATTTTTTTACTATCAGCAGGACTATGTAATTCATGCAATTTGGAGGATTTCTATTTCCTAATTGCAATATGTATATGGAAGTACCTGTGATGCTGGGTTTTCAGATAGATTCTAGATAAAATACAAAAAGATCTAGTACACAGTAAGTATTTAGAAAGTTAATACAATTGAGATAATTTTTATCATTAATTCCCTGAGTGTGGGGTATGGGTACTTTTCCTATAATTTTAATAGATGGTATGATTTTTTGTTATCAAAGATTTCTCATAGCATTACAGTAAGTGAGGGCATTAGGGACCTTGAATTAATATGCAAGGTGAACAATTTCCATGTTTCATGGTCCTGCTTCCGAAAAGTGTTTCTTCAGCAAGCTTTACCAACACAGTAGGAACAGCACATCCGTCAACAAGGACATACTTCTAAGTGGCCTTTGAGGGATTCCTGTGACTTCCGTCTGGTTGTCTATGATTTCTCTCAGATTCTCCCCAACCAAAGCACATCAACACTCAAGCTAGGTCAAACTAATCTGCTGGTTCTGACAATACAGAAGCAAGACAAGTCTAATTCCTCTTCTCCAACATGCTTACCTCATTTAAGTCCCAATTAAGTAGAATTCTGGGGCCAATATACACATACATATCAACATCAATAAATACAGGAACCCTGGCTCCTGGAATGATTTTGTTAGAAATATTTGCAGCTATATTTCTACTTGACACTGAGATGCTAAAAACAAATAAGGATTTTTTTTTTTTTTTTTGAGTGAGAGAGAATGAAATTGAGAGAAATTGTGAGCAAGGAGGGGCAGAAGAAGAGGGAGACAGAATCCTAAGTAGGCTCCTTGCTCAGAACAGCCTGATATGGGGCTTAATCTCATGATACTGAGATCATAACCTGAGCTGAAATCAAAAGTCAGATGCTTAACCACTGAGCCACCCAGGGGCCCCAGGAATTCATTCTTATTATGAGAATAATTACTCATAATGTACTTCAAATGGGTCTACAAGAAGTAAGAAAGCACTGAGAGTTATCTTAAGATGTAGAAAAGCAACTTTGACGTTCACCTTTACTCATTCTTTCCCCATACTGCATGTAAGAATATTTTTCATTCTTTTAAACTAAAATGAATACATTGCCATTAATTTTTAAAGAATATAGAGTGCAGAATTGTTTGTTTTGTCCATTAAAACTGACTGATGCTTAATTAGAACAAAATAAAATCATCTCAAAACCCAGATTTCAGGGGCGCCTGGGTGGCTCAGCGGGTTAAAGCCTCTGCCTTCAGCTCAGGTCATGATCCCAGGGTCCTGGGATCGAGCCCCGCATCGGGCTCTCTGCTTGGCTGGGAGCCTGCTTCCTCCTCTCTCTCTCTCTGCCTGCCTCTCTGCCTACTTGTAATCTCTATCTGTCAAATGAATAAATCTTTAAAAAAAAAAACACCCAGATTTCATCTATTTTTATTGTAAAGCCTGAGGTCTACTTAGATCCCTTTGTCTATTAAATTATTCAACTGCTTTTTCCTAAAAAAATAAATAAATAAATAAAAAGTGATCCTTCTTGAATTATTCCTATTCCATCCTCGAAACCTGAAAGTGCAGCTGTTATGAGCAATGCACACATTTTCCTTTTATGTTCACTACTCAAGGGACAGAAGTATGATCTACCATTTTTCCTATTTCTACCACTTTCTTGAAATACCCTTTATTGGGGAGCCTGGGTGGCTTAGTGGGTTAAGCCTCTGTCTTTGGCTCAGGTCATGATCTCAGGGTCCTGGGATTGAGTCCTGCATCGGGTTCTCTGCTCAGCAGGGAGCCTGCTTCCACCTCTCTTTCTGCCTGCTTCTCTGCCTACTTGTGATCTCTCTCTCTCTCTCTCTGTCAAATAAATAAATAAGTAAATCTTAAAAAAAAATATCCTTTACTCAGACCACTGAACAAATGAAAATATTAATTATAACAACAAAATCTTAACAGAACATCTGTTTAAAAACGTAATATTGCTTAATTAACTTAATATTGTACAAACACTATTTCCTTTTGAAGATGCCTCTCATGTATAACATTTTAAATTCCCCTTTTACTCCTATTTTGATGACTAAACTCTCTAGATTGTCTTATTTCTTATAAAACAAGAATTATCCTCCCAACCTCTCATTACTTCTCTGCAAACTGCAAGTTTGTCAATTTTACAGAGTTGTGTGTTTGCCGTGCTCTTTGTTTCCTTATAATTTCACAGCATATTTCATTGCATTCATCAAAATATGTCTAGTTTTGCAAAGTCTGATCTTTATATAGGAGAATTGTATTACACAATTAACTGCTATGAACGTTCAATGTTTTATTCTATATTACCTCTGAAGAGATTGCTATCATTTCATATGTGCCTATTTTTTACTTTGATAGCATATTTCACTTATGACAGCATCAAAATGAATTCATTTACTTCCATATAATCTATAATATGAGATTTATAGCATATGATTGTGTGTGTGTTTGTATATGCACGTGTATTTCTTTTCTTAAAAAACTTAACAAAATGTAGAGGCGCCTAAGCAACTCAGTCAGTTAAGCATCTAACTCTTGGATTCAGCTCAGGTCCTAATCTCATCGCTTGTGAGATTGAGCCCCAAGCTGGGCTCCCCACTCAGCTGGAATCTGCTTAGACATTCTTTCCCTCTGCCCCTTGCACCCCTACTCTCTCTCTCTCTTTCAAATAAATAATTAAATCTTAAAAAAAAAGCTTGAGGAAATGTATGAAGGCAATGGCACAATTGTTTCCTCTGATACCATCAGTGTGTCTCTAGAATTCGTTCTTAGCTCTTGCTGCACAGGTGCAACAGATTCTCCAGGACTGACACCTAACACTGGAAGTGTTTTACCCTGGGTTACTTTCACTCTCAAATTTGTTGGTTAATAACTTTTCTAATGTAGCTATACTCATTCACTTATTCATTGCACAGTGTTGAGCCTTATGCAGATGTCAAGGAGCAGAGCATCTCAGAAATGTTCTCCCCCAGTCCGTCCACATCTTCATCAGAGCATGTGATGGCTCCCCTCTTTCAATCTTTACCTTCTGGCTGTGAAGCTGCACTTTCCTGGTGGTTTCATTTGCATTATGAAGGGATCGGGTACCATTTTGTAACTTTATAGATTGTCTTCTCACATCTCTCTTACATAAATGACTGTTCATGTTTTCTGGCCCATGTTTTTATTGACGTCAAGATTACAGAGAGTGAAGTGCCTACATCTCAAGTATATCACTCAATTAATTTTCACACACATATATGTCATGTAATCAAACACTGTATTAAGATATAAAATTTCCCAACACTACAAAGAGTTTGCACATTCTCCTTCTCACTCAATATACTTCCCCATAGATAAGTATTTTGTTCATTTTTATTTCCCTGTGTTTATTTGGTCTGTTCTTGCACTTATATGAATAGAATAATTAGTATGCAAACTTTGACAAAGAGTACTTCAGCTTAGGGCATTATGAGTTTGAATTGTTGAGTGGAATTCCGTTATGTGAATAAATCACCTACTTATCCATTTTCCTGGATATCAGAAATATCTGGAATAAATTTTCCAACACTTATAAATGAAGAACAAAAAACTTTCATGTCCACTGTCAAATTCTTTCAAATATTTTTAAGAACGAATAATGCAATTTTCACAAAAATCTTTCAGATATAAAATATTACTTTACAAATCAGTTTAAGAAGCCAGTATAATCTAGTTATGAAATAAGACAAGGATGGTATGAAAAAGGGAAATTAAGATTCCTATCAATCAATAAATATCACCAAAAAATGTTATGAAACCAAATAAACAATAAAAGAAGAGGATAGTGATTATGATGGGCTATCTACTCAGAAGTGATTAAACATTGGAAAATTAAGAGAGATATAAATAAATTGAGGTGCACATATGGTTTTTTATTTTAGTACTTAATATTGTAAAAATATGAATTGTTCATGAGTTGATCTATGGGGTCCATGACATCCAAATCAAATTTACAAAGTTTTTCTTTTCTTTTCGGTTGACAACATGAGTCTAAAGTTACTTAACTCAGAAGAATGAAAATATACTCAAAGAGGTATCTTTGAAGACTTCTCCAGAATATTATAATTTGCTTTAAGAAAAAACATGTTCTTTGGTTTGGTTTTGTTTTTAGACAGCAACTCTCTGAGTAGATAAATACTAACATGAGACAGAATAGAGATTGTGACAGAGATCCATTAGGTACGGATAATTGCTTAATGGGTAGGTTAGTTCTCTGGAATTGTGAGAAAATGATGGTTGTTTTCAACAAATATACCAAACAAATGCCAAATGAACCTGTTCTATTTGGAATTAGGGCAGGTCCAAGTGGTAATCCATATAAGAAACTAAATGAAATCCTACTTTTGATATTCAAAATTAGTTCTTCTGGATATAAGGGCTATCTCAACATGAAAGTAAAACCATACACCTTCTGGAAGAAAATATAGAAGATCTTCATAAATTTGGAAGGGGTAAACATTTCTTAAATTGGAATTAAAATTACAACCTACAAAAGACAATATTAGTAATTAAAATTATATTTATGATATCACTAAAGAATGAATATGCAAGTTATGGGGTGAGAGAAGAAATTTGACACATATATATAATTGAAAAAGTTTCTTCTCTCATATGAAGAAAGAGCACCTATAAATCAACAAGAAAAAAGAAAGAAAGAAAGAGAGAGAGAAAAGAAAAGAAAGAAAGATACTTGAACATGTCCTGCCTACCTAAATGGGCATGTAGATATTCAAATAAATATGTGAAAAGTGATCCACCAAATGGTCTTCAAGAACATTGTATAGCTGCAAATAAACACCGTCATATAGACAGAGTGGCTGAAATCAAAGAGCTAATAAGTCCAAAAGTTAGACTAGATACCAGTTACTTTTGGGGGAAAGAAGGGATAGTGATTGGAAGACAGGATGAAGAGGCTTCAGGGTACTGGTTATGCAATGTTACTTGACTTGGGCGGTTGTCACGTGGTGTGTTTCCTTTGTGCAATTTATCCAGCTAACATTTGTTTGTTGTTATTTTTATATATGTGCATCGTGCTTAAGTTTTTAGGTAAAATATGAGTCAAAATAGGCAAATATGCTATTTTTGCTATTTTGTCAGATAAAGTTTGTTTTCTTAATCCCATTCACTAATACAGTTATTGCTTTGTAAAGGCAATACTTAAGTAGATTCACTTACATGATTTTTTTTTCCTCTTCATTTTTCTTGTGGATCAGAGTTTTTACCTTAGGTCATATGAACATTTTTTTTTTTTTAAAGATTTTATTTATTTATTTGAGAGAGAGAAAGAGATAGAGAGCAGGAGCAGGGGGATGGGCTTGAGGAGGAGGGAAAAGCAGACTCTCACTGAGTGGGGAGCCCCATGTTGGGCTCCATGCCAGGACGTGAGATCATGACCTGAGCCAGAGGCAGATGCTTTTTTTTTTTTTTCTTTTTTTTTTTTTTAATTTATTTTCAGCGTAACAGTATTCATTGTTTTTGCACCACACCCAGTGCTCCATGCAATACGTGCCCTCCCTATTACCCACCACCTGGCTCCCCTACCTCCCACCCCCCACCCCTTCAAAACCCTCAGGTTGTTTTTCAGAGTCCATAGTCTCTCATGGTTCATCTCCCCTTCCAATTTCCCTCAACTTCCTTCTCCTCTCCATCTCCCCATGTCCTCCATGTTCTTTGTTATGCTCCACAAATAAGCAAAACCATATGATACTTGACTCTCTGCTTGACTTATTTCACTCAGCATAATCTCTTCCAGTCCCGTCCATGTTGCTTCAAAAGTTGGGTATTCATCCTTTCTGATGGAGGCATAATACTCCATTGTGTATATGGACCACATCTTCCTTATCCATTCATCCGTTGAAGGGCATCTTGATTCTTTCCACAGTTTGGCGACCATGGCCATTGCTGCAATAAACATTGGGGTACAGATGGCTCTTCTTTTCACTACATCTGTATCTTTGGGGTAAATACCCAGCAGTGCAATTGCAGGGTCATAGGGAAGCTCTATTTTTAATTTCTTGAGGAATCTCCACACTGTTCTCCAAAGTGGCTGCACTAACTTGCATTCCCACCAACAGTGTAAGAGGGCTCCCCTTTTTCCACATCCTCTCCAACACACGTTGTTTCCTGTCTTGTTAATTTTGGCCATTCTAACTGATGTAAGGTGATATCTCAATGTGATTTTAATTTGAATCTCTCTGATGGCTAGTGATGATGAGCATTTTTTCATGTGTCTGATACAGAGGCAGATGCTTAACTGCTTGAGCTAACCAGGTGCCCTGGTCATATCAACAATTTAATCAATATCTTTAATTTGTAATTTTAATTCACTTTATGTTATTCCATTTTAAAAATGTCACATCAGTTTAGCAGTCTTCTTTCTCAAGAATACTTGCCATTGGGGCGCCTGGGTGGCTCAGTGGGTTAAAGCCTCTGCCTTTCGTTCAGGTCATGGTCCCAGGGTCCTGGGATCAAGCCCTGCATCGAGCTCTCTGCTTGGCAGGGAGCCTGCTTCCTCCTCTCTCTCTCTCTGCCTGCCTCTCTCCCTACTTGTGATCTCTATCTGTCAAATAAATAAATAAAATCTAAAAAAAAAAAAAAAAAAGAATACTTGCCATCTACAAATGTTAAGTGAGGATGTGGAGAAAGGGGAACCCTCTTACATTGTTGGTAGGCATGCAAGCTGATATGGCCACTCTGGAAAATAATATGGGGGTTCCTCAAGAAGTTAAAAAGAGAACTACCCTATGATGCAGCAACTGAACTACTGGGCATTTACCCCAAAGATACAGATGTGGTGAAAAGAAGGGGCACCTGCCCTCAATGTTCATAGCAGCAATGTCCACAATAGCCAAACTGTGGAAGGAGCCGAGATGTTCTTCAACACATGAATGGATAAAGAAGATGTGGTTCAGGGGTGCTTGGGTGGTTCAGTGGGTTAAAGCCTCTGCCTTCGGCTTGCGTTATGATCCCAGGGTCCTGGGACCAAGTCCTGCATCAGGTTCTCTGCTCAACAGGGAGCCTGCTTCCTCCTCTCTCTCTTCCTGTCTCTCTGCCTACTTGTGATCTCTGTCTGTCAAATAAATAAAATCTTAAAAAAAAAAAAAAGAGAGAGAGAGCTGGGTAATGCTTTCCCTCCCTTTCTCCTTTAAAAACAAGAAGAAGAAGAAGAAGAAGAAGAAGAAGAAGAGGAGGAGGAGGAGGAAGAAGAAGAAAAAGAAGATGTGGTTCATGTATACAATGGAATATTACTCAGCCATCAGAAAGGATGAATACCTACCATTTTCATTGATGTGGATGGAACTGGAGGATATTATGCTAAGTGACATTAGTCAGTCAGAGAAAGACAATTATATGGTTTCACTTATATGTGAAATTTAAGAAATAACACAGAGGATCATAGGGGCAGGGAGGGAAAACTGAGTAGGAAGAAATCAGAGAGAGAGCCAAACCAGGAGAGACTCTTGACTCTGGGAAACAAACAGGATTGTAGAAAGGGAGGTGGGTGGGGCAGTGGAGTAACTGAGTGATGGGCATTAAGGAAGGCGTGTGATGTGATGAGCACTGGGTGTTACACACAACTAATGAATCATTGTGCAGTACATCAAAAACTAATGATTTACTACATGTAACCTAAATGAATTTAAATTAAAAAAAAAAGAATACTTGTCATCACCGTCTGCTTTTCCTTTAAGGTATTTAATATATTTTTTTATAATGCTTATTTGGTCATTTCAATACTTACAATGGTTTCCTTTCTGATTTTGTGGTTCCTTTGTAATTGCTGATTTGCATTTACATCCCCTCACAAGCAAAAACCAATTGAACAGATTCACACAGCAGCAGCACTCAAGGCATCATGCTAATTTTGGACATGCTAAAGGTCTTGGGATCTCTGTTTTTCAAAATTATTTTTGACTGTTTATCTCATTATTAGATCACTTGTGCATTAAAATAATTGTTTTAATTTAATCAGACTGGTGTCCTGGTACCAATATGGTTATTTTTGGATATTCATTTTATCATATTCTCAGTAAATGTAACATTTTGCAATGTCATTTTCATAAACTTTGGATTTCTTTTTATATAAGTCTTACAATTGTATTCCTGATTCTTATTCTTTAAGTTTAGGAGCACCATTTTACCATTATTCTCAGTAATTACAGTGGATATTAAAGATATGCATGGCCATCACACATTGTTATCACCTTCGAATATTCTGAAGCTGAACGAGCTACTAGATCCAGAAGCCAAAATAATAATAATTACAAATATTAAAATTTAAAAAATACCAAAAAAACCTCTCTGAAAAGCAAAACTGAATTTTTTACAATTTTGTGTTGCTAGGATCCACAAATATATTAGCAAAAGTATGCCCACAAACATAATGTTTTTGGTTTACAACTCAAAAGCATATTTGTATGGAACAGGGCCAAAAAAAGAGGTAGACTAAAACCAGCATAACTGATATAATTAAGCTCAGTTGCAGACAGATTATGGACATCAAGGTCCTCAAGCTATCCCAGTATGTTCTCCCTAGAGAGATAATCCTCCATGGATGCTCTTTCCATTTTGGTCATATTGTCCTTTCTTTTGTCATGCCACAGATCTACTAAGGATGATAAAAGACAAGGTAATATTCTCAAAATGAAGAGGAAAAGCAGATGTAAAAAGAGACCACAGATGACATGTACACTAGGGAAAAAAACATGTAATTTCTCTAAAATAACCATGATTAATATATTTAGAAAATTAAAGAAAGAGGAAAAGGGAAGATTAAAGGATGGTGGATTTCCTCAAATAGTTGTAATCCATAAAAAGAATTCGAGCCCTGGAAATTACAGCCTCTGACAAGAAGAAATCATCACATATTTTAACAGCAGATTGCACATGGCAAAAGGCAAACTTAAAGGATAAGAAGAAAGGTCAAAATCACATTTCAAAACAGGAACACAAAGAGAAAGAAGATTGAAGAGTTCAGAGAAGAACATAAGACACATGTGTCGGAGAGTAAAAAGGTCTGAACAAGGGTATGGATGTGGAGAAGGTGAGGAACACAGGATTTTTGTAAGTTGATGAGAGACACCAGCCCATAGAGAGAAGGGACCAAATGAGAAAACAAACATGGAAAACCACATGTAGGGAAGTAACAGTTGAACTGCTGAACATTAAAGACCAAGAGTAAATAATGAAAGTGACCAGAGAAAAAGAAACATTTTCAGCAGAAGTGATGGAGGCTAGAAAAAAATTGAATGTCATTTTTAAAATGTTGAAATTAATTTACTTTCAAATGGTTTATATATTTAGCACAAAAAAAATCCATGAGAAATGAAATGGAAAGAAAACTGTTTTCAAGAAACAGTAGTCTGTTATGTGTGTATTATGTATTAAATAAATACAAGAAGAGATCTTTAAGAAGGAGATCATGATTGCAGATGGAACATTCAATCTGCAAAATGAAAAAAGTAGGTAGAAAGTAAATATAGGGTGAACATCTGTGATTCTTTTTCTATGAAACCTTACCAGTGTTACATGTGAGACTTAACGTAGGTAAAACTAAACTGAAGATCCCAGTAAAACTAACACTGAGTGTGTTAAAATCGATAAGGTGTCCTATATTTAACTCTCACTATTTGGGAATTGTTAAGAGTGATTTGTATTCATCAAGGATGTATGTTGTCATTTCCAGTGTAGCCACTAGACACATTTTTAAAAGAAAAAATAACTTGACCACAAACTCTAGATCTATTTTCACTGTTGAGGACCATGAAGAAGTGGGGTGCAGATTATTGGAGAAATTAAGGAGTCCAGATGGATTTTGAAGTTTTTATTGGCCTAGAAACTGGAATGACTGCATTTCTATTAAATGAAAACTTGCAAGTGTAGCTGATTTTACCATCAAGACATTAGGTGTTCAGTCTCACTCTGTACACGTAAGCAACCGGGCTAGGTATTTATTTTCCTGAAAATTCGGGTTGGTTGGATTGACATCTCACTGTGAGGAGGGAAAATGGAGAATGTCAATGCTTGTTTCTCCTTATCAGTGCTTTGTTAAGTGACTGACACATTATTTTCCAATGTTGTTGATTGGGATTCTTTCTGCCATTATACTCTTGTTTTGTGTATATCTCTCTTCAGGTCCTTTATTTGTTGACATCATTATTTAACTCTCAGAGCTTGACTTCCCAGACTCATGAGAAACCTTACTTATGTCCTTCCATAGATCTATACCATTTCAGTTTATCTGATACAAATGTGTGTAACATAACTACATATCCATTTAGGATTAGGAATCTAGATTGGACTTAAATTGCAAACTATTTTCTCCAACTTTAATTATCATACGTGTAATATCCTCAGAAAAAAATGGTATGTCCCTTTTTTCTGATAATTCAAAACCTGGTACCATTTAAGGTTGCTAATTTTCCATATGCCTAAATATCAATAAAAATGATTGCAAATGCTAACAAGAAAAACTAGAGGCAAAGTCATGGACAGAATAATCTTTCAAAACTTCATTGTAACAGGGGCGCCTGGGTGGCTCGGTGGGTTAAAGCCTCTGCCTTCGGCTCAGGTCATGATCCCAGGGTCCTGGGATCGAGCCCCACGTCGGGCTCTCTGCTCCGCAGGGAGCCTGCTTCCGCCTGTCTCTCTGCCTAGTTGTGATTTCTCTCTGTTAAATAAATATTTAAAAAAACAAAACAAAACAAAAACTTCATTGTAACAGAAATAATGCTGAGATCTTTAAATTCTAGTTTTAATCCTATTACATGAACCAAAATAATAAACATTATCAATATAGCCTCATACATGCTATACTTACATAGCTAAATGTCTATTTAAAAACACATATTCCAGTAATGTTGGTCTAAAAATTAATTTCACATTTCCACACCTGTCAATTAATTCCAGTGAATAGGCAATCAGGCTGAAAATTTCATCAAATCAATTGGTCTGCCTTAATATGCGTTTGAAAATTATGTTTACTCAAAACTAGAGATGAATAGTTTTAACATCATAAGAGCCAAATAAGCAGTGAATGTTATCTTTTCTCTCCCCAAACGATGCTGGTGCTCAAGTGTAAGCAGAGTTAAGGGTAGAAAAGATGACTCTAATACTTCACTTAATCCTGATTAACGTAAATCAGGGAATTTAATGAAAAATGTTCTGATTAGAGGCTAATCTCTGATATCTGTTACATTATTTAGAAATTTAACAACCAACTGAAACTCTGTTTTCTGCGTACATTGATAACCATGTAGAACACTTGTCCTAATGTGTTTGTTAGGATTGGAGAAATAGGTAGACAGACTTCAAAATCCGGGTTCTTTAAAACCCTGGAACAGTCGATACAATGAGCATCCATGAATTAGGAGATTTTTCTCTGAAGGATTATTTTGAATGGCAATTTTAACATTGTACAAACTCATCCTGTACACACCGAGTAGAGGGAGGTCCAGCTTGTGGTGGCCATGGCCTGGTTGGCCTGAGGCTTGCTTTCCTTTTTTCAAATCCTCCCTTTTTTAGAAGAGAAGCCTAAAGGACAACACATCTTTTTTTTTTTTTTTTTTTTTTTTGACAACATATCATGTCTTACAAATCTCAAGACAAGGTTCAAAAGTGCATCTTGCCACTCAAGGATATGTCCATACTGCTCATCCAGGCACTATGACAGCAACTGAACCTTTCTCAGAAGACCACTTTCAGGCATGTGATGTTGGAAAACTACAGAGACTGGGACCCTAACGTGTCACATGATGAAGACAGAAGCAGTTCCCCAGCTGGTAAAGAGCAGAGCCCAGGACAAGAGGGTTGTTTTATAGGTCAGAACCTCTTCCCTACCTGTTTATCCTTCTCTCTTCCTACCCCTTGGCATACACTGACTTTTTCACTCTCTCCAGGGTTTTGTCTTTCCAAGAATTTCATATTATCAGAATCATGTATTACGTAGCTTTTCCAGATTGGCTTCTTTTATGGCTGCATATTTCTTGATCTCTTACTCATATAACAATATGCCATAATAAATTCTTTACGGAGATCATAGAAAATTAATTCAGTCTTAATCTGGGCATAGAGGATCATGGTTTGTTATTTAATATAATGATT
Organism: Meles meles; assembly: GCF_922984935.1. NCBI lineage: Eukaryota > Metazoa > Chordata > Mammalia > Carnivora > Mustelidae > Meles > Meles meles. Next base: position 101,064,126 of record NC_060075.1, read on the forward strand.
TACAAAAGTTTCAGTTTCAAAAATTTTTAGAGTTGTTATAAAATCTCTTTCAGGTTAATTTTCAGACAATTCAAGTTCATCCACATAGGAACTGATGCTAACAGTTTCTACCATTGGCTATTCTCATTAAGCTTGTCATTAAGGCATCATATATCAATGTCTGTACTAAGTAATCTATTATGTTATCTTCATCACTGTAAGTATTTCATATAATTCAGCAACCTATTTAAATAACTTGCATATGGTTAAACCTTATTCATTATTTACATCAAATGCTTTTTTTCTTTTTATTGAATTTTGTTGTTTTAATACTTTGACTCAATGTCAGAATAGTATTTTTCAATTTAATTGCTTCTTATGTGCTTTATAAGTCTAAGTTTTAGATTAATTTTCTTTTAATAATTTAGTACATAAACGTACAAATGTTAAAAAAAAGTCCACCCTATATTATTCTAAGTTAGAAGTCCAATTTATTTTTTTCACTGAAATCTCCCAATACATATTTCAAAATTATAATCAAATGGCATATTGGCAACTCATATTCCCTTTATCTAGATTCCAAAGGTGCTTGTGACTATTCCAATCTTCTATGAACAAGAAAAGTGGAATGAAAAAGAGTTATGGTCTTAAACAATTTTGTAGCTGAAATATCGACTACAAATATCCCACTTATATGACTATAAGAACACCATGCTACTTGATATCCTCACTCCCAACACTTTTGAAGATATAGATACATCCGTGCGGCTTCAGTATAGAGAGAGACTAGCATGGTGACTATGAGAGAGAGAAAGGAGACCACTGTGGTAAGAAAACCAATAAAGATTTGGTGAGATAAGGGGTGCCTGGGTGGCTCAGTCAGTTGAGCATCTGCCTTTGGCTTGGGTCACAATCTTGAGATGCTGAAATAGAGCCTCGTATCAGGCTCCCTGCTTAGTGGGGAGTCTGATTTTCCCTCTCCCTGCCTGCTCCTGCTCCCTCTCTTGCTTGCTCTCCCTCAAATAAATAAATCTTAAAAAAAAATGGTGAGATAAATCTGGAGAGTTATTTAGAAAGAAGATCATGCAGGGCCTTGTAGATCATATATTTAGTCTAAGTGCATGGGGAATCTATTGACTATAAAAGCAGCAGGAAGACAATCAGGTTTATGTTTCAGGAAAATGCTGAAGCCAAGCACTTGTTTGAGAGGGTGACAAGGTGAAAACGCATCTCCAATAGGAACAAGATGACTGGAATGTGGGCAGGGGAATGGGTGGAGGAGATGGAGAAAATTGGGGACACATCTCAAAGATCTTCAGGTAAAATAATTAGATGTGAAGTTCAAAAAGATATGGAAGATAATGAAAAGGGAATTTTTCTGAAAATCAATATCGACAAATCAATACAATTTGGAGATAAAGAAGAAGATATGGAGAGGTGAATACAAGAGGGAATTTTTCAAAATCAGTGCTAGTTTCCTGGCATAGACAATTGCGGTGATGGTGAGTCTTTCTCTGAGATCAGAACTCTAGAAGTTACTGGTATTGATTCATACCTTTGATTCTGGATACATTAAATTTGAGGCGCATTTGAGAAAGAAACAATGTTAACACACATATCTGACCTACCACAATGGAGATTATGTTTTTGTCACATTTTTCAATGCAGTCCCCATTAGCTTTTTAATCTTCCACATTTAAAGAATATCTATGTATTACTATAGTTTCCCCAAGGTAATTCTATTTTCTGGGTTCTGACACTAAAAACTATCTTTCAAAGAACATGGTCATTTCTCATGTCTCTACACATACATAATTTCTATTTATTTCTTATTATATAAATAGAATTATTCCGTATTTCTATTTATAATTTTTTTAAATTTTTATCACCTGACATTTAAGAATATTTGGAGAAATAGCTAGTTCTCCACCCTGTTTAGATGAAATAAAAATAATCCTTAGAGACTGCTAATTACTTCCAAAATCATCAAAATATTTTAATTTCCTAAAAATATTTTTGGCCTGACAATTATAACAAGTAGTGATGTATCACCAAGGTACATTTCTTTATTCTTGCATTGCTACTTTAAAAGGAAGGGTCCAGAATTAAATGTGAATAAAGTAATTTTCTAATATCATAACTAGTCCACAAATATTTCTCAGCCACTCGTAAGTTGCTGAAGCACTCACTGAAATGTCATTGAGGCAAAGAAACTGCCTTAAACACAGTACTCCCCATGTCTGAAGTAAAGGCTCATTGAATTTTTTTTCTTTTTCTAATTCAAAGCAGTCCTAGAGTCTCTGGGTTTCCCAGAACTGCTCTATAGCTGTGGCTAGTGTAGCCCTTGACTACAGCCTTCCCAGTGCGTCCTTTTAGCTCTGGTTTACCCAGAACGGGAGAGGATTTATACTGTAATCGTGTGTTCTGCTCACTGCAGATCTGCAATCCGTAGCTGTGAGTGGCGTGTGAGCCTGGATGAATCCTGACACTCACGCTCACCCTGTCACCAGCGTCAAGAAATTCAGTGCCTCCTGATGTGTGTGCATATGTGTGTTGTGCATTCGGAGCATGGTGGTGGGAGGGCTGGGGCGCACCGTGGGTTAGGATTCAGGTTAGAGCGTGACCGTGCTGGGAGAAAGGTCTCTGCAGAGTCTCTTGCTCTATGAGACCCTGCTGTACATTACTTTCTTCCCATAGCATCTCACTCTGGCCATTCAGCAGGTGCCCGCTGTTCTCAGACCCCAGACACTGGTATACCTATGCAACTAGAAAAGTTTGATTTTTATTTTATGACAGATGGGGCTGTCAGTGAACTTGGAGGGAGGCACCCATACACTATACTCATGTAATGGTGATAAATGGCCTATGATATCTTAACTCATTTCAGGGAGAAAAATCCAAAAATTTTATAAAACATTAGACAGAGCATACTTAGGAAATCAGCTTCTGTCCAGGCAATCCTTGCATCATGATAATCATTAGAACTTCAGCCACTGTCTCTCATGTACACACTAAATAATAATAATAATAATAATAATAATAATAATAATAATAATAATGTTATCCAAACACTCATGTTCAAGAGCAAATTTAGCTTTGAAGGTGGTTTGTCTCACAACACTTTTCGCTGACTTGATAAATGTATGAAATCAATGAGAAGCAAGAAGCTAATGATTACAGAAAATCTGAGAACTACGTCTTCAGTTATATGTGTGCTCAATTAAACGTAGATTTTTTTTCCCTGCCTGAATCCTTGATTTCTTGACCCATTCCTGCTCCAACGCAGATGTCTTTCTTAATCTGACATAGTTTCTAACAGAGCTCAGACACTAGCATAGACTGAAAACTAGAGAGGAACGTAGGAATCTTACTTTAATTCATTTATGGTTGGTTTAAAGACAATGCTAATCTGGCTCTTTTTCTGGTAGAGATAAGTAGAGAGGGGGACAGATAGAAAGATAAACATAAGGGAATAGAGGTATAGATGATGACTGATTCATCGGACACACTCTGCTAAATGATTCAGATTTACTATTTTCCTTTATCTGGCAATAATCATGTAGGGAAGGGCACATTTTATTAATGTTTCTGAAAATCAAGCTAAGGCAATGATAAGAAGCCACACAGCTACTAGCCAAACTGGGTGTAGGCACAGAGGCCCACAGAAGCACTGGGCCTCGCCCGGCTGTGTACTGGGTATGTGCAGGTATGAGCTGGGAAGAGGACTTTGCAGAACATGGTGGGTAAAGAATGCCCCTAGAATAAAGTCAGTGATGAAAAAATTCCCTGCGCTGTCATGGTTTGATGACTCTCAAATCAGGGACACGAGAACATGATCTCATGCTTACATGACTATCAAATTCCTTAGTCACAGCAAGCTTCCCTGATGCTGGCTTCTGTCAACACAAAATGAAGAAACCCTTCGGAATTTCTAAATACACAAGTATTTTTTTAGGCCCAAGTTAGGACAACTGCCCAGGATATACAATCTGCACAAAGAAGAGAGTGCTCTGATACAGGAACATTTTTTATATAAAAAAGTTAGAAATCATTAGGCAAAAGACATTTCAGAAAGTTGCAGGCCTTATGTTTCTAGTATATTTAGGGCTGTATGACTTTAATCTTACAAGGACCAAGGAAGTTTCTTCCCTTTTCTTACTTGTGTTCAAAATGGTCCTTTTGGTAATTTTCTTTAATGCCGCAAATGTAAAATGTGTGCTTGAGGCAGAAATAGAGCCCGTGCTTTGAGGTTGAGTCATTTAGACCTTGGCAAATGATAGGATATGGTTTCCCCAGGAGCCCAGGAGAAGGGCCCGCAAACATTAATAGTGGAAAATCTCCTTTACCACCTCTCAAACCCCTTAAGAAATGTTCCTTTTTTGAGGTAAATTGTGGTAAGAAATGGCTGAGTTCTACATGTTTCACACAGACCTAAAGGAGAAGACCAGCTTTGAGAAGGAAAAACCAAATGAGTTTAAAACTTCAGGAATTGGGAAACCACCATGGTCAGAATGCTTAAAAGAAAATAAACTCCCATAGACACACAAAAGTCTTGAGGACAAAGCTGAGACTTCCCACAGATTAAGGTCAGGAATTGAGGCTATTTTATTTCAAACTCAAGGGAAAAGAAAACAAAGCTCATACCTTAGTTTTACATATATTTTGAAATGCTTCTCAATTGAATTAAAATTCCACTTTATTGGATGGGATACAGATAAGATATTAGAAGACAATGTTTCCTTTCCTCAACAGCAGCTTGAATAACAGGGGTTTATTTTACTCACACAGTCTGGTTTTCGCTGGCAGGTCTAGGTGCGGAAACACACCTCTGTAAGATTTTCCAGAAACAGAATTCTTTTCTACAACTCCGTTCCCTAGGGTGGTACTCATGTGGCCTTATGCAACATGCTTGAAGTGAGCTTTGACGCACTTTTGCGTTGCAGGGACAAATATAAGAAAAAAGAGAATATGTTGGGCAAATGACATTCTTATTAACACGCAACCGAGAAATTGCACACAGGAGTGTTGCTCACATTCCACTGATCAAAACGCAGACGTGGCCAAAATACAGCTGCGTCAGGTGCAAGAAGCTTTTGGAAATGTGATTTTCCATGAATGAACTTGCCTGTGGTAAAGCTCAGGAGGAGGAGATGCCTCTATTACCAAAAAGGACAAGAAGGAATGGAAATTGGAGCTCGTTAGCAGTCTCTGCTGCCTCAGCCTGTGTCTACTCTGCCAATGGATGCAAAGTGGCTTTGACATCGAAGTCTTGTGTTTGTAAACTACAGCCTTCTGTGTTTCCTTGGAAACAAGTGGACATCCCCTTGCTTGCCTACACAGAAATGACACCTCTTTGTAGCAGAACAGAGGGCTCCATACCATCCTCAATCATTTTGTTTAAACTGTGGTCGACCCAACATAGACATTGCAGAATAGCACAGGGCCATTCTGCTAGGATTTTGTTTCTTTTTTTTACAACTAAGAGGGGTAAACTAGGTTAAGTTATAATGAAGGACTGATGAATTTTGGTTATTTAGTCGTGAGTTTTTTTAAAAAAAATATTTCACCCTGAAAGAATAGGTGCTATTGATGGAGCAAATGCAAAGCAAAATAAAACAGACAAAAAAAGACAGAATTTGTTTTCCTTCTAGTTTTTAAGACTTTTTTTTTTTTTAGGATTTTATTTATTTATCTGACAGAGACAGAGATCACAAGTAGGCAGAGAGGCAGGCAGAGAGAGAGAGGAGGAAGCAGGCTCCCTGCTGAGTAGAGAGCCCAATGTGGGGCTCAATCCCAGGACCCTGAGATCATGACCTGAGGTGAAGGCAGAGGTTTAACCCACTGAGCCACCCAGGTGCCTCTAGTTCTTAAGACTTTTTAAAACCCATTGCATAGTAACCATACTGACCTAATGGAGACCATAGTGGAAACTTTCTACAGTCAAAATTTAAACTTTTTTTTTTATCATCTGCTGGGAACAAAATTGCTTAATGAATGTAATCATTTAACATATGCTTTCAAGTAAGTAGGCAATTGACTGTTGCAGTTCTCACTTTCCACTTGCGTTTAAAAGCATTTAGAGCTCTATCTTCCTATAAATTCTTATTACATTTTAAAACACAGAGCCAGCATTTATTATCCCTTTGATAGTATAAGTTGAAAATAAAATATTGAATTTAGAGCTATTTAAAAATTTAGGAGTGATGAGAGATACTACCTCTCCATAAACTGCTATTTCTTTTAAACTAAGAACACTTCCGTAAATTTCTTTTTACATGTACTCCTCAGCTTCACACTTCTTCTGAATCTGGTTAAAGGATTTTAAGATACTTCAAATCCAAAATTCTTGGGGGGGAAGTACCTATTTTTCATTGAGAAAATTTGAACATACCCCTGATATTTCCCAAGACAGGATTTAAAATATATATATTATTAAATAAGCCTGTTTTGTTGTTGTTGTTATTCTACACTTGTGTGTGTATGTGTGTGTACTCAAGAGAATATTAAACGGATTTGTTGTGTTTCCTTGCAGCTGAGGCTCTAACAAGCTTTACACAAAATAAGAGTTAGAGGCTCCTTCTTTCCATATTTGCAAATGAGGTGCTCCATCACCAACGGGAGCCTTGCAAAGAGGTCTGCCAAGGCTCTGTGCCAAACATCAACTTGAGTTTATAAAAGCACAGAGGCAGGGAAGGTTAGAAAAACATCTTTTCAGGAAAGTGGTTGGGAAGTCAGTCCTTTTCTTGAGGTCTTGTTATTTCTCACCTAAGTGTTATTTGATGAAGAGAGTGGAAGAAGGCTGGAGTGTCTGTGATGTGTCTGTGATGTCAGAGCAGGAGAGGTGATGTGTGGGAGCAGGTGCATGCCCACCATTTACGGAGATAAGGGTACAGGTATCCCCACAAGGGAAGTCGATGCTGCGTTCAGTGTGCAGTCAGGGATGATCTTGTCTGAAATCCACTCAGAAGGTCGCCTAACTGGAAGATCAAGTAGGAAGAGTTCCTGGCATTTACCATTGGGGTAGGATTTGAATAGGCTTGTGCAAAATCGCTATTCGATTGGAAATTCCCAATAATCCACTAAAAGAAAGGCACAGATAAGGTCTGAATGTTTGTGTACTTAAAAAAGTCATGTTGAAATCTAGAACCACTATGATGGTATTAGAAGGTGGCAATTGGAGAAGGTGGTTAGATCAATGGCAGAGCCTTCATATGTGAGATTAAGGCCTTTAAGCATTAATCCCTTGCCCCTTCTACCACATGAGGCAAAAGAAGTTTGCTGTGTTGTACCTTGGAAGAAGATTCTTACCAGATTCCAAACATGGCCTTGGACATCCAGCCCCTAGAAACTGTGAGAAGTAAATTTCTGTTGTATATAAGCTACTCAAGGTTTGTGATTTTTGTTGTTGTTGTTTTGTTATGGAAGCTAGAATGGACCAAGACAAAAAACTGGCATTGAGAAGTCAAGGTGATGCTGTAACCAACACCTGCTAATGAAGCAGCTTTGAAACTGGGTAATGAACAGAGGTTGGAAGATTTTGGAGATGCCTGCTAGAAAGAGTCTATGTTGCTATGCAGGGACCTTTAAAGGCAATTCTGGTGAGGGCTCAGAAGAAGAGAGGAGTAGAGAGAGCCTCAGCCTTCTTAGAGAATACTCAAGTAGTTATGAACAGAGTGTTGTAAAGATATGACTGGTAAAGTTCATTTTGATGAGGTCCTGGATGGAAATGGGGACATGCTATTGGACAAAAGGATAAGATGTGGAACATGGAGGAAAGGCTACCTATGCTTTAATATGAGTTATTATAATAATAATAATATATATTAAAAATATAAATAATAAATATATAAAATTAAATTTAAAATATAAATATAAAATATATAATATAAATAATAAATATATAAAATATATAAAAATAATATATAAAGCATGTAATTAATATGCTTTAATATGAGAAAAATAAACTTGGCTGCACTGTGTTTGTTTCCCTATGTTTTGTGGAAGAGAACTTGGGAGTGATGTAATGTGATTTTTGGCCGAAGGCATAATCTAACCCAAGTGCTGAAGGTATGGCTTGGATTCTCTTGAATGTTTATAGTAAAATATGATGAGAAATAACTTAAAGGTAGAACTGTTAATCAAAAAGAAAGCAGAAATTAAAAATTGGAAAATTCTCAGCCTGTCTATACTGCAAAAAAATGAGAAAGCCTTTTTGAAAGAGAGCACTAAGGATGTGGCCAAGTGAACCTTGATAAGGAGAATGGCTTATTCGATTTCACAGCTTCACAGCTGGAGAGGGATTTGCCTCAGGATGAATGGTACCTTCCGTCTCACTAACATCTGATTTAGATTATATTTATATGTGACTTTGGACTCAGGTTTTTGAGTTGATCTTAGAACCAGTTAGGACCTTCTGAGCTATTGAGAAGGAATGAATGCATTTTGTATTTGAGGACATGAATTTGGTGGTGGGGATGGTCAGAAGTAGAGGTATGTTGTGGTCTGGATGTTTATATCCCCCCCAAATATATTTTGAAACTTTAATGTTCAATGTGATTGTGTTAGCAGGTGGGGGCTTTGGGTGTTGATTAGGTTATGAGGGAAGCATCTTCATTAATGGAATTAGCGCTTTTGTAAGAGAGTCATTGGACAGTTTGCTTGCTCCTTTTTCTAATTGAGGACACAAAGAGAAGTGGGCATTCTGTAACCAGGAAGAGTGTTCTTAGCAAAACCCAACCTACTGGCACCCTGATCTTGTCCTTGCAGTCTCCAGAACAATGAGAAATAAGTTTCTTTTCTTTTTTTTTTTTAAGATTTTATTTATTTATTTGACAGAGAGAGAGATCACAAGTAGGCGGAGAGGCAGGCAGAGAGAGGGGGGAAGGAAGCTCCCCGCTGAGCAGAGAGCACGATGCAGGGCTTGATCCCGGGACCTGAGATCATGACCTGAGCTGAAGGCAGAGGCTTAACCCACTGAGTCACCCAGGTGCCCCTGAGAAATAAGTTTCTATTGTTTATAAGCCTCCTATTCTGTGGCATTTTGTTGTAGCATCCCAAACGACTAAGATAGATACCATGAAATAGAATGAATTTAAAGCATATTTCAAACTGGACAATTGCTCCAATAAATAGAGTCTCTTTTCTTAACCCTAATTCCTTTCCCCAAAGTTAAGGAAATTGGACGAGAGCCTCTTGATGTGAGAGACATTTAGAGATCTTTTTTTTTTTTTAAAGATTTTATTTATTTATTTGACAGACAGAGATCACAAGCAGGCAGAGAGGCAGGCAGAGAGAGAGAGGAGGAAGCAGGCTCCCTGCCGAGCAGAGAGCCCGATGCGGGGCTCGATCCCAGGACCCTGGGGTCATGACCTGAGCCAAAGGCAGAGGCTTTAACCCACTGAGCCACCCAGGTGCCCCGATAGATTTAGAGATCTTAAGAGAGCACTCAGCTCTGATTATATAGTGGAAAAAAAAAAAAAGTTTACCTGGAGAATATACCTATAGAGATACTGGAATAGATGGATGATTTCATGCAAACATTTATTAATATTTTGTTTAATTTTAGGTACAGGGTCTATAATAGGGAACAAAAAGCACTTAATTTGTAATCTAGATAGGAAAACTACCATTAAATGGCCTAGCAAAAACTATGAATAATTATGACTCTGTTAAGATTTATGAGTGTATATATATATATATATAAGTACAAGAAACTAGAAGAGTCCATGGAACAACAATGTAACCGACATAAGAAGGAAAAGTAACAGTTAATTAACTAGGAGAGGAAAAAGGAAGAGAATACTCCAGGCAGAGTAAAAAGGACAAATAAGTGCTTTGTGGTGAGAAAGAAGAAACAAAAGGAGGTGGATAGAGTTATCCTTTGGAGTATAAGGATATAGGCTTTTCGAGATAAAAGCTGAGTTCAGTTGGATCCTATAAGCAGTTTTACTGGTTTAGTCTTATTTTGTTTAAATTCTGAGAACAATAAAAATCTATTAAAATATTAAAGCAAATATTCTGCATGACATTCTAATATATTTACTCAAGTAGATGCCATGCAACATACATGTCGGTAGGTCACACAAGCACTTACATTATGGTGTTTAAATGTAGAGGCTTATTTAAACTAATTATGTGTTTTGGAAGTAAAGTCAACAAAGTTTTATGATGGGGGAAGAGGTGGGAGCCTCTTGGACTCTGGCTTGCACGTGGGATGCTGAGACAGAAGATTGAGAACAATGTCTCATTAAGAAATTGAACATGAACAGTGCTGAGCTGAATAGTAGAGGCTTGCTGTCTCCAAGGAAACAGGTCTTCACCCTCTGTCTTCTGTGTTTTACATTCAAGCAGTTAGCTTCTACCAAACATGGTGCTCCTTTGCCAAGACTCTGACATCATCCAGCTTCATTGACTCTTCTCTGATTCTTCAACTTTCTTAGACCACTGCTGTCTCAACTACTTGTCATTTGGTTCTTTATCAGCATAAATCATGAATTACATGGATCGTGCCCAAATCTACATTCTAGCCTGGAACACAATCAGGTTTTTCCCTCTGTCTCTTTAATGTCTTTGTTAAAGACTCATATGAATGACTTATTGCAACCTTACTTACTCCACAATCCATTGGACTTCACCTCTCACTTGCTTTTCTCCCTCAATAAATTATTCCATTGTTTTCAATAAGGTATTCATCAATCAAAATAAAGATACTCATAATAACCATTATATCACAGACAGATGTAGGCTCTGCGTTACATCATAGACAAAACAGAAAATGACAGTAATATTCTAGAGTGTGGGAAGATAAAAATTAACAAGAAAATGAAACAGTCTACTTGATGGTGATTAATATATACTGTAAAAGTAAAACAGGAGACAAGTTTCACCTAGGGGGATGCTTGAAATTTAAAACAGGTTAACAACCTGGAGAGGGGTTCCCATAGGAGAGATTACACATATTTATGAGGAATATAAATATATTAAAGAATGATAAAGATTTTAATCTTTTTAATTTTTAAAAATATTAATAAATTTAAATTTTCTAAATTTGATTTTTAAAAAATCTACTTTTTAAAATTAACATTTTAGGTATTACTTGCTCCAGGACTACAGGTCTGTGCATCATCAGTCTTAGATAATTCACAGCACTCGTTATAATTTTTTAAAGAAAAATACCTTAGATTTTATTATTATTGATGTCTCAGAAAGCAAGGGACAAATCCATGCTTCAGAAATTAAGAAAATACCTTCTGGGTCCCTTGTTGCATATATATGTTTGAGTGGATCTAGAGGCTCATAGAGTATTGCCATTAATCAGTGTTTTGTGCATTCACTTTAATTTCTGTCTCTATCTATAGTGCATCTAACTCAAGGAATGAATGTTATTAATTTGTTGCTCTTGAAATAGATCCTATTAGATAGTTAACTAAGCAACGAAAAAGGAAGAGAACGTTCCAGAAATTGGCACTAGTTTAGCAAGGTTTTGTGAGGGAGAAGACACAGGGTGTTTGTAGAAATGGAAGATCAGAACTCTATTGTGGAGAATGGAGAGAAGATAGGCATAGATTGGGTCATTTATCCATATTAAACACATATAAATGCCATGACTTTGGACTAAAAAAAAAAAAACCAAATTCTGGTTTGTACTATTTCCTCTTCTGTTTGATTAACAACCAAACATAATGTTGGCTCTTCAAAGATTTTAGTAAACTTCTGCAACTAAGGACAGGGAGATTATTTCCACAAGGTTTTTTGAAATCTAAGTTATCTTATTGTCCCGTAATAAATCTCAGCCTCAACAAAACACCTAAGGGAGATTGGAAATTACAGGAGTAACACCGCTTTCCGTCATTACTGAGTTGGACTTGACAGGCTGAAGAAACACATTAAAATACAAAGAAACAAGGATAAAATGCATGTTTCATACAAATAAAAGCAATTTCAGAGACTAGACTGCAGCAGAAAACACTATCAAAATTTGTGCCATGTTTTCATTAAGACTGTCAGATAAATTTTCACTGAGAGATTTCTTTTGGTTTGGCTTTTGTTGGTAGGATAAGTTTCATTTGTTTGCTTTTTGGTTTTCTCCTTGCATTTGAAACAGAGCTTAACCAGTGATCTACATTTTTGCATTAAGTGTTAACGTTTAGGAATTACAGACAAAATATTAGAATAAGCCTCCATATGGAAGGATAAATAATTCACGGGTTGTGTGTTTTGCACTGTCTCAAAGGGAATATAAACTTGGCATGCATCAAGGTGAGCATCATGATTAATTATGGTTAAAATGCTGAATGAAGAGTCTTTTTCCTTACAAAACAACGCATGCCCCAATGAAAGGGGTGGTTTGTCCCAGTACCTGTATGAACTGACCAAGGCAGCATAATTACTCTCAGTTCCTGATCCATAAAAATATGGGGGCCATGGAAGACCCATGCAGCTAATGGACCTGGGTCATGAGAATATGTCCCAAGTGAACTTATCCATCTGCAGAGATAGAATATGTATGCAACACCCAAGTTATGATTGCTTTTGATACATTACTGAGTTACAGGAGACATTCCAGAGAGAATCTACATGATTCATAAACATTAAGAGAATTTCCCCTGGTATTAGCCATCTATAACTCTATTTCTGAAAGGTCGTGGTTTAGCATTTTTAAAGTATTTTAAAACTTTATTTTTCTTAACAGCTGTGTGTATATTTGTGTTGTAGTTTGCTTAAATTAATAATTTTTATTTTTAGTTCCTCTGATTCCTTAGTTATGAGAAACCCATAGGATGACATACAAGATAGATAATTTTCTTATTTCCTTTGTGGTCAGATTTGTGTTATGTAATGTCATTTACATTTTTGGTATTTTTTTAAACTTTTTAAAACAAACACATAGAAGACCAAGATTTTTTTAGAATATAATTTTTCTGTATTTTACTAGGATGGTGGATACATGTCATTATATATTTGTCAAAACCTATAAAAGGCAGATGCCAAGGATGAACTCTCATACAAAATATGGACGTTGTGTGATGACTTTCTAATGTAGGTTCTTCAATTGAAACATATATACCACTCTGGTGGGGAATATTGATAGTGAAGGAGGTCATGAGTATGTGGGATCAGCAATACATTGGAGCTCTCTATAAATTTCATTCAATTTTGCTGTGACCATAAAATTGCCTTGAAAAATAAGATCTATTAAAAAGTTTTTCCTTGGATTTCCCAATATCTATTTTGGAAGTCCAGAACAGCTGGCTAGAGGTGAAATATATATATATATGTAATTCTCAAGCACATACTGATTATGGTGCAGTTGTTTACAAAGATGGCCATAGTGATTCCTCCCATCTCTGTGCATACACCTTTTTTCAATATGATTTACCTTTGAACCTGGTGGCGTGGCTCATTTGGACCAGTAGCATCGATACAAGTGATGCTATGGGATTGCTGAAACTTGGCCTCAAGAGGACTTAAATATTTTCTCCCCATCTGGAACATTGTAGAATAATGCAAAGAAATCTGTTTTGGTTTTCTAAAAATAGAGACCATGGGGAAAGTGACAGCTAGCTCCCCTAACTGCAAACATATGAGTGGTGCCATTCTGCACCACCAAAACCAAGTCCATTTATTAGATGGCTGGTAAGATGAGAGAGACCCCTGACTGTTGACTGAAGAAGTGCCCAGATTATCCAGGCCCCAAATATTTGAACCACAGAATCGTGAACAGACAAAATAGCTACCGTTTGAAGCCACTACTTTTTAATTGGTATGTTTTGGTTTTACAGCAATAGCTAATGAATACATTGATAAATCCCAGCCCATTCAAATTACACATCATCATTCCTACAATAAGCTAAAAAGTCTTATTTATCACCATAGTAGCTGTATAAAATTTTGGGGTCAGATTTTTTTTATGTATTTATATAATTAGGAACTTTTTAGAGAGATTCTAGTTAAGTGTATGTTATCTATTAAATTAGATTTAATAAATTCAAGCACACAGATAATCAATTTCCAATATTGTTCCTTTTTCTCTGTCCTTCTGAAATTCTTCCTTTTATTCTTTAATTTTCTTCCTGGAGTAATACTTTCTTTAAAATTATGGATATCATAATTTTAAATCCAGCCATCTTTTTTTCCTTACTAGAGTTAAAAGTAAAATCTTCCCAACATTTTCCATTTTAAGAGACCTCATCATTTCTGCACGACTCCGATACCTACAGGAACCAAGAAATAGAGCAGACAAAATTAAATTTCAGAAACAGTATAATTTTACAGTCCAAGAATTTCTCATACATTTTTAATTATCAGAGAAAATGTATTTAATTGTGATATTAACATTCACAGTTAGAACTCCGAATATGCTTTAGATTCATATCATTTTTTTTTTCAAAATGTAAGTAACGTTCATGAATTTCTTGAGATTTGGCGTGAGTGTCAAATCTTGAGATTTTGGCATGGCTGTAAGTTCTTAATGAGAAGTTTCCCTGGAACTCATTTTTCTAGCTTGTTATATGATTTTGTATTTAGTTAGAGACAACTTCTTTGCATCAAAAGGGATTTATATTCTTCATTTAGCTTTGCGGGAATTATGGGACTTTACACAACCCGCTTTTAGACACATCATTTATTTTTCAGAGACAACATTCAAGTGTTCAGACTCCTTTCTTATGAACAGGTAAGCACTGGTTTCTTCCCTCATTCTGATGAGGTGGCTGGCCATTCTTGCATGGTAATTGACACAAGTATACATTATGATGTGGTGAAAATATTATGAACTCTGAACTCGGAAAGTCACAAATCTAATTTGAGTCTAGGTTTTGCCATTAACTAAGTCTATTGATCAGTTTATGTTGAAAAATGTACTTAATCTGTGGTTTCTTCATTTATCGGGCTAGACTTAATGGTAATTCTGAGGATTTCTGATAATTTATATAAATAATTTGTGCCCTACACATGTTTTCAATAAGCTCTAGGTATTATAATGATCTTATAACATTGTTCAAGCAGGCAGAGACAGCAGCCACCTCTGAAAATCTTGTCTACCTTCATCATCAGAATTGATGCGGTCAGCCCTGTGAGGACCGCTCTCGCTTCATAATGTTCTGTCATGTTGGCTCCTCGTCTCAATTTGTCAACATCTCACAAAAGTCTCCAAATGAATGATGAATGAATGGTTGGTGCTGATTCAATAAAAAAAAGAAAAAAGAAAAGAAAAAGAATCACAAATCAAGCAATCAGACACTCTTCTGCCTCTCTTAGTTGCTGACTCCTTAGGAGAAAGAAATCTCAATGAACACTGCAATTGGCAATTGACAAAGATAAACTCTCAATGGACACTGCCCCCTTCAAGGAGCTGTAAGGCTTAAATGTTTATTAATTTAGTAGGAAAAAGAAACTTATTTCAGAAACCATCATGGACAAGACTTGGCGAGCTGTGGAGACATTGAAACAAGAACCAAAATGAAACAACCTTGAGAAATACATATGGAGAAGAGAATTTAAGTAACATAAACCATAATAAGTAGAAATATAAATATGTTTCAATGGTTTAACTGAGAATGATAATATAATTTGATTTAGTCGGAGTGACGTGAGGAGTGGTAGAGGGATGATGAGTTTGTTTATTCTCTGCTTAAACACAGTGGGAGTCTGTAGCTTCAGTTTTAATTAAAAAAAAATATGAAAAATCCAATTCAATAAAGTTATTAATATAGCCATTAAATTCACTAAAAATAGCTTAAATTATTAAAATGAGCAGGAATATATAAACAAAGAAAAGCACAGAGACATCTACATTTTTAAAATAATGGAAGCAGCCTTATAAATAAAACACAACAGGACTGAAGACAAAAACTTAGAAAACATAGCTTTGGTTTAAATACATCCCAAGATAAGTTTTTGTCACAATGTATATATTTTCTAGTACCCTTAAATACATTTTGTAACACAGGAAAGATTTGATTTAACTTGTAATTGAAACTTTTGAGAAATCCCATTGTAAGTTTATACAGCTAATACAAAATTAAAGAAAGGATGAATAAGTTAATCAGCAAATTAAAGGTAAAATCACCATTTAAATGAAATAAGGCCGAATGAAGAATATTTTTAACATTTAAGGAATAACTCAATTAAGATTGATATTAAAGTTGGGGCGCCTGGGTGGCTCAGTGGGTTAGGCCTCTGCCTTCAGCCCAGGTCATGATCTCAGGGTCCTGGGATCGAGCCCCGCATCGGGCTCTCTGCTCAGCAGGGAGCCTGCTTACCCTCTGTCTCTGCCTGCCTCTCTGCCTACTTGTGATCTCTCTCACTATCAAGTAAATAAATAAAATCTTAAAAAAAAAAGATTGATATTAAAGTAGAACTTACAAATACAGCCAACAAATAGTACTTTGCAAAATATAGGACCATTACATTTGTCCCCCAGATCTAATCTCCACCTTTTTTAGGTTTATTTGTTCATCAAAAACTTTTTTAAAAAGTTGAAGCAAGTCAATAAATAAACATGGATGAAAATAGGCACAGAATAAATTGAGATAAGAGACCAGAGATTTTAACCTTAGATGCTCAAATTTTATAAATTATTTATTGTTTTATTTTGGGTTGAGAAGATGAATGTAAATTTGTTATGTTAAATGATACATATATTCACACTGACATGTATACATACATACATTCAACATATATATATTTTTTGTATGTTTGTAATTTTCTTTCCTGTGTTACAAAATGTATTTAAGGGTATTTAGAAAATATATACCTTGTGACAAAGACTTATCTTGGTAAAAACGGAAGATAACAGGAACAAAACATTTGAGATAAAACAAAGGAAAAATAATAT
Organism: Meles meles; assembly: GCF_922984935.1. NCBI lineage: Eukaryota > Metazoa > Chordata > Mammalia > Carnivora > Mustelidae > Meles > Meles meles. The sequence goes on from NC_060075.1 coordinate 101,080,942, forward strand.
CTATACATAAATATACTATATGAAATGATGTCTGATAATGATGGCTGCCAAAAGTAAATTGCTGTCCTGTCTTTATTTTTAAGGTTTTTTATTGTTGTTTGCTTGTTTTAAATTTTAATTCCAGTATAGTTAGTACACAGTGTTATGTTAGTTTCAGAAAAAGGGGCAGGCATTTAGACATTTTTAGACAAAGTTGATTCAGAATGAAAAAAAATTATCAGACATGAAGTAGGTTATTACATAATGACAAAGAGACCAAGTCTTCAAGAAGAAAAACAATTTAAAATGTGAATGAAGTGAAGAAGAAAGAGTCAAAACACGTGAAGCAGAAAGTGATAGAATTGAAAGGAGACAGTGGAGGAAATCAATTATTGTAGTTGGATACTCCACAACACCCCTCTTTCCATAGTTGATAGATAAAGCAACTGGGAGAATCAGTAAAGATATAGTTGACTTGCAAAGCACCATCAACAAACTGAATTTAGTTGACATTTGTCGAGCACTCTGTCCAATGACACGGGAAGACGCGTTCTTCTCAAGCTCACATGGCACGTGCAGCAACATAGACCACAGTTCATTCATAAAACATACTGTAAAAATTTTTAAAAGAACAAAAATAAGATAAGGTATGCTCTTAGACTATGGTGGAATTAAACTAGAAATCAATAACAAAAAAAAATAGTTAGGAAATCCCCAAATACTTAGGAATAAGCTGCCTTTTATATAACATGTATGTTACATGTCATATATATATTTTTTTCAGAAGTCTGAAGAACAATGAAAATATTTTGAACTAAATGAAAATATGACTTACGAAAATTTGTAGAACGCAGTGAAATTCATTCATAAAGCGAATATATGGCAATAGATGCATTTGTTATAAAAGCAGAAATCTAAAATCACTAACCTAAGCTTCCACCTCAGGAAAGTAGAGGAAATAGAGCAATTTATGCCTACAGCAAAAAGGATTAACAAAATTTAGAGCAGAAATCAATTAAATTGAAAATAGGAAGCCACAGAGAAAATCAATGTAACCAAAAGCTGGTGTTTTGAAAAGATCAATAAAACTGATAGACATCTTCTTAGACTAACTAAGAAAAGAGAGAAGACTCAAATTGCCAATATTGAAATGAAAGAGAGGTAATCATTCTGGATCCCACAGAGATCAGAAGTATAGTAAATTAATACTACAGACAACTCTATCCCACAGAATTGGTAAATTAAGTGAAATGAAAAAATATCCTCAAAAGAAACAAACTACCAAAAGTCACACAAAGAGAAAAATACAATCTGAATAAACGTGCACCTATTAACTCACATTTAACAATGTCCCAAACCCAAAATGATAAGGCCCAATGGTTTTACGTGGATATACATGGTTAATACGCAAACATATGTCCCCTTGTTTTGTAAACTGGGTGGCCATAGACACCGTTAGAGCAATTAGAATATCTAGTGCTTGGATCTTAGTTTCTCTAATAAAATTCTCTGTTAAAAGAACCAGAACTCCTGGAGAAATGGCTGATTCTAGTACTGGGGTAGGACACATACAAAATGAGCCTAGGGGATCCTGTACTGCCAGAAGGTAAGACAGTGCTGAAAACAAATAGCAACTAAAACCAAAAATAACACCCCCATACCTGTGTGTGTGTGTGTGTGTGTGTGTGTGTGTTTGAGTGAGTGAAAGAGAGAGAGAGAAAAGAACCAAATGAAAGAACTTCAAATGTCTAAATCTAGAATTTGAACTAAATAAGAGAGAAAGAAAGAGACAGAGATGGAAGGAAGGAAGGAAAGAAAGAAAGAAGGTAGGTACGTATTGGATTACAACCCAGGTATAAAATGAATATTTATGGAACTATACCAACATAAATGATTGAATACCTAAATAAATAAGGTACAGTAGACATATCTCTTAGGCATAAAACCTCCAAATAATTTACATTAACATTCCACCACCATGGGAAAGGAGCATAGCTCCCCACTTCGTATCTGTGAACTGTACACCAAGACTCCTTCCAAAGAGGAGAGTGGAAAAACCTGAGAGACATTACCTTAGCCAGGTGATCAAGGTTAATAACAACAGGGATAAGTTGCACTGGTGTAGGTACGTTTGCTATGTGATGAAAATAGCCTGTTGTTTTCCTCCCTCAACACATAGCACCATCTCAGTAGAGAGATATTTTACAAAAAACCATCAAGGTTGGGGCGCCTGGGTGGCTCAGTGGGTTAAGCTGCTGCCTTCGGCTCGGGTCATGATCTGGGGTCCTGGGATCGAGCCCCACGTTGGGCTCTCTGCTCAGCAGGGAGCCTGCTTCCCTCTCTCTCTCTCTCTCTGCCTGCCTCTCTGCCTACTTGTGATCTCTCTCTGTCAAATAAATAAATTAAAAAAAAAAAAACCATCAAGGTCATCAAATACAGGAAATGCTGAGAAACTGTCACATTCTAGAGGATCTTAAGGCGACATAATGATTAAATGCAATGTGGTGTCTTGGATGGGATATGGACACTGCATAGAAACTAAGGAAATCTACATAAATTTTACCTTTTATTTTATTTTAATATATCTATATTGGTTCATTAATCATAGCAAATGTACCTCATTAATTTAAAATATGAATAATGGTAGAAGTTGGTTGTGAGGTATATAAGAACTCTACTATATTTGCAATTTTATGTAAATTGAAAACCATTCTAAAATGAAAGATCCCTATCAAAATATCAACAGCATTTTTCACAGAGCTAATACAAATAATCTTAAATTTTTTGTGGAACCACAAATGATTCTGAGTAACCAAAGCAATTTTGAGGAAGAAGAACAAAACTGAGGGCATCACAATCCCAGATTTCAAGATACCCTACAAAATTGTAGTAATCAAAACAGTATGATACTGACATAAAAAGAGACACATAAATCAACAGAAAAAAAGGGAGAGCCTGAAAATAAATCCATGCTGTAATGGCCAAATAATTTATGACAAAGGATGCAAGGATATACAATAAGAAAAAGAGAGTGTGTTCAAAAAATAGTATTGAGAAAAATGGACAATTACGTGCAAAAGAATAAACCTGGACCACTTTCTTACACAATACACACACACACACACAATTAAACAAACAAATAAACAAGCAAACAAAAAACTCACAATAAAATAAATACCTCAATGTGAAGACCTGAAACCATAAAAATCCTAAAAAAGAGCCCAGGGAGTAATTTCTCTAACATTGGCCATATGTCTCCTGAGGCAAGGGAAACAAAAGTAAAAACAAATGATTAAGATTATATCAAAATAAAAAGCTTGTGCACGGAGAAAGAAACAATAAAACACAAAGGCAAACCTACTGAATGAGAGAAGATATTTGCAAATGATCGATCAAGAAGGAGCTAATACACAAAGTATATAAAGAATTGATACAAGTCAATACCAAAAAACCGCCGAAACGATCTGATTTCAAAATGGAAAAAGATGCTCAACATCACTCAGCATCAAAGAAATGGAAATCACAACCACAATGAGATAGATGTCACTTCACACCTGCCAGGATGACTAAAATAAAAAACGCGGGAATCATCAGATGTTGGAGACGATGCAAAGTTGGTGGGAATGCAAACTGGTGCAGCCACGGTGTAAAACAGTATGAACATTTCTCAAAAAAACTAAAAATAGAATTACCATATGATCTGGTGATTCCACTATTGGGCCTTTAGCCAAAGAAAATGAAAACTAATTTGAAAATACATATTCACCCCTATGTTTATTGCCGATTTATTTACAATAGACAAATATGGAGGCAGCCCGGGTATCCATCAATAGAGAAAAAAAAAATTGGGGGCACCTGGATGGCTCAGTTGGTTAAACATCTGCCTTTGGTGCAGGTCATGAGCCCAGGCTCTTGGGATTGAGCCCCACATGGGGCTCCCCACTCAGCGGGGAGCCTGCAGCTCCCTCAGCCTCTTCCTGCCACTCTACCAGCTTGTGCTCTCTCTCTTTCTCTCTCTCTATGTCAAATAAATAAATTAATAAAATCTTATAAAAATAGAGGAATTGATAAAGATGACTTGCTATGTGTATGTATACACAATGGAATATAACTCAGCCATAAAAAATAATGAAATTTTGTCATTTGTGACAACATGGATGGATCTAGAGGGTACAAGGCTAAGTGAAATAAATCAGACAGAGAAAAGCAAATACTGTATGCTTCTGCATGATTTCACTGATACGTACAATTTAAGACACAAAACGAAGAAAAAAGTGACAAACCAATAAGCAAATACAAAGAACAAACTAGTGGCTGCCAGAGGGGAGGTTGGTGGGGTGATTGGTGAGCTAGATGAATGGGATTAAGAGTACACTTATGGGGACGCCTGGGTGGCTCCGTTGGTTAAGCAACTGTCTTCGACTCAGGTCATGATCCCAGCATCCTGGGATCAAGTCCCACATTGGGCTCCTTGCTCGGCAGGGAGCCTGCTTCTCCCTCTGCTTCTGCCTGCCAGTCTGCCTGTGCTCCCTCTCTCTCTCTCTCTGACAAATAAATAAATAAAATCTTTTAAAAAAAAAAAGAGTACACTTATAAGAAGCACTGAGTAATATATGGGATTACTAAATCACTATGTTGTACACCTGAAACTCACACAACACCGTGTGTTACCTGTACTGGAATGAAAATTTTTACAAATATATTTTAACAGATCCATCTATAAACTTTCAACTCAACTTGAACAGTTTTTTATTTTTTGTTTAATGCTCTAAACTTCTGTTTCAAATATTTGGACATAAAGAAATAGAACATGTGGCATTTCATGAAAATCTCAAGTCCCTTTTACACTTTTTCTTTTATAAATATAACTCTCAAACTAAATCTGAGTAGGAGATCCATACAGAAAATCTCAAGTTCAACTTGTGTCTCACAAAAATAAAAAGGATTATCTGGCTTTTAAAGTGTAATATCCGAATCTGTGACAACAATTTTATCACAGAAAGATACTGAAAAACCTATCAATGTCTATACTATACTTGACAAAAGGATTTTTAGAGCTATATTTAAAAAGTGAGAAAAAAGTAAATATATATTGCAATTGTAAATCTATAAGAATATCAAATGTAATACATATTTATAATGTGTTAATAACTTCTGTACCTCTAATGGCATTGTTATATATTTATCATAAAATGATGGGTTTATACTATATTAACATCATTTTTTTCTACAGAAAACAATTCAGAAATAGGAAGTATAGCATTCAGTTGAGTATAACAGTTCATGCTTTCCAGGCTCTGAAGATTCATCCCCCAGCCCTGAAATAACAGGAAACCAGCTGCTTTAGATAAGCAAGCAAAAATGGTTTCTTAGCTCCTCGCTCTTGAAATACGTCCCCAGTGTTAAATATGACTAGCAATAGCTAGTAAAATTCAAATTAATCTTCATTGGTGGAAATGGAAAGCGAAGTTTTGAAGAAGGAATGTCTAAAATAAGCACAGAGATCACAGGACTCCACTGCAATACAGAGACACCAACGATGTTTAATTTGGAGTGAGGCAATTTCTCAAAAATACTTGGAGAAAATAACTTGCTTTTATGTAAGTTTTTACTTTCTAGCTAGTAAAGTTCTGTTTTATTTTGGTTCTTTCACAGGTGCTGTGGTTGTTTTGGGCTGTCACGGACCTGAGTATTATCTGTCCAGTGGAGCGCAAAGGAACAGGTAGCAGTAACCTCTTGCTTATCAAGTCATCTCCATGGGGGTGTTGAAAGGAGACCATTCTACCAAAGTCCTCATCGACGGCTTGAAAACCTCTTTAGAAATGGCATCGGGAAAGAAAAACAATATAGTGGGTCTACATTCAAATCTGAATTTGATTTATTCTCTCAAGAACCTGAGCAAGGACATAACCCATCAGTGCCTCAGTTTCTCCTGTATGCAGTGGGAATCATGGTACTTGTCATCGGTGCTATTGTCTCAATATGCCCGCTTCTGCCCTATGCCTTCAACCTGTGAGCCAAGGAAGTTAAATGCGAAGCAAGCTCTAGTTTCAGCAATCACCCTAATCAATATTTTTCTTACCAATCAACTCCACTGGCCCTAGATGTAAACTTTGGTTTATCCAAGCTTTAAAGAAGACATGCTTCTTCTGAGTCCAAGGTCTTATTCCCACACTACAAGGTTCCTTGTTCCTACCATCTGCTCTATGCCCACTGTCAGGCAAATGGAGTGGGGGTGGGGAGCTCAGTAACCCATTTTATTTGTCTTCTATGCTTATTAGATCGAAATATATGTAATGTCTTTATCTGATTGATCATAGCCAATATCAGGGAGGAGAAAATACCTGTAGCCTTGTGAAGAGGCTGATATGGCCATGCTCTGGCGAGAACACGTAGAGCAATAGCTTGTAGCATTGTGAGTCATGGGAGGTTGACTGGAGTGCTGGGTGCCAGAGCCTTTGTGGGAGTATTAATATCCTGGTTGGGTGCTAGACTGACATTACTGAGAAATCATATTGGAATAATGATACATCACACAACACGGAACACCCCCTTGACTGATTGATGTTGACCTTCCCAATTAAAACAGTTCAACTAGATTCCTTCAGATATGATCAGATAGAATCACATAAAATATCAAAATCTCAGGGCTTTACAAATTTCAAGTGCATACACTCTTTTTTAATGTCACTTCAGTGCTATAAATTTCCCTCTAAACACTGCTTTCACTGCATTCCACGTATTAAGATAAGCTGCATTATTTTCCTGATCATTGAGTTTAAAACATTTTTAAATTTCTTTTGAGACTTCTTTGTTCCATGGTTATTTAAAAGTGTGGCAATTAATCTCTAAGTATTTTGAGGTTTTCCCGCTATCTTTCTGTTATTGATGTCTAGTTTAATTTTATTGTGGTCTAAGAACAAACTTGTATACTTTTTGTCCTTTTAAATTTATTAAGATGCGTTTTATGGCTCAAAAGGTAATCTATCTTGGTCAGTGTTCCATGTCAGCTTGAGAAGAAAGTATATTCTGCTGGTGTTGGGCGAAGTAGTCTATAAATGTCAATTAAATCCACTTTGATTGATAGCGCTGTTCAGTTCAGCTGTGTCTTTCCTGATTTTCTGCCCACTTGCTCTCCCAATTACTGATAGAGGGATGTGGAAGGCTCCAACCACGTTAGTGGATTCCTGTCATTCTCCTTGAAGTCCATCGGTTCACCCCACATATTTTGCTGCCCTAAAAATTGACCCCTGGGCGCCTGGGTGGCTCAGTGGGTTAATCCTCTGCCTTCGGCTCAGGTCATGGTCTCAGGGTCCTGGGATCGAGCCCCACATCGGTCTCTCTGCTCAGCAGGGCGCCTGCTTCCCCCTCTCTCTCTGTCTTCCTCTCTGCCTACTTGTGATCTCTCTCTCTGTGTCAAATAAATAAATAAAATCTTTAAAAAATAAAAAAAACACAACTGACACCTTTATCATATGTAATACTCCCTTTCCCATTTGATAATTTTCCTTGCTCTGAAATCTGCCTTGTCTATAATGAATACAGCTAGTTCCAATTTCTTTTAATTAAACTTGGAAGATAAATCTTTCCCTATTCCTTTACATTGAACTTGTGTTTATTGTGACAACATATAGTTGTGTCTTCTTCTTCTTCCTTTTTTTTAATCGACTGTATCTCTTTTAATTGGTGATCATGGAAATTTAAAGTGGTTATTGGTAGAATATTGAATATTGATGGAATTAATGCCTATGATATTAGTTATTTTCCATTACTGCACTTGTTCTCTGTTCTTTTTTTGTCTTCTATGTGTTTCCTGTTTTCTATAGTTTTAAATGAACAATTTATAGGATTCCATCTTTCTGATTTTTTAGCATAGGCTTTTTTTTAAATCAATTTTTCATGAGGGTACAGTATACAATGAATTCAAGTCTGGTCTCTAATAGCACTACACGACTTCACAGCTTGTGAAAATATCTATTATAAAATTGGGGTTTTCCAATTCCTCATTCTTATCCATTAGAATATTGCTGTAATTCATTTTCCATAAGATAGAATCACTAAATACATTATTTCTATTATTATTTTGACCAAGCTTTTATCCATTGGATCAATTAAAGAAAAGCAAAGCAAAAGGTTTTTTTGTTATCTCATTGATTCCTTCTATACCAGTCTTCTGTTCTCTATGCGGATCCAAATGTCTGACCTATACCATCTTCCTTCTTTCTTAAAAAGGTCTTAACATTTCTTGCAAGGCAGGCAAGAGACTGCTGGAGACAAATTTTCTCATTATTTGTTTGTCTGAGTAAGTCTTTCTTCCTCATTTTTAAAGAGTAGTTTTTAGTTGTTTTGTTTTGCACACAGAATTCTAGGTTGTTGATTTCTGCTTTCAAGACTAAATATTTCACTTGACTGTTCCTATTTACATAGTTTCTGAAGAAAAGTCCTTGCTTTTATCCTTGCTTATCCTCGCTTCTCTATATGGAAGATGTCCCCCCCTCACCCCTAGTTTCTTTCAATATGTTTTCTTTTTCTTTGATTTTCTGCAGTTTGAATATGAAACAATAAGGTATAGATTTTTTTTAGTATTTATCCTGGTTGGTTTCTGTGAGCTTCCGTGATCTGTGGTTTGCCATGGAAATGCTCATTTTTTTTTTAAAGATTTTATTTATTTATTTGACAGAGAGAGAGATCACAAGTAGACAGAGAGGCAGGCAGAGAGGAGGAAGCAGGCTTCCTGCAGATCAGAGAGCCCGATGTGGGGCTCGATCCCAGGACCCTGAGATCATGACCTGAGCCGAAGGCAGCGGCTTAATCCACTGAGCCACCCAGGCGCCCCGGAAATGCTCATTTTACTTCAAAAATTTCTTCTCTCTCATTCTGTCTTCTCCTGGAATTCCCATTATGCCATAGCACATGTTCTGCTGTTCTTGGTTCTTGACCATCCCATTCCGCCATTTTCATTCTACCTTCTCTCTGCATTTTAGTTCTAGGAGTTTATATTGACATTGTTTCAAGCTTACTGATTCTTTCTTAAACTGTGTACAGACTATTGGTCAGTAGACCAAAGCATTTTTTTCTTTCTGTTATAGTGTTTTGATTCCTAGAATTTCCTTTTGGCTCCTTCCATCTCTCTGAGTTTCCATCTCTCTGCTTGCCCCTCTGTTTTGCATTTTTTTTTTCCACACTTTTTCCTTTACAGTCCTTGCTATGTTAATTATCTGCATCATATCGAAGTCTGATTCTGATGTTTGTTTCTGTCTTTTAGTGGTTTTTTTAATTCTTTTATTGCAAGCCAGCTATGATAATCTGTATAAAAATAAAGCAAATAGGCCTTTAGTGAAAGCTTTTATGCTTATGTGGCTAGAAGTTAGACAGTATGCATGTTTTTACTATACCAATAGGTATGAGGCTAAAATTTCCTGTGCTGTCTTCTTTTGCATCTCCTCTGCGGTCTTTGGGATGCCACAGAGATTTCTTAAATAAGGTCTAAAGTGTGCAGTTCTTTCAATTGTATCCCCTTATCATTATGCAGGTGTCATACTGATGTGGTGGTAAAGTGTGGGAGGAAGAGAAGCATTCTGTAGTCCTGTGATTAGGTCTTCGTCTTTAGTGAAATTGTGCCCTGAACTGTGATTTCACTTCTCAGTTGCCATCACCCTCTCCCAGGTGATACGGAAAGACTAGAGAGTTCTGGGATGGGTATTTACTTCGGCCATGTAGAAGCTCTGCTGACTGCATTGGTTATTTCCCTGGCATCATCTCAGTGCCAGGACACAGAAACCAGACATTTCCATTCCCCCAGGTATGTTAGCGTCTGGTAAAACCCTAGTAGCTTAAACTTTGGTAAAAATAGTTTCTGATGAGAGAAGCCTTGTTAAGAAAAACGGAAAGCTCTAGATATTATTTCAAATGGCTACTTTTGGAGTGCTGAAAGCATGTGAAGATTTCTCTCTTGTCTTTACTGTAAGAACCTGGTAGGTCTCCTCAAAGTAAAACTCACAAAAGTGTGATGGCTTTACTAACCCTGGGCCTCACTGGTGTTTTCATTTCTCAACTCATCCATCCCCATTAACTCTTTCCTGTGGCTGTTTCCACCTGTCCCTCTCTAATCTGGGGACAGACATTTGCCCTGTGACTTCAATTCCTTCATGGATATAAAAAGAGTTGTTGATTTTTAATTTTTTCAGCTTTTATCTTGCCATGTAGATAGGAGTAATGACTTCAATATTCCTTATGTCCCAGACCAGAAGTCAGAAGTCCCAGAAGTCAGAAGCCCCCACTCATACATTCTTGATTATTTCTTGTTCTGTACTATTAATAGTTCCCAGCCTGACAATGTGCTAAGCAGATGTCCACAAAAGCTCTACTTATCAAAGGAAGTAGACTTGGCCCTAAGAATTACTTTGTACCCCAAACTAAATAAATTTCAAGCATAAATTATGGTACTTTTACATTTAATACCCAACTTTATTACTACATCATATATTTAGATAATTTGCTTTTATGCATTTTATTTGTGAGGAACTGTGTTAACTGATGTATACAGCCTAAAACTGGTATGCAAATATGCACTAGAAAATGGGTGTAAAATTCTGGAAGTACATCTGGACTCTTGCTTTTGATGCTTTACATTAATCATGTTTTTGTTTTATGATGCTTTGACATCTTGGGGCTTGGGTATCCTGGGGGAGGGTTGCCTCTCCCAAAGCTAGTTAATTCCTAAATATCTTATCTTATAAATATATTCCTGTGAGCACACCTTTTATGTGCAAACCAAACCACACAGAGTCTGTTACCTAAACAGTCTCTTTTATCTACCTCTCACATCAAGCCAATATTCTCCCTGCCCCAAGTCACCCCAAGATCAGGTGCCAGACCAGCTAGACAGACTGTCTAGCCGAGAGCCCACTGAGGTTAGTCATACTTTTCCAACTCAGGCTTGCTCAGGGGTTACACTGCCTTGCCCATTCCTCCCGTGGAAAAGGACAGCTGAGGCTTTGCTCTTGCTTCCCCTCACCCCTGCTGCCTTCTGACCAGGTCTGGTGCTTTCCCTTGTGGCATGGTGGGTCCCTGGTCCTTGGGAACTAAATGTTGTAAATCCTTCTGTAAATGGCATCAACCTCTCTGCATTTGTCCTCCTCTTATAACTGACTAAAACAAGTTCTCAGGTACATTTTATTTTATTTTATTTTTTTTTAAGATTTATTCATTTATTTTTGAGAGAGAGATAGAGCAAGCAGAAAGAGGGGTGAAGGAGAGAGAGAGAATCCCCAAGCTGACCGAGTCAGACATGGGCCTTGATCTCAGGACGCAGAGATAATGACCTGAGCAAAAATCAAGAGTCAGTTGCTTAACGAACTGAACCACCCAGGTACCAATAAATTCCCACGTATGTTTTAAAACTTACCTTAGTTGATATGAAATATCAATGACTAAAAAACCCAACTTTCTTTCACACAGATGTAGAGAAAAGTGCCATTAGGAAAATCTGGATTTTTGGTGGGGGACTGGGGGGTGGGGCAAGTGGGTGGGGGAGATAGATCTTATTTGCCTCATTTTTAATTGCTGACCTTAGACTTGCTAATAATTACTTTATGGAGTAACATTTATGGACCTTGTCCTTCCATCTTTATTACACTTAACAAATAATATATTGGAGATAGCTGAATTAACCAATTAAACATCTATCTATTTATTGCAATTTGCTATGTGTGAGGTACTCACCTAGGCACTCAGCAGTGAACAAGGCAGATACTATCCTCTTTCATGCTTTCTTATTTTCATTATAATCTGGACAAATGGCCTAACTTTACCGATATTTCTTTAATACACTACAATGTGTAGGCTCTATGAACATATAAAATGCATTGTATATCATTATATAATTAAAGAGGGTCTCAGAAATGAAATATTTAATGATAGTTTTTTTCCTTAAAGTGTAGCTTAGAAATTATTTGAGGTTGCATTCTGTCTGGCAGTAAAATAAAATATATCAACTTCATTTAGAGAATGAATAAATTTAAAATTATATAAAACTGCCAAGTATAGCAGGGATAATTATAGTAATAATTGCACTGTGCTAAAGATATGAACTTAAAAATGCAATGGAATTACTATTTTTGTCTCATTATGATATTGAGTTCAATACTTCCTGGGGCCTTAGCTCCAGAGGCAGAAAGAGTTTCTGCCCATTTTCTTTCTTTACCTATAGGCACCTGAACTCATCTTCATGATTGAAGGCATCTTATTTTTCCCTGTTTACATTCCTTTCACTTCATATTAACTTCCTTTTTCTTATACTAAATATTCTTTTCTTAGTTAGAAGTTCTGATATATTTATTACTTCAGAAAATATTTGTGTTATGTTTATAGATGTGGTGATCCCTCAGTCTGATCCAGATTGATCTAGCTCTTATCAACACTTTTGGATAATTGGAATGAAGCCCTCTAGAAATTTAGAAACTCCATAGTTTCATCCCTTCACTTACGGAGAAACATCTGAAACTACGGGCACTGTCCAATGTTAAGTGTTTGGTGAAGAACACAGTTTCACAAATGTACATTTACAGACTTAAGGAGTGGTGGTACTATATATGTGGTGAACAATTTGAACTTTAAAGTAGGTTAACTACACCGGGGTTTCAATACAATTTAATCCATATGTGTATTAAATTATTCACTCTGTCTTGATAAATTTTTGAATTTATACCTCACAGTCTCAAGTTCCATGTTTGTTGTGAACTTAAATATGGTCATGAGCATGTGCAAGTGTTTGGGTTGGAGCAAGGCATGGGGTATCCCCGAGAGAGGCATCGAAAGATATCACGTGTTTACTTTAGGACATGGTTCCTTCCTTCTTCACAGGACCTGACTGCAATGGATTCAGATCTGGCAGATAAGATACTAGTCATTGTGAAAATTGTAAAAGCCCCAAGGGAATCGCGGAAATGTTGGCTTTACAGGTTATGCCTGTAACATTCCAACTCAAGGATGGCCTTGAGATCTCAGCTCAGAGAGACAGAAGCCCTCAAGGATGCAAAGACAAGCTCTGAAAGGATAACAGGCTGAGTCTCCACCACAAGATAATGTTTCTTGGTCTATCCTTGCTCCCTTGGCTTTTTCCTTTCAACACCAACATGCATTCCTAAATATTTTGGGTAAAATAAAATGACAGGAATCAGTTCTTACATGTAGTTACTGCTTTTCTTTTGCTAAAATATGCACTTGGGAAATAACACTGTGCTGGTAGTTTTACCATTCAGGATTTAAAGGGAAGGAGTGACTTAAGACATATTTTTTTTTTGAAATGTTATTGTATTTTGAATAAATTCCATTTATCACTAAGTCAGTGAGTAGCTTTAGCTGTATATGTTGATCACGCACTTTGCAAATGATTGCCCCTTTGGATCCATGATAACGTAACTTCTGCTGTTAGTCTGCAGTTCTGCAGAACTAACATCAATGTATCTGCAAGAATGCTTCCCATTTTACCCTACTGAGATACCAAATTTCTAGCAATTTCACTTAGGTATAATACAGAGCAACTGAAAAATGTGCACCTTCAGCTCTATCTCATTTGCTTTCATTCAAATGTACTGGATGTATGTAAAAACTTGAGTTTACAGTAAGTAAGGCTGTGACTATGTTCAACGTTACGTCATGACCATAATTGTCATTATGGACATAAGAATATTAGCAAATGGACACGTAGCATAAATCCTGGGTCCCAGCTACTGATAGGGGGTCTTCCTGTGCATTGACTCATTTCATCCTCAAAACAATCCTGCGAGGTATTGTTATTATCTGTTCTTATCTTCATTATACATTTTAGAAAGCTAATACACACGAGTTTAAATAACTTGTCAAAGGTCACAGAACAAGACAGAGACTGACACAAGTCCAGACCATCCATTTCCAGAGTCCAGACATCAGACACTCCCCAGCCTCCCATAAGGTAAAACAAGGACAAGCCCTATTGAGAGCAATGGCTACAGTGTTTAGTTGAACATTTGACTTGAGTACTATGGGGGAAAAAAAAGAGTCAATAGTAATAGGCATATTTTTAAACAATGATTCTTGGACAAAATCTTTTTCTACTGGTGTTTTGTTTTCATAGAGCAGAATTTGACTTTCACATGGTGGTCAAGCTGAGACAACAAGGTCTCTTTGGCTTAGCAGGAAGAATACAAGAAAAGGAACGTTCTCGCAGCGATGCTTACAAACAGGCAAGGGTATTATTTGGGTGCTATGGATTCTGATAGGATCTGGGACACCAGAACCTGGATGGCACTCTACTGCTGTCGGTGTGACCGCAGCTGACCATTCCAGAATAAGAATGGTTCTTTCAACTGAGCACTATGGACATTTCAAATCCTGAATGCAACAAAGAGTGGTAATGGACTGTAGGCTAGCTTTCACGATCTTGAACAAATAAGTTCATTATTAATGACCGTGAACTGAAATGACAGGTGACACTGTTTTCCCTCCAGCTAAACCCTGTGAGCTGTGTTTGAGAGGCATGTTTCCTGGTCCCGAAGAGGAGTGGAGAGTAATCTAAGGTAATTTCAGACAGAAATAATAAACAGAAGGTGGAAATGCAAATAAGTAGAAATGCTAATTAGGTTTTTCCAACAGCAAAGGATACTCAAGTCCTTATCTTTTAAAAGGATGTTCTATTTTAGCAACTAGAACTGTGTTCTCTAGTCTGACTTGCCTGTTCCTAAAGCAAAAGCAAACGGCACTCAGACTCTACCTCTTTCCACAGAGCCTGCTGACAAGATTTCCACTAGACGGAGAAAAAAACCCTGAAAACAGGCCAGTGCCAACTGCAGAGGACACTTAAAACTGACACCTTTGAATTCTGGGGCCTATACTTTTCTCGTATAGCAAATATTTTAAGCGCTGAGGACCATATGGTCTCTGTGACAATTATTTAAATTCCCTGTTGTATCAGGAAAGCTGCCATAGATCACAGATAATATATGAAAGAAGTGCTATGATTGTATTAAAGCAAACAAGCAAACAGACAAACAACTTCCCTCCGGAACCACGTAGCAGGCTGAACCAGGCCACAGGCCATAGTTCAATGCCCCCGTATTTACTCAAAAACAGTAACCGGAAATCCAAGGATTAACAGATATTTGAGGGCGCCTGGGTGGCTCAGTGGGTTAAGCCGCTGCCTTTGGCTCAGGTCATGATCTCAGGGTCCTGGGATCAAGTCCCACATCTGGCTCTCTGCTCGGCAGGGAGCCTGCTTCCTCCTCTCTCTCTGCCTGCCTCTCTGCCTGCTTCTGATCTTTTTCTGTCAAATAAATAAATAAAATCTTTAAAAAAAAAAACAAAAAACAAAAAAAAAAACAGATATTTGAGGGAAGCAGTGCAAAAGGAAAGAATCAAGATCCAATTGCAACAAAGAATCAATCCAGTTAATAAAGGAAACTAGTCATGGAAAAAGAAGTGAAACTATTAAAATATTGAAAAAAATAACTAGTACAGAAAAACAGTCTACTAAGGAAAAAAAATAATAGTAACTCGAAAATAAGAAAAGAATGTTGTAAAATAAATATAAGATGACAACTATTAAAAAGCAATAGATAAACTGAATCATAAAATATAAATAATGGAAATTCAACATAAACAAAATCTAGATCTAAATATATGTGACATAAACAAATCTAAAAATATATAATGAAGGAGAGAAAATTTAAGGGGCGTGAAAAACAAGTACAAGTGATATCTATCTAATTCCAGAAATACAGAACGGAGAAATGAGAAAGGAAAATAATGGATGAAATCAGCAATCTTCCCAGGACTAAGGGGGAGGTGTTTATAATGACATAATT
Source organism: Meles meles (assembly GCF_922984935.1). Classification (NCBI taxonomy): domain Eukaryota; kingdom Metazoa; phylum Chordata; class Mammalia; order Carnivora; family Mustelidae; genus Meles; species Meles meles. The sequence goes on from NC_060075.1 coordinate 101,096,763, forward strand.
CATAAAATGGCACCTGGGATAATTCACACATATGCACACTGTGAGAAAAACACAGGGCTCCAAGTTTAAAAATGAAAGTCTTTAAAGCTTCCAGAGAGAGAAAGAGAATAAAAAAAGTGAAGAGAGCAACATTTTTTTTCCCTCCAAAAACAATAAGATATAGGAACAGAACAAAAAACATGTACAGGCGACAATATATACTAGAATATGCTAGAGAAATGGCCTTCATATTCTTGGAGAAATAGTTTTGAGGTTGCATTTCTGTACTCGGCCAAAATATTGATCAAGTCTGACAACAAGATTAATATGCTTTCAGATATTGAAAGACTCAATTTCTCCACATTCCATCCAAAAGTTCTTTAAATGAGATTACATTTAGGTACTTCTTTAATGGCACAAATAGTGTAGATAAGAAAAAGTGTGTACTCTCATTTCTGCTTATGATAACCCACTAGGTTTATCTTCATTTCATTCAGCCAAATATCAATAATTATGTTGAAAGTCTTAGGCAGAGAACTCAAGCCTTGGGATATCACTGATGGTCTGGGAAACTAAATACGGTGTTAATATTGTTGTCCTGGGGCGCTTGGGTGGCTCAGTGGGTTAAGCCTCTGCCTTCGGCTCTGGTCATGATCTCAGGGTCCTGGGTTTGAGCCCTGAATCGGGCTCTCTGCTCGGCAGGGAGCCTGCTTTCCCCTCTCTCTCTGCCTGCCTCTCTGCCTACTTATGATCTCTGGCTGTCAAATAAATAAATAAAATCTTAAAAAAATATATTGTTGTCTTTACTTTCTATGTATGCAATTAATAGCAGGGAAAATTACCACTGTATCTGTTATATTGTTAGCCACGTGGTGATTAGGGAAACATGCTACATACTGGGGTGTTTTTGTTTGTTTGTTTGTTTTTTAATTACTTGCTCACCAAATAATTTTTTAAGCAATAAATGTTCCCACGTCTTCCTTAATGATTTACAATCTAATTCCAATGGACTTGACTTCTTAAATTTCATTACACTTTCTAATTGCCAAACCCATAACATCTTACCTTATTTAATATGATTTATTGTAATCACATGAGTTATTTCATACTTTTGTCTACTTTTTCAGTATCATAAGTCTATTGTTTGACTTCTGAAAAATCTGGACTCTTTCTTTGTTATTATCTTTTTACTTGATCCTTTTAGTCTTCTTTTCTGGTTTTTCTTCTTTGACCACCACTTCAGTTCAGTGCTTAGCTATCTCCACGGCTCTCTTAAACAGTTGGGTCCTACCAGGACCCAACTGTTAAACCCTTGGTTCATCTTCCATCTGTATCTTTGCCCTTGATATTTCTGCAGAGCTCCAGATTTGGAGATCTGAAGACCTACAGACCTCAGTCCACAGTGCCACATTAGGCCACTAACTCAACATCTCTAAAGTGAAAGCCTTGTATTTACCCAAACTCTCAACTTTGGTCTGTTCCCGGATTCAGTATGCTCTGACCAATACCGCCATCCTTCCCGTCCATGCGGCCCTGAATTTTGCAACTGTTGGCTCTTCCCTCATCTTCTTTTTTTGCATAACTTCACTTCCCTGATTTCCCACTTCCAAGCAGTTATCGCAAGTTAATAGTAAGTAGAAGGATGAAGAGAATATTCCTGAGTGATGTTGAGGGAAAAGAAAAGGATATTTGATTAAATAGTGTTATTCTTTTGCTGAAATTCAAATGTAGGATATAAGTATAAGAACTACAATGGCCATAATAATAGAGAGATTTGGGAAGATGCTATGTAGTAAAAGAAGAACACTGGCCAGGCCAGTGGAGAAACATATTAGATCAAATAATAGACACATTGAATGCACAGTCTGATTTTCTGCTGTACGGAGGCCCACCAGCCTCCCAGAATTCTCCTGAAAAAAATCTTATTATTAAACTGAAAAATGATAAGGGCTGACAATGGCTTCCACTGGGTCAAGGTCATAGGCCTACACTACTCCTGAAAAATCAATTATCTGGTTACTTCCCTCTGTATCACCATGTCTCTGCATTCTTCCCCACTTTTCATTCCAACTGTAAGATTCCCTTGCTTACATCTTCTTTATTAGTTTTCATCAAGAGCTCCTGACATGTAACTTTTTTCTTTTCTTTTTAGTTTTTAAAAGTTATCTCAGACCAGAACATGTCACTTAAGTCCTAAAAAATAAAGAATGAAATAAAAATTGAGTACAGAAGTTTAGCATGTTTAACAATTTCTCTACATGTTCCATTCATAACCATCTCCTTCTTTTCTAATATTCCTAACAATCCCCAAAACAGATCCCATTCTCCAGATAACTGATTTTTTTTTTTAACAAAGTTGAAGTAGGTATTTCATTGATATCTTTTGGAAAGTACATTGTTAATTTCCTGCCTTGATAATCAAGAAGGAAATTTTGCTCATCATTGGGACTCTCTGTTGTGCCATAAGAATGTATTACTTTGATATATCCTAATGTCTCCAGAAAACTAGGGCATATATAGACTTCTTTTTTGCTTACCAAACTTTTCAAACTCATACTATGATATTTTGCTTTGAATACACATGATATAATGTCTTTCTCCTTCACAGAAAGGTAAGCCATTATACTGCTGCCATGGAATTTAGTTTCCCTATTTCCAAATGTCTACTTAAATTTTTTCAAGGATTTGGAAATTAGATAGCTCAGCTTAGAATGTTAAAATTTTACAATGTTGACACTTTAAAAGAAAAAGCACTCTCCCAATATCCATTAATAAGCTTTCAGTAAAGACAAGATAAATTGATTCTTAATGAACTTTATGTCATTTTCTTATTTATTTTCCTTTCTCAGAAAACTCGAATACTTCCTAATTTTCCATAGTGTTCTAGAGGGTTGTGAATGACAGAAATTGATGACTGCATTACTGTGACCTTTTACTGTGACTGTGGTTTCAGTAATGATCTTAGAACAAATGCTTATGTAATAGTTACTGAGTTCCAGGTACCTTTCTACATATTTATATTTGCAGATTTAAGCTTCAGCTGATCCATGCTGCAGATACTATTTCTATCCCCATTTTACAGTTAGGAAACTGAGGCCTTGACAAGTTATATAACTTGACCTAGGTCACATGACTAACAACTGACGCTATTTACATCCATGATTTTAACTAGTTTGCTCAATCACCCCCTCATGACTAGGATGTATATTGCCTAAGATAAGTAGAATTAACTTTATTTGCTGTTTTGGTTTCTTCATTTTCCTTATTTCCCTCATAGTTTGATGTAGATAACCAAATCTAATTGCATTTTGTGGTGGTGGTCGGGGGGGACTGGAATAAAACATCCCTTGATTATTTTCTATACTTTTATTCTGTCTGTGCTACATTATACAGGTATGTACAGGAACGTGTAGAAGTTACTTATTTGATTCAAAGTTTATGGAAAGCTTTCATGGCACCAATAGCTATAACTGCATCTACAATGACCTTGTCTGCTTTTGAAAACATCACCCGCTGCTTCAGGACCTCTTTGAAAAGATTCCATGTCAAGGGCAGGGCATCCCTCATCCTGTCACCCAGGCTCCTGCTCAATAGAAAGCAAGGAGGTAGGGTGGGAGGTGAAATTCAGAAAGGTGACAACCCATGGAGGTACCTTCCAACAAACATCTGAAGTATCAAAGCAAAAGTAAAAATGAACAAGACAAAGAGAGCTTCATTTCCTCTTTCCCAGCCTGTTTCTTCATCTTCTTCATGGCCATACATGGGATACAAGCAGGGTGATCCTCTAATATCTCATCCAAACTGGACCACATATTTGAAAGTAGAATGGGGTGCTTTTAAAAATTGCAATGGGGCAATAAATGTAAACTGGCCATTTCCCAACTTGCACATAAACTCACACTAGAAATAGAGGAAAGTCTGCAAGTACGTAAGTATGATGACCACAAACTCTGTCTCGGGTCTGACCAGTTGACCTGCTTCAGTTCATAGATTAATCAGTGGCCTGCACATGTGACTAAACAAGCTTAAAAACCTCCCACTTTACACCTGCTCACACATATCCAACACTTTTATCTTCTGTATCTCTAATTTACATAATATAGGCCTAAGTTCTAAAGGCTAATTTGCCATTTATTATCAGGAATGTTAATCTTCACACCTTTTATGACTATTCTTAATCTGAAGTTTTTCCATTATTTATCTCAAATTCATTTTTTCTGCTTAATATATCTGCTAGATTTTGAATTATATTTCAGTGAATACTTTTTTTTCTCATTTCCAACTTTCATTTAATTTTTGCACTCAAATGGAACAACTTGGTAAGCAAAATGCCTTTAGCACTTCTGTCAAGATTTAGTAACTTAATCTGGATTCCTGCTAAGCCACCACTCACAGCTAAACACTTAGGTTGACTCTGACTGAGGTCTCATTGTTGGGAGCTAAATATATTCTGATTAGGAGAGAGGCAGCCTTGGGGCATGTTACCGAACAAATGCATCATCGTTTTTTACAGACACTTGCACTGGAAAAAAAAAAAGATCACAATTTAATGAGTAGAAGACTCAAGAGGAAGATAAATGAGAGAATTTATTAGAGAGCGAAGACTGTGCAAGATCTCCAATCCATGGAGGTGAAGGTTTAAAAAGTTTCAAATATGTTTTCCTCACTCAAGGCAAATATCGCATGGTCTGAGTTTGATATACTAGATAAAATATCACATTAAGACTGAATAAATATCACTTTTCCATACTGAACTTCATCTTATCTGTGTTAATAGTAAGCACGGTGTTAGTCAACAGCAAGATGTGGTCATAGGAAAGTTAAGGACCGCATTTGACTGCATTGCTAGTGAAGTGAGATGAGATGGAAGATAATTAGATTCTATCCTGGGTGAGTCAAACAATCCCACTCTTTGCCTGCCCCCCCCAGCCATTTATTTATTTAATTTAATTTAATTTATTTTTTTCAATGTTCCAGAATTCATTGTTTATGCACCATACCCAGTGCTCCCTACAACACGTGCTCTCCATAATACCCACCACCAGGCTCACCCCATCCCCCACAGCCCCCTCAAAAACCTTCAGTTTGTTTCTCAGAGTCCACAGTCTCTCATGGTTTGTCTCTCACTCCGATTTCCCCCAACCAAAACCAAACACAGCTTTGGAGAATGATTAGAGTGTCTACCAAAGATTCTCTAATAATCTGTTACAGGTGCACTGATTCCAAGACATGTACTTGGAACAATATCCAACAATGGCCATCAGGTTAGCTAAGAAATGACCTTCTACCCCTGGGAAATATACTTAATACAGTGTTCATTCCACAAATACTGGGGTATGCACAGGATTTGGAAAGTACAAATTTACATTTCTCCTATGGATTTTGAAAATGTCTTAGTTTTTCAGAACATTGGTTTTTTAGAAGATGAAATGCAGGGATGACTTTTATCAGGTTCCCCCACTGTGTGGTCAGATCATGTATTTATATCTGAACAGTTAGAATCTGGTATATTTTGTGCTGCCAGAAGCCCATCTGGGGACTTCATGGAGCACTTGATGAGGGTGTGGCTAGACATGTTGGAGAAGAGAGGGTCAGGTCAGTCTGTTCAGGGGGCCCTGCAGACTCACAAAATGTGGTCCTTAAGCAAGTAGGGATGAGTCCACGAGCAAACAGGGACAGGGAACTTTTAAAAGCCTGTTCTTCAGAACATTTTTGTACTAAGTGCTCAAAAAGTACTTTTTAAAGGAAAATAAGTCTCGAAACCTATTAATATAGCACAGGTAAAGTTTGATTAGAACTTTATATGCTAAGATGTAACTGTTAGAGTTTCTCATAATATCAGTGTGTATGGTGAAACTCTGATGGAGAGTAGTATAATTTCCCAATTGCTACTTATTTGGGGACCAAAATCTGTTTTGATTATCATCCTTCTTTTGGCCATATTGATCCTATGAAAGTAGAATAACAGTATCTAACACTTTTGAAATGTAATCACAGCCACGATGCCAGGTAGGCATTAATATCATTCTTTTAAAAACCAAATGTTCCATGAAGCCTGGAATATTAGTTTGATTTTTACCAACCCTCCAGATAGGATAAATAAATAGGTTTAATGCAATATTCTTAAAAATATATATTCCATGTGGAATATATATATATGTATATACACATATACATATGTGTATATGAGATCATTGTTACTTACCTTCCTATTACAAAATAAAATGCAGTAACAGAATATCACATAAGCCAATCTATACCTTTCTGAGTTCATATAGTGTGAAGACAAAGATCAAGAAAATTCATTTTTTCTTCTGCTTCAAGTTCACCTTTATAATCTTTATCATCATATGTGCTTATTGTATCCAGCAACCACTCTCTTGTCGTCTGGCTCCTAGTCAAGTCCTCATCTCCTGTCAGGGCTCTGAATGGAACCCAAGATGCTAATGGCGGTTGCAGGGAAAACACCAACCATGCTGCCTGGTCCCTCTTGTAATGCAAGATATCTAACCTCACCTGGGCTCTGAGTGCTGTCCACCCAGCTTCCACCTCCTGCTCCTTCTTCCAGTCACTCCTCTAGACCACTCCATATCTACTCCTCTTCTACCAACCTCATTCTTCTTCTTTCACCAGCTTAAAGCAACCAGAGTACAAGGGCCCAAGTTGTCACCACTGTTTCCACTGACCAAACAAAATTTCTGCCCAAGTATTCTACCTTCTCCCCATTACCACCAGATGCAATGTCATGTCTGTTTTCCATTACAGGTGAATTAACAGCAGCATTTGGCAGTGTTGTCATGGATTTTTCTGAAAATATTCTCTTCCTTTCCTTCTGTGATAGCAAACCCTCCATTTTTTGTCCCCCCCCCCCCCACATTTCTTTCCTTTGCCCTTGCTATTGAAGAATAATTAACATACAATATTGTATTAGTTTCAAGTATGCGACATAGTGATTCAATATCTGTATACATTACAAAATGGTCACCATAGTAAGTTTAGTTGCTATCTGTCGCCATTCAATGTTGTTACAGCATTATTGACTATGTTCCCTGTCTTCTACAGTTCTGAAGGATTCTTTGCTGATTCCTCCTCTTATCCAGGGTTTCTACATGCTGGAGAGCCCTAGCACTCTATCTTTGGACCTCTTCTCTTTGCTATTTGCACTCATCACTAGGTAATCTCATTCAGCCTGAGATTTATATACCACATAAAGCTGATCGATCATTCTGAAATTTATATTCTTACATTGGACCCCAGCATTTAGCTATACACTTGGAGTTTCAATGGCCTTTATGATATTTACTTGATTGTCTAATCATAATTGCCAAATCAAGATGTCAAAAGCTACTGTTATCCAGCCCCACCGTATTCACCAGATTGACCTCCCTTGCTGTCTTCCAGTGCCAGTCAGAGATGACAGTTTTTTCCATTGGTTATTGTTGAATTCTCTATGTCATAATCCACTTTGGGTTCGTCAGCAAACTCTAATCACCTACTTTCAGATATAACCAGCATCAGCCACATTCCACTTCACTCAGAACCAGTAATCTGAACCCAGACACCATCATCATAAATTCCTGACACAGGTCTCAAGGTGCCTCCTCCTTTTTCCAGTCTGCTTAGACCAGGCAGACCATCTCACTAAGAGAAAAACCATCAGAACTCATCCTATGATCCTCCAGGTACAACATAATCTGTCCCCATCTCAATTTTCTGACTTATCTTCTAATACTGCTCAATAATCCTGCCACACTTGCTTTCTCTCTGTCCCTTAACCACATAATGCATATGCCCACTTCAGGACCTTTGCCTTTACTGGCACACCTGCCTTGAATGATCTGAAAATCTTCAGAGCTACGTCCTTCTCTGGTCAGTCTGTAAAAATACTTTCTCTGTAAGCCTTCTCTGACTCCTGACTAAAATGTTTCCCATAATACTTCATGTTTTCCTTCTTGTTGCTTAGTATTTAGACTCTGTATATTTATTTTGCTATTGCCTTTACTCCATTAGACAAGTCGATGAGAACAGACATTTTTGTGTTTTTGGTTCCCTTATTTCCCCATTGCCTGGCACACAGTGTGTTCACGCTAGATAAAACCTTTGTAATTCTTCTTTCAAAATTAATATCTAGTTTGCTTACACTACAGGGTTGTTATAAGGCATAAATAAGAGTGCTTTAAAAGTTTTATGATTAGACCAATAAAAAACACTGATTGCTCATGAATTTCTTACCACAGTAATCAAGGCTTTTACAGAAATAAATAAAATTGAGCAAGAAAAAACTATCTCTGGATCTGATTCAGAACCACAGAACCACATGTACAAATAACTATCTTGAGAAATGGGGTGGGTTACATAAAATCACGGACTCTAGAATAATCATGGAAGAAAGGAGAGTTGTTCTGGGAGGAAAAAAAATCCCAACATATGCATTTTGAATGGTTGTAATAATTTGGGAAAAATCACAAAATTTCTTGATAATATTTTTAGTTGAAAAAAGTAAATTATACACATATACACAAGGAAAGACTAGTTATTTATAAATTAGTCAGGTACTGGATCTAAACTAAAGGGTTGCATTTACATATAGAGTTTAGGTATAAAAATAAGGGGGTCTGAGACTGGTATATCTGGGCAAGTTGTTTTTGCATATGAAAAATAGACAAGTATTTTTATAGATGAGAAACCATATCACATTTATGTACCTAAAATGAAAGAGGAGGAAGAAGGGGAAGGCAGATATAGAGGTGGAGACAAAGAAAAAAAGAAAAAAAAAAAGCAAGAAAAGGAGAATCCATCTCTTTAAAAGATGAGAGAAAATGAAAAGCAAAAATATAAAAGTGCAAGAAAAAAAACTAACGGTGTTCTCAAAATGTGAGACTACCCTCTGGGGTTTTCAACACCCTTATGAAGTTTTAAAAGAGATCTGAAGACATTCACCATTTTAGTAATCTTCACCTGACTGAACTACCATACTAATTTCATCAAAGAGTGATGTTTTATTTTACAATTTGTAGAGAATAATCATTCTTCATTATGGGTGTGAATCATGTACTTGAATACTAAAGAAATTCTTTGGGAAAAAATTTTCTTTTCAGGTGGGATTTGATAACTTTTCAAAAATGCCTGTAAGCCTGGAAAATTATAATTATGGGGATAAAATAACTCCAGAAAAACAATACTAGAACAAAATGTCACAATGGGCTCAAGGGCTCTGCTTGAGTAATGACATGTTTATTTTGATTTTCAATCCAATTTATTTAGTTTTTACATTCTTTTTTAAGAGAGGAAGAGAGGGGGAAGGGGCAGAGGGAGAGGAAAAGAGGGAATCTTAAATACGTTCTTTGCTCAGTCTGAAGTCCTATGCAGGGCTCAATCCCATGACCCTAAGGTCATTACCTGAGCTGAAAGCACAAGTCCACTGCTTAACGGACTCAGCCACCCAGAGGCCCCAGTTTTTACATTCTTTTAAGTGACCAAAAGTTCTGCCTTAATTCAAACATCCCCCTTTTCTTTTTTAATGAGAAAGATGAGTTTTTATATACATATTAGAGGTAGTCAGAATTCAAACAACTGTTTTTGTTAATAGAATGCCACAGTATTTATCAGTTATGAAAAAGGAACAGAATAACCCAAAGTGAGCAGAACTAAAGAGAAAATAAAGCTGTAATTTAATTTAAGGAAATGATAAACAAGATTGAGAAAATATTTAAATGTAAATAATGGGAAAGACCGTAGGTAGTTTCCTAGGTAAATAGGCAGAGAAATGGTCTTAGCTTGAGCCGCTATAACGGAAAACATAAACTAAGTGGTTGTAACAACAAACACTTATTTCTCACAGTTCTGCAGGTTAGAAATTCAAGATCAAGGAGCCAGCAGGTCCTGTGTTTGGTGAAAGCCCTCTTCCTGATTTGCACATGACTATTCTCTTCCTATGTCCTCACCTGGCTGAGAGCAGAGAGGAATGAACTCTCTTGTGTCTCTTTTTAGAAGGACGCTAATCCCATTATAAGGGCTCCACCCCCATGACCTGGTTACCTCCCCAATGTCCTTCCCCCAATACCATTGCACTGGGGTTAGGATTTCAAAGAATGAGTTCTGTAGGGACACTGAGCCTCCCTTACCTGCCCCCCTTCCCTACTTCATGTCCTTCTCGTGTGCAAAATACATTCCCTCCCAATAGCATCTACTCTAAAGTCTAAATGAAGTGCGAGGGAGACTTAAGGTACCATTCCTCTACAGCTGTGAACCCAGGCAACCAAACAATGTATCTGCTTTCTAAATAGAATGGTGGGACAGGCAAAGGATAGTCATTCTCATTCTGAATAGAAGAAATAGGTGCAAAGGAAAGGGTGATGTGTCCCAAGCACAAATATTCAGTGCATCGAAGATCTCAAATTCCGGGACACCTGGGTGGCTCAGTCAGTTAAGCAGCTGCCTTTGGCTTGGGTCATGATATACAGGGTCCTGGGATCCAGCCCTGCATCGGGCTCTCTGCTTGGTTGGGGAATGTGCGTCTCCTTCTCCTCATGCCTGCTGCTCTGCCTACTTGTGCTATCTCTCTATCAAATAAATAAATAAATAAAATCTTAAAAAAAAAAAAAGAAGTAGAATTCCATCTATGTTCACTTTCTAGGAAAGTTGACCTTGGTCAAGTTCTGTTTATGTATCACTCAAACATTTTCATATTTATTACATGAGCTAAAAATGTTAAACGCCTCTCTTATATGGATGATACCCAAGACACTGATTATATTAATATATTACAATGATGATTTTCAACCCTGACTGTACATTAAAATCCTCTGTGGTGCTTTTAGAAAGTGCAACTTTAAAAGCATACATCCAAACCTGTTAATTATATTTTCCTAGGATGAAGCCTATTTATAGACTTGTTTTTCAAAGTTCCATGAGAACAAAATAGTAAAATTGTTAACACAATAGTAAAACAGTAGAATAAATGTTTCTCATAAAATATGTATATATGCAAATTTGTTTTTGTTTTTTTGGTTACTGAGTCATAATAGATAAATAAAATTGCAAAATATTTAAAATGTACAACATGATGATTTGATATACATATACACTGTAAAAGGAATCCTTCCTTTGAATTAACTTAAGCCTTTATCACTTTACTTGGGCTCCCATGAGTGGTGTTGGGGAGTGGTCTTCCCTATGCTGCACTTCCCACACCCCACCACAGGGCAGGATTTGGTTCTGGTTCACTCCCCTTAATGAGGAAACCCTTGCCAGTTCCTTTTCCTCCACTGACTAATGTGCTTAAAATCAGCATGTCACCACGTGTGATTTTTTTTTTTTTGAGAACACTTAAATTCTACTCTTTTAGCAAATTTCAATTATACAATACAATATTCTCAATGACAGTCATCATGTTATATATTAGACTCTTAGACCTTGTTTATCTTATAATTGAAAGCTTGACTCATTTACCAACCCTGCCCCAAGCCTTTGGCTACCATCTTTCTACAATGTATTTCTCAGTTTGACCCCCTCACTTTTTTTTTTTTTTCCTTTTTTCTTTTTGTTTCCACATATAGGTAATATCATGCATTATTTGTCAATCTCTGTCTGGCTTATTTCACTTAACATAATGCTCTCTAGGTACATCTTTGTTGTTGTAGATCTCAGGATTTTTTTTCTTTTTTAGAGGGGAATAATATTCCATTGGATATGTGCAGCTGTACCTCATTTCATTTTATTGCCCTTCACAAATATTACTTTTTTTTTTTTTTTTTTTGGACAGAGTGAAGGTTTGTGGCCAACCTGTGTTGAACAAGTCCATTGGTGCTTTTCTTTCCAACAGTATTTGTTCACTTAGGTGTCTCTGTGTCAGGGCGCCTGGGTGGCTCAGTGAGTTAAGGCCTCTGCCTTCGGCTCAGGTCATGATCTCAGGGTCCCGGGATTGAGCCCTGCATCGGGCTCTCTGCTCCACAGGGAGCCTTCTTCCTCCTCTCTCTCTGCCTAGTTGTGATTTCTCTCTGTCAAAAAAAAAAAAGGTGTCTCTGTGTCACCTTTTGATAATTCTCTTAACATTTTAAACTTTTTCACTATTATTTTATTTGTTATGGTGATCTAGGATTAATGATCTCTTATGGGGGACAGAAAATTTAACTGTAAATAAATGTTTTGTGTGCCAAATGCTCCACCAATTAGCCATCTCTCTCCCTCTTCTTGGGCCTCCCTATTTCAATGATATTGAAATTAGGCCAGTTAATAACTCTATAATGCCCTCTAGGTGTTCAAGTGAAAGAGTCACATACCTCTCACTTTAAATCAAAAGCTGGAAATGATTAAGCTTAGTGAGGAAGGCATGTCCAAAGCTAAGACAGGCCAAAAGCTAGGCCTCTTGTACCAAACAGTTAGCCATTTTGTATTTGCATTGTTGTGAATACAAGGATGTCTTGAAGGAAATTAAAAGTGCTACACATGAATGAGAGAAAGCAAAACAGTCTCATGCTAGGGAGAAAGCTTTAGTGGTCTGGATAGAAGATCGAAACAGCCCCAACATTCCTTCAAGCCAAAGCCTGAAAACCCAGAGCAAGACCCTGACCCTTCAATTCTATGAAGGCTGAGAGGTAGGAAACCTGCAACTTTGAAGCTAGCAGAGGTTGGTTCCTGAGGTATAAGGAAAGAAGGCATCTTCCTAACACGAAGTGCAAGATGAAGCAGCAGGGGCTGATGGAGAAGTTGCAGCAAATCAACCAGACACTTGGCTGAGATAATTTAAGAAGGTTGCCAGACTAAACAGATTCCCAGAGTAGATGAAACAACCATCAATCTTCAGTATCCACCACCCTGATCAGTCTGCAGCCAGCAACACGATGGCAAGACCCCCCACCAGAATTTTACATGGATGCCGGAGAAGAATGTTTATTCCGCTGCTGCTGTATGGAATGTTCTGTAATATGTCAACTAGGTCTAACTTGTAGTCTAATACTTCCTCTTAGTTTCTTTTTTCTTTTCTTTTCTTTTTTTTTTTTTTTTTGGTCTAGATGATCTATCCATAGCTGAAAGTGAAATACTAAGGTCCTTTGCTATTATTTTATTTCTTGGATTCAGATCTATTGATATTTGCTTTATATATTTTGGTCCTCCTATGTTGGGTGCATAAATACTAATGTTCTATCTTCTTAAAGAATCAATCACTTTATATAATAATTTTCTTTGTCTTTTGTAATAGTGAGGTTTAAATTCTATTTTGTCTAATATAAGTACAGCTACTCTGCTTTCCTTTAGCTTTCATTTATGTGTAATACATTTTCCCATACATTTCTTTGAGTCCATGTGTACCCCTAAAGCTGACCTCGGTGGCTTGTAAGCAGCATATAGTCAGGTTTGTTTTTCTAATAAGCCACTCTGTGTCTTTTGATTAGATGATTTAGTCCATTGACATTTAAAATAATTTTTGATAGGTATGGACTGACTATTTTGTTAATCAAGCTCTGGTTGTTTGTAATTTCTTTGCTCCTTTCTTCCTTTCATGTTCTTTTCCATTGTAATTTGATGATTTTCTATAGTGGTATGTTTGTTTGTTTTTTTCCTTTTTCTTTTTGCATCTACTCAAGGCTTTTGCTTTGTGGTTACCCTGAGCCTTACATAAAACATCTTTACACACTCTACTTTTAGCTAATAACTGCTTAACTTCAAACACATAGAAAAGCTCTATATTTTCACATTCCCATTTCTCAAATTTTATTTTTAATGTCACAATTTACGTTTTTAATGTTATGTATCCATTAAAAATATTGCATTTATAGTCATTTTTAATACCTTTATCTTTTAACTTTTATTCTAGTGCTATAAGTGATTTACTCCCCACCACCACAATACTGGAGTATTCTGAAACTGACTCTATTTTTATCTTTATACTTCCATGTTTTCCTGTTACTAATTACTGTCCTTTCATATCAACTTGAAGAACTTTTTTTTAAGACTTTATTTATTCATTCATTTATTTATTTATGTAGAGAGAGCATGCAAGTGGGGGTAGGGACAGGAGGAGAGGGAGAGAGAGAATCCAAAGCAGACTCTATGCTGAGCACAGAACATGATGCAGGGCTTAATTCCATGACCCTGAGATCATGATTTGGAATAAGTCCAAATCAAAAGTCAGATAATCAACCCACTGAGCCACCCAGATGTACCAAAGAACTTTCTTAGCATTTCTTGTAAGGCAAGTCTAGTAGTGATGAACGCCTCCTGCCCTTGTTTCTCTGGAAAACTCTTTACCTCCTTCAATTATGAGGATAACTTTGTAAGTATAGTATTCTTGGTTGGCAATATTTTTCTTTCAGCACTTTAATTATATCATCCTACTCCACTTTGGCCCGAAAAGTTCCTGATAAGAAATTTGCTCATAGTTTCATGAAGATTCCCTTGTATGTAATGTTTGCTTTTTTTTTTTTTTTCCTGTTTTTAAGATTCCCTCCTTGTTTTCAACTTTTGAAAATTCAATTTTAACATGTCTCAGTGTGGTTATGTTGGGTTCATATTAGTAGAAACTCTCTGGGCTTCCTGAATCTCGTTGTTCGTTCTTTCCTCAGGTTGACACTTTTTTCAACACTATTTCTTTGAATCATCTTTTAGCCCCTTTATCTCTCTTTTCTCTTTCTGGGACATTTATAATGTGGATATTGGTCCTCTTGATGGTGACCCGTAAGTCTTTTAAAAAATCCAACTCTTTTATTCATTTTTTTCTTTTTGCTCCTCTGACTGGATGAGTTCCATTGACCTTCCAATTAAGTGATTTTTTTTTCTTCAGTTGATCTAGTCTGCTACTGAAAAACTCTTCAAATATTTCAGCTAATCTATTGTATTCTTCAACTCCATGCTTTGTTTGCTTCTTTTTAATATTATGTAACTCTCTACCAGTTAAATTTATGTTGAACTCTTTACCAGTTAAATCACTTATTTCTGTTTTGTTAACAACTGTTTCTATAGGTTTACATTGTTTTGTTTGAAATATATTTATCTGCTTCCTTATTTACTATCTGTAGTTGTTTCTGCACATTGCATAAAATAACCTTTCCCAGTCTTGGCAGAGTGGTCTTTTGTAAGTGGAACTCATCAATTAGTCCAATCCAAGATCCCGGTTGCCTTTCAAACTTTCGATTGTCCAAGATGTCTTCTTTGTTTTTAGGGCTTCACAGTAGTTGAGGATGTGCCAAGATCTGCCTCAAAGAGAATCAGAAACAGCACCTAAATGCAGGCTGATTAGGAGCAAGCCCTTCGGACAGCATTTGGACATGTATTTAGTTAAACCCCCTCCAGGGAGACACTGCTTTCTCTCTTCTGGACCTAAGTGTAAGGACTCTGGTTGGGTGGGGGAAGGGTGACCCTACACTTATAAGAACTGCTTATTTGTTTGCTACAGTACTGTGGGACTCATGAATACAATTTCTGCTGACTATCGGGACATACCACCCAGGGACCTGTCTCTTGACTGGCAGCTACAAAAACCGGGGGCACCAGATGTGTATGCAAACTTCTTCCAGAGAGGTAACGGTGACTTGGTTTTATTATTGGAGCTGGTTGAAGAAAGAAAGTAGAGGAGGTGGCCCTGATCTCTGGGGAGGATAACAGGCAGCCCCAAGATATGTACTAAAGTTCCAAGTCTGATCCTCAGGCAGCAGCTTGTAAAGTATACAGATAAATCCCTTTCAGTTGCAGACTGGGAGATACCTGACTTTTGCCTGCTCCCTCGGCATGGAGCCCCGAGGGGAGTCTTTGTGAAAGCTGCCGTGCCCATTAAGTACTGCTTCCTTGTTTGCTACAGACTTATGGGTCTTTTGGACACAAACTAGCCTGGCTTTCAGAACTAAGTTTTGGGCGGCCTATCCCTACAGTGACGTTTCTAAAAATTGGACCAAACCCTGTAATCCTCAGGGAGAAGCTGGGAGTTGGGGGTTTCCTCCCAGTTCCACGGCATTGTGCTGAGAGTGAGGTTTATGGTGAGAGTGTGTTTCTGCCTTTCCTATCCTATTTGATGTAGGTATTTTCTCATTTTTCTTGATATGTAGGAGTTATTCAGCTAGTTTTTGAGTCCCTTTCAGAGGAAATTGCTCCATGTATAACTGTACATTTGGTCCATCTGTGGGAGAAGGGGAGCTTAGAAGCCCCCTGTGTTGCCATCTTGGTCAACTATGGTTAGTTTTTATTTTTATAAAGCATCTATTCCAGGACGCCTGGGTGGCTCAGTTGGTTAAGCCACTGCCTTTGGCTCAGATCATGATCCTGCGGTCCTGGGATCGAGTCCCACATCAGCCTCCTTGCTTGGCAGGGAGCCTGCTTCCTCCTCTCTCACTGCCTGCCTCTCTGCCTGCTTGTGTGTACTCTCTCTCTCTGACAAATAAATAAAATCTTAAAAAAAATAAAGCATTGAGGCACCTGGGTGGCTCAGTGGGTTAAAGCCTCTGCCTTCAGCTCAGGTCATGATCCCAGGAAGGTCCTGGGATGGAGCCCCGCATCCGGCTATCTGCTCCTCGGGGAGCCTGCTTCCTCCTCTCTGCCTGCCTCTCTGCTCACTTGTGATCTCTGTCTGTCAAATAAATAAATAAAATCTTAAAAAAAATAAAAAAAAAATAAAACATTTATTCCAACTTCCCAAGATGTTAATTATGTAAATCATATGGATTAATAATGGATGGTAGATATAGAATTTTAGAGTTTGTGGAATGGAAAATATGTATGTTCTTACAAAAACCAAGGTACTTACAAGCTATGTTTAATATATTCACACATAATTTAGGAAATGTTTATTGCACTTCCCATATGTTTGCATTTTAGGAGTAAAAGTGACTTTGTGTTAAATCATATATTTTATGAATGTGTCTGTACTTGCTCCTAGAAGCAGGAGGCAAATGAATAAACAGAATTAAAATATAGAAAGCAAACTAGGTTTTCTTTTTATGTGCCAGCTCCCTTAGAAAGAGGTCAGACTGATAAGTGCCCTCTATTCTCACTTAACCTTTACACAATTCTTTATTTTTCATGCCAGACATCTATTCTCACTTTTTGAACTTATGTCTTTCTTTCATTTATTTATTTATTTATTTATTTATTTATTTATTTATTACTTGTGGAATTATGTCTAGGATAAGAACACAAAATAAACCTTATTCAGTTTAGAATTCTATTTAGAATTGTGAGAAATACCCATATTGACAAATGTGCAGATTTACTTAGAATTCAGTATATGAGAATTTTCCTTCATATTGAACAAGGAAATAAAATGCTTAACTAATACAGCTTCAAAAATTTATAATAGAAAGATGCAGAAATTTGTTTGGCCCGAGTAATGGAAATTGACTTTGTGATCTTCAAGTTTGAATGGTATAATTCATTTTTCTTAGATGAAATGTGACCTTTTACCATACTGATGTGGTATTAACTGATAGAAAGACCAAGTATTAGTTTACAATTGCAAATACATGTAAGTTATTAAAACAAAAGAGTTGTAAAATAAATGCCCCCCCCCCACACACACAATGTTTCCCTGAGCAATCACCATCTACTGGACATGGTGCTGGGCTTCAGGAATGTATAAAGGAGAAGAAAACAAACTTGGTTGACCCATATCCTGGTGGAGCTTACATGGCTCTGGAAGAGACAATGAGTAAGACAATAAGCAAGAAAATGCAACATTTACAAGCTAGAAATTCATGCAGAGAATAAAATAAAAAGGGCTCTAGGATACAAATACTGAAGGAGCTACCTAGGGAAGGTCTATTTTAGATTAAATGGACAGAAAACTCCTCCCTGAGGATATAGATGCTGAAACGGGATGATAGGAGGATGCCAGCCTCATATTAAGTTGATTGAGGTACAACGGCGTGAGTCAGGAAGGGCTAGGACTGTTCAATGAATGGGGAGAAAAGTTCAGTGTGTTTGAAATAAAGTAAGGCAGGGAGGTTGGGTTCTCAGTAAGGTTTTAAAAGTTGATAGAATGACAAGGTACAGAATGTTGCTTTTACTTTAAGAGCAAAGGAAAAGCATTGGATTATTTTGTGTAAACATCAAAATCAAGAGAGTATAATGACTAGGTTTTCTTTTACAAATCATCACTCCAGCTGCTGTGTGGCAAAGGGATTGCAGGGCATTAAAGTGGCAGTGAGGAGTGGTCAGGGGCCTCCTGTGGCATCTTGGTGAAGATGATAAGGGTTCAGCCCAAGGTGAATGGCAGTGTAGGTGGAAATAGTGTCCATGTTTAATACATATTTTGGGAAAAACTCCCAGGCCCAGCTGATAGAATACATATGAAGGTTTGGGATAAGGGAGGATTCAAGGAAGATTACTATCTGGTTGAAGCAACTGGAGAGAGAGTTGGTATTAACTGATAGAAATATCAAGTATGGGCTCTCTGCTCAGTGGGGAGCCTGCTTCCTCCTCTCTCTCTGCCTGTCTCTCTGCCTACTTGTGATCTCTGTCTGTCAAATAAATAAATAAAATCTTAAAAAAAAAAGAAATAAAGAAATGCCAAGTATGTGCTTACTCAGAGACATGTTGAAAAGCTCCAGCATAGCAATGTTAACCTTTGAGAAGCCTAAACAACATCCAAGTGGAGATATTTTTTTTAAGTATTTATTTATTTATTTATTTCGCAGAGATCACAAGTAGGCAGAGAGGCAGGCAGAGAGAGAGAGGAGGAAGCAGGCTCCCCGCTGAGCAGAGATCCTGATGCGGGGCTCGATCCCAGGACCCTGAAATCAGGACCCGAGCTGAAGGCAGAGACCTTAACCCACTGAGCCACCCAGGTGCCCCCCAAGTGGAGATATTTAGTAGCAAATAAAAAATCTGCATCTGGCGATCAGATGAGTGGTCTGGATTGGGAACATAAATGTGGGTTTATTAGCGTATAGATAATATTATAAGACATTGGAATGGATGTGGAATGGATGTGGCACCTCTAGGAGAGAATATAGATAGAAATGGAAAGGGGAGCCAGATACCACCATGTCAGGTTTAGTATGAGGGAGAGAACTCAGCAAAAGAAACTAGCGTATCAGAGAAGGAAAGGACAGGAAGCATGTCAGTTTGCACTACAATAACTAATAGACTCAGAATGTTACTCCCTGGTAAAATCAAAGGATTATTTCTCACATAACCTTTTCAAGTTGGATCAGTGATTACACCAAAACCAAGGCTGACAGAACAGCCACCATGTAAAATTTTTGCCTTTTGGTATGGTACAAGGGAAGAGAACTACGGATGGCTGTGAAGAGAAAAACATTTGGGTCTAACAGTGAGAGTTGTCACTTCTACTCAAATCTCACGAGTGAAAGCCAGTTACTTATCCTCAGATAATTCATAGAGGTGAGGAAGAACTAGCTTCCATGTGCTGAACTATTTGGTGAACCATACGAACATTTACAAGGGTCTGCCTTCTTGGTAACTCACCTGTTCTACGGCAGATAACCACCCCAAGTCCCAACCAATCCCAGCATGAAGGTCAAAATGCAAGTCTGCGAGGGTTTTATGGTAGTTGTTAGACAAATTAGGTGTAGATGTGGATCTTTCTCATCTAGAGCTCCATGAACCAAATGCTGTCCCTGTGGTGTGGTGGAGCAAGAAGGAGATGATCTCACTAAAATTCTCATTTGGAAGGAGCACCGTAAAAATGTCTTTGCAGATTTTGTGATGCATCCCTCTCCACTGGGAAGGAAATCTTCCTGATTAGGGTCTGTTCCTGCTTCTTGGGAAGGACTTCTCAGTTCATAGCTCTCTAAGGTTCTTGTCTTCCATTTATGGGAGCCCTTCCTTCCTCATCCTCTTTGGACACATGTGAATTGAATGTTAGGTAATTCATTATCCTTGGGGGCTGAGAAGAATCCTTTGTCTGCTTCTCATTCATAGTAATGTGTGAACTCAAGGGCATTGCATTTTAAGTTTAAGCTCATGGTCTTTTTGGTATTACAATGGCCTCATAAACCAAATACATTTTTTATCTGTTTTATTTCATTGAGGTCCGTGTGCCAATGTACATAAGTCTCCCCAGTTCACTCCAGGCATTTTGAATCTATACTGGCTCCTTAAAGTCAAACCTTTAGTTTATTTTTCTTGGGTACTTTTGTTCAAAATTATTTCCAAGGACCATTTTGACCCTCATTAGACCAGGAAAAACAGACATCACCACTTGCCATACAGGTATAGCAGATATTTTAAATATCTTAAAATTGTTTACAAATAATTTACAGAACTAAGAGTAAAGGTATAAGGAAGACAACGTCATTAAAAATTTTAATGAGAATTTAAAATAGCAAACCCTTGTTTTTATTCCATAATTTCCTGGTGATAAAGCAAAGGTATATGCCTGAAATAGGCAATATCCTCTGATTATAACTCACATGAATGAACTTGAAGCACATTAATCTTACAAATACTGAGTCCTGATCTCAAATATTCAAATAGATTCCAGTTATCATTACTTCCACTTCTTCTTCATGCTCCTGAGTCATCAAAATGCAAGGCTTTTGACAATTTAAAAGATAATAGTTTTGTTGTAGACATGTTGACCATCACTTTGGTCTATAATTGTGAAATATTTTCACATTTAGGTTTATAAATATCAAATTAAGTGATCAATAGGTGTATTTTAAAATTTCTATTTAATCAAGTTTTTTTCTTTTTCTTATAACCATTTTTTCAATTAACTTTTTATATACATTGTCTGTGTTAGTTAAGGTTTGATTCTTTCTATATATAATATATAAATTATGTAAAATAAAATTTTATATGCATACATAAATTATAGATATAATTATATATATGATATATCAATCTATATATTTACATAAAGAAATCATATATCATATATGCATGCATACATGCATAAGAGAGAGATAGAAATTTATTTTAAGAAATGTGTTTACGGAACTGTAGTACCTGGCTTTGTGACTCTAAAATTTGTAGGACTGGCTGTCAGGGAAGGCAGTCTGGAAATGTTAGTCCAGCAGAATCTGAGACTGGTAATTTCTTCCTATAGAAACTTGGATTTGTTTTTAAACCCATTCAACTAATTCGAAGTGGCCAACCAGATTACTGAAGATAATCTCTTTTATTTAAAGTCAAGTAATGGTGGATGCTAAGGGCATCTACTAAACACCTTCACAGCAATACAGAGATTAATGTTTGATTGAATAACTGCATGGTGAAATTGACACATAAAATTAATCATCACACTTGTCTTCAGCATTTGTCCCCTTAAAAATCTTATTAGGTAAATTTTGATGCATGAGCAACATAAAAATCAAATAATACATTGACACATTATAATACAAATTCATGTCACAAAATACTTAGTGATAAAATCCTTACTGTTGAATAACTAACTGGATGAGAATGTCATATAACTCTTTCATTTTTAGAAATATATTGTTCACTCATTGTTTCTTGATTTTGAGGAAATCCATGTGGGATATTTTCATCTGATGATATATAGCCTGGAATTTCTCTTATATAATTAATTTTACCATTATAATTAGTATCTAAAGTGCTGTTATCTCTCTCTATGCATCCACATTTTGATTCATATAATAATTAAGGCTATCACTCTCTGTGCCATTTTGGCAGAATTTTTTTTTTTTTTAGATTTTATTTATTTATTTGACAGACAGGTTTACACACTTCACAGCACTCACGATAGCACATACCCTCCCCAATGTCCATAACCCCCTCCCCCTCTCCCAACCCCTTCTCCCCCCAGCAACCCCCAGTTTGTTTTCTGAGTTTAAGAGTCATTTATGGTTTGTCAGACAGAGATCATAAGAAGGCAGAAAGGCAGGCAGAGAGAGAGAGAAAGAGAGAGGAGGATGCAGGCTCCCTGCTGAGCAGAGAGCCTGATGGGGGACTCGATTCCAGTATCCTGAGATCATGACCTGAGCCGAAGACAGAGGCTTTAACCCACTGAGCCACCCAGGCACCCTTGGCAGAATTAAAAAAAAAAAATCTGAATTCTCAGTGTATTCCATGAACACTTTATTTAAAAAGACTACAAAGATCTTTTTTCCAGATTTATTTTATAACTTTTTAAAAGATGCTGAAATATTTTGGACAACCCAATTAAAAAACTGAAGGATGATGTAATATTGATGATTTATTTTACCATTACATCATTCTAGGTGACTCAGTCTCATTCTTATTTTAGTCTCCTTTTAGCAAAGTTGGGGATAATTCATGACTAATGATAAAATAATTTCTAAGATGATGAAAAGCAAAATATGTCAAGATAAAAGTAAAATAAGATCCCTAAAATCCTATAATTTTTCTTTCATATATAAAATTGTCCAGTGGAGCCATATTGAGGATAATTTCTTCCACTTAAATTCAACTAATTATAGATGTCAATTACATCTACAAAATACTTTCATGTTTTTAATAATAAATGCTATATCTTATGTTAAATATACAGTAATTTTTATCTTTTGTCTTTATAACCTCACTAAAATCAAATCAAATTCATAAAACATCAGTCCTTACAAGGAATTTAACTACTTAAAAAGGAAATTAAAAATCTAAATTTATTTTAAAAGCGTGCTATAGCAAAAGTTGTTCCATTCAGACATGATATCAGTTGGTACTATATTTAAATGTTTGTCTTGACAGAACTGAGGTATTCTCTAATTTTTGTTTTTAGGAAGACAACAAAGTGAACAAATTCATTAGTACAATTAGATCATTAGATGATGAACACTCTGGTACACTCACCACCCAGTTAAAAAACTAAACTTTACCAGCACCCCAGAATCTTCTCTCTTATCCCTTCCACTTACTACTTCTCAACTATTCTCTTAAGTTGTATCAGCATAGATGAGTTTTGCTTATTTATGAAATTATTTTATGAAATTATTTTAAATAATACATGAATAATAATAATAATAACATGGATAATAATAAATGAAATTATTTTAAATGAAATATACAAAAATAACTTTTTGTCTGCCTTTTTTTGATCAACACTATTTTGAGGGGAATATTGATCATGATGCAGTTTGTACGTTTTATTTTTCTATAGTCCTCTTCAATGAATGTACTACAGTGCACTTATCCATTCTTACAATGATACGGATAGTTTTCGGTTTTTTTTTCTGCTGTAATAGCATGGCTATAAGCATTTTCATGTCTTTTGATGAACATATGCTGCTATTTTTGTTGGTTTTATAATTAAGTGTGATCTAATTTTAGTTGGCACTGCAAGTTTTCTAAAGCAGATGTATCAAATTGCTATCAGCCGCATGTGATTTCCTGTTAACATAAATCCTTTCCAACACTTGGTATTGACAACATTTTTTAACCATTCTGGTATGTATATTTCTTATTGTGTACATGTGGTACACCTCTGTAAAGAATAAGTAGATTTGGGAGTTGAGGGAAACTGGAAGGGGAGATGAACCATGAGAGACTATGGACTCTGAAAAACAACCAGAGGGTTTTGAAGGGGCGGGGGTGTGGGAGGTTGAGGAACCAGGTGGTGGGTAATAGGGAAGGTACGTACTGCATGGAGCACTGGGTGTGATGCCAAAACAATGAACACTGTTATGCTGTAAATAAACAAACAAACAAACAAAAATTATAAAAAAAATAAACAAACAAACAAAAAGAAACCAGGAAAATTAAATCCAAAGGATACTTCAGGATGAGAATTATAGAGTCTGGAATAGGAATAGAGGATGAATACATCCTATCAAATTTTCTGTACCTTTTCTGTAATGTAATTTTCTGTAATGTAAATTTTCTGTAACGTACAGCTTTCATTGGAAACCCATGTTTAGGAGAGGTTTACATCTCTGTGCAACTAGAGCAACAATAATGTATCTTAATTAAATGAGTATGTACTATATAAAAAAAAGAATAAGTAGATTTAACACATTTTTGTATGTTCATTATTTCCTAGGAGACCCCACTTTGTGGAGGGGATGCTCAAGTTCTTGCTTATTATCTGTGGAATTGTCTATCATTTCTATTGATCTATAGAATAGGTAGATAATTGCAAGCCCTTTATGAGGTATGTGTATTGAAAACATCACATCGGATGGCTTGCTTTTCATTTTCTCGAAGTTTTCTTCTTTATATTCAAAATTCCAAGTCTAAACATAATCCAATTTATCAACATTTTCTTTATAATTAAATCTTTTTTGTTAAGTATTAATGAAAATTGTGTCTACTTCTGACACGAAGCATCTCTCATAATGCTTTTGAGTTGCTGCTTAAATGCCAACTCAGTTTTACATTTCAGAAGTTTGGAGTGTAAGATGGTAGATCATTGCATTCCTTCTACATTACTGTAGTCATGTGACAGTTTAGCAAGAGTATCACATGCTGAGTTCCAGCCTTTAATGGCTTATCCTTGCTGCCTTCCAGGGGTCTCTAGGATGAGGTCATGTACCTCATGGTCTCATGAGGTTGTAACAGGTACTCGTGAATGGGAGTATCCATATGAATCCGAAGCAGTTGTAACAGGTACTCGTGAATGGGAGTATCCGTATGAATCCGAAGCAGTTGTAACAGGTACTCGTGAATGGGAGTATCCGTATGAATCCGAAGCAGTTGTAACAGGTACTCGTGAATGGGAGTATCCGTATGAATCCGAAGCAGTTGTAACAGGTACTCGTGAATGGGAGTATCCGTATGAATCCGAAGTGGTAGGGTTGTGATACAGCAACAGCAACAAAAATGACCCCAGCTTAGTGATTACGGACACACAAGGCTATTTCTCACTCTCAACATGTCTCTCTGGGTCTGGTGGGATTCTGTTCAGTATTTCTTAATGCCAGAATCCAGGCTGCAAAGACAACTGATGTTTGGAAAGTCGCTTGTTATTAAGGTAGAAAGAGACAGAAGACTCTTACATGAACAATGAGAAGACCAGAGCTGGAACAGCACATGCACTTCTGCTCATGTCTTTGTTTAGAATTAAGCACATTCCTAACAGAACATAAAAGGAGTTACAAAGGGAAATCCTGGCATATTGTAAGATGGTAAAGTTTAAGGGACATTGATCATGGCTACCATAGGAAGAAAATAGAGTATCATGGACCCTGAACAGGAAAATAAGCAAATACATAATGTAGATTAAGTACTCAGTACAGTACCTGACACATAAGAAGTTTTCAACCAATGAAAGAAATATCATCATTACTAAGCTTAAGTATTAAAACATAGATGGACATATTCATAATTTTCTTAATAAGTCTGAGGCATCAGAGAAAAAGATGAAATTCTCAAAAATAGCAATATGATTTTTTCTATTTCTTGAATATAAATATGCTCAAAATATGCTTGTAACTGAGACTCAATTCACTATCTAAAGATTTATTTTTTTAAAGATTTTATTTATTTATTTGACAGACAGAGATCACAAGTAGGCAGAGAGGCAGGCAGAGAGAGAGGGAAGCATGCTCCCCGCTGAGCAGAGAACCCAATGTGGGGCTCGATCCCACGACCCTGAGACCATGACCTGAGCTGAAGGCAGAGGCTTTAATCTACTGAGCAACGCAGGTGCCCCCAAAATAACATTTAAATAATATTTTAACTCAACATCTTCATCTTAAGGAATTGTGTATGTACATAATGAATATAATATAATTAATAAAGCATAAAGATATATTTTTGTATTAATTTTATGGTTTACTTTCAAAGAGAGATTGAGCAGTAATTTCTGTGTGAGTTTTGATAAATTTCAATTCTCTATTAGTATCTTTCTGATTATTCAGTATAATGTTCCTCTTTGTAAATAATTTTTGAAATAGTCATAATTTTGCTGAAACTTGAATGAAAAGTTTATATAGTAGTTTTGATGGATATTCTGTGGTATATTTTAAAATGCCCTTTAGTTTCTTTTTTTTTTTTAAAGATTTTATTTATTTATTTGACAGACAGAAATCACAAGCAGAGAGGCAGGCAGAGAGAAAGGGGGAAAGCAGGCTCCCCGCTGAGCAGAGAGCCAATGCAGGGCTTGATCCCAGGTCCCTGAGATCATGACCTGAGCTGAAGGCAGAGGCTTAACCCCTGAGCCACCCAGGCACCCCTGCCCTTTAGTTTCTTGATGTCTCCTTTATTAGAAGTTAAAGGAATAAAAAAATTAAAGAAATCAAATTAAAATTTCCTTTTTTTTTTTCATGTTCCATGAACGATAAACCTTTCCACAATTTCTGTTTTCTCAAAGTCTTCTCAATATCTGTGTCATTATCTGGATGTTTTATTTCTCTGCCCTATTCTTCACAGAAAGACTTGGAGCATTTTCATATTTTCAGTACTTGTGGGTTCTCTGCTGTATAAAATGTATCCAAGAACTTTCCGTGTGTTATAGCACTATAAAGGGTGGTTTCCTGTGCCATCTAGTTCATCCACAGGCAATCCAGATGCCTTCACACATATCTGTGGCCACAAAATGGTTTTGATGATGATTAACATGTCGGATTACCAAACTAGTTAGGCTAGTTCAGAGGAAGCTGGCCCCAGAGCCCCGTGGCAACAATTCCACGAGAAGTGGGGAATGGATCCACACACATCAGAACTGGTTCAGAGAAATTTTACAATATACATCTGCTCAAGTCAGAAGGTTTTGTGTTTTTTTGTTTTTTCATGAAATGAGCATCTATGAACCAAGAACCTCAACAGCCAAATCTTTTGAAGACAGCAACATAATGACTTGCTACACTTCTTCAAGCATTATTTTTCTAAAGCTGACTGATTCTAATAACTCCGGTTGCCAGTTCTTTCATGTGGGTATAGAGTCAGTTTTCTGTTGTTCTGGATTTCTTTTTTCCCCTCTTCTCCCTTCTCCACCATTTCCCTTCCCCTCCCCTCCACTTCTCTTCCTTACTGAAACTGACATATTCTGTGGAATCATGTTGTAATGTTTGGAATGACACGGACGCAGCTGTGCGTAAGTAGGACTTGTCAGGTCTATGTTTGAATGTGACCCCTTCAAATATAGAGACCACACCTAGAATAAATTAATCAAAGGCATGTTTGAGAAAAGTTATATAAGCTCAGAATTTAATGCTGACTGAATATTTTAATCATTTTATACTGGTTCTTTGCTTGGCTGTTTGTCAATCCTTTATGGACATGTAAAAAACTGGTGATATTTATACAAAGGAAAGCCAGCGATATATATACAAAGGAAAGCTAGTTTTAGGAGCCAAAGTTTCCATTTGCTGCCATAACAGATGTTTATAGACCCACATGAATCTTTATCGTAGTATCTCAATGATGACTTTCAACATAACATTCGTGAATTTGACAGTCATTGTCTTTCGAATTGCACTGTAGCATGGTAATCAATTTGAAATGTAGACTTTAAGCTGAAGTCTTTTTTAATACTTATGTACAGAAGGCAGAGAAGGTCAAGAAGGCTGTGAGTGTTATATTTCCCTAAGCAATTTCTGGGGACAAACTCCTCACCGGATAATCAGCCCATCATTTTAACATGTTGCTAGAGAAATTTTTTCAATAAACAGGAAACATCAACACTGCTATTGTAGACATACATTACTTAAGGAGAGCACTATCACCTAACTTGTATTTTGAGTATCTGTCCACATCTCTCTCGTTCACTGGGGTGCCTCTCTCTGTTCCAGACTAAAGAAAGCCTCTGTCGCTAGCCTATTTAAGCCTTATGAAGCCTCGCCAGCACCCCTTTGACCCAAGATCCTGATTTGCACTCTGTCCCACTTTACTTCCCCTATCGCTTGTTCTCAACCACGGAGATACTGGTATTTTATTTATTTATTTATTTATTTTTAAAGATTTTATTTATTTATTTGACAGAGAGAGATCATAAGTAGGCAGAGAGGCAGACAGAGAGAGTGAGAGGGAAGCAGGCTCCCTGCTGAGCAGAGAGCCCGATGCGGGACTCGATCCCAGGACCCTGAGATCATGACCTGAGCCGAAGGCAGCAGCCTAAACCACTGAGACACCCAGGCGCCCCGATACTGGTATTTAAAAAAATATTTTATTTATTTATTTGAAAGCAAGAGATCATGAGCAGAGGGGAGGGGGTAGAGGCAGAAGTAGACTCCCTGCTGAGCAGGGATCCCAGTGCGGGGCTCGATCCCAGGACTCTGGGATCATGACAGGAGCCAAAAGCAGATGCTTAACCCACTGAGCCACCCAGACATCCCTGAGATGCTGGTATCTTAAGAGCTTTATTTTACAACCTTACAAAGTGTATTGACTATTATGGCAAGGAAAGTTGTACTAGTCCCTGTTCCCAGAGCATCTTTCCCAGAGGCACCCTGCTATTCTCTGAACAAACTCCCTCTAAGAGGAATAAACAGGTCCTGTTCTTCCACTCTCAAGGGTCCTTTGTGTCATGGCACACAGGTCACCCAGAGTAGATGACATATAAGGAGACTTTTTATTCCAAAGCCTAAATCTTAGCTGGGAAGGAAAGGCAAGCGCACTGCGGGACAATCATTCTGGAGCTATACCTTATTTCCTCCACTTCCAACAATACAGGGGACAGAGCCACTGATGTCAGAAAAATCCTGAACAGTACCTCTAGGAATGTGATAGAATGAGGAGGAATAACTAAAATATTCTGAATAGTGAAATCTCAGACACTCAGATAATAAAATAAAATAAAGAAAAACAATACAATAAAAGAAAATGGGAAATAAAATGCTATTTTTGGACAAAAAGATTTAGTCACTTATTTTAAGGGTATGACTCACTGGATTCCAGTGACTTCTAGAGCATTGTGCTGTCTTCACAATAAAGCGGTTTTAGACATTTCCAACCATCACCCATTCTTCCTCTCAGCTCCAGACAATCACCAATCTCATGTCTGATAATACAGATTTGATTCCTTTGGACATTTCATATATATGGTATCATAAAGTATGTAGTTTCTTCTGTCTGGATTCTCTCACCTAGAATACTGTTTTCTCAGAATCATCTAAGTATTTCATTTCATTATATTGCCGAATAATATTCCATTGTATTGTTATACATATTTTATTCATCCATGCAAAAGTTGGTGACGGGGTGCCTGGGTGGCTCAGTTAAGCGTCTGCCTTTAGCTCAGGTCATGATCCGGGTGTCCTGAGATTAAGCCCTGCATTGGACTCCTTGCTCAGTGGGGAGCCTGTTACTCGGTCTTCCTCTGTCCCCACCCCCAATCTTGCTCTCTCTTACATATGTACTCCATCTCTTTTGAATAAATAAAATCTTTGGGAAAAGAAAAAAGTTAGTGACATTTGTATTGAAATTATTGGGCATTTGATGTAATGCTGCTATGAAGTACTAGTATGAGTCCTGGGTGATGTTCTTATTCTTCTTGGGTACCCGGGCATAGGATGGCTGGATTGAATGGTTTATGGAGTTGCTCTACCATTCATATTTCCACTAGCAAAGCAGGAGTGTACTGATTTTCCACATCCTCACCACACTTGCTTAGGTTGGTCTTCATTCTTTTTTTTCTTTTTTTTTAAGATTTTATTTATTTATTTGACAGAGATCACAAGTAGGCAGAGAGACAGGCAGAGAGAGAGGAGGAAGCAGGCTCCCTGCTGAGCAGAGAGCCCGATGCGGGGCTCGATCCCAGGACCCGATCCCAGGACCCCGGATCATGACCTGAGCAGAAGTCAGAGGCTTTAATCTAATAAGCCACCCAGGCGCTCTGGTTGGTCTTCATTCTTAGACCTCTTCTAGGGTGTGTGAAATGGTAACTCAGTGCAGTTTCAATTTCCATTTCTGTAACGAATAATGATGTTGAGCACATTTTTAGCTGTTTATTAGCCATTTTATCTTATTTGATGAAAAGTCTATTCAAAATGTTTGCTGTTTTAAAATTGAGGTTTCTTATTAGTATGATTTGGAAAGATTCTTTATGTATTTTAATTGTAAGTCTTTTTGTAGATATTTTATTTGCTTTCTGTAGCCTGTCCTTTTTGTTTTCTTTTGAAGTGCAAAGCTTTTTAAATTTGGGATGTCTAATTTTCTAATTTTTTTTCTTTTGTAAATTAGGCTTTAAGTTTCATTTCTAAGAACCCTTTACTTAGACAGACTTGCTTAGGATAGTAAAGATTTTCTTTTATGTTTTCTCCTAAATTTTTTGTAGTTTTAATTGTAGTATTTAGGCCTCTGGTCTTTCAGTTAATTTATGCGGATGCTGTCAGAGACAGTTCTAATTTAATGGTTTTAAAAATTTCTTTTGTAATATATCCTTTGAACCATCATATATGAGAAATGTGTGGTTTAGTTCCCAAATAGTTGGGGGTTCCCTACATTTATTTTGTTTGTTTATTTCTAGTTTAATCCTGTTATAATGAAGACATCCTTTGTGTGACTTCAGTCTTTTCAATTTATTTGGATTTATGCAAGATTTATATGTAGAAACTATATACATTGATGAAAAAATCAAAGAAATCTATTAATTAATTAATGGAGAAATATAACAGATTTGTGGATTGGAACACTTAACGAATACAATGTCATTTCTTTTTTTTTTTTTAAGATTTTATTTATTTATTTGACAGAGAGAGAGATCACAAGTAGGCAGAGAGGCAGGCAGAGAGAGAGGAGGAAGCAGGCTCCCTGAGGAGCAGAGAGCCCGATGTGGGGCTCGATCCCAGGACCCTGAGATCATGACCTGAGCCAAAGGCAGCGGCTTAATCCACTGAGCCACGGAGGCGCCCCTACAATGTCATTTCTTTGCAAAGTAACCTATAGATTTATGCAATGACAATCCAAACCTTAGCAAAATTGTTTATAGGTATAGTCATGTTAATTCTAAAATTTGTACTAAAGGGAAAAGTGACTAGAACAGCTAAAGTGATCTTGAAAGTTAGAAATAAAGCCAGAAAAATTATACTGTTATTTTCAAACTTATGTTAAAATGATAATATTAAAGACAGGATGACATTAACAAAAGTACAGATGTGCAAACCAATAAAACAGGTAGTTTTTGTCCAGAAATAGGCCCATACAAATGTGGCCAAATGATTTTTGACAAAGGTGTGATGCAATTCAATGAAGAAAAGATAGAATCTTAAAGAAATGGTGTTGGAACTATTGGGCATTGATATGCAGAAAATGGACCACGAATCAAACTTACATTTTATACAAAACTTAACTGGGAATAATTCACAGACCTGTAAAACAAAGTGATACAACATTTGGAAGAAAGCAGGTGAAAATCTATATGACCTGAAGTTAGGCAAAGATTTTCTAGACATGAACCAGAAAGACAAAGGATTGACAAAGGACTTCTAGGCAGAATACATAATCTTTTAAAACTCAAGAATTGGGGTGCCTGGGTGGCTCAGTGGGTTAAGGCCTCTGCTTTCGGCTCAGGTCATGATCCCAGGGTCCTGGGATTGAGACCCGCATGGGACTTTCTGCTCCACAGGGATCCTGCTTTCTCCTCTCTCTGCCTCTCTGCCTACTTGTGATCTTTGTCTGTCGAATAAATAAATAAAATCTTAAAAAAAAAAAATCAAGAGTAAGAAAATAACTAACTAAAAGTTGGATCAAATATTGGAACAAACACTTCACCAAGAGGATTTATAAATGAGAAGGAAGCACATGAAAAAAAAAAAGTAGCAAATCATTATCTTTAGGTAAAAGCACAATATAAGCATGATAGGATCCCTCTGCACAGCTATTACAATACCCAGAATAAAATACAGTCGTAATACCAGTGCTGACAAAGAACTCGTACTCTATTTTGTTGGCAAAACTGTAGATGCTATAGTAAATATGGAAAATAGTCAGGGATTTTATATAAGTTTAAAATTATCTTTACCTTATGACCCAGCATATTTATTTACTCTAAGATAATAAAAATTTATGTCCTCATAAAACCTGTACATGAATTAATGTCTTAATTCCAAATGGAAATTCTTAATTTCCAAATGGAAACAATCCAAATATTCTCCAAAGGGCAAATGGTTAACAAATCGTAATACATCCATGTGACAGTGAAAAGAAATGAACCATTGATACACAGCAATGCCGACCAATTTGAAAGTCATTATGCTGGATGAAAGAAGCTTCTTTGAGGGGAGACTGGGTGGCTCAGTGGGTTAAGCCTCTGCCTTCGGATCAGGTTTGATCTCAGGGTCCTGGGATCGAGCCCACATGAGCCTCCCTGCTCAGTGGGGAACTTGCTTCGCCTTCTCTCTCTGCCTGCCTCTCTGCCTACCTGTGATCTCTCTCTATCTCTCTGTCAAATAAATAAACAAATATTCTTTACAAAAAAGGAAGGTTCTTTGAAAGATTATATAATCTAAGATTTCATTAAATAACATTCTTGAAGACAAAATTATAGTGATGGAAAAAGGATAATGGGCTCTCAGAGTTTGCGAAAGTGGGGGATGTGATAATGAGATATGAAATATGAGAGGATGAGATTATGAGATAGCATTGAAATAGCAATGAGATATCAAAAGGGAATGTTTTAGTGGGAAAAAACCTATTGTGTATACTGATGGTGATGGTTACAGGAATCATCCATGTGATTCTAGTCATAGAACTGAACACACTGAAAACTGATGGTCTTCATATTTTTTAAATAAATAAAGGAGTAAATCTCCATGCAGTCAGAGAAGGAATGGTTCTCTTTCCTGGGCTGGTTTAATCTTCCTCATTGTATATATTCATGCTAAAATGGTCTCAACCACAGCCATGAACTCGTAAGTATTGCTTCTTTGTCATTCTCTTTTCTCTGTCTAGATTCCAGTGCTATATAGCTTACCCCATTATTTTTATTAACGCTAAGGTTAGAAAAAGACATTGATCCCTCTGTTCTATTTGGCTTTTCTTTCTAGTTCATCTTTACACAGATGATGTGTGTGTGTGTATACATATATATGTGTGTGTGTGATATTTTGAGATATCACAACTAGGCTTCTATGTTGAGAATCCCTAAAAAATCCCAGATTTGATGAATTGCTAGGATGATTCACAGAACCCAACATATAATCAAACTCACAACTTGGATTTATTATAACAAAAGGATGCAGAACAAAATCAAGAAAGGGACAGGGCAGAAGTTTAGAGGAAACCCAGATGCAAATGTCCAAGAGTCCTTTCCAGTGGAGTCACAAAGGACATAATTACTTCCTCCAACAATAAACTGTGGTAACATCTATGAAATATATTTGAGCAGAGAAGCTCATTAGAGACTCAGAGCCCAAAGTTTTTATTGGGAGGTAATCATGTAGGCACCCTCTGTTTAGCATGTACTAAAGTTCAAGGCTCCCAGGAAGAAAGTGAGTAACCACACCGTTGCACAAATAGTTTAAGCACAGTGAATACCCTTACCCTTTCAGAAAATGAAAGGAACCCTCCTAAGATTTAATTTCCCAAACACTAGTTGAGGACAACCTTCCAAGAAGGTCTTTAAGGAAAGCAGCTCAGAGTGCTGTGAAGTTATTTTCTGTAGCATGCCCACTTCCAGCAGCACCTACTTTGTGTTTTCTATCTCTTGCTTTCTGCAAGACTATGAAAATCCAATTTCAATGTCACCTTGATTTGGGAAAAAATTATATATATATATATATATAGAGAGAGAGAGAGAGAGAGAGAGAGGAAAGCTTGCTTCCTAGCTCCATATTTTTCCCTTAATTCTTGTTTTGACCTAGCATGTGGTAGGATTATGTATTTTCTAGCCAGATTAATGTTTTATAATATTCATATCTTATTCAACATTTTAATTTATTGTCTTTTAATTTGATGGGCCAGACAACATGATCTGTTGTGCTTAAGAACACAAAAATCTGTATTATATATGACTTGTTTAAAAGCATGGGCTTATCATTCGCCATCTTATTTGCATGTTGGAAATTTATTAGAAAATGTGTTAAGGATCAACATTAGGTGAAGGGAGAAGTGGAACACAAATGAAGGCAACACGAATAATCATGTGACCTTACAGAGAGTTCTGGATGAGAATGGCTCCTCTGAGTTGTTCCCTTTGTGGTAAGGGTTCTACCCTTCACATCCTCTCATCAAACAGCATTGGATGGAAAATAGCTTTAGATAACAGTCAGTGTCACATTCTTGAGGTACAGATAAGTCTGAGAGAGAAACCAAGCTGAAAGCTGTCAGATACTGGAGGTATCATCACTCCCAGGGCCCTGGAAAGTGGGAAGTAGGGCCTGGCAGAGTACCCATGCATCTACTACAGCCTTATAGTAAGCCAGTAAATTAAAATAAGAGATTTATTTCGAAATTACCTTTTACATAATTTTGTTGATATTAATATATTGAAGTTACAGTTAAATAGAAGAAAGGTAAATATGCTTTCAACTTTTAAAATTGTTACTATGATTAGCCATGGTTTGAGTCATCATCATCAATTTTATTTTTCCTTAGCTGGTAATTTAGTATTTTAACTATAATTACAGTATGTTCATGGATTAATTAATTTTACTATTTACTTTAAATTTTTATAGTAAAAGTCATTGATTATTTCATTAAAAATTTCACTGTGTTTTTAGTACTACAGTGTGGCTAATAAGAAACTAATTTTATTTAAGAAATAAATAGAATGTGAATTAGCACAGTACTGAATGTCTAAACTTTTTTGCCATATGGTGACTCATTACTTCCTCCCATTCTTCCTTTAAGAATGCTGTCAAGCTTTCCCTTGTTTGGCATGTTGCAACATTCACATGTCTGAGCCCTCCTTTGATGAAGAAGCAATCATAAGCATACTACAGAATTAGCATATTGAAATAACAACACCACTGGCTTTATGATGGTCAACAAACAATAAGGATTTGAGGAAATATGTGAATTGTCTTCTTCAAAACACAAATATTAATACCAACCATTCAAATTCAGATTCACTGAGCAATACAGCACATGTGCCTTGAGCAACAGGACAGTAGTCTTTTCCCTGACTTGCATTTTTAATCTTGGCTTACAGAGCACCTAGAGATTGCCAATTTCATGAATTGCCTTCCAGCGAATTCTGAGTGTGGTCAGCTTCTCACAGAGTACAGGAGTGGAGGCAAAGGCTTTAAAGAAAACAGCTGATTTAACTTTCTTGCCATTGAATAAAAGTTTGCTGGCATTCCTTTACTGAAGTCAGCTAATTCTGTCTCCGGATTTTGGAGACTTCATAGATAAACACTAGGAGTTATATTTTGAGGATTGGGGGGTAGAAGTAGTTCCGGATCATGAAATACCACTTACTCATCTGGCCTGATTACAGGAAACTGAAGGTGCTGTGAGACAGGAAGGGAGGACTGTAGGCTGGGGACGATGAGGAAGGACATACATGAGAAAGAACCACAGACACATTTTATGCACTTTATGATTTTACACCAGAGTAGGTCTGGGAATAGCTATTCTCAAATTTAGAGTCAAAAGAATACAATATTGGAAAAGAGACCCCCCCCCTTTTGTTTAAATTTGGAGAGAACTACCAGCACAAATACCTTGTCTCTAGAGAAATTTACTCAATCTCTCTTCTTGTTCAACTTTTGATTTTATTTCTTCCAGTTCAGCTGGTCCTGACGTTCATGTGGTCAGGCAGTGAATGCACAAGTATCTGACAGTTACATTACAAAGATACCTATGACATGAAATAAGAACAAAATAATAATAATGAGAAACATGCCACTTGTGGTTCATTGATAGAGACTGTTAATAATTGTGTGTTTCTGAGCATTTATTTATATTTCTTTTTAAAAACTCTTCTGATTTCTTTGAGTAAGGATAAATGCCTGCTGTTTAATTTGAACTTAATCTGCGACATCGAAGTGTTTATAAGACTGTATATTTCTAAGTTGTTACAGTTAATCACAATTTAAGGGTTTTT
Organism: Meles meles; assembly: GCF_922984935.1. Taxonomy (NCBI): domain Eukaryota; kingdom Metazoa; phylum Chordata; class Mammalia; order Carnivora; family Mustelidae; genus Meles; species Meles meles. The sequence goes on from NC_060075.1 coordinate 101,132,536, forward strand.
GAGTGTTCATTTAATTGAAGTTTGAAGTTTTAAGAAGTGTAAAAATAAAAAACCATGTTAAAGAAGTTGGAAAAATGCGAATGAAATGTTAATATATTGGAAACTAGATTGAATATATTAATAGACAAAGATGTAACTCTGAGATGACAGAAAAGGACAAAGACATGGACAATAGAGAAAATCAAAAGTAAGGACTAAAGGCCATAATCAAATATAAGTAAGCAAATAATTAATACAAACTCAGGATTAAGAAATATATATTACTTTGGTTTCACTGTCATGCATGGATATTGTTCTCCCACTGCATGTGATTTTCATTTCATTTACCATATGGTTTTCAAAGACAATTTTGAGTCCAAGATGGTGGTCGAGTAGGACACTTAGTTTTGTCTGGTCCCAGGAATTCAGCTAGATAGTTATCAAATCAATCTGATCACCCGCAAACTCAAACTGAGATCTAAGAAAAGAATAGCTGGAAATCTACAAATAGAAAAGCAACCACTTTCTTCGAGGTAAGAGGTATAGAGAAGTGAATATGAGTCAATATATGGGAAGATAAACCATGGGGGGAGGGAGTCTCTGTCAGTCAGCTCCAGAAAGTGATATAGCAGTGGAGTGGAAAATCAGAACTTTTAAAATCTGCTATGATGAGGTACATCCCTTCCTGAAAGGCACTCAGATTGCCAAGCAGGGTGGAATCCTAGGTGGGACCGTGTCGTCTCATGATCCCTGGGGTCACAGGAAGATGGGGTGTCTGGATGTGGCAGAGTTCCAGGCACTGGAGCAGGGAAGCTGGAGCAGAGTGCTCTCAGATTGGTGTTGCCGTAAGCTGCGAGCCACATTAGGGTCCACAGTGGCTCTTGGAGCAAGGGCCCAGCAAGCAGCAGAACGAGTGAGATGCCTCTTCCTCCCCTGGGACACTAAATAATAATAATTAATAAATAATAATAATAAATAATAAATAAAAATAATAAAATAATATAAATATAATAAAAAATAAAATAATAAATAAAAATAATAATAATAAATAATGCAGGAGAGACACTAAATAAGGTTGTGTGCCTGAGAAAGAAATGTTTGGTCACAGTCTGGGTGAACACAGACTGCAGATAGAGATCAGAGAAACAGGAGTGATTGACTGTTTTTTCTTGAGAGTGCATTGAAGAGTGGAGTCCCATGTCTTGGCTCTGGGGCTGAATATTGGGAGGCTGCCCTTTTCATTGTCATCCTCTAAAGGCCCATGGATGGCTTTCAGGTTACAATAGCCACATAAAGCAATCTGGAGCAGCTTCCTTAGACTGGACCCCTGAAAGATCCAGTGCAATTCTGCCCAAGGTAAAGACACCTGAGACTCAGCAAAATAGGTCTTCCCCTGGAAGAGCAGCAAAAACATGTGGCCAAGACACCGATCACACAGAACTGCGAAATTCTGGCACTAGGGGAAACTAGTATATAGAATTCATGGGGGTTTTTCCCCCAACAATTGTTTAGTTTTTTTATTTTTTTTTCTCTTTTCTTTTTCAATCAATCTTTATTTTATCAACTATTTTTTAAATCTTTTCAGAATTTTCACTTTTACACTTACATTCTAGCCTTTAATTGTACTTAATTTTATTTTTGTATATAAATAAATTTTTCTTTCTTTACAACTTTGGGATTCAGTTCATTCTAAGAAATAGACCAAAATACACCCAGAATCTAGTGTATTGTTCTGTTCTCTTTCCCCATCTGATCATATTCTCTCACTTTTTTTTTCTACTTTTTTTATATTGTTAAAGTTTTTTTAAATTTTTTTTCTAATTGTCATGTTTATACTTACATTCAATTCTTACAAGGTATTTAATTTTATTTTTGAATATAAACCTTTTTCTTTCGTTACAATTTTAGGATGTAGTTTCTTCTAACAAACAGACCAAAATACAGTCACTATATAGTGTGCTGTTCTATTCTGCTCACTTGTCCATTTATATTCTTTTTTTTTTGTCTTTTAGTGTTCATTTTTACAGTTACATTCTATCCTTCAATGCAGTTTTTTTTTAATTTTTTTGGTACATATATAATTCTTTTTTCCCTTACAATTTTAGGATCTAGTTTTCTAACAAACAGACCAAAATACACAGAAGATCAAATGTATTGCTCTGTTCTGTTCACCTAATTATATTTTCTCTCCCTCTTTTTTTAATCCCCCCAGTTTCAGGTCTCTTCTGTTTTATCTAATGTACATTTCTTTAGGGTCGTTGTTGCCATTTTAGTATTTTGTTCTCTTGTCCATCTATTCTTTTCTCCACAGAATGACAAGATGAAAAAAATTCACCTCCAAATAGAGAACAAGAATCAATACTAACAGGTGGAGACCTAATGGGTATGGATAAAAGTTATGGATATGACTAAAGTTCAGAGTAACAATTATGAAGATACTAGATAGTCTTGAAAAAAAGCATAGAAGACATTAGAGAATCCCTTTTGGAGAAGTTAAAGAACTAAAATCAAGTCAAAAACAAAGGCTATTAATGAGATGCAATAAAAAATGGAGGTTCTAACTACTAGAACAAATGAGGCAGAAGAGAGAATTAGTGATAAAGAAGACCAAACGATGGAGAATAAAGAAGCCGAGAAAAAGAGAGATAAACAACTACTGAATCACGAGGGGAGAATCCTAGGGATAAGTAATACCATAAAGTGAAACAACATTAGAATAATTGGGATCCCAGAAGAAGAGGAAAGATAGGAGAAGAAGGTATATTGGAGCAAATTATAGTAGAGAACTTCCCTTATCTGGGGAAGGAAACAGATATTCAAGCCCAGGATGCACAGAGAACCCCCCTCAAAATCAATAAAAATAGGTCAACAGTTTGACTTATAATAGTGAAAATTGCAAATCTCAGAGACAAAAAGAGAATCTTGAAAGCATCTCAGGAAAAGAGGTTTATAACACTCAATGGTAGAAATATTAGATTGGCAGCAGAGCTATCCACAGAGACCTGGCAGGCCAGAAAGGACTGGCATGATATACTCAGAGTACTAAATGAGAAAAATATGCAACCAAGAATACTTTATTCAGCCAGTATGTCATTCAAAAAAGGAGAGATAAAAAGCTTCCGGGACAAACAGAAACTAAAAGAATTTGGGGCCACTAAACCAGCCCTGCAAGAAATATTAAAGGGGATCTTTTAAGCAAAAAGAGAGACCAAAATAACAGACCAGAAAGGAACAGAAACAATATACAGAAACAGTGACATTACAGGTAATACAATGGCATTAAATTCATATCTTTCAATAGTTATTCTGAATATAAAGGGACTAAATGGCCAACGAAAAGAAACAGGATATCAAATTGAATAAAATAGCAAGACCCAGCAATATGTTCTCTGCAAGAGACTCATTTTAGACCAAAGACACCTCCAGATTAAAAGTGAATTATCATGCTAATGGACATCAAAAGAAAGCTGGGGTGACAATCCTCCTATCAGACAAATTTGATTTTAAATCAAAGATGTAATAAGAGATGAGGTGATACTATATCAGAATTAAAGGGTCTAGCCAACAAAAATCTCTAATAATTGTAAATATTTATGCCCCAAACATAGGAGCAGCCAATTATATAAACCAGTTAATAAGAAAATTAAAGAAATACATTGATAATAATACAATAATAGTAGGGAACTTTAACTAACTGAAATGGACAGATCATCTAAGCAAAAGATCAATGAGGAAACAAAGGCTTTGAATGACACACTGGACCAAAGCAACAAAAAACACATATTTCTTGGGTGCACATAGAACATTCTCCAGAATAGATCACATACTGGATCACAAATCAAGTCCTAATTGGTACCAAAAGATGGGGATCATTCTCTGCATATTTTTGGATCACAATGCTTTGAAATTTGAACTCAATCACAAGAGTAAATTTGGAAAGAACTCAAATACATGGAGGTTAAAGAGCATCTTACTAAAGAAAGAATGAGTCAACCAGGAAATTAAAGAATTTTTTTTTTTTTTTGTAAAGATTCTATCCATTCACCTGACAGAGAGAGATCACAAGCAGACAGAGAGGCAGGCAGAGAGAGAGAGAGGGAAGCAGACTCGCCGCCGAGCAGAGAGCCCGATGCGGGACTCGATCCCAGGACCCCGAGATCATGACCTGAGCCGAAGGCAGCGGCTCAACCCACTGAGCCACCCAGGCGCCCTAAAGAATTTTTTAAAAATTCATGGAAACAAGTAAAAATGAAAATACAACTGTTAAAAACCTTTGGAATGCAGCAAAGTCACTCCTAAGAGGGAAGTATATAGCAATACAAGCCTTTCTCAAGAAAAAAGAAAGGTTTCAAATTAGACAACTTAACCTTCCACCTCAAGGAGCTAGAGAAAGGACAGCAAATAAAGCCTAAAAGCAGCAAGAGAAGAGGATTAATAAAGATTAGAGCAGAAATCTGAATGAATGAAATTAAAATTAAAAAAAAAAAGTAGAAACAGATCAATGAAACTAGGAGCTGGTTCTTTGGGGGGGAAAAAAGGAAGATTCATAAGCCTCTGGGCAGACTTACCAAAAAAGAGAGAGAGAGAGAGAGAGAGAGAAAAGAGAAAATATCCAAGTAAAGAAAATTATGAATGAGAGAGGAGAGATTACAATCAACACCAAACAAATACAACTATAGGAACATATTACGAGCAAGTATATTGGAGAAATCTGGAAGAAATGGATGCATTCCTAGAGCTGTATAAACGACCAAAACAGAAGAAGGATGAAGTAAAAAACCTGAACAGACCCATAACTAGCTAAGAAAATGAAGCAGTAACCAAAATATTGCAACAAAAAATAGTCCAGGGTTGGATGGCTTGCCAGGGGAATTCAACCAAATATGTAAAGAAGAGCTAATTCCTATTATTCTGAAGTTGTTTCAAAAAATAGATTTGGAAGGAAAACTTACAAGCTCTTTCTATAATGCCAGCATTATCTTGATCCCAAAAACAGACGAACACTGCACCAAAAAGGAGAATTATAGACCAATACCCCTGATGAACATGGATGCAAAAATTCTCACCAAGATACTAGCCGATAGGATATAACAGTACATTAAAAGGATTATTCACCATATCCGAATGAGATTGTTCAGTATTACAAATCAATCAATATGACCCACTACATTAATAAAAGAATAATCACATGATCCTCTCAATAGATGCAGAAAAAGCTTCTGACAAAGTACAGAATCCTTTCTTAATTAAAACTCTTCACAGTGTAAGGATAGAGGGATTATACCTCAATATCATAAAAGCCATATATGAAAAGCCATCAGCAAATATCAATCTCTGTGGGGAAAAACTGAGCTTTCCCTCTAAGGTCAGGAATACGGCAGACTTATCACCACTAATGTTCAACATAGTACTCAAAGTCCTAACCTCAGCAATCAGACAACAAAAAGAAATAAAAAGCATGTGAATCAGCAAAGAAGTCAAACTCTCATCTTGCAGATGACATGATACTCTATGTGAAAAACCCCAAAGACTTCAACCCCAAATTTTTAGAACTCATACAGGAATTCAGCAACATGGCAGGTTGCAAAATCAATGCACAGAAATCAGTTGCATTTCTGTACACCAACAATGAGACAGAAGAAAGAGAATTTAAGGAGTTCATCTCATTTACAATTGCACTAACCAAAGAGGTAAAGGATCTGTACTCTGAAAACTAAAGAACTCTTACAAAAAAAAATTGAAGAAGACACAAAGAAATGGGAAAACATTCCATGCTCATGGATTAGAAGAGCAAATATTCTTAAAATGTCTACGCTATCTGGAGCAATCTATACATTCAATGTAATCCCTATCAAAATACCATTCAAATTTTTTCACATAGCTGGAACAAATAATCCTAAAAATTCAGAGAAGATCCTGAATAAGCAAAGGAATGTTGAAAAAGAAAACCAAAGACAGTGGCACCACAATTCCAGACTTCAAGCTTTATTAGAAAGCTGTAATCATCAAAATGGTATGGTACTGTCACAAAAACAGACACATAGATATGTGGAACAGAATAGAGAACCCAGAAATAGACCCTCAATTCTATGGTCAACTAATCTCCAACAAAGCAGGAAAGAATTTCCAACAGATAAAATACAGTCCTTTTAACAAATGGTGTTGGGAAAATTAAACAGTCACATGCAGAAAAATGAAACTGGATCATTTCCTTACACCATGTATAAAAATAGACTCAAAATAGATGAAAGACCTAATATGAGACAGAAATCCATCAAAATCCTAGAGGAGAACACAGGCAGCAACCTCTGTGACCTCAGCTGCATCAACTTCTTGCTATACATGTCTCCAAGGGCAAAAATAAACTAACGAGACTTCGTCAATATAAAAACCTTTTGCACAGCAAAGGAAACAGTTAACAAAACTAAAAGACAACTGACAGAGTGGGAGAAGATATTTGCAAATGTCTTATCAGATAAAGGGCTAGTATCCACAATCTATAATGCATTTATCAAACTCAACACCCAAAGAACAAATAATCTAATCAGGAATTGGGCAGAAGACATGAACAGACATTACTGCAAAGAAGATATACAAATGGCCAACAGACACATGAAAAAATGTACCACACTATTTGGCATCAGGAACTACAAATCAAAACCACGATGAGCTACCACCTCACACCAATCAGAATGGATAGGGGTGCCTGGGTGTCTCAGTCAATTAAGCAGTTTATGATCCTCAGGTCCTGGGATTGAGCCCCACCTCAAGCTCGCCTACCCCTACCTCTCCCTCTGTCCCTCCCCCCCAATAAATAAATTAACTGTTTTTTAAAAAGAAGAATGGCTAAATTAACCACTCAGGAAATGACAGATGTTGGTGAGGATGCAGAGAAAGGAAACGCTCTTACACTGTTGGTGGAAATGTAAACTGGTATAGCCACTCTGGATAACAGTACAGAGGTTCCTCAAAAAGTTGAAAATAGAGCTACACTATCACCCAGCAATTGCATTACTAGGGATTTACCCCAAAGATACAAATGTAGAGCTCCAAAGGGGCACCTGCACTGCAATGTTTATAACAGCGATTTCTACAATAGTCAAACTAGAAAGAGTCCCAATGTCCATCAGCAGATGAATGGATAAAAATATGGTATACCCGCACACACACATACACACAATAAAATATTACTTTATAAAAAAAATGAAATCTTGCGATTTGCAATGACATTGATGGAACTAGAGGGTATTATGCTAAGTGAAATAAGTTAATCAGAGAAAGATAATTATATGATTTCACTCATATATGGAATTTAAGAAACATAACAGAGTGCCATAGGAGAAGAGAGAAATAAATAAAACAAGAGAAAATCTGAGGGAGAGAAGCCATAAGAGACACTTAATCATAAGAGATAAACTGAGGGTTGCTGGAGGGGAGGAGGGTGAGTAATGAGTCCTGGGTATTATATAAGACTGATGAATCACTGACCTCTACCTCTGAGACTAATACTACATCGTATGTTAATTAATTGAATTTAAACTAAAAAATAATAAAGAATTTTTATGGTGCTATTTTCATTAAAGACTATCAATAAGTTGCCAAATATGTATATACCACCAGAAACTGGTATGTTGATGTTTAAATCCATTACCAGTTTAGCAAAATGTATTGCCATCTCCTTAACGAACGCCTATTAGCTTTTGCAAGAATGGCCTATCTATGCAGGATAGATAGGGAGAGGAAGTGCATGAGACATTCCTGAATTAAAATGGTAATAGTGTTTAGAATTGAACATTGATATTACAAAAAACTCAAGAGTCTTTGTTTTTAAATCATCACTATAGTCTTGTGAGCTAGGTAGGTTCTACCTTACAGATAAAAATCCTTAAGAGTCACACAATAAATTATCTTGTATACGTGTCATGCTACTAGGAGAAGGAACTGGATTCCATTTCAGGCCTGCTTAAATCTCAGTAGATTGTTAAATAAGTCATACAGACTGTCTCACACAAATACAAGGTAGCAAAGGAGATAGAGAATGAAGTGTATGCGGACTTTATTAAGGAATGATTAAAAGCTGCTTGACTTTGGGTGCCTAGGTGGCTCAGGTGGTTAAGTGTCCGACTCTTGGTTTCAGCTCGGGTCATGAACTCATGGTCATGGGATTGAGCCCCATGTTGGTCTCCATGCTTAGCAGGGAGTCTACTTAAGATTCTCTCTCTCCTGTCCCTCTCCCTGCCCCTCACTCTCTTTCTCTAAAGTAAATTAATAATAAATCTTAAAAAAAGAAAAAGCTCTTTGATGTCTCTCATTTTACCATGTCCAAACTGAGTGGACACCCAGAGAGACACTGGACCAGACTCCATTTACCCCCACCATTGTTGTGAATTTGAGCCACATTCAGCCTACGTAAGGGTCAAACATTTGACCTTAATTTACCCCAATTTTTCCTTTTTTTTTTTTTTAAGATTTTATTTATTTATTTGACAGACAGAGATCACAAGTAGGCAGAGAGGCGGGCAGAGAGAGAGGAGGAAGCAGGCTCCCTGCCAGGCAGAGAGCCCAATGTGGGGCTCGATTCCAGGACCCTGGGATCATGACCTGAGCTGAAGGCAGAGGCTTTAACCCACTGAGCCACCCAGGCGCCCCCAATTTTTCCTTTCTAATCAAATTGCCCCTCTGAGCTAAGCCTCCATTGTAAATATGTTAATAGCTTTATTTCCTATGAGAATTTTAGTTATGGAACTTTCTTCAAAATAAACTCATTTGGGAAAAAGAAACCACTTAGCAATTCTTCAAGGAGTCGCAAGTTGGCAACAACATTTTTTCAAATGAAACTAAATTGAACATATTGTTGTACTTAGATCTTCTTCAGCCATCAAAACAAAATAAAATACAGATCATAGGAGTATTTGATTGTGATTGGAAACTTTTTTAAAAGCAGGACCAGGACTATTTTTGGCTCTTTTCCAAGTACTTGAACTACTGTTTGAAGAGTGTCAAAGAAATGGCAGAGTTAGTTGTAAAAAGTTTAAGTAGTTGGGAAGAACAAGCAAAGGAGTGACGTATCACCTTAGATACATACAAATACTTAAATGTTTTCACTATAATCCCAACAGAATAGCAGCATGTCCACTTTATTAACAATTTCTATATTGTAATTTGATGTGACTAAGCCTTGAATTAGATCCAGGCATCAAGCCAACCCAAAATCTAGAGTTCATCAGTGTGTACTACTGGTTATAATTGGAAAAATAAATAAATATGAGTAGCAAAATACTTATAACTTTTTACTTATACATTTGGTCCTATAAGCAATATCTATATTTTTTGAAGGGGTGTTTGAAAGATAAGTTCTTTAGTTATAGTGAAAGTATTTTTTTCTAAACCTTGGTACCGCATTGAGAATTTTGGTAATGCCCTACTGATTCATGTAGGGTGTACATAAAATTCTGTCTTTTAAGGGTTAATATAATAATAATAATTTTAATTATTATTAAAGCCCACTTTTATTGAGTTTTTCTACTGTCCCCAAGCTCTGTACATTCCGTATATAAATTTTTTATTCTTTTAATAATACACAAGGATACTTAGTGTTCTTTCTTTATAAAATGAGGCAGCTAAGTCACAGAGAGGCTGAGTTACTCTCCTGTGACATGTCTGGGTGGGGAGTCAGGCTCTCCCTCAGTGAACCTCCCATACTGCTGTGTCCTAGGACTTCTGTCATTTTGAAATGGACCACACAATACAGGTGGACACAGTATGTTGGCAAAGAAATAAAAACATTCAATGCTCAGCATTTAGTTGCTGAACATTTTCTACTTCTCGTACGGTTCACATATACATCCATTATTTTGTAAAGTTATTTACCTCCTGTTCAACAATTAGAAAAAAAATAATTATAAATACTATCTCATGGGACCTATAATACCTGTCATGAAATATGAGTAATTTTGCAATTTTATGCCAGGTGTATTGCCAGGTGCAATGACAAGAGAAAATTTACTTTGGCTTAGCTTTAATTTGTAGGTGCCCTAATCTCACTTGCACATACCAATTACATGTCAAGAATTCTGTGCTCACCAGTGAGATTTTGATTTAGGGTTGAAAGGTGATTGGCTCCCTTGCTAAATTATACCACTAGACCATTAAAAATATGTGTAAGTATGTGTGTGTTAAATGCCTATCCCCTCTTCTGAGAGAGAAGTATTAGAGCTTATTTATTTGATTTCTCCAAAATAGAGGTGCCTGGTAGCCGTGAAATGTTACTCCTATACTTTTGATTCCTGACTCCTAGATATTAAACTGAAAAATCTGAAGCGTTACACGTATGCGTGGTATTAGTAGTTTTAGACTCTGCACGTTTCAAACAGTTTGCTTTTAGCATCATGTTCAACTGCCATATTATAAGGTAAAAATTAATGTTCGTGGATTGTGTTATAAGCCCTATTAGATTTTTCCCCACATATATGTTTTATATCTAATTATGTACATTTCTATAAAGTTGCTTATTCCTTCATCCTTCCCCTCTCTCCCTTCTCCCTTCCTTCCTTCCTTCCTTCCTCCCATTAAACATCCTTTCTTCCTCAGGGGTAAGGTTATTAATATGCCATGAAATGTGTGGTTAATTGCCTTGATTTGAATCCTGGCTCCACATTCATTAGTTGAGTAAATATTGGCATATTACTTATTCACGCCATATCCACCGTTATCCATGAAGATAATAAAAGATTTGCCATCAAAGTGAACATTACTGGAAAATAATAATACATGTTAAGGAATGAGAATGGTACCTGATGCATAGCAAATATCCCATTATTAACTTTTTAAAAGAAGATTTGTATTTGTCAGAGAGAGCAAGAGTGAGCACAAAAGCAGGGGGAGCAGCAGGCAGAGGGAGAACAAGGCCCATCGCTGAGCAAGGAGGCTGATGTGGGACTATCCCAGGACCATGGTATCCTGACCTGAGCTGAAGGCAGATGCTTAACTGACTGAGCCACCCATGCATCTCAATATTCCATTAGTAATTAAACAGGTATATGGGGAGCCTGGGTGGCTCAGTGGGTTAAGCCTCTGCCTTCGGCTCAGGTCATGATCTCAGGGTCCTGGGATAGAGCCCCGCATCCAGCTCTCTGCTCAGCAGGGAGCCTTCTTCCCCCTCTTCTCTGACTGCCTCTCTGCCTACTTGTGATCTCTCTCTTTAATAAATAAATAAAATCTTAAACAAAAATAAATAGGCATACACTAAGGGCCATATATATGCTCTAATAATGAAATTTTGTCAAGGTTTGTGCATGTACAGTGGAATCAATTTACAGTTTCATAGATTGTAGAAATGGTCACAATATCCACAGTGCCCTGCATCCAACCTTCTAACCTTGGGTACTTGGATGGGTTCCTCCCACACTGACTCTGGGGCTGGCCACGTGACTTAATTATGTCACTGGGACAAAAGCCAATATGATGCAAGTCGAGATCATAAAAGTGCCTGCACAAAGGGACTTGACTTCTCTTTTCCTACTTTCAGTAATGATGCTGCTACCATGATCACAACCAGTTGGACTGGACACCTTGCAACACATGTTCAGCTTCTTCCAGCACTAATATCCAGTCAGCTACTGGATCTACTAATATCCAGTCAACCTGAAAATATGCAACATTTTCACCAGCCCTCTGACTGTCAAACTGTGTGATCCCAGCCAGTAACACGTGGAGATGAACCATCCCAGCGAAGCCAAATCCAACTACTGACTTGCAGGGTTGAGAGACACCAAACATGGATGAGGTTTGTTATGTAACAGAAGCTAATTGATGCAAATGAGTTACTTATTTAGTTTATTTTTATTTATTTACTTATTTTTATGTGTGTGTGAGTTCATACTTGCATGAGGGAGGTCTATCAGGCCAAGAACTCCACATACTTGCCGTGACACTGTGTTGCTTTCTCAATAGGAGAAAATCTGACCTAACTCAGTATCTTCTCATCTGTAATTTCTGCAAGGAATATCCGTCACAATGACGGCATGAGGATTTCATACTACTCTAGGTGACCTTTGAAAGCAACTATAGAACAGCACTATCTTTTTTGCATTGTCATGTAAATTAGGATCTATGGGTGTGGGGGGATTGTAGCATATACGCAAAAATAAACATTTTATTTGGTCTTTTCCCTGTTTTATCCATGTTATTTCAAATGGCAAGATTTCATTCTTTTTTATGACGAATAATATTCTAATATATATATTCTATATGTATATTGAAATTTATATTTGGATATTCAATACATATTTGTAATATAATATATATTCTAATTCTAATATATATATATATTCTAAATGTAGTATTCAAAAATGTGTGTGTGTGTGTGTATACCACACCTTCTTTATCTATTCTGCCATTAATGGACACTTGGGCTGCTTCCATAATTTGGCTAATGTAAATAATGCTGCAATCAACATAGGGGTGCATATACCCCTTCAAATCAGTATTTTTGTATTCTTTGGCCAAGTACTCAGTAGCATGATTACTGGATCTCACCATAGCTTTTTTTTTTTTTACTTTTTAAGGAAACTCCATACTGTTTTTCAAAAGGGCTGCCCCAGTTTGGATTCCTATCAACAATGTAGAAGGGAGGGTCCCTCCTCTCTGCATCCTCACCAACACCATTTCTTGAGGTTTTTGTTTTTGTTTTTTAAGATAGTGTTTATTTGTCAGAGAAAGACAAAGAGAACACAAGCAAGGGGGGTGGGGGGAAGCAGGCAGAGGGAGAAGGAGATTCCCTGCTGAGAAAGGATGCAGGACTCAGTCCCAGGACTCTGGGATCATGACCTGAGCTAAAAGCAGACACTTAAGTGAGCCACCCAGGCACCCCAGAGTTGTTAGTTTTTTAAAATATCACCCTCCTCTTGAAAATATTAAAAGGACTACTATTTCCACAGTATTGAGCACATTACATGGTGCTCAAGAAGGTAAGGTTTGTTGTGGGTTTTTCATACACGGTCTCTAAACCTACTTTGTTGAGAGTTTTTATCATGAATGAATGTTGTACATTGTCAGATGCTTTTTCTGTGTCCATTAAAATGATCATGTTTTTTATCTTTTTTCTTGCTGATGTGATATATCGTGTGGGTTGATTCGAGAATATTGAACTACCATTGCAACCTGTGAAAAAAAATCCCACTTGATTGCAGTGAATTATTTTTTAAATGTATTGTTGGATTTGGTTTGCTAATATTTTATTTTATTTTTTAAAGCTTTTATTTATTTATTTCACAGAGATAGACACAGTGAGAGAGGTAACACAAATAGGGGGAGTGGGAGAGAGAGAAGCAGGCTTCCCACCTAGCAGGAATCCCAACACAGGGCTGGATCCCAGGACCCCTGGATCATGACCTTAGTGGAAGACAGATGCTTAATGACTGAGGTTCCCAGGTGCCCTGATTTGCTAGTATTTTGTTGAGGATTTCTGCATTTATGTTCATTACAGTTATTCCCTGTAGTTCTCTTTTTTGTGGTGTCTTTATATGGTTTTGACATGACGTTAATGCTGATCTCAAAATGAATTTAGAAGGTGTCCTTCCTTTTCTATTGTTTTGAATAATTTGAGAAAAATAGGTGTTAACCCTTTGTATGTTTGGTAGAATTCACCTGTGAAGACATTTGGTCTTGGACTTCTGTTTTTAGGGAGTTTTCAGATCACTGATTCAATTTCATTTCTGGTAATTGGTATGTTCAGTTTTTCTATTTCTTCCTGGTTCAGAATTTATTCATTTCCTTTAGATTGTTCAATTTGATGGCATATAATTTTTCATAATATTCTCTTACAATCCTTTGTATTTCTCTTGTGTTGGTTGTTATTTCTCCTTTTTCTTTTTTGATTTTGTTTGAGTTCTCTCTCTTTTTTCTTTCTAATGAGTCAAGGTAGAGGTTTATCAATTTTGTGGATCTTTTCAAAGAACCAGCTCTTAGTTTCATTGGTCTTCTGTTGTTTTTTTACTTTCAACATCCTTTATTTCTGTACTAATCTTTATCATTTCCTTCCTCCTGCTAGTTTTGGGTTTTGATTATTTTTCATTTTCTAGCTTCCTTCAGTGTAAGGTTAGGTTGTTTATTTGAGATTTTTCTTGCTTCTTGAACCAGACCTCTATTGTTACAAACTTTCCTCTTAGAACCGCTTTTGCTGCATCTCAAGGATTTTGGACAGCTGTGTTTTAATTTTCACTTGTTTCCATGTAATTTCTTCTTTGATTTCTGGTTGACCATTCATTGTTTACTAACATGTTATTTAATCTCCATATATTTTTGCTTTTTTCAGATTTTTTTTGTAGTTGATTTCTAGTTTTATAACATTATGATCAGAAAAGATGCATGTTATGATTTCAATCTTTCTTAATTTGTTCAGATTTGTTCATGATCTAATACATAATAAATTCTGGAGAATGTTCCATGGGCATTTGAAAAGAATGTGTATTCTGCTGATTTGGGATGGAATGTTCTCAAATATGTCTGTTAACTCCATATATTCCAGTGTGTCATTCAAAGCATCACTGCCTTGTTAATTTTCTGTTTGGATGATCTATCCATCGATGATAAATGGGGTGTTTAAAGTCCTCTATTATTGTATTACTATCAATTGTTCCTTTTATATTTGCTATTAACTGTTTTATCTATTTAGGTGATTACATGTGGGAGCCATAAATATTTATAATTGTTATGTCATCTTCTTGACTTCTCTCCTTTATTATTATATAGTGTCCTTCTTTGTCTCTTGCTACAGTCTTTGTTTTAAAATCTATTTTGTCTGATATAAGTACTGTTATTCTGGCTTTCTTTTGATATCCATTTGCATGATAGATTTTTCTCCTTCCTCTCACTTTCATTCCACAGGTTTTTTTTTTTTTTAAGATTTTATTTATTTATTTGACAGAGAGAGAGAGATCACAAGTAGACAGAGAGGCAGGCAGAGAGAGAGGAGGAAGCAGGCCCCCCTCGGAGCAGAGAGCCCGATGCGGGGCTCGATCCCAGGACGCTGGGATCATGACCTGAGCCGAAGGCAGTGGCTTAATCCACTGAGCCACCCAGGCGCCCCTCTACAGGTGTTTTTAGGTCTAAAATGAGTCTCTTCTAGGTAGCCTATGGGTAGACCTTGTTTGTTTGTTTGGTTTGTTTTGTTTTTATTTTTGTTTTTTATCTACTCTGTCACCCTAAGTCTTTTGTTTGGAAGATTTAATCCATTTACATTCAAAGTAACATTAATATGTATATTTTATTGCTATTTTGTTTCTTGTTTTGTGGTTCTCTTTGCCATTCTTCCCTGTTCCTTTCTTCTGTTGCACTCTTCTTTCCCAGTTTGCTGCCTTTCTTTAATGACATACTTACCTTCCTTTCTCTTTGTGTTTTCCATCTCTATTACGGGTTTTTTATTTGTGTTACCATTCAGTTTGTATATAACATCTTCTGGATATAGCAGTCTATATTAAGTTGATGTTTGCTTAAGTTTGAAATCATTTTTTACTCCTTTCCTTCTCTCCCTCCTCACATTTTAGGTATGTGGTGTTCTATTTTTGTCCTTTTATTTTGTGAGCTCCTTGAATGATATTTACAGATACACTTATTTTTACTGCTCTTGTGCTACCTGTTTTTCTTATTCTTTTTTTTTAAGATTTTTTTTTTTTTTTTTGACAGACAGAGATCACAAGTAGTAGACAGAGAGGCCAACAGAGAGAAAGGAGGAAGCAGGCTCCCCATGGAGTAGAGAGCCCAAGCCTCAATCCCAGGACCCTGGGATCATGACCTGAGCTGAAGGCAGAGGCTTTAACCCACTGAGCCACCCAGGCGCCCTGTTTTTCTTATTCTTACTTATGGTCTTTTCTTTCCACTCAAAAAATCTCTCTTAATATTTCTTATAGGACTGGTTTAGTGGTCATGAACTTCTTCAGCTTCAGTTTGTCATGGAAACTGTTTCTCTCACCTTCTATTCTAAATCATAGCCTCACTGGGTAGAGTATTCTTGAGTGCAGGTTTTTTGTTTTTTTAGGGGGTTTGTTTGTTTCATTGGTTGTTTGGTTGTTTGGTTTGGTTTTTCCTTTCAAAGTTTTGAATATATCATGCTTACAAAGTTTTGGGTGAAAAATCTGTTATTAGCCCTTTGGGGTTTCCCTTGTAACACTCTTCTTTTCTCTTAATGCTTTTAATATTTTCTCTTTATCATGGATTTCACACTTTAATTCCTATGTGTTACAGTGTGGACCATCTTGTGTTGATTTTTTTTTAGGGATCTTTGTATCTTCTGGATCTTAATATATATTTCCTTCCCCAAACTTGGGACATTTTCAGCTATCATTTCTTCAAATAATTTTTCTGCCCTTTTTTTCCTTCTTCTGGGATCCCTATAGCATGTATGTCATTGCACTTGGTGCGGTCATTGAGTTCCCTAAGTCTATTTTCATTTTACATATTTTTTTCTCTCATCTGCTCAGCTTGATTACTTTCCATGATGTTGCTTCCTCTTACCTTCTATTTATTCCATCTAGTCCATTTTTGTTTCATTCCTTGTATTCTTTATTTTTCATTGGCTCATTTTACCTCTTTGCCAAAGGTCTCACTGATGTCCTCAACTCTTTTCTCAATCAAGTCCAATGAGTACCTTCATGATCATTACTTCAAATAGCTATCAGACATATTACTTATATCTCTTTCCCTTAGTTCTCTTGCTGTGGTTTTGTCCCATTCTTTCATTTGGGTCATATTCCTCTGTCGCCCCAGTTTTTCTTTCTGTGTCTGTTTATGTAAGGAAAGCTTTGTCAACCACTCTTGAAAGTAATGGCCTTATGAAGTAGAGGTCCTGTAGTGCCCTGGAGTGCAGTGCTCCCTATACTCAGGACCTGGGTCTCCAGGGAGTGTCACCTATGAGTGTTATGTGTGCCCTTCTCTTGTCTTGGCTACTTTTTCCTTTAGTCCAGTTATTGGCAGTCTTTCTCTTTGCCTTTTGTGGGCAATGTTTGGTCCCTTTGGTGTTAGCGGGTCCATCTGGGGCTGCTCCAGTTTTGAGTTGAGTCAGACCAGGCACTTCCCCGAGATGTAGTAACACCAGACTGCAGGGTGTTTCTAAGAAGCTTTCGCTGGTGGACAGGGTATGTGATGAAGCCAATTTTCTGCTCCCAGTCCATTTCTGGGGGTATTGTCTGACGAATGTGTGTGGTTGTCCTCTCTTTTCTTTGGGGCAGGTGTCACTTGGAGTGGTGCTGGCCCTTGGGGTTGCTTGCACCTGCCTGGTTTGTAGCAATAGTTTGAATGAGCTCTGTCTGACCAAGAGTATATTGCATGGGTGGGGCACACAATGCATGTGCACTGATGAGAGGGTATGTGCTCCTGCCACCAGGACGGGGCAGGCTGCTATGGGATGAGCAGGATTATCTAAGTGCTTGCTTATGATCTGCTGTGAAATGAGATCTGCCATCACCACAGGGACTGGGGCAGCCAGGGTAGATCCCCAAAGTGCACAAGGTTGGAGCACACAGTTTTAACATGATGTGACTTTGTCTTCCACAGGACCCACCACTGATGCCAATGCCAAGACTAAGATCCCACAAAATGCATGGGTTGGAAAATATGGTGAAGTCAAGGTTTATGTGGGTCTTCTCTGGAAGGGGACTTGCAACACTGGGACTAAGGCAAGCCTGATAGGAATGTACAGATGCATAAATGTGCAGGTGGGCAGGGCTTGGTATAAGCAAGCTAGATAGTGAAATGTTGGTGCTGTGCTGATTCCCACAGCTGGCCATGTGTTTGTGCTGGGCAGTTGTGGAGAAAATGGCACCCACCAGCTCCTTTGTTCCTGGAGGAGTCTCCCAGAGATATCTGTACCTCCTGGACATGCTCTGAAATTAGTAAATAACTCCCTCTGGCATGCCCCGGATGTTTTTCAAACTGTTCCTTCTCTGCTGTATCTCTGAGGGCAATTTATTGTGCTATCTCTTTAAGAGTAGAGACTCAGCTTCCTATCACCCCTGGACTGTCCCAGAGCCAAGCCTGCTTATTTCTAAAATTCCAGGCTTTAAGTCCTGCTGGTTGTAAGGACTCATGCAATTCAGCCCCTCTAGTTTTCAAAGCCAAATGTTATGGGGATTTGTCTTCTCTGTGCAGGCTACCTGGTATGAGGGTCTATTTCACTCCCCTCTCCACACCTGTGGCTACCTCCTAACCAAGGATGGCTGGGGCCCTTTTACCTCCCCACAACTTCTCTACCCTTCATATTTTTCCTATTCTTTCTACTCTGTTCAATATGGTCTCTTCTCTACCCTTAGTTGCGGATTTTTTTTTTTTTTTTTTTTTTTTTTTTTGCCAGTCTTTGGGGCATTTTCTAGATTATTTACACTGATGTGAGTGTTTTCTAGTTCTATCCATGGGATGAATTGAACTTGGTCCCCTCTTACTCCACCATCATCCCAGTCTCTACGAATGTAGGCATTTTAAAATATAATTTTTGAAAAGCACAGTTAAGTTGTATAGAGACTTCATAATTGACCATGACCTATAGACAGAAAGTGATAGGGGAAAGATTTCAATGTCTTTGACTCCTCTTTGTTACAGAAGTCTCATTAAGAACTCAAAGAAGTTCAACTTAACAGATACACATCATATGCTAGGGACTGAATTGTGTCCCACCCCCCACTGCAAATTCATATGGTGAACTCTTACTCCCTGTGTAACTGTATCTGGAGATTAGATAGCATCTTTACTAGGTAAATAACTTGCTCTCTTCTCTCTGTCTCTCTCTGTCTCTGCAGCATGAAGACATAGCAAAAGGATGACTGTCTGGAAACCAGGGAGGAAGCTCTCATCAGACCTGAACCCTGTGAACCCTGAACTTGGAAAGAAAATAAGTTTCCATTATTTAAGTCACCCAGCTTATAATATTTTGTTATGGCAGCTTGAGCTGACTAATACATGACATACTAAATAGATGGGGCTGCTTCTACCTCATACAAATCTTGGAGGCAAGGGCAAGGATTTCTCCTCCATTTATTTTTCTGTCCCTTATTTTTCAAATAACACGTTACTGTGAAGTTTTCTTAGGGTATGTGTTACAAATATTGTGCCCCTCTGATGACAGATATTGAAACAAAAGGAGTATAAAGTTGTTTTGTTTTGTTTTGTTTTGTTTCCTGGCAAAATTCACCATCATTAACAGTCTCACACCTAAGAATTTATCCTAAGGAATTGTCAAAGATATACACAACCATGTACAGATATTGTCACTGAAATGCAATTTATACCACTCAAACTATGTACAACTTAATATTAAATGATGAGAGAAAAGCAAAACAATTGAAGACACTCTGTAAGATGGACTATGCAGTCATTAAATAATATTGAGTGAGGATATGCACTGACAGCAATCGATGTTCAGAATGTATTATCACACTACAAATAGTACCTCCATAGCATGCAACAACAAATATGTGTGCATGCATGTAAATCTACGCATGTCTATGTATATTGTACTTATTATAGTATTGTATTCATATATTTATTATATTTCTATCTCTTGGAGATGAGAGTACCAGCAGATTTTTGTTTGTATTTATTGATTGATTTTTAAGGTATCTTGCTATAAAATAACACCTTTGATAACTAGAAGGAAACTGTTTAAGAAGTAAAAATAAAAACTCATCTCTCAATAACATTAAATAACATTAGTGTTCCAACATGAATCTATTATATTAACAAAAATGTTGACAGGCTTAACCTGAGCTATTTAAACACTGCTGTTAAAAACAAACGAACAAACACTTTGTCATCCGTGTAAGCTGTGTTATATTTTCTGGTCTGCAAGTTTTCAATAAGCTACATGATCAATTCAAATGTATGTATCTATTGTTTCTTGTAATAGCTCATGATATGTTTAAAAGGAAAGAAAAAAATGTTTGACCAAAGAGGGGAAAAATGTTCAAGATTTTTATGACAAGTGCTTTTGAAAACAGTGAGTAGTTGTTGTTCAAATTTTCCTACAGTGGATCAAAGTAAAAATAAAAGAAATGCTATGTTTTAAAATATTTCCTGGTGGACAATATTAACACTGGGTTGCTAAGTAATAATAGGGTTATATGTAATGTTTATACGCATTGAAAAGAAGCTTAGAAAGAATGGGAAAAAATGCAAATAATTGGAGCTTTTAGTTAATTTTTTGTTTTTTAATGGAAATTTCTTAAATGTACTTAAAAACCAGCCACTAAAATACCTACACATCAGCATAACTAATGCATGATAAAATGATTACTACCATTAAACATTCAAAATTAAAGAGTAAGGGTCTTCTAGTCTACATACATTGATAAAAATATTCTTTCTTCTAATTTGTCATCTTGGAATAAAAGCAATTAACATTTCTGAAGCCTTTCTTTGCTTGTAGTTATAAAACGGGAGGCAGTGACATGACCAAGAAGCAAAGAATAATGCAAACAGGAGTGGCAGTGTCCATACTCTTCTGAATTGTGGCACCCAGTGCACACAAATCAAGTCCTGAAATACTCAAGACCTTGGTTGTTAGCTTTTGTTTATGAACTATATAGGGTGCTTATTTTCTGCTTTCCATGATGGCAACAACCAATCTTTTCTCAGTATTTATGGTGCTTTTCTTTTGGTCTTTTTTTTCTTTTTCTAAGATTATTTTATACTTGGCAGTATCTAAATGTTGTGCCTAGAATTTCAATCAGAAAAACTAGCTTTAGCTTTAGATAACTGAAAAAGGCCAAGCTCACCACTGAACTGAGTGATTATCTTTCCAGAAATGAGCTGGAAAGGTGCATTGATTGGATACTGCAGTGACTTTCCATGTCACGACATCCTCAAACAGCTCAGTGAAGTGGGAATTATAATGTCCAGTATACAGCTGAGGAAACTGTAAACATGGGACAGTTTTTAAACCCCAAGGTGAGTTGACTCATCACTGAATAGAGTGTATTTAAGATGACATCACTGGTATGTTCTTAGATGAAGCAGATTATGACTACACCAAATGAAGACCTCAGTTCAAGAGATTGAAAGATATTGCATAACAGTGAGTCATATTTGCCAATACCATGGTGTCTGGGGTTCTAAGAGTCTATGCTATGCATGTATTATTTAACTACAAGTGAGGTAATTTTAGCTTGCTTAGTGCTTTGTTGAACCAAAGCTCTAACAGATGACTCATCAACGCCTTCAACCACAGCCCTTCCCACATCTAGAGATTCAAAATTCAGACGTGGTTTTGTCCTGGTTTTGCTGCTTCCATGTCATTTTCTCTTGAATATTGCCAAAACTTGAAATCTAAAGACTCTGTCCACACAGACAGAAACACGGATATCCCTGCTGCCGGTCATCATGCTCACTGAAATGCTTCCTCTCGGCAGTGAAATGACCACATTCGTTAATGATCAGATTCTTTAACTGGAATCTAAAATAGTGGTAAACTTCAAATGTTTCACTGCATGATATAGAAAACAATAGCTTTTTAAACCAACATTTATCTGGGAGTAATAAACACAGTGACTGTGAAACAAAATATTTTTGTATTTCTTTTTATTCCCACAAAGAAGGCTTTATAATTTGGGTGCTCTTATAGGATCTTCCAAAACCCCACATTTTATTTAAAAACAAACAATGATTAATAACAAATGTTTGTATATACTGAAGATTTTATAGTCATTAAATATTTGTTCAGCCCTGTATTTTCTTATTATTTATTTTGAAATCCTACTAAGACTTCCACTACCTACAAAGATTGAGAACAAGGAACTGTATATGACCTCTCACCTGGAAAAAAAAAAAAAGGCAAGGAAATGAACAAGGAAAAACTGATCTCCAAATGTATTTAAAAGGATGCAAATTAAAAAGGAAAAATGATTCAAGTCACACAATGTATGCTCTATGATAATAATGGAATTACACTGGAAATTGCTAACAGAAATATCTAAGAAAATTATTTAAATATTTGGATGCAATATAAAATATTAACAAATAATCCACAAGTTAAAGAATAAAAGGGACATTAGGAGATATTTTAAGTGAATAAAAATCAAAAGCATGATATATGGAAAATGGTAACATGTACCCTAGCTGGCTGAAGAAATCTTTTTTTTTTTTTAAAGATTTTATTTATTTATTTGACAGAGAGAGATCACAAGTAGGCAGAGAGGCAGGCAGAGAGAGTGAGAAGGAAGCAGGTTCCCTGCTGAGCAGAGAGCCCGATGCGGGACTCGATCCCAGGACCCTGAGATCATGACCCGAGCCGAAGGCAGTGGCTTAAACCACTGAGCCACCCAGGCGCCCCTGGCTGAAGAAATCTTGAGAAAGAACAGAGCTGGAGATTTATTCCAAGATTATAATTTGGTTTAACATTGTGAAATAAATTACTGTTATTCACTATATTAAAAAACTTAAAAAGAGCATCATATGATTTCTAAATTTAATATAATGTTATAGTTATCAAGGAAGTGTAGTATTAGCTTAAAATGGAAAAAGAGATCAGTGTAACAGAAAAGAAAGTCCTAAAATCGATACATACATGATTTTCATCAATAAACAACATCAACAAACTGATTTTCATCAATACTACAAAAATAATTCAGTGGATAAAATGATACACTTTTCAATAAATAATATGAAAGAGGAGAGGCTGGGTTAAGCATCTGACTCTTGATTTTGGCTCAGGTCCGTATCCCAAGGTCATGAGATCCAGTTCTGCTTTGGGCTTCATGCTGAGCATGGAGTCTGCTTACAATCCTGTCTCTCCCTCTTCCTTTGCCTCTACCCCCCGCCCCCCACACACAAAATTAAAATAAACGGCATGGAGGAACTAGAGTTATTTCCAAGGAACATGAGAAAATGTTTTGGGACAATGTATATATGTTCATTCTTTTCATTGTGGTCATGGTTTCATGGAGGTATATGTACATCAAAATTGATAAACTTGGGGCACTTGGGTGGCTCAGTCAGTTAAGGACCTTCAGCCGAGGTCATGATCCCAGGCTCCTGGGATTGATCCCCACATGGGGTTCCCTGCTCAGTGGGGAGCCTGTTTCCTCCTCTGCCTCTGCCCCTCCCACTGCTTGTGCTCTATCTCTTATAAATAAATGAAATCCTTAAAAAAATTGATAAACTCATACACTTTAAATATATGCACTTTAATGTCTATTTTATTTCAATAAATAAATCAAATAGAGTCCCCTTATTTTACAAGTGTAACAACTTAGGCAAAACACTTGCCTTCAAGTTAGCAGACAATAATTTCAGTTTGATCTAAAGTTATATCCATTAAAACCAATTTTATTTAAAACATTAAAATCAGGGGCGCCTGGGTGGCTCAGCGGGTTAAAGCCTCTGCCTTCGGCTCAGGTCATGATCCCAGAGTCCTGGGATCGAGCCCCGCATCGGGCTCTCTGCTTGGCTGGGAGCCTGCTTCCTCCTCTCTCTCTCTCTGCCTGACTCTCTGCCTACTTGTAATCTCTATCTGTCAAATAAATAAATCTTTAAAAAAAAAAAAAACAAAAAAAAAACATTAAAATCATTCACTGTATCTATCAATATAGGGCCCATCATCACAGGTGTCAGTAGAAGAAGGTGGCAATATTCAAATCAAGCGACATGCATTCCACTAAACAAGGCACATCTGGCTACCAAAGTTCAGCAAAAGCATTCATCAGCTGTGCATGGTTTGTCCCGAATCCCTAGAATACTAATGAAGGGGAAAGTACAGAGAGCGACTGTCTTGGAAATTGAAAGATCCTTAACATTTCTTTGTGAGCAAGAATATTGATAACTGTTAAAAAGATATGGAGCCAAAACAAAAGAAAAACAGATTCGTATTGCCTTTTGTAATGGTTTTTGTTTCCATTTTAATTACAGTTAGTATGCATTTGCATTTCTCTTTCTTTGCAACAACTACACACACACACACTTCACTTTAGTAAAAAATGACTCATCCACAGTCTCATTATTTCTAAATGTCAGAGTAATTCTTTCTCATATCCTACTTTGTCCCATTTTAGAGAATTAGGGTGTATCGGCGATTTTGTGTAAGTCAACTTACTTTTGTGAAGGTCAAACTCAGTGAATTACATGATGATTTTAACTCCTCTAAAAGTATGTGCATTATGAAAAGATAACTATTTTTAAATATGTGAGTCCTGCTATGTTTATTTAATGAATGAATTGTAGATCAGGAACTAACAGACAAGCAGAGAAAGGTAGATAAAGAATCAAGTTTTTAAAAAAAATCAAGTTTTATGTTTCTGTATCTGCAAGACTGTGATCCACATTTGGAATTGTGGACAAATATATTCTTGTTCTAGCCATGTAGTTTATCTCATGTATTAGTGAGGATGGGGGATTTGTTCATTCCTTGGACAGGCAGTTGATTTCTAAAAGGCACTGTGGACCTTGTATATCAGGATAATTATAATCTTGGAATCATAAAATCCTGGGAATAAATTTTTGTTCCCATAGTTATTAACCATGAAGAAGAGATTCTTTAAATCTCTCTGAGTCCTAGTTTCCTTATCTTCATATGAGAAAAATACTATCTATTTTGCTTTAGAAGAATGAATGGATTTTATGAGTGTGGTGCACTAGATTGTCGTAGAGATCAGTTCACGCCATGACTCTCCCAGAGCCCACATTTGTGCTGACGCTTCCTGCCTCTGACATCGCTCTCTCTCCTCCAGCTCTCACAGGATGTATGAATTCATAGCATCCCTGGTCACAGACAAGTATAGCTAAATGCAGATGGGCCAGTCCTGGTAACTTGCTGCAGGGACTGGTCCATGGAGAGAGAACGTGAACTGATGAAGGTTAATTAACTCTCTCCTCAGGCTTCTTTAACTGGAGCCAAGGGAGAAACTTCTTTCTTGCAGGTGATATGAGCCAAAATCCACGAAAGCTTTTGTTCTCTGGGACATCAGGATGATTTCCTCTGCAGTAGGAAGGATGCAGACGGAGCTTCAGAGCAGCCTTATCTGTGGTAGTCACACTGGAGTCCATGGGCTTATTTCTGAAGAACACGCTGATTTGTGGCCGTTGAAGAACCTTGACTGTCATATATGGATAGTGAATGAGAGACATCAAATCCTGAGTAAACCAAGGGGAAAGGCACTATCTGTAGAATCATCTGAGCTTTAAAGCCCAATATTGCAAGAATATTATTAAAGTTTATGTGGTTCCTAATTATATATCTTTTCTTTCAATTTGGAGAACCAATTATTGCCATTACTATAAATTATTTTTTATTAATTCAGTTTTATTTAGCTCTTTGTCCGAACCCCCTCCGACAAATATATGCTGTTTTCAATGCCTTCCGAAACATCGTGCATGTAATAAGTGTTAGAACATCATTCTAAGAATTTTTTGTTTGTTTAACTCTCATGATCAACTTTTAAATTGTGGATAAATGCTGTAACTACTACACAGAAACAGAATGCACTCCTGCCCAAAACTGTGGTTCAGACACTGAGACTGATGACAGCACACACACAAACCGAGGGAATTAAAACAAAAAAAACAAATTTTTACTACTTACATAATGCAGATTTTTGGGGAGCAGGGCAGACCTCCCAAGCTGACCTGAGAAAGGACAGAAAGAGTAGGGGCAAGAGACTGTGTTGAGATTTTTATCTTGATTACGGGACAGGGCCAGGGAAAAATTTTCACTTGCATATTGTGTAAAATTCCCATTGGCATCAGAGTTAGGAGCCCTTGGACTTTCATAGACCTGCTCATATGTAAAGCAGAAGTGAAGTAAGGAGGAATGAGCCTTAAAACATGTCAGCGGTCACACGTCAAAAATGGAGCGAGACTTTCTGTGCAATAAGCCATTTCCCTTACTGACAATGTCAACTGCCGGTGGTGTCTGGCTACTTCGTTCCAAGTCACAGGTAGCTTGTGACTTGTCAAAAGAGTGACCTACACAGACCAGGTTACCAAAATGAGGACATTTCAGCTATAGCAGATTGTCTGCTCCCTCAATTATCAACCAAATAGTTTGAAAATTATTGAGGTTATAGTCTGTATTTCAAGTCTTTGCATGGGAACATGGATATATAAAGTAAATTGAATGTGTTCAATTCCCTTCAATACGTATTTATTAGCACTTGAGTGGTGTTCAAACATGATGGTAAAGTTTGAAAGCCATTAGTTTAGACATTAATTGCTTTGTAAGAAAGACTTGATAGCAGTAAATCTGGAAATATAGCCACCTTCATCTTAATGCATGATTCTCCAGACCTAATTAGATTTTATACTTAATGTATATTTTTCAAACTTTACCATAAATGAGTAAGTAGATTCAGTGTAACAACTGAGATATGAGAAGCATGTTCCTAGAACACAAAAGAATATTCAGTAATGGCCATGAGCATTGAGAAAGACTTTAAAGGGAGAAGATATTAGCTGGCCATTAAAGAAAAATACAAGCTGCCTCTTGGGGTTTGATAAGTGTGGTGGACTATTACAGATAATAGAAAATACATAACAGTGGCTTTCATTGGGACAGAGCTCATGTTGCCTGGAAAACAAAGATTAGGGAGACATTAAAATGTTTGATAAAGGTGAGAAATAAAATGTGGGTGAAAATGATAAGAGTTTTCAAATAAAACTAGAAAAATTAAAAATGCAAATCTTTGAATGTGTATATGTGTATGTATGTGTGTGTGTGTATATATGTAACTATGTATGTATACGTATGTATGTATGTAATTGAAGCGAGGATAAATGTTTGAGAAGCATGCCAGTGAGTTGCACTTTTGGAAATCCAATAAGAAGATCACTGAAACACAAACATATTCTTTAAGTTCCTACAATGGTTAGATATGACCTTCTATTAAATTACTGCTCATTGGGGCATCTGAGTGGCTCAGTGGGTTAAAGCCTTTTCCGTTGGCTCAGGTCATGATCCCAGGGTCCTGGGATTGAGCCCTGCATCGGGCTTTTTGCTCAGCTTGCAGCCTGCTTCCCCCTCTCTCTCTGCCTGCCTCTCTGCCTACTTGTGATCTCTCTCTGTCAAATAAATAAATAAATAAAATCTTTTAAAAAATTAAAAAAAAATTACTGCTCATTTACAGGACATGATTTCTAGTGTGAAGCGGCCTGGTCATAGAAGGGAAGAAAACAGAAATAGTTACCGAAAGCAGTGAAGGACTCTAGGCAGTATCTACAGAAAATACTGATAACAGGAGCCTTTGAAATCATTCCAAGTTTCTCCTTGTCACTGTACAAACCAGGCTGCCACTATTAGGAGATCAGAAAAGCTAAATACCACATGGGCACCTTTGTTGAATAAACAGTGATCGGGGTCACATCTCAAAGAACATGACATTGAATGAGAATTCCATCCTTCCTATAACCCAGGGTTGGTAGAAAGGGAAAACAGAATAATAAAGCAGTATGTTAAATTACAGTCGGATAAGCATGCTCCATATCAACAGCAGCTTTTGAGACATCATGCAACTTACACCATCAGATGACGTCGAACCTTAAAATGGTGCCTGGACACTGAATTTTCTGTGAGTTCCCTGCCCATCCTCTCCAGAGGTAGATGTTCCAGCAAAGTCCGGCAGCAGTGAAACATTTTCATGTGTTAACATTATATTATCAACGTAACGGTCCCACATTACTGATGGGGGGAGGAGAACAGGGACAGGTCCCATGCTACCATCTCATGACATATTGTGTCGCTGTGAAGGAAACCTCCAGAGAATACTTAAAGGCTCGCATGGAGGCAAACTGATCTTAGTTATCAGAAATCTGTCAGTCTTCTCCACAAATGTCTTAGAGATAAAGTACTTTTGCAGGAACACTTCTTGCCAGGGCATCAAAGTAAAACAATGACTGTCTGCAAATGACAAAAGCTTTAAAAATGGCCACAGTTAAAGATCTGATGAAAGTTCATTGCGATAAACTTGCCAGGGGAATTTTGATATTCCTGAGACATACATTTTAAAATCATGACTGAAATCATTATTGCAGGACAGGTCAGATTTTAGGAATTTCATATTAATATATGCTAAAAAAGTTTAGCATCACTTTTTATGTGACAGTGATTCCTGATGTGGGAAACAAAGGTAAAAGAAAATTTAAATTTCCTTGCTACTTACAGCCCACTAAGGAGTCTTTGAAGCAGGCGATGTGACATTCTCTTAGGGACTCAACTGCCTCAATTTTGATACATTGCTGGGGACAAAAGGCAATCTTAGCCCAACCTCCAGGATTCTGTCAGTCTACTTTAACATATAAAAATCCCTTTGGAAAATTCCTTTATCTCTACCCCCCAAGATACAGGTTAACAATTATTCCCCAAACATGTGACCCACCAGTATACACCTGAAGGGTCTCGTGACTCAGGTTTTATTAGACAATAATACATGACCTTTCCCAACAATACCTAGCCCATCAAGGTCCTGGAAACCTTGCTTCCAAATTTCTTAGAGACTTAAGCTATCCCTCCCCCACCAACTTGAAAGTATATAACAGGCCACCCCTCATGACCCCATGCAGCTCTTTCTGCCCATGGGTCCTGTACCTGGGCCTCAATAAAACCACATTTTTGCACCAAAGATGTAAGAACTCTTTCCTGGCCAACAGTTTTGAATCCTAATGTCTTTCTTATATCACTTCCTATGAAATTTAACATATATAAAACTTACATAGTTGTAAAAAAAACTTAGCTCTTTTAATGGAGAGAACTCGTATAATCAAAGACCTCATAAAGACAGAACACAGAGCCTTTATTTTCCAGGCACAGTATATTAACGGTATAGGATAACCTTTGTTTATAAACTCTTATTAAGAGGAGGCCAATAATCTAAGAAGAATGGTTCCTCTAAACAAAAGGAAAACCAAGTTTTAATTTTATGCCAGGGTACTTGTGATGTGTGATTTTAAAACTTTTTTTTAATTTTTAACTTATATAAATCAATTCTAATCTCAACTTGATTACATATAAAATGTCTTTCTCAGGTTGCCTGAGTGGCTGAGTCCATTATGCATCTGCCTTTGCTTAGGTCACAATCCCAGGCTCCCTGCTCAGTATGGAGTCTGCTTCTCCCTCTGCCTACCACATGCCCTGCTTGTGCTCTCTCTCTCTCTGGAAAATAAATAAATAAGATCAAAACAAACAAACAAATAAATAAACAAATAAAATACCTTTCTCATTATTCCTCTTCCACAAACCTGTAACTTTCTGACCATTAGGTTTTCATTCAAAGACTCTAGCCCTGAATCACGTACCCACTCACACATCTGAAGCTTGTTTCTGATACTTGTAATTATGGAGGCTGCGGTCTCAATCTGGGGCAAGACAACTGTGGCAGTTGATGGTGAAAAGCCTTTCTCCTCCCCCACCTCCTTTTCTTCTCCTTCCGTCTCCGTGGGGCACATTTTGCTCTGTACCTGGGTATTCACATTTCAAAGACATAGTAAAACTTACAGTTCAAGGGATGAAGAAAGAATTAGTTTCCTTCTAGGACTTTTGGGGTCAATGGTACTTAAAATTTTCCTTTATTAGCAGTCAGAAGACTTGGGGCAGTTTCTATGTTTCCTCAACAATGTCCACAACCTGTTTCTCTTTCTTAGTACTTTCCCAAGGGATTCCACCTCCTAGCTTTTGTCACCAGGACCCTGAGCTCTTCCTGCTCTGGTACAAGGGCCTGCTAAGTAAGGTCAGCAAGGGTTAATCCTGCTCTCCCATCATGTCTCCTGGCCCAGAAGCTTGTGCTGGCCTGGAATCTCGCACAATAGTGGGTACCCATACGTTCTTCTCTAATCTCAGCTTTTCTTCTTGCTGACTTACTAGAGCTTCAGCCTCTGGTTGGGCGTTAGCCCACGGCACAGCCCTGTGATTCCCTTCCCCACCTCAGTGCTCTGGGACGCTGGGACGTTCCTCTGACATGGACATTAAAGCAGCCAGAGTTTTCCAGACATCCATATTCCCATGGGGGTCCACAAGCATCTGACCCATAGGACACCCCACCCCACACAGTGGTTGCCAGCTGACCAGGAATTTCTTCAGGGACACCTCTTTCCCAAGGCTCCTTTCCTCAGTTTCCTGCCTGGCTCGCCAAATTGTTATTCACAAGCTGGACGCTTCCCAGGTGAGACCTGAAACCAGCCCCCACGCAGAGGGCAGAGAGAGATTGAAGAAAGAGACAGCTCCTGGTTGACAGGGGGAAGTTTTGATAAGCAAAGGGACCTACCTGCAGGCTTGTCGTGGGCACCGCCCAAGGTCAAGATGTCTGCCCACTCTCAAATCTTAAAAGTTACCATAGAGGCCTTAAGTGTGTTCAGGGACATGCACTGTTGAGATGGTCTCAATACCACGTCACTGTCTCAGGGCTGTGTCCTTGGGGCAGCTTCTAGTGTGGGCAAGGCAGATGGGACACACATTCCAAGATGGGGAGGGGAGCGGGGGCTGAGTTCTGACCGGCTCGGTTCAGCTCACCCGTCAGCCGGTGGTCACAATGTTGCAAGATTGCAGGGTTCTTTTCTCACTGAGTGAAAGAATGAATCCTGCTGACTCAAAAGGGTGAAGTGAAAGTTTATTCAGAGAAGGTGAGAGCAGAAAGGAAAGAAAAAGCTCTCTAGGGTGAGAGGGGTCCAGAATGCGTTGCCCCTGAGGGTTTTTAGGGCCGGTCTTTTACTAAAAACTTGACTGAGAAGCTTATGCCCTTTTGGTCCAAGCAAGGACTATTGATCATGCCCTCAATGACCCACTTCTTTGAGGTCTGGTCATTTTCTGTGATTACAGTAGTGGCCAAAGAAAAATACTCCCTAACATCCAGGGCCAGGTGGTCTGGTCTAGTCCCTTACCTCTTTCTTGTTCACTCTATCTTTGCACCTCTGCCTGCCAGGAATAGTTTCAGAGCCTAGTCAGGGCCCCCCCAGCTCTCCCTGCTTATACCTTAACCCTTTCCTTACTCAACATGGGGGTTTTGTCTTGTTTTGTTTTAAATTTTTTTGAATTCATTTGACAGACAGAGAGAGAGCACAAGCAGGGGGAGCTGCAGACAGAGGGAGAGAGAGAAGCAGGCTCCTCGCTGAGTGGGAAGCCCGATGCAGGACTCGATCCCAGGACCCTGAGATCATAACTTGAGTCAAAGGCAGCCACTTGGCCGCCCCCCCTCCCCGCCCCTTACTCAACATCTTGATGACTTTCCCCAACACGTCTGCCCAGGAAAATCTCCTTTTGGCTAACTCAAAATTAGCTGATTAGGTGTCGTACATCTGCCAAGTTTCCTTCTTACCATTGTTACATAAGGTAACCTCGAGAGTAACATCACAGCTTAGTCCCTAAACTCCCACATGTTCAGCAGAAGGGGATTATACAAGGTTATAAGTCTTTGAGAGTCACTTTAAAATTCCGCTTATGGCCCTATGTTTATATATGGAGAGACCAACAAAG
The DNA here is from genome assembly GCF_922984935.1 of Meles meles. Taxonomy (NCBI): domain Eukaryota; kingdom Metazoa; phylum Chordata; class Mammalia; order Carnivora; family Mustelidae; genus Meles; species Meles meles. The sequence continues at coordinate 101,163,947 of NC_060075.1, forward strand.
CATAGTAGAGTTAATTTTAAGACAAGCGTAGAAGGGGCTCCTAGGTGTCTCAGTCAGTTAAGCATCCGCCTTCTGCTCAGGTCATGGTCCCAGGGTCCTGGGATCAAGTCCCGGGTTGGGTTCCCTGCGCAGAGGAGAGTCTGATTTTCCTTCTCTCTTTACCCTTTGCCCCTAGTCTTTCTCTCTCTATCTCAAATAAATAAATAAAATCTTAAAGGGGGAAAAAAAAAGACAACCTTAAAAATCAAAGAAGAGGAAAAAAGTATTTCTGACTTGTTTCTCTTGTCAACAAGAAGAAGTAGTTCAAAATGTCAAGGTAATTTATAACAATTCCTAAAAACAATTTTACAAAATTTTCAGGGTTACCTTGTTTTTAGGAAATAAAAGAGGAGGGGAGTATATCCATTGTTAGAATTTCTTCTTTTCATTTTCTCTTTTGTCAGCTTTTATATAACCCTTTTACTTCAATATCGTTCCAGTCAAAGGCTAAAATTTCTGCAACTTAGAAAAAAATTTGCAGACCTAACTGAAAATAATCATTTGTGATTGAAGTCCCTAAAATAAAAATAGTGGAGAAGAGACGATTGTCTACACATAGCTGCATTTCCTTTTCTGGCATATGATATAATTGATTTCTTTCCAATTTTAGGGCTATTCTATGAGCTGGGTTCTTCTTTCTCTGCCCAGTCCTTGCCATGAAAGCAAAGAATAGCTATTATGAACAGCCAATTCATTACACCATTCTTCCTGTGACATTTAAGCAATTGCTGAAACAGTAGTATCACCCCTTTTTGTGGTAGGGTTTCTTCAAAGGCATCAGAGATTAGATAAAGGAAAAATAAGGGCATTGAAGTTAACATTTGCTTTTTCTTGCTTTCAAGATAATGTGCCTTCATATCAACTTTAAATTCTTTGAATTCATTTTAATGATAATTTTTTTAAACTTTTTAAGATTTTTTATTTATTTATTTGATAGAGAGAGATCACAAGTAGGCAGAGAGGCAGGCAGAGAGAGAGAGAGAGAGAGAGAGAGAGGGAAGCAGGCTCCCTGCTGAGCAGAGAGCCCAATGTGGGACTCGATCCCAGGACCCTGAGATCATGACCTAAGCCAAAGGCAGTGGCTTAACCCACTGAGCCACCCTGGCGCCCGATAATATATTTTTAAATGAAGTGAATCTTTGCCATTAAAATATATTGATTGTGTGCATTTCACTTTGAGTTTTTGTAAACTCAAAAGGAAAAATCTAAAATGGGTTAATTACTATGGCATAATTAATTACAATAGTAGCATTCTGAAAATTCAAAATTAGGTTTGAGTCATGTTAACTGTATCATATTTAATTCTTAATTTATAGTGTCCAGGACAGGGAGAACTTAGAAATCTTCTGTGTTTGTTTTAAACACAGGGGTTTGTTGATTTGTTTATGGTTTTTTTTTTTTTGGAAGACTGGTGTTCCAAATATGATGTATCTTTATTGAAGTCACATAACCAATTTGCATTAATGTCATTACCAGGCTCTGAAGAATTGAATCTATCTCCCTTTCAGAAAATTTTCTGATAAACTAGAGGGAGAACACAAATGAAAGTCAAAGGGAAGAAGTGGAAATAAAAAAAATTGAAGAGAGATTTCAAAGGTAAGTAATTATTTAAAAAATTTCTTAAGCAAGGAAAGGCTTTTCAGTGACAAACATGAGGATAGGAAGTCATAGGGAAATGGGACCCAAGGAATATTAAGAGAATCCATATTGATGCTCTATTTTATATATATAGGTCACAGGGTGTGGTGGCAATGCTGATGCCCAAATAAATCAGTTTGTTCGTTCGTTTGTTTTAAAGACACACATCTGGGGGAAATGGATTGTATTAATTGATCTACCATTCACCAAGAATGTACTGACTGCTGTATGATCAGCATGGCATTTTGTTTCTGTCTGAGGTGTGCATACCATATTTATTTGGAGATTTCTGGTTTTATAATTTTCATATAATTTATAAGATCAAATGTCTTCCGACGTTGAGCACAACCAGGTATGATATGTAGAGTTTTAAAAATCTTAATGTATAAGCCAAACGCAGCAGGCTTCATTTTATTTATAACACTCAGAAGACATACTACCGAATAAGTAACTTTGGGATAGTCTCACTTCTCGAAATTCACAATTCATAGGGACACAGTTTGTTCGGATGGGGTAACAATCAGTTGACCCAAATTCAAAATTGGATCTAGCTATGTAGCCAGTATTCCTCAGTTGAAGTCAAAGTGAGATGAAGCTAAACTGAGTATCTTTTTTTTTAAAATATTTTATTTATTTATTTGACAGACAGAGATCACAAGTAGGCAGAGAGACAGGCAGAGAGAGAGGAAGGGAGGCAGGCTCCCTGCTGAGCAGAGAGCCCCATCCAGGGCTTAATCCTAGGACCTGGAATCATGACCTGAGCCGAAGGCAGTTGCTTAACCTACTGAGCCACCCAGGTGTCCCTCTTCCTCCATACTTTAATAAATATTCAGAAACCACCCCTTCAATTAAGAGATGCATTACTTCAGTTTCCAATGCAATCAAATTTCAATTCAATCAAAATTAGGAAGAGGAGATTAGTCAATGACAACTTCTTCTTGGAAATTATTTTATTAAATTGATTCACTTGAAAAGAACCCTATTAAAAGTATCCTATGTACTTATATCCATTCATATATGGACATAAATCCTTAGGCAGACTCCAAAAGGACATGAGATCATTTCTTTACAACTAAAGACAAATTTTCACCGATCCCGTCACAAACTGTTAACTTAATTGTGTTCCCCATAGTTATAAGATGTTTAAATGGCCAATTGATGTCAGAATCCCCTTTGTGTTTTTTAGGATGGTGCAAACTTAATGTGTTTACGTGGACAGAGATTATAGCTCTAATTCACTGAGCTCTTTAAAGGAATTTAGTTTAGGTAATTTATGCAAATTTCATAGATTTAGACTGTCATGGACAATTTTCTTATCATTTAGTCCAGCATTTGAATACATTTACACACACACACACAAATGTAGCACACATTTAAATAAGAGGTAAATATAGAATATGGAAATAGTAAACTACAAAAACATTTCTTGTACTATGGGCATATTTTATAAGATATTGCTGCAATTTCACACTATTTGCAGAAGTTCACTAGACTATTTTTCAAATGCATGAAAATATATTCACATTGTTTCTATGTGTCAAGAGAAGGCTCAATGAAAGAATTAAGCAAAATGAGATAATTCTCTGTGTATAATACTATGTGATTCTCAACGATTGAGGATTAAAAACCTCAAGAGCAGAAATCATGAAAAACCCCATCCAGGAAAAAAAAAATCAACACTTAGATTAATGACTTCAGACTTTGTTCAGAATTCTTGTTGAGGTTCTTCAATTTTCTTGTATCAGCAAAAACAAGCTTGGTAAGCAAATGTCTTCTTGAGAAATAAATAAAAGTAACATGAAAATAAAATTTTTAGGGACACATGGGTGGCTCAGTTGGTTAAGCAGCTGCCTTCGGCTCAGGTCATGATCCCAGGTTCCTGGGATCGAGCCCCAAGTTGGGCTCCATCTTAGTGGGGAGTCTGCTTCTCCCTCTCCTTCTGCTGCTCCCCCTGTGTGTGCTCTCTCTCTCTCTCTCCTTCTCAAATAAATTAATAATTAAGAAAAAAAGAAAGAAAGAAAATTTTCAAAGATTTAAAACACTGTTGGTTTTTCTCCCATCCCACTGCCATCACGCTGTTATGCTCCCTTATTACTTCACTTCAGGTTATTACAATAGCATCTGTAACAGTTTTATTGCACACAGTTTTGCACTCAAAGTTAGTAAGACAAGTTCCCAAATATAGTCTATTAAGCCCCTGAAACAGAACCCTGTTCATGTTGATGTAGGGATGATGTTAGAGTTTGAAGCTGATGGCCAAGAAAGAATTCTTGAGATGTCTTTGGTGCAAAAATGTGGTTTTATTAAAGTATGGAGAAAGGACCATGGGCAGAAAGAGCTGCACCAGGGTCATGAGGAGTGGCCTGTTATATACTTTCAAGTTGGGAGGGGGTTAGGGTTAGCTTAAGGAATTAAGGAATTTGGAAGCCATGTTTCCAGGAACTTGAGGGGGCTATTGCTGGGAAAATTTCCCAGCTATTGCTGGGAAAATACCATGTATTATAGCCTAATAAATCCTGAGTCATGAGACCCTTCAGATATGTATCAGTAACCCATATGCTTGGGGGATGATTACCAGCGTGTATCTTGAGAAGTAGAGATAAAGGAATTTTCCAAAGGAAATTTTATATGTTAAAGTAGAATTATAGGATCCTGGTGGTTGGGCTAAGACTGACTTCTGTCCTTAGCAAAGTATTAACATCAAGGCAGTTGAGTTCCTAGAAGTATGTCACTCTGTTTGTTTCAAGGATTTGTCAATGGGCTGTAGACAGAAAGGAAAGTTAATAATTTTTCCTCTGCCCTTGTTTCCCACATCAATGTCACCCCACTGCTCAAAGAGCACCACTTGCCCCCCATTTTTTTGCCAAATGAACTATGATTCTTAGTCTGATTTTTAGGCTTCGCATTGAAATCTCACTTAAAATTTTCTATAGCCATATGGCTTGTGAGAATGGTCCATTTTTGTGCCCTTTACAGAATCTATCAATTTATGCAGCTCTTCCTTCTGCTTTTGACCTTTTGGTACCTGAATCCAACACAAATCCTTTGAGTGCCCAGAATTTAATCCATTTTTTCTTCCAGTTTAATTCCCTGTTCTCAAAAATTAATTGCCACTCTCCTGAGTGCTCAAGAAATCATTTCTAATGATATATCTCAGTTGCGAATTGTGTCACAACAATTTATATATCATCTCCTGTTTTCCTAAATAAATGATGAGCTCTGTGAGGTGTGACTACACGGGATTTGGTGCTGAGCCTTTCTTCACTCCAGACAGAGCTCCTCACCTGTCGTGGCCCAGGGAGGCTGAAATTGGCACGAATCTCCCTGTGTACCTTCAGGGCCCAAGTGCGAGCACAGCCCTTGCATTTTTCTAAATTTTTATTTTGTTTATTTTTATTTTTTCCAAATGTTAGTTTTGAAGAAAGTTTATTGAATTAAATACATTTGTTTCGAAATAGGAAACTGCTTGGCAATTCAAGATACGCTTGAAGGAAATGAAGAGGCAGATGATGGCAGGTCACAAGGAAGCACAAGAATGTCATGTGGCAAACGCAATTTTAATTTTGGGATTGTGGAAAACAGACAAGATTAAAAGAGAAATACCAGGAAAATGGGAAGGCAGCACCCAGGGACAATAAACAGCAGTCAAGGGGTAAGGACAGACAGGTAACACGGGAGGTGAGAATAAGGCATGGCAAGGAGTTTGGGTTATTTATAAATCAGGTAATATATAGTTTTAGATTGATTATTTCAACTTGAGTTATTTGGTTAAATAGAGACTGATACATATTGAAGGAATCCATACCATTTACAAAAAAATTAAGACATTAAAATACCTAGATGAATATACAGGCATGGAACAAATTATGTTTTAAAGTAATATGAGGGGTGCCTCGGTGGCTCAGTGGGTTAAGCCACTGCCTTCGGCTCAGGTCATGATCTCAGGGTCCTGGGATGGAGCCCTGCTTTGGGCTCTTTGCTCAGCAAGGAGCCTGCTTCCCTTCTTCTCTCTCTGCCTACTTATGATCTCTGTTTGTCACATAAATAAATAAATAAAATCATTTTTAAAAATTAAAAAATATATAAAGTAATATAATAGTGAGGAACTTGAAAAACAAGACAGAGGCTCATAGGAAGGGAGGGAAAAATGAAACAAGGGAGACAAACCATAAGAGACTCTTTATCTCCAGAAACAAACTGAGGGTTGCAGGAGGGGAGTGGGAGGGTTGGGGTGGTTGGGTGATGGACATTGGAGAGGGTATGTGCTATGGTGAGAAAAACTAAATTAATTAATTAATTAAAAATGGAAAAATGGTAATATAATAGGTGCTCACTATGCTAAATAAGTTTTTCTTTCACACATGTAACTTCCCTGTTAATTAGGTAAGAAATTGAAGTTTGCTTTATGAAAATTCACTAACTAATTCACTAACTTATACTCACCTAACTAATACTCACTAACACAAAATATCTGCATTGTATTACCTTCATTGTGTTTTGAAATTGAAAATTTAAATATAATTCATCAATTATAATACTTGAGACAACAGTAAAAATGTTTCTGTGAATTATAATCCCCATATTAAAACTAGACTATCTCTTCTGTGTCCCTGAAAACAAGATAAGCTTTTCCTCTCAAGTTCTGCAGAGTCAAATTTAGCCTATGTAATGACCATTTGGAAATTGGTTGAGTTTTTAAAATAAAATTAGATGCTGTCCATCGCTTCAGACTCCTAAGAAGGGGTAAGTTAAATAAAAAAAAAAAAAATTTAAATTAAAAAATTTAAATTAAATTGAATTTTTCTAAATTTTTCTAAAATTAAAATTTTTCTAAAAGCAATAATTGCACCATGTTTTTTCAGTTAACTCTTTGTCTGGAAATGTGTAACAACATTCTAGAGGAGGCTGTGTACCTGGGTGTGAAAGTTAATAGATGCATTGCCACTGGTGATGTGTGGAGATGAGCCAGAGAATCAGGCAGGGAGAAGCAGCATGTGGATTGGCTAAAAGCTCAGATCCTGAAGCCAATAACCAAATTGCTCTATGCTTCCATTTCCTCATCTGCAAAAGAAACAAGTTAATAATAGTCATAGTTTTATTATAAGAATTGACTGAGTTAATATTTGCCAAGTGCTAAGGACGATGTCAGGCACATAGTACTTACCACTTAAATTTTTGTATGACTAAAAAATTAAAAAATAAATAAACCTGAAACTGAGCTGACTGAGTTAATAGTCATGTCTCAGACTCTGCTCGCACTGATTAGATTATCATGACATTATTTTTTTTTTAAAGGACAAATGGCATCTAGATAACACCTGATATAGTCACTCCCAATTTCCCACTGAAATCTGTAACCATCAAAACATGAGAACTGACAAGGCATCTAAAATTAACACTGAAGGAGCTATTACTCCTGGAAACTCAGAAGAATTTGCAGTAAGTACACCAGGGAACAGGAGGCAATGAACTTCCTCTTCCTTTTATGGAAGAGATTCCATACTTTTTGGATTGTCTTAATACATACAGGGTCAAATGTAACCAGCAAATTAGCCAGGTGTTCTCTACGGAGTAGGGAATGCGTCTGAGACCATATTCAAATGATTTTCTCATTTCTCTCATTTTTCTAAATCCCTTCAGAGATTAGTGTTAAAAATAACCTGAAAAAAATTAAATTATTTCTTCCAATAAATAATTTTGAGCAATAATTACATATCTGGCCTTGTGCTTTTTGCTGTTTAACTGTTTTTTTTTTTAAAGATTTTATTTATTTATTTTAGAGAGAGAGAGAGAGACCAGGAGAGAGACAGCACTTGCATAAATAGGGGAAGGGGCAGAGGGGGAGGGAGAGGGACAAGCAGACTCTGCCTGGAGCACAGAGCCTGAATCTGGGCTCAATCCCATGATCTCAAGACCATGACCTGAGCTGAAATGAAGAATTGGCCATTTAATCCACTGAGTCCATGAGACACTCCAGAACTGTTCATTTTTTTTTTTTTTGCTCTTTTCTGTTGAACTTAAAAAAAATTGTTAATAAAACAGACTAAAAATCAATCACAAAAAAAAATTGAAATTGAGATTATTCATAAGAAGTAAATAAATATAATTTTATGGAAGTTTTTTAGTAGTGTGGTTGGATATGAGATAGGATTGGGGAGAAACAGTTTACTGTGAGGTGTCAAGTGTTTAGGAAGAGAGAACAGCGTGTGGTGAACGTTGTGGTGAAAGTGAGTTAGCTACGTGAAGAGGAATGAAAGCCAGAAATCAAGGACTCACATAACACATGTAACCTCCTGTAGTGTTTATAAAGTGTACAGTGATAGGAGAGCATAAGGAAGTTTTCAATTTTTAAGTGGACTCCTGATTTCCTTCTGTTCTCCAGACACACTTGAAGCCAGGTGGGATGATGTGATTATCTCATCATATACAAAGGAAAATGGGATCGGGGATTTTTCTGGGAAATTTCCTTTACTAAGAGCTGCCTCACAACCTTTGTCCCTTCTTCTCCTCATTGCCTTCCTGTTGCTCACAATGTGAGTGTCATAGATTTACGATGGGCACTGAAGACAATGTTCTCAGGATGTCAGACTGGAAAGCGAGAAGAAGCCTGGCTCTTTAATAATAGAGCAAAGACACAAGGTGGTACCAGAGTATGTACTTCTGTGCCTTTATGTGAGAGAGAAATAAGCTCTAGTATCTTCTAAGCTATCCTTATAATATAGTGGAAATCCTTATAATATAGTGGCAAAAGAATTGGTAAAATTTTCCCTTGCTTTACTTCCTCAGCATGTTGGGAAAGTGGTAAAAAAAAGATCACAATTTTAGGGTGCCTGGGTGGCTCAGTCACTTAAGCATCTGTCTTTGTCTCAGGTCATGATACTGGAGTCCTGGGATTGATCCCTGAATCAGGCTCCCTGCTCAGTGGGGAGTCTGCTCTTCCTTCTTCCCTTCCCCCTGCACCTCTACCCCCTGGTTGTGTGCCCTCTCTCTCCCTCCCAAATAAATAAATAAAATCTTTTTTTAAAAAATCACTATTTTGTTGTGCATTGGACACTTCTTCAATATTCTGTCTGTATCAGAAAGCGATCCTTTGCTATTTCTGCTCAGAAAAATACGGTGACCAGTGTGGAATTATGATCACTATTGTTTTCCATTCTCTTTTATAAGTAAGTTAAATTGCAATTTTGTTCATGTTTCATGACTGCATATTGTTTATGCAGAGAAGTTGATTTAACTTTTAATACACAGGTTTCTTGTTTACAAAGAGCCATGTCTGAATATAGTGAAAAGTTTTGGAGTTGAGATGAATTTGATTTTAAATGCAATTTCAGAATTCTCTTCCCTAGAGATATATTGAATGTGTTTTATACAGAGAAACACAAAGAATTAAGAAAGATTGCTTTTCTTAGTCAGAGACATCTGTACCCCCCCCACACCAAACTACATATGTTCCAAATAAGACTCTCTTAAAACATTCTATAGAATTTTCCATAGTGTAAGGAGTATTTTAGAACATTTGATCAAAAAAACAAATATAAGTAAATCAGTGATTTTTAAATGACCAAAGCAACACATGCTCAAATGACAGCCTTTGAAAATGTTACTAGATTTATAAATTTTATTACAAAATAAAATTATTTTTCCAAATCATTTAATGAAAGGATCAAAAAAGTAACTCAAAGGTTGAGCAAGATGGCAAACATACACCTTTTTTTTTAAGTTGACATGCCACATAAATATAGTAACTATAGATGCAACCTCATCAATACAAAAGGGAAGATACTGAAGAATCAGTGCAATGTTTGAGGTTGAGAGATAGTGATATATAAAAATCTTTTCCAATAGGACAAGACAAGAAAAGGTACTTGAGAATATTCTCAGGCAGAAAGCATTAGTAAGTAACGTTCGCAATGGGGGAGATTCCCTTTTCCCCAATTGTCATGATTGATATAGATTTGTATCATGGTTGATAACTTCCCTTTCTGAGGTGGGAATCTCTAGAAATTGTTAGACTGTAACTGTAGTGGCAGGGGGCATCTGAATCTCAGCCTTCGAGATGCCCATAGCAAGGAGCTGGAAGTAGATGCCAGCATATAACATCAAGGAAGCGCTTTTGTTCTATAAAGGATCAAAGAGAAAAAGTGAAGCTTGAGAGGAAAATTATGGCATGGCTGAGTGGAGGTCAAGAAGCTGATGTGAACGTGAGGGGATTTCTGAAGGCTGAAAAGAGAGCTGGAAAGAGTTCATAATGGCGGGTGCAGGAGTCCTGATATGAGACCAGATGAGGAGGATGTGGTATCTTGTATGGATGGAGCTTTCTGTGATTTGTCCTGCACAATGGACCATCCTGACCTGCACATATGCAGCAGCCTAAAAAATGTTTGTGAGGCTTACGCTGCCGAAATGACCTTGGGAGCCTGATCAGTTGACATTAGCAGGCCTCTAGGTCAGAATTGGTTCTTTTGGGGCCCCTGGGTAGCTCAGTGGGTTAAGCCTCTGCCTTCAGCTCGGGTCATGATCTCAGGGTCCTGGGATCGAAGCCCTGAATCAGGCTCTCTGCTCAGCGGGGAGCCTGCTTCCTCCTCTCTCTCTCTGCCTATCTCTCTGCCTCCTTGTGATCTCTGTCAAATAAATAAAAAAAATCTTAAAAAAAAAATTGGTTCTTCTGGTCTGGATGCCAAGAGCTATAAATTTTGCCTTTCATACCCTTCTGCTCCAGGTTGGGCTGCCCTCCACCACTTCCGGAATGCAATCTGGGAGGCAAGCAGACCTAGCTTAGGCTCCTCGAAGATGCAAACACATGATGACATAGTAATACAGCTCGGTCCAAACTACGTGTAGCCAAACAAATGTTTAACTTCAGGCCCCATCATTAGCCCTATACATAGGGTCCTTATGGGGATGTTCAGTTGGAAGACTCACCTGAAGGGAGGACACTCTTCCCGGTCCTCTCCGTCAGGACTCCAGCCTGGCTATCTCCACAGGTTTCCTCAGCTAATGAGGTTGGATCTTGTCATACCCGATTTGATGTAACTCTGCCTTATTCTCCGTTGCCCCTTACCATCACTCATCCATGGATAAACTTTCCTTTTCTTCTTTCCATTTCTATTCAGTTTTTTACCACCAATAAAGAGGTTTTCTCCCCCCTTCAAAAATGAGAGTGTGGCTGCTTGAATCTTTTCTTTAGAACATGCGGGACCTTGAGGAATCAGAGTATTAGTAAGGTGGGGGTGTATCAGACATTCATCAGCGGGAAACTCGCAGAAAATTTGGTCCTGGTGTAGCTGCCAAAATCTTGTTGGTATTCCCATGGCACTCACCCTACATATGTTCTTAAGTGGAATGTATGCACCTTCAAGACAAAATGGGGTGGGGGGAAGGAGATATATATATATATATATATATATATATATATATATATATATATATATGGACATATATATAGATAGATAGATCTATAGATTTATATATGTAAACATAGCTATGAAGTTGGGAAGAAAAAGGTTTCTATCCTACATGGCCTTATAACTTGGCTCAAGCCTTTCTAGCCATAGTCAGGGAGTCATCCTGCCCACTATGGGACTGGTGGGAGACAAACCTATCCATGCTTTTAGATCTGTCTTAGAAGCGGACACTGGGACTCTGTTCTAGACCTTGCCAGCCATGTTCAGGCATAGGTTTGCCCATCCAAGGACCCACCTACTAACCTAGCAGAAGTCCTCCCAGGGACCAGGTGGGAGAAACACCTGTTCATGCCCTTGGTAACAAGTCCTCTCTCTGCACACTCAGCTGTGTATCCTGAAACAAACACTTGTCTCAACATCATCTTACAAGGTCCTGGAGGCAGTCCCAACAACCCAGAGATCAGACAAGATCTATACCCACATAAGCCCCTGGAGATCAAAACCACACTGCAGACCCAGCAAAAGTCTTGTGATTCAGCATGACAATCCAAGCATGATCCTGATTCCACAGATAATTAATCCATCAGCTCATGGAACCAAAAGATGAAGGTCTTTACCTGCCAAAAATGATCAGTAAAGACTAGAAGAGACATCGTTCCTTCAAATGCACAGACAACAATGCAAGACTATGTGGATCGCAAAGAATTGGGCAAATATGACACCACCAGAAACATAAACCTGAAGTAACCAGCCTCAAAGCAAAGGAGATCTACAAATTACCTGACAAATAATTTGAAATAATCATCTAAAAGAAACTCAATGAAATGCAAGAGAGCACAGATAGACAACTAAATAAAATCGGCAAAACAATAGAGGAACAAAATGAGAAGTTTCATAAAGAAATAGAAGCCATCATAATAATAACAACAACAGAAATCCTGGAGCTGAAGAATACAACTACAGAGTGAAAAATGCAGTAGAAGTCTTCAAAGGCTGATTTAATTATGCAGAAGAAAGAATCAGTGCACTCTGATATATGTAATTTGAAATTAATCAGAGGAACAAAAAGAAAAAGCCAACATGAATTATAGGACACCATCAAGTGAATGAACATTCACGTCATGGGAATTCCAGAAGAAGTAAGAAACAGGCAGAAAATATGTTTAAAGAAATAATAGCTGGAAACTTCTCAAATATTGGAAGAGATATGAAAATCCAGGTTTTTGTGAAAGCTCAAAAAAAAAAAAAAAAAGAACCCAGCCAGAAAAGATCAACTAAAAGATTATCCTGAGCCACATTATGACCATGCCAATATACAAAGAAAAATTACTTGAAAAATTCAACATCTTTTCATAGAAACTCTCAATAAATTCAGTATAGAAGGTCAGCATAAAATGGCCATATATGACAAGTGAACAGGTAACACATGCAGTGGTGAAAAGCTGAAAGCTCTTCTTCTAAGATCAGGAAAAAGACAAGGGTACTCATTCTTGCAACTTTTAGTCAACATAGTACCACCCAGAGCAATTAGGCCAAAAAAAGAGTAAAAGATGTTCAAATTGGAAATGAAGAAGTTAAATTGTCTTTGTTTGCACATGGCATGATCTTACATATAGGAAACTGAAGCCCACCAAGAAGCTGTTAAAGCTAATAAACAAATTCATTATAGTTACAGGATATCAAATCTATATACAAAAACTTGCATTTCTATTAATATATAATATATGATAGATTTATATTTATTTATATATTTAAATTGAGTTATATATTATATATAACTATAATATAATATATAATATAATATATAACTAGAAGAGAATATATATGTAACTCTAATAAAATAGAATAATAATAGTCAATAAAAAAGTGGGCAATCCTAACATCCTGACAACATGGATGAACCTGGAACATATTCTAAGTGAAATAAATCAGACAAAGAAAGACAAGTACCCCATACCTGGACCATGCTGGATAAAAATTACAATTTTTTCAATTTTTTTCAGATGAATAAGACCTGAAGGTTTAATGTATAGCATTGTGACTATAGCAAGTAATGCTCTATTATACATTTGAAATTTGCTAGAAGGTAAATTTTATGTGATCCCACCATGCCAAAAGAAAAAAAAGAAAGAGAACAGTGTGAGGTAATGGATATATTAACTGGTTAATCATGGTGACCACTGAATAAAGTATATATATATGTGTGTGTGTTTGTGTGTGTGTATGTATATATGTATTATATATACATATATTATATGTATATAAAATGTGTATATGTACAATCACATTGTATATCTTAAATATATATAATATATACTTAACATATCATATATATTTATATATAATATATAATTTTTGTTCGTTGATTATAGTTCAGTAAAACTGAGGAGAAAAGGAAATCTAAAGTTTTTTTTCAGTATTGTAAAATCTGACCTTTGAGATTGTCCTAAAAGAAAGTTTGAAAACCTTCACAAATTGAAATATCTGTTCTTCACTAAAGATGTGACCAGTTGGAAAATGAAAGGAAATAGGTCTGCCTAGAATTTTGAAGCCAGACAGAATATAATACATATCAAGGATGATAAAACAATAGAGGTATCTGAAAATGTCATCCATATTTCAGTGAAAAAAAATTGATAATTAATGCCATCGTTCATAACATTTCTGAAGTTGTGGTTCAATATCCCTATCCTGAAGGTTTCCATTTTATTAAGTGCACTTGTGTATTCTACTCTTGTCAATTAAACCTCTTTTACTTTAAAGTGTTCTGTTAAAATAAATTTTTTACACAATTTAAAAGAAGGCTTCCCAAGGAATAATTTCACTTGCTTGACCAAGTGAATGAGGAAGGGATCTGCCTTAAAAAATGGACTCCAAGTATTGGTTGTATTTGTCTGTGAGAGCCGTCTGCTAGAAGCTTTTCAGGTCCCCTTCAATATATATATCTTTTTCCAGACGTACTTATTCCTAGTGGTCATCTTTTCCTCGAACACGTCTAAGACTATTCATGTTGTCAACAAAACTCATGCTTTCCTGATATAAATGTGAATTTCCAGAATCTCATCTATAAATAACCTCCTAAAATAACCTCCCTCCTTCTTCCTTATTAAATCCTATACATTCCCCAGGATGCTGTTAAAACAATACTAGTTCATTATGGTTTCCTAACTATTATTACATCTCACAATACAAGACATTCCTGATTGAGTTTTATTTTCTGTTATATTACCTTTGTGGATTAGACCTAGAAAATGTAGATTTGAATCATACATGGAATGATATATCTATTAAAAAAAGGAAACAAAGCATTGATTTGTACCTTTAGAAATACATTTGATCAATCTATATGTAATGATAGAGAAACAAATTGGGTAACATTCCCTATAATTGTGTACAAAGAATTTCACTGTTAAAGGGACCTCCAAAATACTCTGCTTACATACGGATAATTACAATTAATTGACCTTAGGAAGGCAATATTGAAAATACACCATATTTTCAAGTTACAAATTAAAAATATTGAAAATAGTTGCATCTAACTTATCCAATAGTCTATGAAAACTTCTCATGACTGCATAATATAATTACTAATAATATGAGTTAGAAAATTCTTCAAATAAATTTTCTGAATATTCAAAATACAAAGATAATTCATACCATGTATAAGATTATCTCTATCTCTACTCATCTTTAGTCTGCACCATTTCCCCCCTCTCCTGGCATTAAATCTTTGCAAGAGAGATAAGAAAAATACAGAGAAAATTAGGGTGTAAGAGTTTAAAAATATTGCTTTTTATTCATTTGACTTTGTATCATTCGGCTTGCCCATCTTTTCTCTGTTTTTTTCTTCACCATGACTTTTCTCTCAACGCTAATGAATTCTGTGCCTTGCTGTTACATTATTTGCAATGAAAGCCATCTGGTAAGATGCCATTTATTTTAAATGAAATTCTTAGCCTGGTCTTTTCCATAGGCAGTTGATCACAGGAGATAAGCTGCTCAGAGGTTAAATGAAAAATCATAGAATTGTTCTATTTATGGCACCCACATTGTCTGTCTCGCAGCTGCCATCCAGGATTTAACAGTTAATAATTGCTCATGGAGAACGAGTTCATTTCTCATAACTGCAGAAGCCCGGTCTTATGATTAATAACAAGCTTCCTTGTTGTAATGACATGGCCATTTAACATACTTAGGTTTTAGGTGGATTTACATTTCTAGAAAGTTAAAGGAATTATATTTCACTCTCTTTTACTCTGGAAACGACATTAATGGTTTGGGAAAGAGCCCTGAAACAAGTTTGATTTGTTTAAATTTCACATAAAATTTTTATAAAAAAGGGTTAAATGGTTTTCATTATAAATCAGCTGTCTTTTATTTTGTCCCTAATTTATTTTAAGATAAAAATATAAATCAGATATAAAATTTAATGTACTAAATAGACAAATTTAACAAGTCAAATTACACTATCTGTAGTCTAACAAAAAAACCCCTTCTTCCCTGTCCTTTCCCCTCTCAATTCTATTTTCGCTCACTAGAGGTAATCTTTTTCAGTAATTTTAAACTATTTTCTTTGCTATGTATGTATTTCTGTATAACTCTAGAGCTACTTTTTTTTTTTCAGTTTTAGTGTGTTCTGTTGTCTTTCTGATAGGGAAGTTAAAGTTTTAAAATCTTTCATACACATGCAAACCTACAATAAGAACACAGACACACACACACACACTTCTTTCCCTCTACTCCTTGTTGTTGCTGCTCAGTCAGGGTTGTAACTATCTCAACATTTTTTACAACTCTGCCAAATAATATGTCATAATTACATTTCCTTTTTGCATATGAAACTAATAACTGCTTTATTTTTTTCCTTTACTTGAATTATTATGTTTTTATATTAGCAGTGAAGAAACAGTGAATGCATTCAAATATTTTCAAGTAATTTAAGCAATTAATTGGCTGTTTTGTTTTGTTTATTCCTGGAACCAACCATCCATTTACATCACTCTTCCCTGGGCACTCCCTATGTCTACTGGCCTGCTGTTCTCCTAAAGCTTCCCATTCCCATCATTCTGCTCTAGGATTCCATGTCTCCTTTCCTGGATTCCTTCTCTTCCTCTTTTTATCTGAGACCTTCAGGAGGTGTCGGTCTAGAGCGTGAAGGTGAGCATCCTTGACTGGCTTCACTGTTCGTGGGATGCATATTAGGAGATCTGGGTGGGTCTACTGTGTTTTCATTCAATAGGAAGTTTAGCTGATAATGGATATCTTAATTGGAAATCATCTTTCCTCATTGCTTTGAGGGCTTGCCCAGTGGTCTTCTGGCTTCTGGCCTTGCCACTGAAGAACTTAGTATCAATCAAATGAGCCACCTTCTTTCTTGGATTTTCCTTTGTTCTTCTCTCAAGAAGATTTTAGGATTAAAACAAAATCCTGGTGTTCTGAAACTCATAGCGCTGTGGTGTAGTGTGAATGCTGCTTTCTTATTGTTTGTTTGTCTTTTTTTTTATAAAAAAAATTTGAAAAGATACGTTAGTCTTGCGACGATTCTCAGGTCATCTCGTCCGACACATGTGCTCCAAAAATCTTCACCACTTCACATCGTCCACCTCATGGGCTTTATTCACCACCTCCCAATGCCTTTTGAAATAATGTTCCTCAGTACACAACTTGAATTTCATGATCTTCCAAACTTCTTCAATGTTCATGCTTTTTTTTTTTTTTAAATAAAAATGCCATATTATCTAGGACTTCCCATGATAAATTCAGGGCACAATGACCCCACTCCTCCTTTTGTGCAGCATCTGCCTGTGAGCAGCTGAGTGTTGCCAAGCTCACTCATCTCTAATGTCTGCTCGACACAGTCCAGCAATCCTGTTTCGCTTTTCCTGGAGAGAATGTTTTTTTTCCCTCTTCCTCTAATTCCTTGATTTGTCCTTTTCTTGTTATTTATATGAAACATGGTCAATCCCATCAATCTAGACTCCCATCTTTCAGTCAGGATCTGTTCTCCACTATTATTTCTTTGACAACTTGGTTCTTGTTCTTCTCTTGTTTTCTGTCTTCCAGCACTCGTATCATTAGGTATTTAATCTCCTGAATAGAATTTATCTCATATCTTCAACTACCTTTCTGTATCTTTCATTGTCTACGTCTATGAGATTTTCTTTTTCTTCTTTTTTTAAAATTTTATTTATTTATTTGACAGAGAGAGAAAGAGAGAGCACAGCAGAGGGAGCAACAGTCAGGCATAGGGAGAGAAGAAGCAGGCTCCCCGCAGAGCAGTGAGCCTGATATGGGGCTCTATCCAGGGACCCTGAGATCATGACGTGAGCTGAAGGCAGATGGTTAACAGCTGAGCTACCGAGGTGCCCTTAGATTTTCTTAACTTTAATTTTCTTTCCAGCACATTTTTAATTCCTGTCATATTTTTAATTACTGATCTCTCTTTGTATATTTTATACATTTTATTTGATGTCTTCTTTTAATGGCATCTTGTTTTATGGATGAAATATGTTATTGATGGTTTTAATGGGTTTTTTTTCCTTTTCTTTTTTAATGTTTTGTTGCCTTTTTCTGCCTGCTCTGGGTGGTTTTTGTTCGCTTTTTTGTTTTGGACCCTGTCTTTATAGTAGAAGGGTTTTCCTACTCTGATGATCACTGCGTGTTCTTTGGTGCTGTGGAAAAAAGTGCTAAGAAGCACACAGGAAAGTGTGTGCATAATTGACTTGGCCAAATGTTGGTCCTTAATAGTGTGAAGAGACAAAGCCAAATTTGTTATGTTGAGGAAACTCAAAATTATTAGTGTTTTTGATAACTTTCTTTTGAAACAATTACTTAACAGGAGAAGAATCTTCCATGATGGTTTCTGGAGGCTACAATCCTGGCTTCCTCTGAGCTAGGAGACAAGTGAGGTCTGGAGTTATCATCATTTACTTTTATGCAGAAGCTCACCTTTGTTCCTAACTGCCCTTGTGCCTGGTGTGCCCAAGACCCAACCTACATTCCCAGCAAAGTTCTGTCCTCTTTTCTGTCATTGTGGAGGGAGGAAGGATATCTGGATGCTTACAAGTTGGCAAGGAACCTGATATCCCCCTCCCAGTCTTCCTTTAGTAAGGGATAATCAGCAACTTTAACTTTCCCATGTATATGGCTCCTCCCATTCCTAAGGTTTGCTAATGTTCTCCGAGTGTGCTTCCTGCTGCCTTTCCCTATCACATGCCCTTAAGTTGCAGTTTCCTGTAGTTTTCTAAGATGACTTGTATCTTCCATCTCCTTTCTGTTCCCCAAATTGCATTGTTATCTTTGGGGCTGTAATCTTCATAGGTATTTCTTTACCTTCAGGGTTAAACACTTTCATTCCTTCCAGTGATGTTTTGGGAAAATACTGATACAAACATGAGTTCAAGCTACTAGTGTTTAACCACAGGCATAAGTATCCATATACCCTGTCATTGTATGTGTAAAGTAAAATTGGTTCAGGTCCCTCAATTAGCACTAAATTAGCCAAGGAAGTATAAATAATCCTATTTGGGAAAATTGGGGCAGGGACCAGCCAAGTTGGCTTCTACACTGACAGCACTCAGTGTGTCCTCTTCAAGACTACTGAATCAGGGACCAACGTGATAGGGCAGCAATTTGTGTTTTCCAAGCTCCCAGTGTACCCAGGTGCCTACTTCCAGCAGCTGGACTGCCTTCTTAGGCTCCTTGGGTCACACATTTCTATATATGTGCTTAGATTTTGATATATACTTTAATGATTCATGGTTTTTGTTTTGTTTTATGTATGCTCCATGCCCAACATGGGGCTTAAGGTCACAATCCTGAGATCAAGAGTTAATATGCTCTACTAACTGAGCCAGCCAGGAGACCTTCTGACCCATGTTTTTTATTGGATTGATGTTTCTGAATGCATTATATCTCTTTGTGTCTCTATATTGTAAAAGTAGTCACATACTCTTATGAAACATGAGATATTTCATTGTTTTAAAAAGTATAATTACTTTCAATAACTGATGGACATTGCTAATCTGAACCACACCTCCTGAACTTCTTCGCAATTCTTTTCTGTGGAAATCCTTGATAACTTTTTTCCTTTGTCTTCTATAATTTTCTAATTTGGTCTCTTTTATCAGAATTTCTCAAATTATGGCTTATCAAGACTCTTATCAAGCAATTTAGATAATCATTTTTACACAGAATCTTGATTCTCACATTGTAGAAGATAAAATATACCTCGATAAATTATACTCTTTCAGGATTGTTTTTGGTAATTATCATAACAAAACACATTTTATACCAAATATTTTTCTCACTTACTCATTTCACAAACTAATTAAAAATGTTTAAGTGTTGGTTCTCTTTCAAACACTGAACTGAATGTTGATTTAAGTTTTATGAAAATGGAGGTAATAAAGATAGATAATAGATGGTAGATAGATATAGATAGATGATAGATGGTAGATAGGTTAAGTAGATGATAGATGACTGAAGGTAGATGGAGAGATGATGGATAAATAGATAGATATGGACCTTTCTTTTAAAAAATTTTGACACTATTGCAGATCTTTAATAGGGTCATTTTATTATCCTAAACATATTTTTTCAAAGAAGAAAATTATATTACTTAGGTCTTTATTATTACCACTGAACTGATTGTCTCACAAGCAAAATGTTCTAAACTAGCCAATGATCAATTGTACATTGATTCAGGAGGTCAGAGAGAGATGTTCTTCTTCTTTCCAAACATTATTCTGAGTTAAGTTAGAAATAAAGTAAAATTAGTAAAATAAAGTAAAATTACAATAAAGTAAAATTACAAACTAGATTATATTCATTCATGCTTTCTGAAGTTAATCCATAATCATTAATTTTCCCTTAAGAGTCCAAGAGGATTAGGTTATGGTTATTCCAATAGGTTATTGCTATCCTACTGAAATCATAAAAAATGAAAAATAGGCTCCTTAGGAGAATGGACAATGACACCTAAGGTAGATCAGACGTAAAGAGCACAATCATGTGGAGATGTTGATGGAGGCGAAGTCATCGTGTATGACAAGAACAACATGACTTGGGTGTTCTTATGGCAGTAACAATATAATTTACTGAACAAATTCATTTAAACCACTACAACAAAAATGTATGCAGATAAACTTATTGCTTCCATGCTTAGGGGACACATTCCCAAGTTGGATTTATAGAAAGAAGTGGATTTGTACATTGGGAAAAAAAGTTAGCTTCTGTTCTATTTGACCATCATTTTTCTTCTTCACATGGGTGCCAGTGAGAGATAATGCTGTAAAACCTGCTTTATGGCACAAAGACATGACTGTATGTCATCAACTATGTTTTATAGCACATGTCAGCCAAAGCTATTGTTGGACTGACTTATTTTATGTTTCACATGGAACATATTTTTATATTAAATAAAAACTGATGTTAGCATAAAACAATCTTAGAGAGTCAAGCAAACATGTCTGCTACATCTGAAAAGTAAAACCCATTGTTCACCATGGCACAATGCAGATATCTCTAATGAAAAGAGTCTAGTCTCGGTTCTTCCTTCATAAGTAACCCTAGGCTAGAGATGGCTTGGAAAATAATTTCATGACTTGGCAAGTGTCCACAGCCATTGGGAAATGCTGTTAAATTTGAAATGGATTATAAGGATCAATGTCTTTATTCTATTGTTACTTATCTGATAACTAAAGCAGCTATTTTGACTGCCAGAATAATTCCACATGTCTTACTGTTCTTATATTGGGAATAGTGGAATCATCTGAATAATTGAACAGAATAAAGGTGCTTAAAAAAATCTATGCAATTTCTAAAGAGAAACCCCAGCCCCTAGGAAAATAATAAGCATCTGGATATGCATATTGCTTTGTACATACTGTGAAAAATCTCAAGTGACTTAGGTGAACTACCTGAAAAAAAAAAAAGATAATTAATAAGATATATATGATTTACAACGAATTCCGGAACACTGAAAATAAATTAATAAAATAAAAAAATAAAATGTTTGAGGTAAAAAAATTATATATATACGTATATATATATATACATATATATATATATATACGTATATATATATATATATATGATTTAAAAGCTGTGAGCCAAATCAGTAGATTTAATTTCTAGGCCTGATGGTGCCATTAATTAGCCAAGCAACATACAAGAGTTATTTTTAAAGGAAGAATATTAACATGATTTGTGTGCCTTTTAGGGAGAAAAAAATAATCTGTCAAGACCAGCACTCTCCATTTTTGTTATTTTACTTAATGGTGGTTACTAACTTTAACAGCCCCATATACTTTATCATTTTATTCCCCCCCTTATAAATAAGTCATCATCCCAGCAGGAAACAGATGGCTCTCAAACAAGCACTCACAATGGGTGCCTATCGAGAAGTTCAATAACATGGTAACATTGTGGGCAAGACATACAAAAATCACGGGAGAACATTTGTATAGTGGATTATTAACAGCTTTGGACTATTACTCCTTCTCCCATATCTGAAGGGAAAGGCAGAAAGAGTCATTATCAGAACCCAGGGTAGACAGCAGGGTAGAGAGAAGAATTAGAAGAGCATTGGAGAAAAGGTGTAAAAAGGAGGACTCCAATTCACAACTCTTTCTTTTGCCAAACCTCATTATGATTGGAAGGAAGATATCATGGGAGCTATCTATGTTGGTTTGTTTTGCAAAGCATAGAAAGAAAAGACAATCAGGGGCGCCTGGGTGGCTCAGTGGGTTAAAGCCTCTGCCTTCTGCTCAGGTCATGATCCCAGGGTCTTGGGATCCAGCCCCGCGTAGGGCTCCCTGCTTAGTGGGGAGCCTGTTTCCTCTTCTCTCTCTGCCTGCCTTTCTACCTACTTGTGATCTCTGTCTGTCAAATAAATAAATAAAATCTTAAAAAAAAAAAAAAAAAAGAAAATAAAAAGAAAAGACAATCACCCTGAATCTTAACTGTACCTTGTATGGGACTCGATTTCCCATGGCTCACCTTTTCATAAGTGACAACTCTGTTCATATTTCCTAGCTCAAGCACTTCAAAAAGGTAACATAAGTTGTCTTTTATGACAGAGCATAGCTTCTGAAGATCACCTGCTTTTGGACAATCATGAGTTTCTCTACAACATTCGGCTGCATGGCAAGCAGGAAAGGTCTTTAACTTGCCATAGAAAGAACTGTGAGTGGCGCAACAACTTGAAATCTGTTGTTCAGAAACCAAAACATTCTACTGCTCAGTTTACTAATGAAGAAGAAGCAGGAGCAGGAGCTTAACTATGAAAGTGGAAAAATGGGGCTAGGACAAAAAGAAATTAACCTAGAAGTGACAGACTTAGGGGGGGAATAAAAAGTAGCCTGGGAGGAAGGATGTGACTTAGTAAAAAAGATTATAAGATTATAAGAAATAAGATAATCAAGAATGAATAGAAATCATTAAATTATTTGCATTCTTTTTTCTTTCTTTTTTTTTCTTTTTTTCTTTTTTCTTTTCTTTTCTTTTTTTTTTTTTTTTTTTTTTTGAGAGAGAGAGAGGAAGAAGAAGAGGAAGGCAGGGATAGGGGCAGAGGGAGAGAGAGAATCTTAGGCAGGCTCCATGGCCAGCCCAGAGTCCGACATGGTACACTGAGATCATGACCTGAACCAAAAATCAAGAGTCAACCACTTAACCAACTGAGCCACAGATGTGCCCTGAAATTACTTGCATTCTTGCAAATGCAGTGCAAATGAACAAATTGGAACACTAGAATAAAGGATGGCAATGAATACTAAAGATGTAGAATGTAGTTTTCTACTAACGTTCCATGCAAGTCACAGAGATGAATGAAAACACGGGAAAGTCATCATGTGGGACAGGTTTCAAGGGACTTAGGGTCTTCTAGAAGGAAACCAAATATTATATTCCAAGTCAGAAGAACAAATTGCTCCTGTTAACTGTTGAAGACCTGATAAAACTCAAAGGAAAAAAAAATGCATCGATTTAAAATGTTTTTAAATAAAAGATTGTATTCAATTGTATGCTTTTTAATACAAGTGTATGTATTGAATCTATTTTTAGAGGGAATTGGTTTGATTTCCATTTTTGGCCATTTAATAAAGTCACTATGAACTTCATTAGTCTGTCTTTTGCTACAGGTGCATTTCTATTGTGTGCAGAACCGGAAGTGGAATTTCTGGCACATAAATGTATGTACATTTAACTTTAGAGTATAAACTAGTTTTCCAATTGAAGTTCCCACCAGTAGTGCGTGAAGTTACCCCATATTGTCACCAGCACTGAATATTGTCAATCTCTAGTTTCAAATATTCTGAAGGGTTTGCACTGGTCTCTCACTGCATTTTTAAATTTTAGTGAGCATTCCCTGTATTTTAATGAGGTATAATGCCTTTGTGTATGTTGATTGGCCCTTTAAATAGTCTCTTGTGAATCATCTATTTGAATCTTTGACAATTTTCTTCTCTTGGACTCTGACTTTTTCTTCTAGAATATTAGGAGCTAATTTTACATTCTGGTTACGAGCTTTTTTTTTTTTTAAGGTTTTATTTATTTATTTATTTGACACAGAGAGATCACAAGAAAGGCAGGTAGAGAGAGGGCGGGAAGCAGGCTCCCTGTTGAGCAGAGATCTCAACGCAGGGCTCCATCCCAGGACCCTGAGATCAAGTGCCGAGCTGAAGACAGAGCTCAACCCACTGAGCCACCCAGGTGCCCCGTGGCTATGAGCCTTCTATAGTTATGATTGTTGCCAACAACTTTCCCACTTTGTGGTTTAGTTTTTCACTCTTTTTTAAGATTTTTATTTTTTTTATTTATTTGACAGAGAGAGATCACAAGTAGATAGAGAGGCAGGCAGAGAGAGAGAGAGAGGGAAGCAGGCTCCCTGCTGAGCAGAGAGCCCGATGTGGGACTCGATCCCAGGACCCCGAGATCATGACCTGAGCCGAAGGCAGCGGCTTAACCCACTGAGCCACCCAGGCGCCAAGTTTTTCACTCTTTTTTATATAACTTTTTTAATGACTAGAAATTATTAACTCCTATTTATCCACTCTTTTTGTGTGTGTGTGTGGTTTGTGTTTTTGGGGACTTGTTTAAGAAAGCTTTCCCTAGCCTAAAGTTATAAAGATAAATTTTCAAAAAGCTTTATTATTTTGTCTTTTACCTTTACATCTTGAAGGCACTTATAATTTAATTTTTAAAGGTGAATGATGGAGGATTTAAGATTCATTTTTTCTGTGGCTGGGGGAGGAGTCAAGATGGCGGAGAAGTAGCAGCCTGAGACTACATCAGGTAACAGGAGATCAGCTCGATAGCTTATCTAAACATTGCAAACACCTACAAATCCAACGGGAGAGCGAAGAGAAGAAGAACAGCAACTCTAGAAACAGAAAATCAACCACTTTCTGAAAGGTAGGACTGGCGGAGAAGTGAATCTAAAACGACGGGAAGATAGACCGCGGTGGGAGGGGCCGGCTCCCGGCAAGCGGCGGAGGAACGGAGCACAAAATCAGGACTTTTAAAAGTCTGTTCCACTGAGGGACATTGCTCCAGGGGCTAAACCGGGGTGAAGCCCACGCGGGGCCAGCGTGGCCCCAGGCCCCGCAAGGTCACAGAAGGATCGGGGGTGTCAGAGTGTCGGAGAGCTCGCAGGTATTAGAACGGAGAAACCGGCTGCAAAGACAGAGCCGAGGACTGAACTCTCAGCTCGGGGTTACCTTGAACTGGTCGCGGGCTGGGTGAGCTCGGAGCGCGGCTAGAGGCTGGGGATACGGGAGTGATTGGGTGCTGTCCTCTGGGGGCGCACTGAGGAGTGGGGCCCCAGGCTCTCGGCTCCTCCGGGCCGGAGACTGGGAGGCCGCCATTTTCATTCCCGTCCTCCGGAACTCTACGGAAAGCGTTCAGGGAACAGAAGCTCCCAAAAGCGAACCCGAGCCGATTACTTAGTCCGGCCGCCGGTAAGGGCGGTGCAATCCCGCCTCGGGCAAAGACACTTGAGAGTCACTACAACAGGCCCCTCCCCCAGAAGATCAACAAAATATCCAGCCAGGACGAAGTTCATCTATCAAGGAGAAAGCAGATTCAATTCCTAAGACAGCAGAGCAATTCCAGAGGAGGAGAAAGCAAAGCACGGAACTCATGGCTTTCTCCCCATGATTCTTTAGTCTTGCGGCTACTTCAATTTTTTTTTCTTTTTTCAATTTTGTATTTTTTTTTTCTTTTTTCAATTTTTTTTTCTTTTTTCTTTTTTCTTCTTCTGCTAAATTTTTTTAAAAACTTTTACCCTTTTCTTTTTTAACGTTTTTTGACTAGTTCATCTAAATATATATATTTTTTCTTTCTTTTTTATATTTTTTTATTTGTTTTATTTTTTAAATTTTTTTCTTTTTTTTTTTTCTTTTTTTTTTTCAGAACCTGTTTTTTATCCCCTTCCCCCCCCCCCCCAATTTGGGGTCTCTTCTGATTTGGTTACAGCGCATTTTTCTGGGGTCTTTGCCACCCTATTAGTAGTTTATTTGCTCCTTCATATCCTCTTATCTGGACAAAATGACAAGGCGGAAAAAATCACCACAAACAAAAGAACAAGAGACAGTACCGAAGGCTAGGGACCTAATCAACACAGACATTGGTACTATGTCAGATCAAGAGTTCAGAATGACGATTCTGAACATTCTAGCCGGGCTCGAAAAAGGCATGGAAGATATTAGAGAAACCCTCTCTGGAGATATTAAAGCCCTTTCTGGAGAAATTAAAGAACTAAAGTCTAACCAAGTTGAAATCAAAAAAGCTATTAATGAGGTGCAATCAAAAATGGAGGCTCTCACTGCTAGGATCAATGAGGCAGAAGAAAGAATTAGTGATATAGAAGACCAAATGACAGAGAATAAGGAAGCCGAGCAAAAGAGGGACAAACAGCTACTGGACCATGAGGGGAGAATTCGAGAGATAAGTGACACCATAAGACGAAACAACATTAGAATAATTGGGATTCCAGAAGAAGAAGAAACAGAGAGGGGAGCAGAGGGTCTATTGGAGAGAATCATTGGAGAGAATTTCCCTAATATGGCAAAGGGAACAAGCATTAAAATCCAGGAGATGCAGAGAACCCCCCTCAAAGTCAACAAGAATAGGTCCACACCCCGTCACCTAATAGTAAAATTTACAAGTCTTAGTGACAAAGAGAAAATCCTGAAAGCAGCCCGAGAAAAGAAATCAGTAACATACAATGGTAAAAATATTAGATTGGCGGCAGACTTATCCACAGAGACCTGGCAGGCCAGGAAGAGCTGGCATGATATATTCAGAGCACTCAACGAGAAAAACATGCAGCCAAGAATACTCTATCCAGCTAGGCTATCATTGAAAATAGAAGGAGAGATCAAAAGCTTCCAGGACAAACAAAAACTGAAAGAATTTGCAAACACCAAACCAGGTCTCCAGGAAATATTGAAAGGGGTCCTCTAAGCAAAGAGAGAGCCTAAAAGTAATAGATCAGAAAGGTACAGAGACAATATACAGTAACAGTCACCTTACAGGCTACTAATGGCACTAAATTCATATCTCTCAATAGTTACCCTGAATGTTAATGGGCTAAATGCCCCAATCAAAAGACACAGGGTATCAGAATGGATAAAAAAACAAAACCCATCAGTATGTTGCCTACAAGAAACTCATTTTAGACGCGAAGACACCTCCAGATTTAAAGTGAGGGGGTGGAAAACAATTTACCATGCTAATGGGCATCAGAAGAAAGCTGGGGTGGCAATCCTTATATCAGATCAATTAGATTTTAAGCCAAAGACTATAATAAGAGATGAGGAAGGACACTATATCCTACTCAAAGGGTCTGTCCAACAAGAAGATCTAACAATTTTAAATATCTATGCCCCTAACGTGGGAGCAGCCAACTATATCAACCAATTAATAACAAAATCAAAGAAACACATCAATAATAATACAATAATAGTAGGGGACTTTAACACTCCCCTCACTGAAATGGACAGATCATCCAAGCAAAAGATCAACAAGGAAATAAAGGCCTTAAATGACACACTGGACCAGATGGACATCACAGATATATTCAGAACATTTCATCCCAAAGCAACAGAATACACATTCTTCTCTAGTGCACATGGAACCTTCTCCAGAATAGATCACATCCTGGGTCACAAATCAGGTCTCAACCGGTATCAAAAGATTAGGATTATTCCCTGCATATTTTCAGACCACAATGCTCTGAAGCTAGAACTCAATCACAAGACGAAAGCTGGAAAGAACCCAAATACATGGAGACTAAACAGCATCCTTCTAAAGAATGAATGGGTCAACCAGGAAATTAAAGAAGAATTGAAAAAATTCATGGAAACAAATGATAATGAAAACACAACAGTTCAAAATCTGTGGGACACAGCAAAGGCAGTCCTGAGAGGAAAATATATAGCGGTACAAGCCTTTCTCAAGAAACAAGAAAGGTCTCAAGTACACAACCTAACCCTACGCGTAAAGGAGCTGGAGAAAGAACAAGAAAGAAACCCTAAACCCAGCAGGAGAAGAGAAATCATAAAGATCAGAGCAGAAATCAATGAAATAGAAACCAAAAAAACAATAGAAAAAATCAATGAAACTAGGAGCTGGTTCTTTGAAAGAATCAATAGGATTGATAAACCCCTGGCCAGACTCATCAAAAAGAAAAGAGAAAGGACCCAAATCAATAAAATCATGAATGAAAGAGGAGAGATCACAACTAACACCAAAGAAATACAGACAATTATAAGAACATACTATGAGCAACTCTACGCCAACAAATTGGCCAATCTGGAAGAAATGGATGCATTCCTAGAGACATATAAACTACCACAACTGAACCAGGAAGAAATAGAAAACCTGAACAGGCCCATAACCAGTAAGGAGATTGAAACAGTCATCAAAAATCTCCAAACAAACAAAAGCCCAGGACCAGACGGCTTCCCAGGGGAATTCTACCAAACATTTAAAGAAGAACTCATTCCTATTCTCCTGAAACTGTTCCAAAAAATAGAAATGGAAGGAAAACTTCCAAACTCATTCTATGAGGCCAGCATCACCTTGATCCCAAAACCAGACAAGGATCCCACCAAAAAAGAGAACTACAGACCAATATCCTTGATGAACACAGACGCAAAAATTCTCGCCAAAATACTAGCCAATAGGATTCAACAGTACATTAAAAGGATTATTCACCACGATCAAGTGGGATTTATTCCAGGGCTGCAGGGTTGGTTCAACATCCGCAAATCAATCAATGTGATAGAACACATTAATAAAAGAAAGAACAAGAACCATATGATACTCTCAATAGATGCTGAAAAAGCATTTGACAAAGTACAGCATCCCTTCCTGATCAAAACTCTTCAAAGTGTAGGGATAGACGGCACATACCTCAATATTATCAAAGCCATCTATGAAAAACCCACTGCAAATATCATTCTCAATGGAGAAAAACTGAAAGCTTTTCCATTAAGGTCAGGAACACGGCAGGGATGTCCATTATCACCACTGCTATTCAACATAGTATTAGAAGTCCTAGCCTCAGCAATCAGACAACAAAAAGAAATTAAAGGCATCCAAATTGGTAAAGAAGAAGTCAAACTATCACTCTTCGCAGATGATATGATACTATATGTGGAAAACCCAAAAGACTCCACTCCAAAACTGCTAGAACTTGTACAGGAATTCAGTAAAGTGTCAGGATATAAAATCAATGCACAGAAATCAGTTGCATTTCTGTACACCAACAACAAGACTGAAGAAAGAGAAATTAAGGAGTCAATCCCATTCACAATTGTACCCAAAACTATAAGATACCTAGGAATAAACCTAACCAAAGAGACTAAGAATCTATACACAGAAAATTATAAAGTACTCATGAAAGAAATTGAGGAAGACACAAAAAAATGGAAAAATGTTCCATGCTCCTGGATTGGAAGAATAAATATTGTGAAAATGTCTATGCTACCTAAAGCAATCTACACATTTAATGCAATCCCTATCAAAATACCATCCATTTTTTTCAAAGAAATGGAACAAATAATCCTCAAATTTATATGGAACCAGAAAAGACCTCGAATAGCCAAAGGAATATTGAAGAACAAAGCCAAAGTTGGTGGCATCACAATTCCGGACTTCAAGCTCTATTACAAAGCTGTCATCATCAAGACAGCATGGTACTGGCACAAAAACAGACACATAGACCAGTGGAACAGAATAGAGAGCCCAGAAATCGACCCTCAACTCTATGGTCAACTAATCTTCGACAAAGCAGGAAAGAATGTCCAATGGAAAAAAGACAGCCTCTTCAATAAATGGTGCTGGGAAAATTGGACAGCCACATGCAGAAAAATGAAATTGGACCACTTCCTTACACCACACACGAAAATAGACTCCAAATGGATGAAGGATCTCAATGTGAGAAAGGAATCCGTCAAAATCCTTGAGGAGAACGCAGGCAGCAACCTCTTCGACCTCAGCCGCAGCAACATCTTCCTAGGAACAACGGCAAAGGCAAGGGAAGCAAGGGCGAAAATGAACTATTGGGATTTCATCAAGATCAAAAGCTTTTGCACAGCAAAGGAAACAGTTAACAAAACCAAAAGACAGCTGACAGAATGGGAGAAGATATTTGCAAACGACATATCAGATAAAGGGCTAGTATCCAAAATCTATAAGGAACTTAGCAAACTCAACACCCAAAGAACAAACAATCCAATCAAGAAATGGGCAGAGGACATGAACAGACATTTCTGCAAAGAAGACATCCAGATGGCCAACAGACACATGAAAAAGTGCTCCACGTCACTCGGCATCAGGGAAATACAAATCAAAACCACAATGAGATATCACCTCACACCAGTCAGAATGGCTAAAATTAACAAGTCAGGAAATGACAGATGCTGGAGAGGATGTGGAGAAAGGGGAACCCTCCTCCACTGTTGGTGGGAATGCAAGCTGGTCCAACCACTCTGGAAAACAGCATGGAGGTTCCTCAAAATGTTGAAAATAGAACTACCCTATGACCCAGCAATTGCACTACTGGGTATTTACCCTAAAGATACAAACATAGTGATCCGAAGGGGCACGTGTACCCGAATGTTTATAGCAGCAATGTCTACAATAGCCAGACTATGGAAAGAACCTAGATGTCCATCAACAGATGAATGGATCAAGAAGATGTGGTATATATACACAATGGAATACTATGCAGCCATCAAAAGAAATGAAATCTTGCCATTTGCGACGACGTGGATGGAACTAGAGCGTATCATGCTTAGTGAAATAAGTCAATCGGAGAAAGACAACTATCATATGATCTCCCTGATATGAGGACATGGAGAAGCAACATGGGGGGGTAGGGGGATAGGAGAAGAATAAATGAAACAAGATGGGATTGGGAGGGAGACAAACCATAAATGACTCTTAATCTCACAAAACAAACTGGGGGTTGCTGGGGGGAGGTGGGATTGGGAGAGGGGGAGCGGGCTATGGACACTGGGGAGGGGAGGCGAACCATAAGAGACTATGGACTCTGAAAAACAACCTGAGGGTTTTGAAGGGTCAGGGGTGGGAGGTTGGGGGAACAGGTGGTGGGTGATGGGGAGGGCACGTTTTGCATGGAGCACTGGGTGTTGTGCAAAAAGAATGAATACTGTTACGCTGAAAAAATTAATAAAAAGGGGAAAAAAAAAATTATAAATCATTTTTTCTGTGGCTATCCAGCAGATCCCAATCCTTTATTGAGACCATGGTCTATTTCTCTCTGCTCTGCAGTGCTGCCTATCAAGTGTCTACATATATGTAAATCTATTTCTGTGTTCCACAGCTTTTAAATTGCCCAATCTATCTAACTTAACTCAATTTTAAACACTCAGCTTCATAATAAGTCTTGGTAGAAACAAGCCAATCATTGAGTATACGTCCCAAAAAATGTAGGAAAAATATAACATAACTGTTAGTTAATAAAATAATGTTATTTTCAGTGTTTGTATTTTCAGATTTTAACAAGAGAATTTTAGTTATTATTCAAAACATACATTAGCTTTCTACTAACTTTTTTTGTTGTTTTCTAATAACTTTTCTTTGTCACATGTCTGAAATTTGTCTTCAAAATTTATGAGGTTGATTACTGAATGTAGTGCTAATTTTCTCTCATAATTTTAAAAGCACTGCCCTTTATCTAACATCCCTTTTGTAGGAAATTCTGGGAAAGTAACTGCACCTAGCCTTTTTCTATCTCCCCCACATTTAGTTCCTTTTGGGATTTTATCTTTTTCATTATCATAATAGATTTTTAGTTTCAGAAGGATTTTTATAAACATGGGTCATTTTTATTAACCAAGCTAGACACAGCATAAGCTTTTTCAAACTTGAACTTTGGAAAACATTCTTTCTCCTCAGTTGTTGCTGCTTATGTGCGTATTAATAGATCTGAGTCACCTTGGATCTTTCCTTCATGACTGACAGCATTTTTCTTTCTCTTATTTTTGATATCTTCATTCAACTATGAGTCATTGGATATGTACTTTATTTCTTTTAGAAGGTTTTTTTTTTTTAATTTTATTTATTTGACAGAGAGAAATCACAACTAGGCAGAGAGGCAGGCAGAGAGAGAGAGAGGAGGAAGCAGGCTCCCCGCTGAGCAGAGAGCCCGATGTGGGGCTCCATCCCAGGACCCTGAGATCATGACCTGAGCTGAAGGCAGAGGCTTTAACCCACTGAGCCACCCAGGCGCCCCTGTACTTTATTTTTATTATCAAAATCACTATCACTATCTTGGCTCTGAGTCCCACGGAATCAGAATATTTAACTTCCCTCCTATGTTACATAGATATTTAACTGTCCTGCACACTCTAGAGTGCTGAGCAGCATCACCGGCTTCTAGATGCTAGAGTACAGCAGGAAAAAATGTTGGACATTGCCTCCTCTCTCTCTGGGAAGGGGCCTTGGGTCCAAAACTACTCTGGCCAATCCATTGTTATGGTTATCTTATAAATTGAGCGCTTTTTAGGATACTAATTAAAATATGCTTAAACTCTCTTTGAAACTTTACTTATCTTTGTGTCCTCTAGGGTCTGTTGGCCCATTTCTAGAGGATCTTTGCTTTTTTCATATGCTTGCTGGTCCTTGACTGTGGATTCATAGTTGTAAATGGAATTCTAATTAGTTGACTGGAGGGAAGGGACCTGTGTGGGTTGCTTCAGTAATGGGACAATCCTTATCCTGACAAGCTGCACTTGGAACAAAGGAGGAACAACTCTGGACTCTAGAAAGGATGTCCTTCTTAAACAAGGTGGTCTCTTTTTACGGTGCTTAATCTTCATGACTCACCAAAGGCTGGAGTCACCGAAAGCTCTGGTTCTCAGGAGACATCACTCACTATACCCCCAGGTTGGCCATCCACCCTTGATGCTCATAGTTTCATTTGGAGGGAAGGCAGGCACTGGGAAGACCCAATGGGGGAGGAGAAATCAACAGCACTATGGGTCCAACTGATTTATGTGTGATTTTGCATGTTTGTTCCTTGTGAACTTTGAGCACTCGCTTCTTCTGGGTTTGCAGCTCTGATCTTCCTGCCTCCTTCTGCTTATCAAACCCAATTTTCTCTGTTTTGTATTTGTGAAGATGTCCTCAGAGGTTCTGATGGTCTGCGAGTGCCTTTTCTGATATGCTACTTTTATTTATGGTTTTTATTGCTTATGGATACTTATACAACCAACCGATAAAGTCAATAGATTGCTTTGAATAAATTTATTTTAAAAAGAGATAAATACAAGTAAGAGCTGTGACAGAGCATAGAGCACTTGGTATGGTACGGGGCCAGGTCTTGCTGCTTCATAGATTAACCATTTCATCTCTGCAATAACATAAACAGGAAAGCTGAGCCCCAAGGAAGGTCAAGAAATATTGAAGAGGTGACGGCCAGTGATGGCTGAGGAGGGACTGGAGACTCATTCCTACCATTCCGAAGCTATGCCTAAAAACAATGCCATACTGAGTGGGCTGTGGCTATAGCAGAGAAATCCATATTGCTTCGTATTCAGGATAACCAGGGAGACGTTTCTATCTCGTTAGCCAAAATGACTACTTATTGCACCCAAATCCAATTATTTCCAAAAGAGATGTAGGAGGTAAGGTTTAGCCTCCATAATTCAGCTTTTGTTTGCATCAGGTTTGCATCGTTTTCCACTAAACAGCTTTAGACTGACAAGTCACAGCTTGGGAGCACTGCTCTCATCCCTTGCACACTTTATTTACAAGGTGATTTGCATGTCGTTTACATAAATCTGCATAATTGCATTCCTTTGAGGGTCCAGGGATTTCTTTAATCAGGGAGCATCTCTCAGGATCTCTCTGTTAGTGGTACCAGGTAAACTAGTACCCTCTGTGAAATCATGTTTTAAAAGAAAAACACAGTATTTTGGTAATTTTAAGCAATCAGCTAAAATACAGTCATTTTACTGGGGCCAGGGATGTTCTATGCAGACCACACTAATGCACTACTCAGAGAAATATCTGCTTTTCCTCCTCTTTCTCTTTCATTTTCCATTGGAAATATCCATTACCCTCAAGTGGATCTACTTGTTCCTACCCTAAGTCCTGGCCATTAACCAGAGGAATTCGTAAAGTCTTTTATGAGAAATAGCTTTTAGATAAAGAAAGAAAGAAAGAAAGAAAAAGAAATAGTTTATGTGACTCAGCACTGACTGAAAAAGCCAGCCCTTCTGGCTCGTCTGTACATCCAACCCAGTGAGAGGGGCCCTGCCCTGAGCTTCATGCCTTAGATGTTCCTGCTTATCATAAAATACACCAAGGATAAGTTTACTAGAGAACTGAATGATTATCGTTCCCTGGGGTCTTGCTTGGACACTAACACAGGAGAACCGCCTCTCAGGGCATTCTATCTTCTGACTAATACAGTTAATGGCTACAGGGGCACTTCTCCTAGTCCCTGGCCTCAGGTCCTCGAAATAGCAGTCGACCGGCACCAAAGGCCAGAAAGCTGCTGATGTTGAGTTAGGACACTGACTCCAAGTGAGGGGAGTATGGGTGCCCACAGAACCTAGATGAGAGACCAGCTAGTGAACTTGAAGGAGCTCTCTCTCAGGAAACAGGGTTGCCCTGGATCCTTGCATAATGGGGTTTCTTTTCCCAGACCTGTGGCGAGTCCATTTTCTGCTTTGTTTCTTCTGTTCCAGTTTACAGTTCTGGAGGTAATTGGTGACATGGTGTGGAGTCAGCACAGGGCTTTTTGTAAGATGAAACCATTACATTTTCTCCTAACCGGTATGTATATGTGAGCTTGGATGTCATATATGAACCATGAAACTGATGGCTCTCAGCGACCAGGACATGGGCACAAAAGCTTTATTCTTATAAGAATATTTTTAAGGTTCAATTGTTTTTTAAACATTAATTTCAGGTGAACTTAAATATTTTAAATTAAGATTCGCATGTTGATTGACAATAATTTGCATTTACTTTGTAAATTTCAAGGCAAACTGTGAGATAGAATTGACATGCAGAAGTGTACATATTTAAGGTGAACAACCTGAAAAGTTTTGAAAGATATACATCCATATATTCATGAAACGATCACCATTAATGATGAAGTTTTAGAAAATAAGTGAGGTCCAGAGTCAAAGACCAAGAAAGAGTTCTTAAGACTTCTCTGGTGCAAAAAAATTGATTTTATTAAAGCACAGAGACAGGACTCATGGGAAGAAAGAGTTGCTGACTACAATGGGTGGCTGGCTGCGTATGTACTATGGGGTTGGGCGAGGTAAAGAAAAAGGGAGGTTTGGAAAGAACTTTCATATGCTAAAGAGGACTTATAGGATACCAGAGGCCTTGCCATTGTCAAAGTTAAGGTTGTTTTTTTCCCTATAGCAAGGCACTAACATTAAGATAGTTGGGAGATCCTGGGAGAGTGTCACCCAAGTCCCACCCAGAAGTGGAGGGTGGGGGGAAGTTGCATGGTGTCAGCTTCTGCTTTGTCTTCAGACAGCCTTCTGTTCCCTCATCATTATTAAGAATGCATTGATCACCTTCTAACATTTCCCCAAGGGAAACATATTCTCCATATCCAGCATCCTACAAGCCGTGAGGTTTTCTTATCTGGTTGCTGGGAGAAAGCCCCAAAACCCCACTCGTGTGAAAATCAGGGTCTATGACCTTACATCCTTTTGGATGGTTCCTTCCTGGGCCTGGCAGAGCTTCCTGACATTTGAGCTGAACAAAGGAGAGGATTGCGGACTCTCTTCTCTGCCGTCTTGTAAGGTGAGAACTTCACTGCCTTGTTCTCCCAGATGCTCCTTCCCAGGCACCCTGCCCAGCTCCACATCCTTCTGCCCTGTCTCTCCTGGGGGAAGGCTGGGGCAACTGCAGCTTCGCTCCCTGTGGTTTTCATCTCTCAGGTATCACTACCCTTGGTCTACCTCATGTCCAGTGTCTTCAAGACCAGTTTTTAATGTACGTTTTTTGTTTCAGGTAGGAAGACTTATGCCGTCTCTGTTACCCTGGCTTAGCCAAGAGCCAAAGTTTGAATTTTTATTTCAGTAGATAGTTATGAATATTTTAGAAGAAAAAGAACTTGGATAACATGAAAATGTTTGTAACTTCTTATTTTTCCTGTTTAATTCTATTTGTGTGGAATTATATTCTCATTATTTTCACTTTAAATACAATTACACTTTGATTTTAAATTCTTTGGCTAATTACTGACAGTACCACAGAAATGATGTGAACACATTGATTATAATTACATAATAGGCGAATTTGTTGAAATGAGGATAAAAAAATAAATCTTGAGGAATAAAGAT
Organism: Meles meles; assembly: GCF_922984935.1. Lineage (NCBI taxonomy): Eukaryota > Metazoa > Chordata > Mammalia > Carnivora > Mustelidae > Meles > Meles meles. The sequence goes on from NC_060075.1 coordinate 101,199,879, forward strand.
AAAATAATATGATTTATGCATGTCTTTAATTTAATTGTTACTCATTCGATCATTGTCATTTCCTTTCAAGATCAAGGCCCAAGCAATATCCCATCTATCCTCTTAATATTTTACCCCTTTTCATTCATGAAAAACTAGCTTAACAGACATTAATCTTGTCACCAAGAATATATTTCTGGTGACCATATTGGTAGAGCATATTTTGTTTATTGGTGAGTTTGCATGATTTATATTGATATGAAAACAGACACCCAGTAGACAGGTGGTCCTACTCCACACAGATGTGGGAGTGTGGGGCAGTGCTGCCTCTGGGCTTGGTCATCTGTGCTCCTGGTTGGGTGTCTTTATTACTCCAGCATGAACCCTGAAAATTTTCTCTAAATCTGGGGTTATCTTAGCTTCTACAGTTCTTGAAAAACCTCTTTCTGGAGGGCAGGTCTTCTGGTTTCTGCTCCAATGGATCATTAGAAGGACTCATTGATTCTGATTTCCATCTGTTCAGATCTCTATGTTCTTGTTGGTGTCTGGTGCCCTCTGTTCCATGGTGGGAGCTCCCAAGACCAGCAGCTTGCAGAGATCAACAGGTTACCACTATCAACCTGCTCTCACTGCCACTTGAATATCCTTCTTCTCTTTGAAATAGGGGCTACCATCTAGCATTCTGCTATTTTGTATATAAATTCCAGTACGTACTCGGCATTATTCTTCTATCGATAATCCTATCAATATAGGATCAGTACTTAATACAACAGATTAAAACTGCAGTGGATAAGTTGTGCATTTTGTGAACAAAGAGGCCCCAAGAAAGATATAAAATAATCAAATGTATGTAGAACAATGTTTAGATACAGTTTAGCAAGACTAAACTATGGAATTCTCATTTCTATTTTTAAGCCCGTATGAATCACCTCTAAATACATTTATCAGTAAGTTACACGTCACTGGCTAAACTGGGGAGACCCCAGATCCTGAAGTCTTGACCCAACCCATCTGGTAGGAATTGCCAAAGGTTCTTGGTCTTGTCACAAGAAAGAATTCAAGACGGACATGCAACACAGCAGATGAGCAACACATGCGGTAACGTTTATTAAAGTGGAAAGTACATTCTCAAAATGTGAGGGTAGGCAACTGAGAGAGAGACGGAGACAGAGAGAGAGAGAGAGTCAGCTGCCTCCCTGGTTTGGGTTTCCATCTTTTATCAGCAGGTGTTAACTAGTGAGGGGGTGAATAATTGCTTGGCGTGGGGAAGCAGAGTTTGGTCCTTTTCCTTCCTAATTTGGTCAAGGGTTTCCTGTCATGGTACCTCCATCTTGGGCCTGTTTCATGTGATTCAACTTCTGTGGAGTGCTGTCAGGACAGGCCTCTGATCTTCTCCACAGCTGGCCATGACTTTCTCCTTGCTGACCTCCAGGTATCCTGTTAGAACTTCACTGTCTACTCTAACACCATCAGCTCTGCTTACCAAATATCCCTGTAATCTCTTCTCTCCAAAACCTCCCCAAGCCAACATCCTTTTCGCTGCCATTTCTCACATGGGATTATCATCCTAGTCCTCAAACTGTTCTTGATTTTACTGTTTCCCCCTATGATATACTCCACACAGAACCAGTAGAGAGTTGCCAGATAAAACATAGGACAATGCATGAAATTTGAAACAGATGAACAAAGAATATATTTTAAGCACAAATACATCACAATTATTGTATGGTATATGTGTTCTGTATTTTTATTTGCTAAATCTGGCAACACTAAAGCAGACTACTCTATCTTTATTTTAACGTAAAACAGATTATCCTATGCAGTTGTTTAAAACCCTTTGATCTTCCCATTGAACTTAGAAAAAACTCACCTTATTGGCAGGACCCTATGTGATACGATCTCCAAACCCAGTCCCTGCCATTTTCCTCTCAATTTTCACTCTTCGATGTAATAACCTTCCTGTTTCTCAAACCTGGCAAGTTCGTTACTGATACAAGACATGTGGATTTGCAGTTCCTTCTGTCTGGCAGACAATGTGTCCCTGGAGTGTCCACCAAAACCAAAAGTCACAGACAAGTTAAATCAGAGCTCTGAATAACCAGCTGTAGGTTCCAGGGATGCGTTCATGTAAATTAAACAAAAAGTATGAAATACCCAAACAAAGATTATTCAATAGTGTCTGGCTTTCTAAGGAAAACCAAGATGGACACTGAGATGACTTTTGTGCCCATTGCCAAAGGTTGTTTTCTATGCAATCAGGAAACTCACTTCTTCCTAAGCCAGGCTTATGTTAGCTAAGTGAGTGGTCTGATCAGAGTAGGGACTCAGTGAATATATCGTAGCCCATCCTCTTATAGACAGTAAAATACAGAGGTTTGTTAGAGAAGGCAAAATTGCCTTTAAAAAATTAATAAATACATTCTGAACTCACAAGATAATTCCTTGAAATCTATTACATTCAGTGTTGCTTTGTTTTCTCAAAATTGGGTATAGCGTTCATTTAATGATAGGCACACAATATCTGCTTACTAGATGATGAGGTGGTAGGATAAAGTCTCTTTAAACAAAGTATTATTATGTTCCTTCAGAAGGGACAGAGAGGGCCAGGGTATCATAGCTTGATGGCAAGCACCTGCAGCAGCAAAAACCCTGGCAGCACAGCCAACTTCAATTCACATCCCCGATGGCCATTTAGAAACAACCCTTTATAGCTGACCGTGAGAGATCAGCATGAATGACAGTAATCACAGTCAAAATTAAATTTCAAAATAGTCAAAAGCATTCCCTTTCTACAAATATGGAAAGACTACAACATCTGAGGAACTGGTGGAGATTTTGTTTGTTTTTGTTTTAAAAATCCTATTAAAATGAGATTGCTACATTGGATAGACACAGAATAGGTTAATGTCTCACACGGCAATAAACCCATAATCTCCAGGGTTACCATTTGTACACAATAAAAAATCTACAAACTTATCTACAAACTAATATATAACTTCACAGTGTCTAGAATGTATCCAAATAGAAAGTAACAGTCAAACACAGAGATAAAATAATCCCTGACTGCGCTTGTTAAATACTGCTCCAATTTGAAAATGACATATTGTAGCCCCCCGCCCAAATTTGGAAGAGTTCTCTTAGCCTCAGTTACGCTTTTTTGTTTTGTTTTGTTTTTGTTTTGTTTTGTTTTGTTTTTTTGGCAAGCCATTTTGCATCATTATCATTTTGTAAGAAAATGGAAGAGAAGGAACCAGCATGGGAGAGGGATTATGAGGGATCTTCTATAGGTTCAGAGAGATTATTTGTTAAACAATCTGGTGAGTATTCCCTAGGACTTGATGGGAATTTGTAATTACATAGTTATTAATTCAAAGATTTTTACCAGAGTTCAAGGGGGAATGTTTGTTAGAATTCATTTATGTGAACATTCATATATATATATAGACAGATATAGATAGATATATATAGATAGATACATATATACACATACACACACACAAAGATTAATATACATACATTTACTTTTTTTTTTTTTGAAGATTTTATTTACTTGACAGACAGAGACCACAAGTAGGCAGAGAAGCAGAGAGTGAGGGGGAAGCAGGCTCCCCGCTGAGCCCAATGCGGAGCTCGATCCCAGGACCCTGAGACTACGACCCCAGCCGAAGGCAGAGGCTTAAGCCACTGAGCCACAGAGGCACCCCATACAGTTACTTATATTGCAAATCTTAAACCTTGCTAAACAAGTAGAAAGTGTAGAAGCTTGAGATAAACACTACTACCAGGTTCTAAGTGTGCTAGGAAATGTTAAACATTTCAATATTTCCCTCCATGGCAGGTAGATTGTGCCAACAGCAAATTTACTTTTAAATTCAAACCTCTAAAAACTTGGCAGAGGCAATTTTAAGGTGTAAAATATGGTTCATCAGTCTGTTTACTGTAGTGGTCAGATTTTAATCGAATACTTTTTATGCCTCTTCGACTGTTCTTACTACATCTGACTGCTGGCTGCCACAGAACAGTGTGATCCCGAAGGGTAAAAGTAGGCTCCTGTTTTCTTGTCGAATAGCAGAAAGACAGAAGTCCTAAGGTTGGAAAGCACATGGAACGTGACAAGAAAGGAGTAAACTCTACATAGTTCTTACATGATGAGTCATTTGAAGGATAAAGGTGGTCGTCATTCCATTCTAACTGATATGTCAAGAACAAACCCTTGAAGTTACCATTTAGAATAATTCATGTTTAAGAAACAGAATGTGAGTCACAAAAGTTCTGGCTTTGTTCATGGCAAAATAACTGAGCATCTGTCCTAGAATTATTAGCGTTGAAGAAGCTACAATGAAATTTGAAGAACTGAGAATAAAAGTAATTTACAAGGGCTCTCCTTCCTCATTATTAGCGCAGGCAAGTTCTGCAAAACTGCACTAAAATAAAAGAGCCTATAGAACTTTGTAAATGGAACCCTAATAAAACCCCCGAAGTAGTATAACCTTCACCAGTGTTTTACCTAGAGGCACAGTGAGTCAGTCCTTCCCAGGCTTCCCACCACTGCCCCCCTCCTACCCTGCTCCAATCTGGTCCTATAGGGCTCAGAGGACTTTTGCTTCAAAGAGAAAACAGTTTTAGGGAGATTAAAAATCCAAAGTTAAGTTTGAGCCCTCTTTTTTAGCCCATTGCTACTAAAAAACATAGTGGCTCTCGAAGCCATAAACCAGCCATGTTATTACATGATCGTAGTTAAATGATCATTAACTACCTTTATACTATTTTATAAGATTATTTTCATCAAAAAAATAATATGTTTACGCAGATCGGACTATAATAGTTTTTTTTTTTCTCTTAAAATTTATTTCCTATCGCAGGAGTGTTCAGTGATAATTAGGTTTGTTTTAACGTGATTAGATGGCAGAAAGGTAAAGTGAAGAAGGATTAAAAGGGTGGGAGATGTTCAGCCTGAGAAAGCACATGTAAAAGGAACTCTAAAAGCACTGTTTCGTGACAGAGGAGAGTCAGCAGGGAGAGGAGCAACCTCACTGAGGGCTTTGGAGAGTAGATCCTCATCACAGGAATGAAAACTAGTTAGAAACTACTAATTTCTTCCATGAGATATCTAAGCGTAGGCAGTGTGTTTCCAGGCCCACCAACGAATGTATAATCTGATTTCTGGAGAATGCAGTTAGCAGAGGACAATTGTAAGCTCACCACACAAGTAAAGGAGAATGGGAGAGAAGTTTCCCAAGGTCGATGTCCCGAAGGTCTTAGGAGTGTTCTAGTTTGTACCTCTTTTCCTTTGAGCCCTAACAACATTTTTACCAGCTCTAAATATTTTAAAGGTAATTGTGGAATAAGGATTATTCATGCCTTATCATTTTTAAAAGTTATTTTTATGAAGTATGTTGTAGCATAACATATGCACCGAGGATTTCAGTTCATCAAATTTTAAGTAGCGCATATTGGTAGACTGTAGGTTCCAAAGGGTGACAAAAAATCAGCATGAATGAAAACTTATTTAGTTCTCTCATTCTCAAGTTTCCATTTAAAATGTGGGGTTAATGAGGACAGTTCGAAAACGTGGCTGTGAAATTCAAGTATATACAAAGCACCAGAGTGACTTTTAATCAGTAGATTCAAGAAATGAAATCTTTTGTTATGAAACATTGTATTAGTAAACATTTTCCAATAACAATGTTTATTTTTATGAGACCTTCTGTGTATTGAGCTCCAGAAAATTACCCATAAAACATCATTTATTTGTTGAATGAATGTTACATTAATTTGAGGCTTTATAACTCAGTAGGAAATAAAATAATGTGGTTAGGTCATACAAAATGTAAATTAAAAATTCTAGAATGCTCCTTTATTAAAAATGGGCAAATTTTCCTCACTAACTCAGTTTCTTCATCTTAAAACTTATCTTTTTTTTTTCATTTCTTCTATCAGAAAATAAGGAATATTAAATTACAATGTAACTGCTGTTTGTTTAGTGGTCTGCACATATTACTACGCAAATTCAGATAGGGAAAGCCGCTGATTCTCTCTGATCAGTTAGAAAGGTCTGTTGAGGGGTGCCTGGGTGGCTCAGTGGGTTGAGCCGCTGCCTTCGGCTCAGGTCATGATCTCAGGGTCCTGGGATCGAGTCCCGCATCGGGCTCTCTGCTCGGCGGGGAGCCTGCTTCCCTCTCTCTCTCTCTCTGCCTGCCTCTCTGCCTAGTTGTGATTTCCCTCTGTCAAATAAATAAATAAAATCTTTAAAAAAAAAAAAAGAAAGGTCTGTTGACTAGACAGCATTGTCACTGTGTCTTGCTGGATGAAGTATAGTTTCCCTAGTAAAACAAAACAGAATGAACAAAAATAAACAAACAAAAAGAAAATACCCAGAAAAGATGACATTTGTGAAAACCACAATGGAGTAAAAGAACATGAAATGTTGGGCAAAACTACAGTACTCAAAACAGGTAACACACAAAAATCAGTTGCATTTCCGTGCACTAACAATGAACAATCCAAAGCAGAAATGAAGAAAGTAATTTTATTACAATCACTTTAAAAAGAATAAAATCCTTAAGAATTAACTGAAGCAAGGGAGAGAGAACTCAAGCAATGGTAACTACAAAATATTAAAACTTTGCTGAAAAAAAATAAAGAAGATATAAATAATTACAGATGCTCATAGATTATAAGACTGGATATTACTAAGATATCAATATTACAAATTATCAAAAAAACTCACTGTTTTTGGGAGAAGTAGAAAAACCCATCCTAAAATTCATATGGAATCTCAAGGGATCCCAAATGGCCAAAATAATTTGGAAAAGGACGAACAAACCAAACTTGGAGAACTCACACTTCCTGATTTTCCTGATTTTCCAACTTCCTACAAAACTACAGTACTCAAAACAGTGTGGCCCTGGTAAAAAGACAGGCATATAAACAAATTAAATGGAATAGAGAGCTCGGAATTAATGCCTCACATATGTGGTCAAATGACTTCAACAAGGGTTGAAAGTAAAAGGAAACACACAGAATGGGAGAAAATGTCTGAAAATTACATATCCGATAAGGTATTGATATCCACAAAATATAAGGAATCCCTAAAACTCAACAACAAAAAAAACAAAAACCCCAAATAACCTGATTCAAAAACAGAACAGGGCATGAAAGGATTTTTCTCCAAAGAAGATACAGAAATCTCTAACAGTCACAGGAGAAGTTGTTCAACATTACTAGTCATTAGAAAATGCAAATCAAAACTGCATTGAGGGGCACCTGGGTGGCTCAGTGGGTTTAAGCCGCTGCCTTTGGCTCCCATCATGATCCCAGGGTCCTGGGATTGAGCCCCGCATCGGGCTCTCTGTTCAGCGGGGAGCCTGCTTCCTCCTCTCTCTCTCTGCCTGCCTCTCTGCCTGCTTGTGATCTGTCTGTCAAATAAATAAATAAAATCTTAAAAAAAAAAAACAACTGCATCGAGATACCCCTCATACACATTAAAATGGGTACTATAAAAGCAAACAAGATTGTTATTGTTAGTTTGTTTACTTTCTGCTAACTGGCTGGACCACTTTAATGCAGGAGGGAAACTGCACTACCTCCCAGTCCCTATCCCTGCCCTGTCTCCTTCCCCTTCTGCCTCAAAGCCAGTGTTAAATCTCTGACCTTGCTCCTGGGGAGGTCCAGCATTGTGTGCGCAACTTCCCTAGCAGCGCACTGCTGCTGGTAAAGCTCTCCCTCTCTCTCCCCTGACTACAGCCATCTGCTGTATTTCTGGCTGCTTCCTCCAATGGCCCGGAACCTACATTGTTCTATAAACATACCTAATTGCACCGTGACTTCTGTGGAGCAATTCCGTCTGAGGTCTGGTTCTGACACCAGAAGGGCTCCGCTGCTCTACCCTGTTCTGACCTTCAGACCACACCCGCTGGAGCCCAGGCTGTTCTCTTCCTTAAAACCAGGAATGCTCTCCCCGCCCCCCCCGCACCCCCCACCAGTTTCCTTTCACTACAACCTCCACTGTCCTTGAGATTACTCTTAGCTTTGCAATTTTCCACATACGTTTGCCAATAAAGTTCATTTCTTGGGGACGAAGAATCAAGCCATCTGCTTTGCCCTCAGTTTCCCACCTCAAGGTAGAGACTTTCTTGCATAAGTGGGGGGAGGGGCAGAAGAGATCCCCATCTCTCCACCACACTCGCCCAGGGCTTCCCCTCAGGGACAGGTCACAGCGAGCAGGATGAGAAACCCTGGAGTTGTGTGTTCTCCATGAAGAAAGACCCGAGGGGACTGGGGGCTCTATGCCCTTGCTGCCCCCCGCTGGGGCCCATCTCCGCCTGGGAGACTTGGGATTCAAGACAGAGAGAGGGGCTTCACTCAGCTATCACAGGCTCGCACTTCTCCTGCTGACCCGTCACAGAATTTTTCTGGAATTGATGTTTCTTCTTTTGCTGCTTGTCCTCAGGATTATTTCCACGGGCTTTTTAAATGGTTGATTTTTTTTTCTTCCACCGGTGTAACGGGGAGCAGGTCAGTAGAGAGCCTCAAGCTGCCTTGACAGCTGTTGCTTTCCTTATGTTGCTGTAGTTTTGGCTTTTCCAGAATGTTATGGAAATGTAATCATACAGTATATAATCTTCTCAGAGAGGCTTCTTTCATGTAGCAATACATATTTAAAATTAATTTAGGTCTTTTTTTTTAAGATTTTTTATTTATTTATTTGACAGAGAGAGAGATGACAAGTAGGCAGAGAGGCAGGCAGAGAGAGAGAGGGAGAAGCAGGCTCTCCGCTGAACAGAGAACCCGATGTGGGGCTCGATCCCAGGACCCTGAGATCATGACCTGAGCCGAAGGAAGATGCTTTAATCCACTGAGCCACCCAGGCGCCCCAATTTAGGTCTTTTGATAGCACAATTCTTTTTATTTTTGGACAAATATTCTATGTACGGATGAACCATGATTTGTTCACTATTCATCTATGACAGGACATGGGAGTCACTTGCAGTGTCTAGTAATCATCCACAAAGCTGTTCTGCACACAGGGTTACAGGTTTCCGAGAAGATACACGTTTTCCAATCAGTTTGGTAAATACTTCGAGATATAAATACTTACTGACTCACATGGTAAGATGACATTTGATGTGGTTTTTGGACTACAGGTGAGGTTCAGTAGAGTCTGGAGCCAAGGACTAAGAAAAAATTCTTGAGGCATCTTTAGTGTAAAATGGTGGTTTATTAAAGCACGGGGACCGAACCCATGGACAGAAAGAGCTGCTGCCTTGGGGTCGTGAAGCGTGGCTGATTATGTACTACGGGGTTGGGGGCGGTAAGGAAAAAAGGGACCCGGTTTCCGGAGAAAGAACTTTCATACATTAAAGAAGACTCACAGGATACAGGAGGCCTGGCTATTGCTAAGTAAAGGTTGTTTACCCCTCTAGTGAGGCACTAACGTGAACGTAGTTGGGAGCTTCCTGGAGGAGGAATGTCACATTCCTCCTCTCACAGGTCCTTATCAGTGGGCTGCAGGTTTAAGAGAAATTCAATTTTATTTACATTTCCTTCTGCTTCAGCCTCTGTCAATTTTATGGAGGGGACGGGCAGGTTAGGGCTTCAGGAAACTGAGTTATGTGTCTGTGGAGTTAGGCTATTGATAAGAAAGCCTCTTCCTTGTAAATCACTAGGACGTGTGTAGACAGAGGGAGACTCCGGTCCTGCAGGATCGTGATCTCTAAAGGTTAACTAATTTGTTTTTCCTTTAGGGCAGCCTAGAGTGCCTGAGGGAAGTCACAGGTATCTCATGGGGGTGGGGTGGAGTGTCAGTTTCCAGTTTCTGCCTGTCCTCGAGTGCCTTCTGTTCCCTCATCACATTAAGTCTTTTAGAAACTGCCATAGTTTAGTAGTTGAGCAATTTTGCATCCACACCAAAAATGTACGAGAGTTCCTATTACCTCATAAGCTTGTCGTTGATCGGTTCAGCCAGGAACATTAGTCACAGTTCTCCAGAGAAGGAGAACCAATAAAATATATACATTAATGAGTGTTTTGCATGTGTGTGTGTGTATATATATATGTGTGTGTGTGTGTGTGTGTATGTGCATATGTGTGTGTGTGTGTGTGTGTGTGTGTGTAAGATGTATGAGTGAGATCATTTATTTTAAGGAATTGGCCCTGATGCCTGATGATTGTGGGGGCTGGCAGGTCTGAAATCCGCAGGGCAAGCAGGCAGGCTAGAAACACAAGGAAGAGTTAAAGTTGTCATCTTGAGACAAATTTGCAGGACAAGCCAAGCAGGCTGGAAATTTTCAGCAGGGTTTCTGTATTGTAGTCTTCAGGCTAAATTCCTTCTTCAGGAAACTGCAGTCTTGGCCTTAAACTGATTGGATGAGGCAAATCCAATTCTTGAAGATAAATCTGCTGATGGCCACTGATTTAAATGTTAATCGCATCTAAAAATACCATAGTGTTTGACCAAACAACTGGGCACCAGGACCTACCCAAGTTGACAGGAAATTGCCCACCACACTGAGCTATTCTAATAGATGTGTGGTCCCATCTCATTGTTATTTTAATTTGCAATTTCCTAAGGGCTTGTTTTCCTATGCTTATTTTCTCTGTATATTGTTTTTGGTGAGGTACATGTTGGTATATTTGTTCATTTTTTACTTGGGTTTTGATTTCTTATTATTGAATTTTAAGAATCTTTTCAGTTAATGTGTTTTGGATATATGTCCTATTACCTTATTGTCCCAGTACCTTATTTTGCAATTATTTTCTCCCAGACAAAATAGTTTTGTTTTGTTTTCATTCTCTTAACAGCATCTTTTGTAGGACAAATATTTTTAATTTCAATAAAGTCCAAATGATCAGTTTTTTTAAATTTCCTTTTGTATATATCTTAAAAAGGTGTTGCCAAATTCAAGGTCACCTGGATTTTTCTCCTGTGGTTTTTTTTTTTGTTGTTGTTGTTGTTTGTTTGTTTTCCCCCTAAAAGTTTTAGAGTTTTGTGTTTCACAGTAGTCTGTGGTCTACTTGGAGTTAATATTTTTTTTTAAAGATTTTTATTATCTATTTGACAGAGAGAGATCGCAAGTAGGCAGAGAGGTAAGCAGAGAGAGAGAGAGGGAAGCAGGCTCCCCGCTGAGCAGAGAGCTCCATGGACCCTGAGATCATGACCTGAGGAGAAGGCAGCGGCTTAACCCACTGAGCCACCCAGGCACCCTGGAGTTAATATTTTATGGAAGGTTTAAGGAAGGTCTGTGTCAAGGTTCATTTTTTGGCAAGCAGTTTTCCACTTGGTCAAGAACCATTGTTGAAAATGCTCTCTCCATTGAATTCCCCTTGCTCTTTTGTCAAAAATCAGTTCGTTGTACAATGCGTCTCCTTTTGGTCTTTCTATTCTATCCCCTGCATATTTTTATTCTTTTGTCAATACAACAATGCTTAATTACTGAGTCTTCTAGTAACTTTTGCAATTGGATAGTGTGATTCCTGAATTGTCTTCTCCCCCTCCCTCTGTTCTCTTTCCCTCCCTCATTCCTCCCTTCTTCTTCCCCCTCAGCCTCTGTTTTATCCTCTCCCTCCCTCTCACCTTCTCCTCCTCCTTCTACCTCTTTCCCTTCATCTACATCTGTACTGTGTTGCCTTTTGCATTTCTGCCTTTCCATATAAATTTTTTTTTTTTAAAGATTCATTTATTTGACAGATAGAGATCACAAGCAGGCAGAGAGGTAGGCAGAGAGAGAGAGAGGAGGAAGCAGGCTCCCCGCTAAGCAGAGAGCCCGATGTGGGGCTCGATCCCACCCGAGCCGAAGGCAGAGGCCTTAACCCGCTGAGCCACCCAGGTGCCCCTCCATATAAATTTTAATTAAAATCAGTGTAACCTATTAATGTGGAGAATTATGCTGATTTTAAAATTATGACTTATTTCTGCATGTGTATTATAAATCTCCCTTTTTTGTTGTATAATACTTTTTTATATTTTGGGGTTTGATTTGACAAGTTTTGTTTAGGATTTTTGCATCTCAGGTCAAGAGATATATTTATCTGTGGTGCTTCCATTTTAGAATACCTCTGTCTGGTTTTAGTATTAGAGTAATACTGTTCTCTTAGAATTACTTAAGAAATACTTTCCTCTACTTTCATTTTCTGGAAGAGATTGCAGATAATTGGCAACAGTTCTTCCCTACTTGGTAAAATTTACCACCTGCGCCTGTTACTTTCTTTTCTGGAGAATCATTGGTTATTAATTAAATTTCTTTAATCAACATAAGCCTAATCAGATTATCTTATTTTCCTTGTGCGAGTTAAGAATAAGGAAAATTAAAAAATACCTTTATTTGTTCTGTCTGTTAATTGTTCTTTCTTTTTGCAAATCTAAATCTCTGATTTTGATTTTGTTTTCCTTCTCCCTGAGGAAATTATTTTGATATTATTTGTAGGTCAGGTTTCCTGGCAATAATTGCCTACGTATTTTTGATTGTCTGGGAAGGTAGTTGTTCACTTAACAAAAACAAACAAACAAAAAAATACTTATTTTAGAGAGATTTATTTATTTACAAAAAGATTTATTTATTTATTTAGAGAGAATGCTGCAGTGGAGGGTGGAGAGGGATAGACAGAGAGGGAGAGAAAGAATCCTCCAGCTGACTCCCTGCTGATCATGGAGCCCAATACAGAGCTCGATCCCATGACCCTGAGGTCATAGCCTGATCTGAAAAACCAAGAGTCAGATGCTTAATGATTGAGTCCCCCAAGCACCCCTCTTCACCACTGATGGATTATTTTGCTGGTAGAAAATTTTGTGCTGATGTTTTTGTGATTCATTTTTTGCTTGTTTTTAAGATATTTTATTCTTTTTTTGCTAATATGGTTTCTAATGAAAAACCATGTAATTTATATCATTTTTCCATAGGCGAGATACTTTTTTCATCTAGTTTCTTTCAATAATTTTTCTTTGTCTTTAACTTTCCACAACTTGAGTATAATATACCTAGTAGAGGTCTTTTCAATATTTACTCTGCTTGGTGTCCTCTGAGAGTCTTAGAACTGTGGTTTTACAACTATAATTAATTTGGACCATTCTCAGCTCTTACTACCTCAAATGTGTCTTAGGCCCTGTTCTCTTTTTCTCTTTCTTCTATTATTTCAAGTACATATAAATATTAGAATTTTCTAAAATTTTGGGTGCCTGGTGGCTCAGTGGGTTAAGCCTCTGCCTTCGGCTCAGGTCATGATCTCAGGGTCCTGGGATCCAGCCCCCCATAGGGCTCTCTGCTCAGCAGGGAGCCTGCTTCTCCCTCTCTCTCTGCCTGCCTCTCTGCCTACTTGTGATCTCTGTCAGATAAATAAATAAAATCATAAAAATTTTTTTTCTAAAATTTCTTAGACATTCTGTTCTTGTATTTTTGCTCTTTTATGCTTTCTCTGTATTTCAGTGACAGAAATTTCTGTTGCTTACCATCAAGCTCACCAGCTCTTCCCTTTGTTGTCTCCAGCATCTGATGAGCTTATCTGGGGCATCTTTACTTACACTATAACTTCCCTTCCTCCCCCAGCATTTCTTTTTAATTCTTTACTAGAGTTTCTTTTTTTCTCTCTTAACATTATCCCTTTCTTCTTTCATATCATTTTCTTTTCCCAATAGAGCCGCTACTATATGAAGCACAATTATTTAAATTGCGTGTCTTATTATGATAAAAATTGTATCAGGTCTGAATCGGACTTGGATGCTTGCCTTGTCCCCTCATACTGTGTTTTTGGTTTTTGGGGTCTTGTCTTTTAATAGGTCTTGTAATTTTTGTTGTTCTTGTTGACAGATAGACATGAAGTATTAGTGGTAGAAACAGAAGCAGAGATTCCTCAGTGTGAGGTCTGTGTAGTCTGGCTTTGCTGGGGCTCTGCTCAATGCTTCCTGTATCTTCAGGGGTCAAATGTTTTAATTCCTCCAGTGTCCCTGTGGCATTATTTTAGGACTTCCCTAAGAATTCTGCATAAATTAGAATTTGTCTTGTATGGTTCTTTCAACGGTAATCTACTGTTACACCAGTGTTTTGCGGGTGTGATGTTATATATGGGGGAATGAAGCTTTCTACCATCCTACTGAATATCGGTCTGTAAGGGGACTTTTGTCCTGCACTGTGACCTTTCTATGTGCTTCTTGGCTTCTCTTCTGCCCCAACACTTATATAGTGCAAGAAAGCTACAGGAGAGAATAGTGAAATATCTTTCCTCCAGATAAGTAAGGCTCAAGACGAAACTTGTTCCGTCCAGAGTAGGCCTTGGTCAAATGAAACACTGAAAAATTTCTCATTGGTTACCCCACCCTTCCTCCTGCCAGAGCCATGAGAGAATCTTGGCCCTCACTGGATGACTCATTTGGAGTTCCTAGAGTTACAATCCAAAAAATCGTAGGGCGCTGTCTAGGACTCCATCACCCAGGAGTGAGTTTCTCACTCACGTCCGTCTAGAGTAAGCCTTCAGCCGTAGATGAAAACTATGATTTCAGCATTCCTTTAAATTATGGTGCTAGGTAAGCAGAGTTTAACTGTCCTTCCCTGGATTGCCCTGTCTCTACAGAGTCATGGTGGTTTGTCCCATGACCTCAGTTCTCCATAGGAGTCAGGAAAAACTAGTGATCACTTTTTTGTGTGTTTTACTGGTTTTAAATAAGTTCAGGGGTGACACACTCAAGTTTCTACATATTGGAGGTCAAAACAGAAATCTGGAAGGGTTTTGTTTTTGTTTGCTGGTTTTTTACATTTTGAACGTGGACTGTAGGGACATCAGATGGAAGAGCCTGGCGAGAGAGAGTGAGAGTCCCAGTGAGAAAATCTGATCATGTGGCACCTGAGTGGAGGGACAGTCAACACCTCCAGGGTCCTCTCCAAGGAGAGGGGTGGCCATGTTTCCAAGTGACCTTGGAAGAGGAGCCATGTTGAGAGCAGCCTCATCAGGACTTTTCAAGTGAAGTGTTAGCATCCTGCTGGCAACCCTTGGCTCTCCCATCTTCTCTTCAGTGAGAGCTTCACGTTTCCCTGGTGAAGGTGAGATGCACTTTGTCTTTGAAGAAAATCTATTCCAGGACAGTACAAAGTGTGTACATGGAAACAACTAATATCTGGGTAATACCAGCTGCCATTTTCTTCTGAAAATATCTGATGCTGGACACTCTGACATGGTCCTTACACAATCCCCCTTATCAGTCTCACACAAAGTCCTATTCTATAAATGCCAGAGGACAAACCCGATGATGGAAGTTTTGAAGTAGCTTGTTTGGGCTCCATCGATGATCGGCAGCCCACTCAGCACAGAGGACTCCAGCATAAGACCACTGTGCTGGGCGCAAATGGAGGTTGTGCATGGCAAAGGAGGATGGAGAAATTGATTGTGAATATAACACATTTCAGAAAAAAATGTTAGTAAACTCTTCTGTAAAGAATGGGAAATTCTATTGGGAAATCCTCCTGACTGCAGGCTTTACTGTATTGCTGGGGTAAGGTTAGGTTTTACTACAGTGATACTTCATAGCTGTTACCTCATTGCCTCTTAAAGATGTTGTCCCATCACTTCTTTGCTTCTATTGTTAAACATTTGTTGCCCATCAAATGAACATTTTTTAGTAGGTGATCTATCATTTCTCATGGCCTTCTTCAATTAACTTTGTTTAAAAAATATATATATATATACATATATATGTATATATATATATTCTGTCTGTATTTTCACTAACATATGTCTAAGAAAAAATTCCATTTCCTCCCTTCTTTTCTTCCTTCCTTCCTTCCTTCCTTCATCTTTTTCTTTCCTTCTTTCTTTGTTGTATGGACACATTGTATTTTTCTCAAATCATACGAGTCTCAGATCTCAATGTTTAATCCCATTAAAGTGAAAATTTGTTGCATGTCTGAGCAGTAATCTAGGGCACTGTTTTTAGTGAGGTGATTTAGCAATCCAGACTTGTTTAACATTTTGGCTTCAGAAGGTCAGACCAGGTGTACGCTGTCACTGAGGGAAGAGAAAAGATTACCAGAGCGGTCTGTTCAGTGTCCCATGCATTTTCCTGAACACGGTATGTATTGCTTTCTTCCTTTGCCTGTTGATCTCAGTATGTCACTTGGTCCTGCCCAATGGCAATAAGACCGAGAAGTGTGTGAGAACACACAGAAGATTGGGCTAGCATCTGCCTTTACAGCAGTGACAATGAATACTATTTTTATATATTCACTTTATAAGAATTATACATTAGGAGAATGTATACCCATTCTCATGTAATTATTTTTTCATCTTCTCCTGAAAGAATAATGTTTACTTTGTGTTTAGTAGTATAATTATGAATATGACCTTTTAAAAATTAGGAACCTAGAGAAAAAAATATATTGTGATATTACTCTATGACACCAGTGAACCATCTAATAAAAATTATACTGCATTCAGGGACGCCTGGGTGGCTCAGTTTGTTAAGCCTCTGCCTTCGGCTCGGGTCATGATCCTGGGGTCCTGGGATCGAGCCCCGCATCGGGCTCCTTGCTCAGCAGGGAGCCTGCTTCCTCCTCTCTCTCTGCCTGCCTTTCTGCCTGCTTGTGTGTACTCTCTCTATCTCTCTCTGACAAATAAATAAAATCTTTAAAAAAAATTATACTGCACTCAAACCACTAAACTAACATCTTCCATTTCAAATATAGAAAACAAGGTATCAATAAATTCAGAAGTTCCTTTATCCTGAAAAACAGCTAGATACTTCACATAATACACATTTAATTATACCCAGAGCCTTGCACAAAGTAGGGGAAATCCCATAAAAATTATCTGAATTAAAACTAAAAGCAAATGTCAACATGAAACTTCTACACAAGAGACTAAGCCTTGGGTCAACAGCAAGCTACCAGAGAAATTGATATTTTTAGAATAAATTAGAGATTCTGAAGGTCAGCTGAAGTGGCCCCAGTTTGATGACATTCTCTGATTACTGATAGAAGCAAATGCAGATTCTCCTGGAATAAAACAGACACAAATTGTGTGTCTGGATTTCCACAGCTAACTCCAGCCGAGTATGAGATCGTAATAGAAGATCCCAAACATACAGGGGAAGAAACCACTGTGAGATGGAGTGAACAGAAGTAACAGAGTTAGATATCAGACCCAGAATGTGAAATAAGTGTGCCTATGACTGAAAACATCCGAAACATACAAGGAGTGAATTTTTAAAACTCCAAACTCAAATGGTGCATTTACATTAGACACAACTCATGAGAAAAATAATGGATTGGCAGATCTAGGTAGGGAAATTATCTAGAATGTAACTTAAAAAAAATAAGGAGAAGAACATACAAAATAGAAGTTTGAGACAAAATGGAGAGACAAAGTCAAACGGATATCTGAAAGAGAGTGCCAGAGAGAGAGAAAAAGTAAGAGAGAATGGGGTTCAGGCCATAATTGATTAGATGAACGGCTAAGACTGCTCTAGAGATGATTTAAAAAATACATATTCACAAGAACAATATATACAATAAGGTATAGGAGGAAGGAAGGAAGCAAGAAAATCTTGGACATATTTTAGAGAAAATATAAACAGAATATCAAAAAGCAAAGTTAGAGCAGACTGAGAAATCATGGATTGCTTACAAAGAAACATCGACTTAATGAGCAACAGATTCATAACAGTGACAGCAGAAGCCAAAGATGTTTGCGTGACTTCTTCAAGAGGCAGGTAAGTGATAGCTGTGAACCTGGGCTTGCATAGCCAACAAACAAGTTCCCTAGAGAAAAAGGGAAATAAGGATACCCTCTGAGTAATACAAGTAAATGTTTGGATTTTTTGTTTGTGTGTTTGTTTACAAATTTAGAGCTTGAACCAAAGGAAGAAGAAAAATGATCCTTCAAGGTGAGTTTACAAAAAAAAAAAAAAAAAAAAAGGAAAACTTAAACAGATGTTGTATATTGGCAATGATAATATTTAGCATAGAATTAAGATACCAGAATTAATACTGGTCAACATGTAAGGTGTGAAAATTTAAAATGTTCTAAGTAAACATTAAAATTTCAAAATTACCCACTGGAACAATAGAAATGAGAAATAGAATAAATTATTTCCAATCCAGCTGAGGAAAGATAACAGGGAAATAAACAAAATTAAGCTGATTTGTAAAATGGCAAAAAATATGGAACGCACATATATATGTATTACATAGAACATATATATTTATATAATTGTATAAAACACGAACACATATATATATATATATAATTTTCTTTTTTCTTTATATGTACTGAGAATATAAATGGTCCACACTTGAGCTTAAAAGGAGATTATCAGGGGCACTTGGGTGGCTCAGTGATTAAAGCCTCTGCCTTCGGCTCAGGTTATGATCTCAGGGTCCTGGGGTGGAGCCCCACATTGGGCTCTCCGCTCAGCAGGGAGCCTGCTTCTTCCTCTCTATCTGCCTCTCATTGCTGGTCTCTGCCTACTTGTGGTCTCTATATGTCAAATAGATAAATAAAATCTTTTTTAAAAAAGGAGATTATCAGATAGCATGTAGGATAAATGTAGCTAGATAATATTTTTTTAATTTGATTTAATTTTTTTTCACTGATCCAAAATTCATTGTTTATGCACGACTATTTTTGATGGCTATCCACGGAGCGTGAGTACATGGATCACCAAGTGCTCTGTGTAGGAACAGATACAGCACGTTAAATAGCATCAGACTAGGTGCTACACATATTCTCATTTCCTTCGAATGGATAAATCAATTCAGGTATTTTCACGAAATGAAATGAGCTAAAACAGCAGTATTGAGGAAGACACAAACACAACCCTAAGTTAAATAAATCAGATGTGAAGACTGTACATGTTGTGATTCGTTTTATATAAATTTCCATTGCTGGTAAACTGAAGTAACCTTGGCGTGTGGATAGTGATTACAACTGGGCAAAGAATGCACACCAGTACGCTGGTAGTGTTCTGCTTGCTTGTTTTTAAATCTGATGTTGCTTACATGGGTGTGTTCATTATGAAAAAAATCTATCAAGTTTTAGACTTGATTCTGTATCTGTTATACTTCAATAAGATGTTTTAAAAAGTGACATGAAAGTTTAAAAGAAAAACAGCATAACTGTGTGCGTGTGTGTGTGTGTCTGTGCGTGTGTAACTACAACAAAAAAGCAAAACCCAGAAAACTTTGGTGTATATTAACATCAGATCTCTATTGTATTAAGTATAGATTTAAAAAGACTGAAGATAAAGATATCATTATGGGATAAATGCACTAAGAATTTAGAAAATGCAATAAGGTAAATATAAAACAAATGTAAATGGCAAATGAAACTGACAAATCCACTATTGAGTTGGGA
The DNA here is from genome assembly GCF_922984935.1 of Meles meles. Taxonomy (NCBI): domain Eukaryota; kingdom Metazoa; phylum Chordata; class Mammalia; order Carnivora; family Mustelidae; genus Meles; species Meles meles. Next base: position 101,219,193 of record NC_060075.1, read on the forward strand.
GCTTTCAACATGTCTTTAAATTATTGAAAGTTCAAGGTAATTAAACTTTAGTTAGGAAAGAGATACTTTATCTAACAAAATTAAAAAGTCTTGATTTATTAGAATAGAGATAGAACCCTGCACCCATGTGACATTTACAAAATTTAACTTCTTACTAGGCAGTATGCCAAGTGGCAAAAAAAACTCCAGGATTTTATATTAATGAGCTCATAATATAATTAAGTTAAGAATTTTATTAAAGGAGGAATAAATGACAAATCTCTGTACTGTAAGGGGGGCAAAAAGCCATGCTTTTAAATAAGGCGCAGACAAAGGGAGAAATTACAATGGAAATGTAAAAAAAAAAAAAATTATAACTAAAAAATCATGAGAAGAGAACACACCAGTGCCTGGGAAGCCTAGCCAAGTCATGCATGAAGGAGGGCGGTGGCGTGAGATATTGTATAAGGATATAGGATGAGGGAATGTTTGTGAGCTAAGCATTAATTTAAGGTTTCAAAAAATCAGAATATACCTCTGAATCACTGATTATAGGAGAAAATAGAGGTTATGAATTAACTAAATAGAAAACTGGTCATGGGAACAAGGGTAATTAAGAAAACAAAGATGAATAGTAGATGAGCCTCTACCAAGGTTGATGGACATGAAGAAGGGGACAAGAAGGAAGAAGAGAAGGAGAGAGAGGAGGAAGAAGAACTGAAGAGGGAGGGAGGGGTGGATGGGGAGGAGGAGAGGGAAAATAAGAAGGTGGCCCAAAGTCACTAGCATAAAGAAAGAAAAATGGCACATCGCATAGGTCCATCAGATATTAATACTTTAATAAGAAAACATATGTCCACAGAGTTGACAACTTTGAAAAAGTGGGAAGATTTCTAGAAAAATATAACATCCTTGAAATCATATAACCATTAACAAAGCTGAATCGATAGCTTACAAATCACCCCATAAAGAAAAACACCAAATGTTTTACAGCTGAATTTCACCAACTTTTAAGGAACAGATTGTTCCAACATTGTATGACCTTCTTCCAAGAAATTGAAAAATGACGATTCATTCCATGAGAGCAATAAAAGCACAATATCAAAGCAGACAAGGCAAGTAAAACACTAATAATATTAATGTTGACATTTATAGATAACTTATTGAGCACATACTGTGCACTAGAGCTGTTCTAAGTGCTTTATGTGAAACTCCATTTCACAGCCACAGCAATGAGGGGGAGAGGCAGGATTCTCACTTTAAAGCTCAGGTGTCTGAGGATCAGGTCAAGTTCACGTACGCCTCAACAGCTGCAAAGAGCAGAACTGGGGCAGGAGCCCAGGTAATCTAACTCAGAGTCCACACATGATTTCACAGCAACGTAGTTGTTCATTTTTTTGCCTTTCTAAAGTAACTTACAGCAATAGGATTTTGGGGAGACCAGAAATTCACACCACTTATACTGGTAAAAGGAAGCATAGCCATGTTTCACCCAAAATAATGGATAATAATAATAACTAATGATAAAATCATTGTATTTTTTTTTAAACAGCTGGTTGACACTTGATGGTTTATTTTTCAGTGGTAATGTTGCCTTTACGGAGATGGGATAACAGTTACATTTTTTCCACATAAGATCTGAATATATCTCAATATAAAAATTGGATCACACTAGAGGGCCACATTCTGATTACTGAAGGAAATGATATGCTCATGGATGTACCCGATTCCTAGAGTGCGTGACTATTTTTGAGCAAAGGACCACCATAAGACAATGCATGGGCTCATGACCGGAGCTTTCCAACATGTCAAACAACACTCTCTAGGCTCGTCATCACATCTCTTCATTTATTATTGTTAGGGTATCCTTAGTTCTGTAAAGCAATGGTGAGAGAGGGAGAAAGGTCTTACGTAGGAACGATTGCCATTAACGATTGCCCAAACCATGCAGATCCATTTGTCATTAAAAGGTGGATTTATATTGATTTCATATTAAAGTATAAAAGTGTGGTTCAATTTTTATTGATACTTGAATTACGTATAGCTGTCAGGCCATTTTTAGGTGACCATATTGAAGCAAAACAGAAAAATTTTAAGGCATTAAACTTACCACCTCCTTTCTGCAAAATGGAATTATTCTTCTGGAATTATCACTGGTATAGGCCCCCATCACCCCCCTTTAGACTTTTCATCTTACAATGAATGTTTCCAAGTATATGCCTTGGCATAGCTACCTTAAGAGCCGGGAACATACCAAGCATTGGTGAGGAATAAAATTGTAAAAAGTCTCATTTTATTCATCTTAAAGGATATATATTTGTCTACCCTCAAGTCATACGGTAACCCATGGGCCGAAAGCAGGAATATCTCATCATTGGCATCAATGCATGGGATGACAATTAGACCATTATGTCAAATCATAGCAGCCTTCTATCAGCTTTGTTTGCAGAGGAAGTTAGTGTTTTCTTAAATAGATGAAACTAAAGTTTTAATTCTATTTCTGAACAAAATTATCTCAAAATTTTTACTGTAGTACTTCGTTCTGTTCTTGATGCCAGTGACGGGCAGATGGCACATGTTTTTTACTCCTTCTCTAACTAGGAAAATAACAAGTCTTATAAAAGTGAAATGGAAGAGTTACAGCTCTAGATGATGCTCCTCTCCTAAAAGTAGGCAGTATAAAGGAACTCTGTCCATTTCTGGACGCGCAGGCCCAGAGCGTGCTCTCTTCTGAAGGTCGTCCATAGGACTTATACTGAATTCTACACTCTCAAAGTATCTCCCATAAACACCCACAAAATGGATTTATGTTACCTTAAACTCTCTCATCACTGACCACCAGGATATATAAAAACACATGTTAATGATTTATGTGTCCTAAATCTCCTTGGCAGGAAGAAAAAAATAAAAGAACAAAACTCAGACAGAAAGCTCAGACCGTTTTCCTTAAGCACATAAACTTAGTAGAACAGGAAAAGAAGAGTTACATTTGAAAATTTCTCATATTAATGCATGTAAAAAACACCTAACACCTGAGGACTTATTTAACATACTATAAATATCTGTTTTCTGAATCCTAAAGGGAGTATTTTCTTTATGTCTTCTGAATCTCTCATGCTCAATATTTGAGAAAAATGGAAGCTCCATTTGACTAGGCTTCTTTTTTTTTCCTACTCATAATGAGAGGAAAACATAAAATTCTCTTACTTATCCAATAAATAAAACTTTAGTTAGAACCATCTAAATGCCAGCCACTATTGACTATGAAGTTTAAAGCTGTATGAAAGACTTTCTCTGCCAGAGAGTACAACAAGGACCTTTTGTGGAGGCATAGTGGAAAAAGCTTTGAGAAATTTTGCAGGAAATGAGGGGTGAGCAAAATTGCAGACTACCACCTTCCCTCTGTGACGGTTAGTTTTATGTGTCAGCTTGATGGGGCTAAGCTTTGGCCAGATAGCCAGTATAACATTATTTCTGAGCATATCTGTGAGAGTGTTTCCAGGCGTATTAGCATTTTAATCAATAAACGGAGTAAAGGTCTCTCTCACCAATGCAGGCAAGCAACATCTAATCTATCCAGGGCCTGAATAGAACAAAACAGCACAGGGGTGTCAAATCTGTTCTCTGCATGAGCCAGAACATCCATCTTCTCCTGTACCCAAGCACTGGTGTTCCTAGTTCTTGGGCTTTTGGACAGACACTGGACCTGGGGCTTACAACATTAGATCCCCTGGTTCTCGGGTCTTCAAGTTGGGACAGGAATTATTGACCTTCCTGGGTTCCAACTTGCAGAGAGAAGACTGTGAGACTTCTCAGCCTCCATAATTACATGACTCAATCCCTCAAAATAAAAGCCTTTTTAATATCTACATGTGTTCTATTGGTATGGTTTCTGTGGAGAACACCCTCAAAGGTGTTTTATGGGTGCACCCTCAAAGGAGAGCCATCACTGGAGGGCTACTGGATCATGATTAAAAAACCAGCAGCAAGAAGTTCCAAGCTTGGGAATGGTAGGAGGAAATGGCCAGAGGTTCAGCAGGTCCCATCTCATTGAGTCTCATGAGCCATGCTCAGAGCTCAGTCTAAGGAAAATTATATGTCATTTAAGCGTTTTGACAAGGACACTCATGATCCAGAAATTGCACTCTGGCTGAGATTTGGAAAATGAATGAGCAGACACAGAACAGTGGTTACAAGTTACTGCTTTGGAAGAGCTGGAAGGTGAATCCATAAGGAAGGAGATGTGCTTCGAGTTTTGGATGCATGAGCCAGCTGGAGAATGACCTCCTGCTTGTCTGCACTGTACATAGGACCCGCTGGGGAGCAGCACTGCAGGAGGGAGCCTGATAACAAAGATTGGTCCTTCCTGTGAATATACATAGTTGTATTGGGCAGGTTTCTCAGGAGAAACAAACCTATGGAGTGTATGTACATGTTCATGTGTGTACAGAGAGATGGTGGGGGCTGGTAGAGGGAGATTAATGATAAGAAATTGGCTCGTGTCATCATGGGGGTGGACAGGCTCAAATCTGCAGTGTGAGCCAGCAGGCTAGAGACCCAGGAGAGACTCTGGAACAGAAGATGTCTGAAGGCAGCCTGCTGGAGAATTGCCTCTTTCTTGGAGAGGCTGGTCTTTTTCTTCTATTCATACCTTCAGCTGGTTAGATGATGCCCACATGCTTCATGGGAAATAATCAGTTTACTCAAGTTTTACCAATTTAAATGTTAATCTTATCCAACAATACCCTCCTAGTTGACACATAAAATTAACCATCACATGTCTATACTCTGTCAACTTGGCACTCATACACATCTCCTTAAACCACACTCCATTTCCAAATAAAGACAACAATGAAGTCATACTTCCACCTCTTGTGACACAGCTATCTTGTGTACAACTGAAAATGCACCAACCCTTTCCCCAGAAGAGGATGTAAAGTCCTTGTTTGAAGTTTGCTCTGCTCCTTTAGATCCTGTAACTAAAATACTGTGATGTTAGCATCACAATAATTAGATGCTATGATATATGATATAAAGTCAATATATCTTATGATATATTATATATGATAAATCTTATGATATATGATAAATCTTATGATATATGATATATGATATATGATATCTTATGATATATGATAAAGGGATAAAGAAGGAAGACAACAAAAATACTTGCTTAACACACACACACACACACACACACACACCCCTTACAACCAAAGAAGGTGTTTGTAGCTGGTCTTTAAAACTACCTTCTTCCATCATTCATTCCTTTACCTTCAACAAGTATCTCCTCTGGCTATGGTTCTTTGCCTGGTGGGGTGACCCAAACCTTCATTCAAAGGGTCTGGGTCATTAGTAGTCCTTCCTGGATGGGGTTGTTGTAGTTTTCCATTGACCTGACCTGAATCACAGGGCACGGCAATACTAAGGGACACTGTACAGGATCTTCTGTCTTCCAGACATGCTCTTCCTTGGCTCCACTGTGGAAGTCCAGTCCCACTAGGCAGTCAGGGTCCATCATTCCAGCCAGCACAGGACAGGAGCACAGCACAGCTTTTATGCCTGTTGATTCACAAGCATGAAGGGTCTGAAGTCGTCAGGAGAAGGTCTTAACTTCCAGTTCAGCTGGATCATTATTGATCTTAAGAACTCTAGGCTTACAAGAGTATAAGGTAATGGGGTCAGGAAGCAAAAATTCTGCAAGTGGGTCACCAGGAGTAATAGAGAGTGGTATCTTGTCTCCGGGACCCATGAATCTTGGCTGTTGGAGAATAATACCATATATCAGATGCTGATTCAGATCATATATATACAGTTTCGTGGAGAAACTTGCCCCATCTCTGCAAGGTATTTCTACTAGCTGGGATTATAAATGAAGTCTTCCAAAGGCCACTTCACTGCTCTATTAAGCCAGCTATTTCAGGAGAGTGGGAAAGATGGTAAGACCAGTGAATTTCATGAGCATAGGCCTATAGCTGCACTCCATTTCCATGAAGTTAGTTCCTTGATCCGAGGGATATCATGATGGGGCAAAGGCATTCTCTAAATCCCCAGATGGTAGTGTTAGCAGAAACCTTATGTGCAGGAAAAGTAAATTCATATGTGGACTGTCTATTCCATTAAGCACAACATGCCACGTGATCTCTGATGAAAGTGGTCCAATGTAATCAACCTGCCCCCAGGTAGCTGGCTGATTATGCTGGGGAATTATGCCATCTTGGGGAGTCAGTGCTATTCTTCCCTGCTGGAAGACAGGTCACTCAGCAGTAATCTGACCAACCTTGGTGAGTGGAAGTCCATATAGCTGAGCCTATGCATAACCCCCATCCCTATCACTAAGGCCACTGTGTTCGTGAACCCGTTGGGTAGTGATGGGGGTGGCTAGGGGGAAAGGCTGACTGATATCCAAAGAATGGGTCATCCTACACACTTGATTATTAAAAGCTTCCTCTGCTAAGGAAGTTAGTTGGTTATCACTGACATGAAATTTAAATAGCTTCACATTTTTTGCCTCTACAGGAAGATCTACTCAAATACCTCTTCCCCGGACTTCTTTGTGACTACTTTTCCACTCGCGTTCTTCCCATGCGTGTTTCCCAGACCAACTAGCCAAACCATTGGTTGCAGACCCTGAATCAGGATATAACTTCACATCTGTCCATGTTTCTTCCCGAAAAAAAAAAAATGATTTTGTGCACTGCAATTAGGTGCAGTGCTTCAAGTCTTGCCCACTGGGAGGATTTCCTGTCACCATATCTTTTCAAGGATGTCCCAGACAGGGGCCACTTTTGCTTTTCACTTTTGGACGATGTCTGCATACTGTGAACTGTTTATAAACCAGACATTGAGGTCTTCTATAACCTTGGCCAACTGGTCACAGGAACTTTCTATGTGGCCATGGGTGCAGGCTGGGAGAGAGAAAGCGGTGTAACAGGAATAGGGATCATGGGCCATTGGGTCATTTCTTCATGTGACTTATTTGCACCTTCAGGGTCTGCTTGTGCCTGATCTGTTGTACCCCACTTTCATTTGATGGTGGAGTGCTGTTGTACACACCCAAATGTGTGGTTTGTTAAGTCAGATGACATCCAGGTCATGTTGGGATGCTCAGTCTATGTGGTAATTTAGAGACCCATGGCTAAGCACACAGTCTCTACAGAGGCACAATAGCAGAGCCAAAGCTCTGTCTCAGAAAGAGGGTGATCATCTGGGGAGAATGGCAAGTCTTTGCTCCAAAATCCTGAGGGGCTGTACTATGACACCTACACAGTCAAAAACTCAAACAGATTCTCAGTCTGTCACTTCAAACACCTTTGGATAATTCTGGATTGAATGGCCCAAGGGGGAGAGCCCTGGCCCAGCAGCATGGACCGATGGCAGAGTCTTCTCTTGTTCGGGGCCACACTCAAAAGTAACAGCTTTTTTGGGTCACTTGGTCAATGAGTTGGAATAATACACTCAAATGAGTAATGTGTTGTCTCCTCCCAAAGGGACACACTAGCTCTGGTTAGGGCATTTCTCAACTTTCTAGTGGATTTTTATTAAAAACAATACTTTACAAATACCCAGAATGGCATCAGGATATCCAAACAAAATTCAGTTCATACTGTAGTACGAAACTGGATCAAGAATGTCCTCACAGAAAGGGTATTTTTTGAATTCTTATCACTACATATAAAATTAATTAAAGCATCAGAATTTTCTTGTCCATCCATAAGATTATATACAAAATGGAACTTTAGCATTTTATGGGCATCTTGTAGGAAAAGCGTATATGTAGTATCAAATAAATAGATTTGTCTTCTCCTTTAGTTCTGAAGTCTTAAGGTTCTGAAGAAGGAATAATCCTTTCTTAAATTGCACATGCCTTACATCCAACGTGAAGCCCATCCTCGCATCTATGGCCTCCGTTGGTATAATTGCTTCTGATTTCATTTTCTGTAGTTCACCATCATGATATAACTGCTAGATCTTGATTTCATTTTAAGAGAGGCTGAGAAGAGGATTCTTGCGTAAGTATTTTTAGAAAGGCGTTTCAGAGGATCAGCCTCCCTCTGTCTCTTCACGCAAGGCTCCTGGATGAACAGCAGAGTAGTCTCACACCAATGTGTGCAGAATTTTGTTTGTTTTTTTTCTCCCTCTGTCTCTAACAGGTGATTTATTGTCCACAGGCATATTTCCAAGCATTATTCTTTCAGCAACGGATTGACTTATTTCTATAACAAGCTCTTTTTCTTGCAAAACAGTTAAGAGTGATAACAAATGTTATTCCTTTTAGCAGAAGCAACTCCTCCACCACTGCCTGCAGAATGTAAATTATTACTAAGGCAACTTTCCCACCAGAATAAGAATTGCCTTGAGTGCATGGAAGACCATGATTTGAAAAATTAAAAGCCACACCAAAAAAATACTCTAGAGCTAAGTCATCGAGAATATAAACTTAAGTTGAGAAACAACAGTGTTTCAGCAATGCTTTCAAATATTTCAGCTATTTCTATAGTGGATTTTTTTTTTGCCAGAATGATATTAAAAAGATATTACGAGGGCGCCTGGGTGGCTCAGTGGGTTAAGCCGCTGCCTTCGGCTCGGGTCGTGATCTCAGGGTCCTGGGATCGAGTCCCGCATCGGGCTCTCTGCTCAGCAGGGAGCCTGCTTCCCTCTCCTCTCTCTCTCTCTCTCTGCCTGCCTCTCTATCTACTTGTGATCTCTCTCTGTCAAATAAATAAAATATTAAAAAAAAAAAGATATTACGAACAAGCCCCTGGAGCTGATATAAAACTAGACATTAGGCAAACAAAGGGTAGAGGATCCTTGACTCACACTGAACCTCATCCTGTTGACCTGAGCAAACTCTTCTAACATGACTTTGAATCTAGATTACATTACTGAATATATAAAGTAACACTTCAAAATGTATGCCATGTATAAACTTGACAAATAAATCATGATGTTTTCCATTCTGTAATTTGAACACATTGCATATACATTTATAGTTTTCTAGAAGGTAAAAAAAAAAAAAAAAGGTGTGAAGAAAGATGGTAAGAAAATGAGACCTTGAAATCAGGTAAACCTGGTCCGATGGTTTGCCTTTGACTCTTTTTTGCTGAATGATTGTTCATGTGACTTCATCTCTTTGAACCACTTTTTCCACAGTTGAAAAATATTGTGGTAATAGTCATCATCTAATATTGTAACAGCTCAACAGATGCTTAATTGATGATATGTTTTTGATACTTATTAAAATAAAGGGGGGGAGGCTCCTGGGTGGCTCAGTTGGTTAAGTGACTGCCTTTGGCTCAGATCACGGTCCCGGAGTCCCAGGATCTAGTCCCACATCAGGCTCCCAGCTCCGCAGGGAGTCTGCTTTTCCCTCTGACCTTCTCTCCTCTCATGCTCTCTCTCACTTTCTCTCTCTCTGAAATAAATAAATAAAATATTTTCAAAAATAAAATAAAGGGAACTGAAATTCTGAAAACTAGTGTAATAAATCATGTCATTCTCAAGGCATAGCTTAATATACGGGAGAAAGGGGGGAAATGAGAGAGAATATAATGTTTATATACCTGATTAGAAGGCAAGGAAAAGAGAAAGGAGCGTCAAGCTCATAGAAGATATCAAGGGATTCACAGGTCTTTGTTCTACTTCTTCCTTTGTTCAAGAACCTCATGTTTCGGAACCTTGCTTCCCTTCGCATTGATCTGGAGAGTTAAACAAAGGAGGATGCCTATACCCCCACATTAATCTGATAAATCATGAGTATTGAGATTGCCAAGGACTAGCAAAACATTTGAGAAAATAGAAACACATTGATATTTCATGGCAACATTTCAGAAGGCCGAAGTTAAAAAGATGACATAAGTTCTAGGGAAAAGGAAGATCCAACAGAAGGCTCAGGGAACAGAATGCATCAGACATCTAACAAAAACCTTGGAAGCTAGAAGGCAGTGGAGCCGTGCCTTCAAATATAGAAAATAGAGAAAATGATTTCCAACTTAGAAGATCCCCAGTCAAACTCAGGTGTGTGTGACCTAGTATAAGGATGTATTTCCTGATATGTAAGGTCTCCAAAATTTCCCTCCCTTGGTTCCTTTTCTGACAAGCTACTGGAGACGTTTTCCCCCCAGATGAGGAAATATACCAGGAAAAGACATACTGCACAGAAAAGTGGAGTCTAAACATAGGGAATGAGCAAAGGGAATGTCCAGGAAGGTCCTGAACAGGCAGCGTAATGACACCTGTGCACCAGGCACGGAGGACACGCAGTTCAGTTTGGAACAGTTAATTCACACTAAGAATGGGGTTGTCATGACCACACGCCTGTCCTTGGATGGTCCTTGGAACTTTAAACAACTGGAAGGTACGCTCCACCCACCAGTGGTGTGTATAGACCAGGAAAGAAGAAAACTGGACGTGCAAGTAATAAGGTATGTGACCCAGAATGGCATGAAGTGAATTCGAAGATAGGGAATTGGGAGCAGTCTTAGAGAATGTGAGAAGAAAGGGCTCCAGTAGTAAGACATCCAGAGAAAGTCTGGTGTTTGCAGTTACCAGATTTTTAAATTTTTTTTTCATTTTTTTGAAGATTGCCCTGAGAAGATAATAGAAGATGCTAGAAGATGTAGTGATACATACAGAGAATTCTCAGCAAATAAATCTAAACAGACAAATAAGCAAGGGATACTTCAGGATAGGCTGAAAAAAAAAAGAATTAAATGTGATCCTGTCATGACTCAATGATATTTTTTAATAATATAAACACTGAATGTTGCTTTAACCCTAAATTTTAATGGAATTATAATAGGAGAATGAGGGAGACCAATGAAAGTGTTGGCAGGATAAGACAGCTAAATCCTCACCTACCCCAACCAGGAGTCAGTAGGCTCCTAAAACCAATGAATCCAGTGACAGTGATCAATTCATATCATTTACAATTACAGAGAGTAAATACCTAAAAGTGGTTGCTTTGGGAGAGGAAGATGTAAGGGAGGAAAGTGATAGAGCTTTGAGAGAGCCTTTCCGTTACAATCCATTTAGTTTCCTATTCAACTTTCTAAGCCATTGTACGTATATCGCTTTGATAACATAAAATTCAATTAAAATAGTCATAATGCAGCTTTTAAGCTTCTTAGATATTATCAGGCTGGTTTCTCCAGGTAACAGCCCTCTGCTGTTTCAGTAATGCCCACTTCTGTTTGCACTTTGACCCTTGTCCGGCAATACATCCCTTGCAAATAGGGCAGGATTTACTGCACACGAAATCACTGCAGCTCAGTAAGTCTTATCCCACTGTATAGATCCGATGGAGACACCGAGCATGAGGCATTGTCGAAGACGTCTGTAGATAAAGAAATTCTTTCTCTCCTCTACAAACAGGAGGCTGCCTAGCAACCATTACCCCCGCACACCGAGGAGACACTAGACCACACATTTCCATTTCTGTGCCTATTACAAGATCCAGCCTAACAGAAATTAGCACTTACCCCCTGATTAGTCTGAAATTATTTTGCTATTATCACACTTAACTTCTTATGAATGAAAGTTATAGGAAAGAATAAAAATACAGTTAAGGAGAAACAGGCCATGAAGTTAACCGGCAGTGTGTAAACATTATTTTTCTTTCTAACTGGTTCAATCCTTTCAAAGTCATACGTGAAAACACCAACACTGAACCATGAGCCGATGATGTAAAGCACGCGCGTTTTCGAAGCTGAAGTTGAGTGAATTGCATTATGTTTCAATGCATTATTCTTTCCACTTGAGTAAATGTACTGTACTTCATTTGGACTTAGTCATGCTCTAGTTTGCCTCTCAGGAAATTTGCATTTCTGTGATCAAAATGAAAGATGTGTTTGAGATTTATTGGAAAAGTGGGTGTAGAAAAAGCTTTAAGTGCTTCTGAGATCATTTCTCTTTTATGATGATTTGTAAAGAGCTTTGGAAACAAGGTACAAAGCTTCTAGGAGTGTCAGGACCAATCCTCTAGCCCTGGTGGGTGCAGGATTCATTCTCGATTAGCACACACCCCATTAACTCTTTACCCAGAATGAATCAGACTACTTTGCTTTGGTATAAAAATGAAGGGATAAAAAGACCAAGAATCTTTTCTTTCTTTTCTCTTTCTGAACTTTGGGCATCTGACGACTAATAGAAATTCATTAAACAATTAAATGTCTCCAATTCATTTTCTTAGTTTATGAAAGTCAGTAACAATTTATGTATTAAATTGAGGTCCTCTCCCCCCATCAGTTGCACTAAAGCAGATTGAAATGACTTTAGGGGAAAAAAAACGTGACATGCCTTATGGCTTGCTTCCTCTAAGTCTTCAGGTAGCTCTTTTCCTAAAGCAACCTGGTAATGGAGGGATGGACTTTGAGAAGGACATGTGATGTGATGAGCACTGGGTGTTCCATGCAACTGATAAATTATTGAACACTACATCAGAAACCAATAATGTACTATATATTGGCTAATTGAATTAAAAAATAAAGATGCTGGGAGGTAGAGAGGGATAGGGTGGTTGGCTTATGGACATCGGGGAGGGTACGTGCTATGGTGAGTGCTGTGAAATGTGTAAGCCTGATGATTCACAGACCTGTACCCTACCCCTGGGGCAAATAATACATTATATGTTAATAAAAAATAAATAAATAAAAAATACAAAGTACAAACAAAATAAAGAAAAAATTAAAAAAAAAGAAAAGATGATAAATGTTACTTGGTTTAGAAAAAAAAGAAAAAGAAATAAAGCAACCTGGTTCCTTTCACAACCTGGCCATAGGCTGGGTAGGACTCTAATGTGTTCTGGAAGGTTCTAAGGCTGGATGCAATGATTCCTTTCAAAGAATCGAAAGAACTCCAACATGTCCCTCTGAAGCTAGAAAATGTCCTGATCTGGACAACAGTTAGCTCTCATTTCGCATTTAAAAAAATCTTGTCTCTTTTCATCACCATCAAAGTTCACATTTTTAATCCTATTGTGAAAACGGTATGACAATATAATACCATGCACGTTGTGGCAGCTGTAACGTTCGCTGTTAACAATTACATGAGCTCTGAAAGTCACAATTCTTTCTCCTGGACCTCAAGGGCAATTGTGATGCCAGTACGTTTGATCTTCTAGCTAAGAATCATGTGGCAAATAAGCATCATTCCTGGGAAAATGTGGAGATGTGATCTTGTGTCAGAAAAAGAATGGATACTAGTAAAGCAAGTTCTGCTCTCCCTAACTGCTTGATTGTTCAGACCATGGGTGAACAATGTCCCCGTGGAGGGGGGTGAAATGAAAAGCAGCTGGAATATTTAAGACTTGCCCTCACTTCTCATTTCCCATAAAGGGATACAATTACTTTCCCAGTGTCAGAAGTGACATTCTCAAGCTGGTTATTGCTAGAGGTTTTGTCCTCCTGAGATTCCTCCATGGTTCTGTGCAGTAAGCGACAGTCTCTGTATTAACCTGTGACTCCGAGTCAGGGAGGGTAAGCTCACTTCCCCAGAAGCCCCACGTTTCTCCTCCCAAATTCTGCTCGCTCCAGTGGGAATCCACAACAATAAATCAGTCTGCGCTCTGGACTGCCAGGGTGAACAATAAATCACAATAATCCTCCTCCCGTCCAGAGAGTTCTCGATTCCTAGGAGATTTGTAATCATGGTGCGAAGGCAGGGGTGTTAATGAGGTCTATAAATTAAGTTAAAGCAGGGTGATTATTGTCCCATGTTGTCATAAAGACTGGGGTGGCTCATATCATTAAAGGGAATTAAATACTTTCTTAGATTGGGAAGATGAATAAAAATATTACTGTAAACAAGGGGCTCTTTTGTTAAATACTCATTAATTACGGAGCACGTGCTCAAATGCCGCATTGGCTTCAGCTGAGGCTGTTGATGGCTCTGAGTTTTGAGTGAAGATCATGGCTCTGTGTCTGGCTGTGGGGAAAGGAGCAGCCTCTGCTTCCCCTGGGTCCTATGGTTTGAAACTGTCACACTTTCCTCTTGCTTAGTCACTACACCTGCATTTGCTTGAGATGAAGATATTTACCTCCTAGATTTCTGACAGGACCCTTTATTCATGAGCATATGACCCACACATTCTTTTTTTTTTTTTTTTGTACCATGTATTTTTTTTATTTTATATTTTATTTTATTTATTTTTAACACCTTAATTTAATTTAATTTTTTCAGTGTTCTAAGATTCATTCTTTTTTTTTTAATTTGTTTATTTTCAGTGTAACAGTGTTCATTGTTTTTGCACCATACCCAGTGCTCCATGCAGTACGTGCCCTACCTATTACCCACCACCTGGTTCCTCAACCTCCCACCCCCCGCCCCTTCAAAACCCTCAGGTTGTTTTTCAGAGTCCATAGTCTCTCATGGTTCATCTCCCCTTCCAGTCTCCCTCAACTCCCTTTCCTCTCCATCTCCCCATGTCCTCCGTGTTCTTTGTTATGCTCCACAAATAAGTGAGACCATATGATACTTGACTCTCTCTGCTTGACTTATTTCGCTCAGCATAATCTCTTCCAGTCCCGTCCATGTTGCTACAAAAGTTGGGTATTCATCCTTTCTGATGGAGGCATAATACTCCATTGTGTATATGGACCACATCTTCCTTACCCATTCGTCCGTTGAAGGGCATCTTGGTTCTTTCTACAGTTTGGCGACCGTGGCCATTGCTGCTATAAACATTGGGGTACAGATGGATCTTCTTTTCACTACATCTGTATCTTTGGGGTAAATATCCAGCAGTGCAATTGCAGGGTCATAGGGAAGCTCTATTTTTAATTTCTTGAGGAATCTCCACACTGTTCTCCAAAGTGGCTGCACTAACTTGCATTCCCACCAACAGTGTAAGAGGGTTCCCCTTTCTCCACATCCTCCCCAACACCAGTTAGAATGACCCACACATTCTTGAATGCCAGTGAACAAGGGAAACTTAGGAAAAGATTAAAAAAAAAAGAAAGAAATGAGGGGCGCCTGAGTGGCTCAGTGGATTAAAGCCTCTGCTTTCTGCTCAGATCATGATCCCAGGGTCCTGGGATCGAGTCCCACATTGAGCTCATTGTCTAGCGGGGAGCCTGCTTCTCTCTCTGCCTCTGCCTGACACTCTACCTGCTTGTGCTCTCTCTCTGACAAATAAATTTAAAAAAAAAAAAATCTTAAAATAAATAAATAAATAAATAAATAAATAAAATCTTAAAAAAAAAAAAAAGAAAGAAGGAAAAGAAATGAGAACAATTTTGTAGATGCTGTAACCCCAAGTTAAGATTATTCACTCACCGGAAGTCTGTCACAAATGGTTGAGGCAACAAAACTCTTCACAATATCTCATAATTTTGATCTATTTACAATATGCTAAGAGTACTCTTAGAACTTTACATTGATTACTTCCTTGTATGCAAACAACAGTCCCACAGATCAGGTACTATTTTCCCCAAAATGCAGAAACTGAGACTGTCACATAGATGATTTGCCAACCTTGTCAAAATTGCTACAGGATGCGTTTAGATACAACCATAAAATGTTTTAACTCCACAGTATTAATAACCTCTAGTCACCTGAGGATTCCTTCCTATACTGGAGCAGGATAAGTAACAGGAGAGAAGCAGAGGGGACTGACATTCTGGAAACCAGAATTTTCTGGAACCAGAACATTCTGGAAACCATTCCGAACCAGAAACTTAAGATGATGAAAGCCCTTAATGGTTCAGTATGCTACCAAGGCCAGTACAGCAACCATGGGTCAGGAGACATTTGTATACGAAGGCTAAAGTTACTGATACTCCCCCTCCCCCCATTTTTAGAACTATTTTGAATAAAATGTAGAGAAAGGCAGTTTGTAGAGTGGTTATGTGTACAGACTCAATAAGGCTTAGATTCAAGTCTGATATCCCTTTTCATAACTGTAAAATCTCGGGCAAATTATTTCATCACAGTCTCTACTTCTTCGTATATAAATTTGGTATAATTTTGGTACTTCATCCAATTGTGTGAAAATTAAATAGATAACAGATGTAAGGCATGAGACAGGTGTGGGCACATAGCTTTTATATAAGTATGAGATGTTTGAATTATTGGAGAATGTTACAAGAACTTTCATTTCTGGTATGGCTCTGAGGAATTATAAGACTTTCCTTGACATGATTATTTTTCAAGAAAGTATTATTTTTTTCTTTATTTCCCTCCTTATATTTGGAGAGGATATTAGGACCAATTTTGTGGGCCATCCATAGTAAGTGCTTGAGGCCCATATGCAAGGACGTTCTGGAAACTGTATTTACCACACAACGGATGAACAAGACAGATGTGTCTTCCTGGGCCATGAATGGAGGCTTCCCTTGTCCATTTGTTCATGGCGCCCCTCGGTATTCTGCACCAACCTGAAGACAATCTGTCCACATAGAGAGTGATCAACTTCTTCTTTTTTCCAATGGCAAATTCAAATTAAACAACTGTTGTATCAGATTATATCTTTGTATTTTACTTTTGCTGAACTTTCCTCTTTACATTTCCTTATCAGCATCTCAGTGCCTCATCTATGACACTATGAATCAAAATAAGATTGCAACTTTCATAAGGACAAAGATTATTTTCTACTTCCTTCAATGTGATGTTTCCATGGCCTAGAACACTGTCTGACACACATAACTATTAAATTGATAAGGGAGGATTCTAAACGCTAGACAATCTTGATCAAAAGAAAAACTGACTCTTGGGCTAGCACAATTATCTAAAATTAAGAAATAATTGAGAGGTATTCTTCAGTAGATCACCATCACTATGGGTGATATTACAAAGGGACTAGCAAGGGCAGGTCTAGATGCATCTCTGCAAATACTGTGTAAGAAAAAGTTTTGTAAGGTTCCTAGAGTATATGCTTCACAGCAAAGACTGACTAAACACTCAACAGGCCCAGGACACAGCTGAACTACATTTCCCAGACTCCCTTGTAACTAGATTGCATCATGTGACTAGAACTCACCAATGAAATAAGAATAGATGCCAAATATCAGGAGGTTCTTCCTGTACTTCCCAGTACCTTCCTCCCTCTCTACTTCCATTGGTGATCATAGGGGCTCTTGGTTAAATCAAGGTGTTAGAATCTCTCTCAGATGTAGTCCCTGAATAACTGTGTAGACCCGAGCCTTCTGACCAACCTATATATGTCTTTAATGAAAAATAGAACTCAATAACATTTTGTTATTGAGAATCGGGCGTTTGTTATAAGACTCAGTGTATTTTTACTAATATACTCTTTATGTCATCTAATTTAACAAAATGGAATTTCATTTCCTTTTTTTGTTTTGTTTTGTTTTGTTTTGTTTATTTATTTATTTTTTGACACAGCTATCTATATGCTAAGCTCTGTGCCGGGTACATGCAAGTTCATCACCCACCAGTCTTATACAAGAACCAGGGAAACAATTCACACTATATTGGGGTTTGTAGAAAATTTTAAATACCCCAATTTTAATCAATGCAATTATCAGTTGGCATTTTTAGATATTTATGATTCCAACTCAATTCTAAAAATTCATATTCCTTTTTCTCCCTATTGCCACCTGGGGGAAGTTAACTTCCAATCTCTGTATTTCCAACTCAGGCCCAGGACTCTGAATAGTGGAAGTAATGATATGAAGACTCTAGCCCCAAACAATGAACCGGTAACATCATTCAAATTCCCTGTTCCTCCAATTGGTACAAAAGAGCTCTCTGCCTTCTGTTCTTATTTGCTTTGCTTTTTCTTGTCCTCCTCTTTACATACAAAATAGTTTGAATTTAAGGGAAAAAAAGAAGGGTAAGAAATCTCCAGTGTATCCTTGTATATCGAGGAGAGGTTGTGGGAAGCATTTCTTCACTTAATCCAGAATAATTGAGTAAGAGAGTCATCTTGAGCTTGAGGCAAATACTCTAACTTGTATTAAAGAACGTGCCCTTTCCTGCCTCTGTCCTAGTTCTTATATTTCCCTAAGGTATCTGGTATAGGAATGGATGGGCTAAAAGTAAATGTTGGCTTCTGAGACCATGTGCTCTCTTCAAGTTCTATAATCTCTGTTTCCTGATGTTTCCTGGGATTCTTCTTAAGTCCTGATTGCACGTTACCTGAATTATTCACTCTTCCCATTTGCATGCTTCTATTTCTTCTGATATATACATATATATTTTTGATTTCATACCAAATCCAAAGTGCTTAATATATTTAAGACATCTTCAGACAAACGAAATCAATCACTCCTTAAAAGCATTATCAGCTTATGGGTTTACATGAACTAAACAAAGTGTCTGACCAAGTTACTTTATATTTTCTCACATAAAATGAGAATCTATGAGGTAGAAGGAAGTCCCTGAAGAGTGCTACTGGGCTCTGCTCTTTGCCTTGTTGAATTCAATATTTTCTTAAAATTCTGGGGCTGTAATAATTAAAGTCCACTTGTAAAGTTTAAGATTGCAATTTTAGAAATAAATAATCTTGGCATATTGACACAATAAGATAGCTAACAAGGTGAACATTATGTATTATAAACTATGTGAAGGGTTTGATGGCAGCCATGACCGCAATTCCACTTCAATGGCTAGAACAAATCAATATTTACTATTTGGATAAGTTCAAGAGGAGTGTGAAGAAAAATAGTGAGCCCATGGCATTGTGCCAAGGTATTGGGATAAGATTTTCAAACAAAATAGGGGAGTTAATTCTGTAATCCTTATAGACTAATAAATTGGAGTGTAGTATTCAAAATATGGAAAGGGATGTTCATCCCCTAGTTTGCACTGGCCATAGCATTCCTAGAGATATCAATGGCCTCTAGCCAAAGATTACCAGAAACACACCTGTAGTTGAACAAAAGGGATTAGTATTTGTTGTGGTGAGTATTTTGGGATACCATGGGATATTGATATAGGAAGGCGCTAGCAACAACTTGTTATAAGATCTAGTTTTGGCTTAGAGGAGAGTCTAGGAAAGTGAGGACTTATCTAGAATGGTCCTGTCAGAAAGATGGAACAATTTAATGATTAAGTATCTAATAAACCTTTCCTTTTCAAGGGTGAACAGAAGGAAGATAAAGCTGTAATTGGTAAATAAATGGTAATCACTCATTTATTGGGAGAGTCATTTCAAAATAACTATAAAATCATATGTATTTCAGTTCACAGCCTTTCCTGCACCTTTCTAACTGTATGATCTTGAAAAGTTACCTAACTGCTTTGATTCAATTTGTTCATTTGGAAAATGATAATAATATTGTTCTTCTTAGGATGAATGTATGTATTTAAAAAGAAAAAAAAATCATCATCATCATCACTATCACCATCACATCATGAGGACTGCCGCCATGATCATCACCATTATCATCATTACCATTGTCAATGTCCTTTAATAGAATCTAGACTAGACCTGGATAATTAAATAGTACTTTAAAGACAATAGTAATAGAAATTCATGACATCCCTGGAACATCTCGAGACAACTAAGTAGAGATATCAAGTTTATTGTTGGCTGTATGAATCCAAAGTTCAGAATAGAGGAAGGAATAGAGGAATCTACTCACCACCCTGGTGCTCAGGAAGTCTAATGGCTTTAGAAACCATCTTCAGGTATTTACTGGGACAAAGAATATTCAAAGGTAGGAGAACAGAGGCATCTGAAAGATGACTGAAAAACCGTAGCCAATGACCAGAGAGGTACGAAGGAAGGAAACCCAGAGACTGGGGTTTACATTGAAGAAAGTGAAGTAACCACTTGTTTTGAAGGCTACAGATATGTAAGTCCAATGAAAGGTAGCAGCAAGGCTATCAGTTATCCATTATCCCTGAGCTGGCATTTGCAGTGAAATGAAGAGGTGCTAAAGTCATATAACCTATGTATCCGGCAGCATCTTATCATCCACCAATACTATTCTGTTTTGTTTTGTTTTGTTTTAATGAGATTTTTTCCTTGCAGAATCTGTTGTTTTTTTAACCAGTACTGGCTCCTAAAATAAACTTCTATTATTAGTACCCAACACCCCATTTACCAGTCCATTCTAGTTATGATGGCGGCTCGAGCAGACACCTATGTGTTTTCACATCCTCTTCTAGCTCAGATCCGAGATAAAATTGTAATCTCCAGACTGCAGAACAGTACCATTAATGGGCAAGAAATGGGAAGGATTTCTGAGAGAGGCATCTGAGCCATGCTGATGGAATAAAAATGAAAATAATGGCTAACAATTATTGCTCACTTAGATGTGAAAATAATGGATTTAGAACTTTTAGAAGGATACTGAGGTTTTACTTGCAGATTCTCTTTGTCCAGTGGCTGGGAAGACATTGTCTACTGGGATGGAGACAAGACCCTGTAATTTTTTGTTTTGTTTTGTTTTAGACAGGTAGAGAAAGTGAGCGCAAGTGGTGGAAAGAAGGGCAGAGGGAGAGGGAAAGATAGAATCTTAAATAGGCTCCATGCCCAGAATGGATTCCAAGATGGGGTTTGATCTCACGACCCAGAGATCGTGACCTGAGCTGAAATCAAGAGTAGGACACTGAACAGACCGAGTCACCCAGGAGCCCCAAGACCCTGCAGTTTGAGGGGCTGAAGGGTTGTGTACTAAGGGTTGTGTACTATATTAAGGGAAAATGATTATAAATTCCTTCAGCAATTACAATCTCTAACAATTAAGTGTAGTCACCTGGAAAGTTGCGGCTGTTTCTCAGAAAACTATGAAGATATTATAGCTCAGATGTAGAGCTGTTTCTCTTCTACATGACATAGTCTGTCCTAGATGTAATAGGATTTTTTGTTGATGCTATTGTTATAGTATGAGACAACATATTAATGGACACTAGACATAGCCGCACTGTACTCTTTCCATGGGTATTGAGCAAAGGAAATGCTGAATTAAACAAAACAAAACAAAACAAAAATTTTAGTTTCTAGAGCAACCATTTCATCCACAGACAAAAAAGATGACAGAGATGAAGTTGTTTTGCTGGGATGACCCACATTTCTTTTCTCCCTCCAGGTTGCCTAGATGAGGAAGAAGCCATGTGAAATTATGGTTACCAGCCTTCCAAGGGAGAACACTGATGGCTTGAGTAGGGCAGTGACAAAGTGCAGGCAACCCCCCACTCTGTTCATGAGAAGCAACCTTCCATCTGGCAAAAAAGACTAAACAGAAATAAATGAATACATAATCACATCCAATATGGGATTATGAAAAATATTGTCAACCAAAGGAGTAACACTGAACACACGAATGTATTAAACTGAAGCAATATTTGGTCGCATTTGCTTTATTCCAACCTTAAAAGAATTAGAGGAAATATACACAGTCAAGATTTCCACCAGTTCCCCAGCCTCTTGAGTCACACTCTTCTTGATAACAAAACAGTACTGAGTGGACCCCTTTCCTACCCCTTCATCATCTCAGGAATCTGCAGGCACACAAAATTCCTCTTGGTAATTCACAGGCAAATTTAGACGACTTCTCTAAAGTCATCAAATTTAGACGACTTACATGTGGAGCAACACCATACAGATACAAGAATTTAATTCTTACAAATACTGTCTAATGTCCCAGGGTGTGTGAACAATGTAAAATTTGACCCAAGGAAGGTGGTCCAACAGTAAGACTGTACGAATGTCATCTCTTTGTTGTTGTTTATTTATTTTACTACAGGATAATGGAGTCTAGAGATACTCTTTAATTCTAATATTAATGATTAGGAAAACACACAAAAAATAAAAAGTGGACCAAGGTGATAGGGAAAAAAAAAAAAAAAAGACTGCATTCTCCTACAAAAAATATACTGCTAGACAAATTTAAAAGTACCAGCTGGGGCACCAGGGGGGCTCAGTGCGTTAAGCATCCAACTCTTGATTTTGGCTCTGGTCATGATCTCAGGGTCCTATGATCAAGCCCTTTGTTGGGCTCTGTGCTGTGTGTGGAGCCAGTTTATGGAGATTCTCTCTCTCTCCCTCTTCCCCACTGCCTCAAAATTTAAAAAAATAAATAAAAATAAAAATAAATAAAAAAGGGACGCCTGGGTGGCTCAATTGGTTGGACGACTGCCTTCGGCTCGGGTCATCATCCCGGAGTCCCCGGATCAAGTCCTGCATAGGTCTCCCAGCTCCACGGGGAGTCTGCTTCTCTCTCTGACCTTCTCCTCGCTCATGCTCTCTCTCACTGTCTCTCTCTCAAATAAATAAATAAAGTCTTTTAAAAAATAAATAAATAAAAAATAAAAAATAAAATTGGGGCGCCTGGGTGGCTTAGTGGGTTAAATCTCTGCCTTCAGCTCAGGTCATGATCTCAGGGTCGTGGGAAGCAGCCCCGCATCGGGCTCTCTGCTCAGCAGACAGCCTGCTAACCGCCCCCCCCCCCACCTCTCTGCCTGTCTCTCTGCCTACTTGTGATCTCTCTCTCTGTGTCAAATAAATAAATAAATAAATATAAATAAAATTAAATTAAAGTACCAAGAATAAACTGGTGGTGGTCCAGAGAGATATAAGCCAAATATCAAGGAAAATGTAACAAGGAAGGGATGCGAAATCAAGGAAATGCAAAAGAAATGGAAGGTAGAGATATGTGTAGAATGATTAATGATAAGTAAACCAAGGCAAAAAGCAACACCCAGAGAAATTAGAGCTTATTCAGGTGACAAAACCTGACATTCGATAATGATGGTACAATGGATATAGTTCTTCATGTTCCATAAGCAGTGTCTCCATGAAGACCTGTTACCAACACTCTCTCCGATTGTCAGAATTGGCTCTCCAGCTTTCCGGCTGGTACAGAAGAGGCGGCTTGGAGTGATGGTGGGTAGGGCAGCCCCGTCTGTTGAAGCTGGCATTTTAGAGGTGGCTTATTGATCTCACTCTGTGGGCTTTGAGCTGGGGGCTCCTGCTGCTCTCAATCTGGAAGACCATACATTTCACTTAATGTTTTGTTTTCCTCATTGTAATGTCAGTTCCATGATGATAGGATTTTATTTTATTTTATTTTTTTCTCTTTTGCTTACCTTTGTATCCCCAGAGTCTGGAAACATGCCTGGCAAAATGATCAATGGTCCATGATTATTTCTTGAAAACGAATAAAAGAGTATGCCTCTTCACAATCCTCAATTCAATTGAGGCAATTCAACCAATCAGAGAAAAGACTTGGTGTGCCCATTGGATTCACCCCAAAGCACTCCAATCCCTTTCTACCTCCCTGAGCTCAAAGAGAGCAATCATGTACTTGAAGAGGCTTTCCCCCGTCTCAGCCCCTTTATAATAAACACCTGCTTTTTAGAAATCTCTGTCATACAGCCTGGATCTGATTCCTGTTTCAGTCTTTCCTTTACTTTCTTTTATGCTTCCACTGGCGCTGACCCAGACCTGGGCAAGGATCTGACAAGACCAGCACACAGCAGTGCAATTGTGGAATGCGTACACCAAATATGGATTCCACTCTGCCATTATGTCCATTTTATTTAGCAATGTGTTTAAGCATACATGCGTGAAGACGCAGCTTTTAACTTTTCAACGTTGACAACTTTAAAAATGAACTACTCTAGAATATAAATAGATCTTCATCTTTCTTTATCATAAAACTCTTTCTGGGGCGCCTGGGTGGCTCAGTGGGTTAAAGCCTTTGCCTTCGGCTCAGGTCATGATCCCAGGGTCCTGGGATCGAGCCCCTCATTGGGTTCTCTGCTCAGCAGGGAGCCTGCTTCCTCCTCTCTCTCTCTGCCTGCCTCTCTGCCTACTTGTGATCTCTGTCTGTCAAATAAATAAATAAAATCTTAAAAAAATTATCATAAAACCTTTCCTACAAGCTCTTAGAGTACCTGTTTCATTCCCACTCATGATTTTCCACGATATGTGCAGCTGAGCTCATCACCTATTTCCTCTCTTGACATCCCAACCGGAAGGCCAGGTGCACCTTATTGTACACATTTTGTGGGTAACACGACCAATATCTGCTGTATTTCCGTTTAAAATAGTGAAAAGTAATTTTAATTCCTCCTACCACCTCATTTTAATATTCCAGGGAGCCTGTTTTTACTATTCCAAGTCTCCCGTAAGCTGATGGACTTCACATTCTAGATGCAAGTCAAGAGACTCTTAGAAACAAGTACGTTTTCACTTGAAAATATGTGAGGACAGGATACGTTTAACCGAATAGCCGGATGAGACAGATGACCAGTCTCAACTTGCAAGGACGCAAAATGAACATTTACCACACTGATCTCTTATTGCCTCTTTCTGGAGTTTTATTTGTTGAGAGCCTAAGGCAAGGGCTCGCTGGTGTTTTTATTACTAACTTCAATCAACAACCTGTTTCATTACCCATTATGTGTGTTTCCAATTACATCTCAGATCTGGAACTGTGAACACGACCACTCGGGGCTGCGGCCTGAGCCTTCGCTGTTTTGAGATGCAGGGAATGGTTGGGGTTTGCAAAGTTTTCTCTGGAAGTTGTAGTGTCTTTATGGGAGCACTGGAAAAGAGTTAGACCCTGTGCTGAACTGCACATGTATTCTCCCTCACTTCCGAAATCAAAAGACCCCTAAATTCAGATAGGTCTGCCTATGTACGTGCGCCTATATGCTTGCCTTGATTCACTAGACCTGAGAGGCGGGTTAGCAATGGGTGCTTCCTAGGGCTCCAGAGAGGTTCAGAAGGACTTTACAGAATGCTAGCACATGTCATTTTTATTGAATCAGACCCTGATGATTACATTTGCAATTTAATTAAGGCAGGTTTATTTTTAGAGCTGGCATTGAAGCCTGGGAGGCGAAGAGGCAGGTTGTTTCCTCTCACCACTCAGGAAAAAAAACAACAAATCAAGGCTTGAAAGTTACTACCAGAAGGGTAGAGAGGTAAAGGAGCCTAGAATCAAATAATAAAGCAACAAATTGCACTGATTTTCACTCTTTGGAGAAGGACCAAATGGGATTTTTCATACTTACTTCTCCTTTGCTCCTTCTGGAAGGCACAATTTAGGCTCTGCTCAAAGGTGAAAAACTTGGTAGAGAGGATGAGCCCCCCCACCACCCAGAAGTGGTCAAAGCTCTGCTACTTCCGGCAAAAGATTTTCCTTTCCCTGATGAGAAGCCAGGCCCTCCCTTCCTTTGATTGAGTAAAAACCTCTTTTTGAGTTTTCAATAGATTTTACAGTCAAATGACTTCTCCCCCATTTTAAGCCCTACTCTCTATAAAACACAAGCCTTTGTCCTTTTTTAAAAAGGCAATTCAACCAATCAGAGAAAAGATTTGGACAGAGGTCTTCTCTGGCAGTCCTGCAATTAAAACAATTAGGGTAACCTGTTCTTCTTTTGATTAATGTGCCATCTGTGGTGATTTGAGCTGGCCTCAGAGCAAACCAAATTAAATGCAAAATAAAGGTGAGAGTAGGGGCACCTGGGTGGCTCAGTGGGTTAAAGCCTCTGCTTTCGGCTCAGGTCATGACCCCAGGGTCCTGGATTCGAGCCCCACTTCGGGCTCTCTGCTCCGTGGAGAGCTTGCTTCCTCCTCTCTCTCTGCCTGCCTCTCTGCTAGTTGTGATTTCTCTCTGTCGAATGAATAAAAAAATAAAAAATAAAAATAAAAAAAGGTGAGAGTAAAATACATGGGTACCTAAGGTAAAGAAAATCATTTGATTAGAAACTGTAATTTGAATATGTATTTCCATACCATATAAATGAACCTATGTTTGATTTGCATCAAATCAATATCGTGGCTGATATTGCCAAATGGAAGAAAAAGCATCAATCACACTCAAACCATTTATTATGGTCTTTGCCCAAACCCTCACCCCGCCCCCTACTCTCCATTTTGTTCATGAGGATGAATGTCAATTCCAAACTGGCTTTTTGTATTGATGAAATTAAATGAAACCTAAATACCCATTTTAGTTTTGGTTTCCAGAAACTACTAGACTCTAAATATCTATGGTGGCGGGAGACAACCTTTTTCATTGGGCATGAATCAGATTAATAAGATACTTGTTCTTTGTACACAGTGAAACATAGATTCATGGGAAGATTTTGGAAAGTTTGAGCTTAATTATAGTCTGGCATTTGTGGCAGACGGTAGGTAGAAAAATAATTTATTAAAATATGAATTTGTTGTGTGCCTGGGTGGCTTTGTCAGTTAAGCATCCACCCTCAGCTCAGGTCATGGTCTAGGGGTCCTGAGATCGAGTCCCACTTTGGGCTCCCTGCTAAATCGGGCGTGTGCTTCTCCCTCTGACCCTACCCCAAACTTGTGCTCCTTTTCTCTCTCAAAAATAAATAAATAAAATCTTTAAAAATTATATGAATTTGTTTAGAGTCTACAATGAACTGGGCATCTAGACCTACGGATACAGCAGTGAAAAAAACCAACTTGTGTTCTGAAGGACTTTCTGGAGGGTTCACGGAGAAGGCAGAAACCTATACATAATAAAACAAAATAAAGCAAAACAAAGAAAGAAAGAAAAAGTTGTTACTGATCCAATGCCAATGTAAAAACGTAGAGCCAGATCAATTAAATAAATAAATTCATTCATTCATTCATTAATCCCCTCTCCACTGAGCAGGGTGCCCAATGCAAGGCTCAGCCCTAAGAACCCTGAGATCATGACCTAAGCCAAAGGCTGATGCCTCACTGACTAAGCCACCCAGGCACTTGACATTTTTCACGGCATGGGTCCTTCCCCCCATGTAGGGAACCCAGCAACTGTTTTTTCAGAAGACTTTGCAGCCAAGATTCGTGATTGTGAGCTGGGCTCTGCCAGTCAGATACAAACCAGTGTGAGGTTCCTTTCAAAGGTGGAGGATGTGAAGGCAAAGCCATGTCATGGGGTTACTTCTGTCACAGGAGGGTAGAGGGACCGGCCTCTGTCAGAGGCAGCAGTCAGAGACAGAAGAACCAGAGGCCCAGCAGAGCTGGTGTGTGCCACATCCTGTGTCCAGGAGTGCCTGCAGCGGTATCTGCACAGGTACAGTGCCTGAGAGGGCTCCTGTTCCGTGACGACGTATGCCCAGAAAAATGAAAGGAAACATCGAGACACATCTGTGCAACTTGATGTCACCACAAATCCAAGAAGATGATTAACTGAACAGGATACCAGCGTTTTGGCATACTCACATGGAGAGTGCCATGTGGTGAGATCTGTGAATTAGTCATGATTTGTAGGACTATGTGAGATGCGTGTGACATTTTGAGGAAATTTGTTAACTGTAACCAAGAAATGTACTAAATCTGAGAAAATGTAAATATTACAAATGCAAGACAGACGCTTAGAACAGTGGCATCTCTCAGGTCGTTGTAATAGATCCCATGCTTTACCAGCAAATATCCCAACTAGGTGATGATTTTGACATCATATATCTGAAAAAAGTTGTCACAGAATAACCAATACAATTTGATTAAATGTTTTCAATTTTATTTTCATCAAAGAAGACTAATGAATAGGAAATTAATGGATTTGGAATCAAGTTCTTCCACTGAAAAATCTAAAAAGACAACTACAACTTTATGGATGAAGTTGTTGACATTGACAACTGATAGAAGCCTCCAGTGGTGATTAACTTAATAAATGAATATTTCTCATTTGCCAAAATTGCTTTAAAATCTCTTTTTCATTCCCATATGCTTTTGTAAGGCACTGATTTCTCTAGTATAATCTTCTTATTTTAATTTTATTTATTTATTTGAGAGAGAGAGAGAGAAAGCAGACTCCCTGCTGAGCTGGAAGCCTGATGTGGGACTCGATCCTGGAAAATTATGTTAATTGGTGAGAAGCAAAATTATTCATTGCATTAAAACCTTAAATATCAATGTGCATGGCATTCATTTAAAATGTGTGCCTGTTGGAGTACCTGGGTGGCTCAGTCGGTTAAGCATCTACCTTCTGCTCAGTTCATGGTCTCAGAGTCCTGGGATCCAGCCCTGTATTGGGCTATTGGCTCCGTGGTGAGTCGCTTCTCCCTCTCCCTCTGCCTCTCTTCCTTGTTCCCTCCCTCTCTCTCTCAAATAAATAAATAAAATCTTAAAAAAAAAGAGAGAGATATGTGTATGAATGTTTAATATGGTGACCCCTACTTCCTTCAAAACTTTTTGTTAAACTATGTTGTCAGAACAACTTATATGCTGTGAAAACGTGTAAGTAATGATTCTCAAAATTAATTGTTTATGTATGCAACACCAGTAAAAATGTGTTTCAGTTCTGAAGTTTTTTCTATGTTCCTGTGTGCTATATTTATTTTGACTATATTTTCTGAAATGCAACTTATGTCTGTGAATCTAATAATGAAGACTTTGAATTTATACTTTCTACATTTTCATCCTCCATTTTCTAGTTATTATTCCATTGTATTTTATAAAGGTATGTTCTCCTTACTGATATATATGAGTCCTATATTTATATGTGTACATATTTTTCTCCAAAAGTTTACCTATCCTTCCGCACAGAGAACTTGCAAAGCCCCACACTAGAGCCCTTCAAGAGCTTAAGTCCTGATTCCATGTCCATCCCAGATACCTGTTAAGTTATACCAAAATCCTTTTCTGCTTAAAACAGAAGAGATTCTGTGTTTTTTGGTTATGCCCCTTAACAATGTCTCCACATTCTTTCCTGCCCCTTCACACCCATTCTCCACACTTTGGCTTGAGTCATCATTTATAAGTTCAAGTTTGATCCCATTATATTACTTTAAAAATCTTTCAGTGCTATCCCATTGGTAACAGGAAAAAGCAAAATCCAGTGTGTGTCCTATAAGACTGAATGACTTCTCTTCAGCTCCATGATTTATTACTTTCCAACTTATTTTCTGTGTTCCATCCACATTTCCCTTTTTCCTCCTACCTCCCTCTCCCTTCTTCCCTCTTCCTTTTTTCCCTTCCTTCCTCCTTCCTCCCACACTTCCTCTCTTTTCTCCCTCCCTTTCCTACCTCCCTGACCTTCCTTCCTTGCTCCCTTCCTCCTTTCCTTCCTTCTTCTTTCCTTCCTTCCTTCCATTTCTCAAACTGTCCATATCATTGTTCTCCATAGAGCTGTCATTTCCTCAGTTGAAAATTATCTATCTTTTATTCATTATTTAAATACTGTTATTCTTTTACAGCTCAAATCAAATGACATCTCCTCAAGGAAGTATTATTTGAAAAGCTCTGATATGGTTTCCAAACTGTTAAAGTTGTCACATCACCATGCACTTCCATTTGATATTATCTGAGGAAGGTGGCTTGTGAAAACCATTTGCTTCCTTCAGGAAAAATATAGTACCTAATTGATGCATCTTTTTCTCCATATTGTCTTCAATGTTAAGCCCAGTACCTTGAGATGGATAACTCAAGGGTCAGTAAACACACACACACACACACACACACACACACATACATACACACTCACCACACCCCCCTCCGCCCAGACAATTAGATTGTCAACCTCCTTGAATGCCAAGAAATATATTTTGAAAAAAATATTTTTGAGGATTACATAGTGTTTAGTTACACAGATAAACCATAATTTGTTTTCAATTATATTTTGATATAGTTATTTTTCATATCCTAGCCACCCATGAGACCATCAGCCATAACAAGAACTGGTATTTTGATAATGAAAATGCTATCCCAGTACCACCCTATCTGAGAAGGTGATCATCTGAAATCCCATAGTCATCATTCCCTTGGTTTTCATAATTTAATATACTTTTCATTTTAGATTAATTTTAGTTTTACAGAGCATCTCTTAAGACAGTGCAGACTGTTTCCATATAGCCCACACCCAGGTTTCCTCATTATTTTATTTATTTATTTATTTATTTATTTATCTGTTTGTTTGTTTATTTATAGAGAAGGGGAAAGGGAGGGAGAGGGAATCTTAAGCAGTCTCCATGCTCAGTGAGGAGCCCATGAAGGGCGCAATCTCACAACTTTGAGATCATGACTTGAGCCAAAATCAAGAGTCTGATGCTTAACCAAGCCACTCAGATGCCCCCAGTTTTCCTTAATACTAAGACCTTACATTTGTATGGTCATTTGTAAAAACCAATTAACCAATATTAATGTATTACTATTAACAGAGGTCTGTGCCATTTTCAGACTTCCTCAGTGTTTGCCTGATGCGCTTTTCTGTTCCAGTAACCCATCCAGGGGTCCCCTTCACACTCAGCCTCTGTGACTGGAAGCACCTCCAGACTGGGGCAGGTCTTCAGACTCCCCCTGTTATGGATAATCTTGACATTTTTGAGCAGTGCTGGTCAGCTGTTTTGTAGAATGCCCTTCGTCTGGGGTTTATATGCCACTTTTCTCATGATTACAATGTGATTACGGGTTTGGGGAAGGAGACCACATGGGAAAGTAGGCTTCACCTCATATCGTATCAGTGGTAAATACCACCTATGTGGCTTAGCACTGTTGATGTTGACCTTGGTTACCTGGCTGAGACAGTGTCTGATTTCTCTACTTTAAAGTGACCCTTTTTACCCTTCCCATGCCTTGCTCTTTGGAAGGACAACGGGACACCTAGCAGATGGTTAAGGTAAGGAGTAATTCTCCACCTCCTTGAAGGGATTTTATATGTATTCATCATTTAGAATTGTTCTGAAAAGGAGATTTGTCTCTATTCCCCTTTTCTAAGTTTACTAAAGCATTTGTATGGAGTCATGGTTTTTACTTATCCTTACCATTATAATACAGTCTCACATGATTTATTTGTTGCCCAAACCACTTCAGCTTTCATCACTGAAAATCTTTTCATCTGGCTCTTATGGACGTCCCCCAGTGTTGTATTCTGTGATGTTTGTTTGCTTAGAGTACTTCCCTACTTCTGGCACTTACCAAATGCTCCTGGCTCATCATGTGTATAGCAAGCCTTAGAATTGGTCATTTCTCCAGAAGTATCTGGTGCCATGGACTGGAGAATGGTATCTGGGAACCACATCTGTGTGCTGGGCGTGCTTGTCATTGGGGTATTATGGCTTCTAGGCTTGGCTAACAGAACAAGTAATTTTATATGTGTGCATCCTAACCCACGTATATACAACAATCCATAAAAATTTCTAATGTATCCATCTGCACCATATTAAGCTAAGCATAAGTTCATAGTGGTGTCTTCAGATCTAACCCATTACCTCGTTGATCATTTCACACTTCTATCCATGAGGACCTGTATCTTCTCACTCCAGTGGTGACAAACTTGGCTCCTGCCATCTGCCAGTCATTTGCTTAATTGTTCAACTGTAGCAAACTCTTGGTAGACTTGTTAATCCATGCCCCCATGGAAAACAACTTCACCTACTCACCTAGAGATAATGTGCCGTTCATTTTGTTACTAGTCCTACAGTCTACCCTCATTTCCAAAGGTATTTAGGTCAGAAGTGTTTCTCCTGCTCCATTTAGTGATGTTATTTCTTAGATTTATAATACAGCTAGATTATTTTATCATACTCTGCATTAGATCCTAGACATGTCCAACCCCCTAAATGATTTTTTTTAATTCACACGTTCAGATTCATTCATTCTGCTGCAAAGTCCTATAAGTTATTTTTTGTGTAAGATGTAAATCTATGTCTAGACTGCGTGTTTGTATGGAGGCTCCATTGTTCTGACATTGCTTATTGAAAAGTATCATTTCTCTGTTGAACTGACTGGTTCTTTTGTTAAAAATCAGTGCCTGTATTTGTGTGTTTCAAGAGAGAAAAGTAGTTTATATCAAAATATTAAGCTCATGTTACTTTGCCCAAGACAGTCTATTTCTTTGAATTTAGCTAAATGGATAATCACATAAGTTCACAAGTATATGTGAAGATGTTCGATAATTTAAATGTCTACAATTTTTAAGCAACTTCAATGTCACTTTATTGATGAGTATTTCAGAAATTACCATGTATCCAAACTATGGAATTCTTTGCAAATACTGAAATATATCTTACAGGTTTATATATATTTTATATAAAATTATATCTAAGATAGTGCATGTGTATCTTAATATTGAAGCTGCTTGTATGAGACTATTTAAAATTTATGACAGAGTATATACATGTGTGTATGAATCTCTGTGTGTCTGTGTGCCTGTTTATAGAAACAGAAAAACAGATACAAGAAGAAACTTACCAAAATGTGTGGTTTTATGCTTACAGGTAACTATATAGATCATTCTGAAGTATTGAACAATTTTATAGATATGAATTATCTTATTATCAAAGAAACAGTAGAACTGTTTCCTACTTAAGAAATATTCATGTTTGTTAACTTTTATAAAGGCAGAGTTAATTAAAAATTAGCATTATCTTTTCCCTTTCCTTCTGCCTCTGAAATGCAGTTATTTAATGTCGATATTTAAATTTATTTATCAAGCTTACTTTTATTCAATAGTTTTTATTTTTTCAGAATTATGTTTGCAACAAAAATAGGCCTGATTTGAAATTTCTGAGTGGCTGAGTCAGTGAAGTGGCTGCCTTTGGCTCACCTTATGATCCCAGGGTCCTGGTACGGAGACCGGGGTCAAGCTCCTTACTCAGTGGGGGGCCTGCTTCTCCCTCTGCCTGATGCTCCCCCTTCTTCTGCTCTCTTTCTCTCTCTGACAAATCAAATACATAAAATCTTTAAACAAAACAAAAAAAGGTCTAATTCTCCATTAATTGTTCCCTTTACCATCTTTCCCCCCCCCCCCCCAAGAACTAGTTCCCCATTCTTAACCCATTTTGAAATACTGAAAGGATTCTGGTACAACCTAGCTGCTTTGAGTTTACATTTAAAAACAAACAATCAAACAAACAAACAAAAACCTTGTTCTGAAATGGATGTCTCTTTTTCCAGAGAAATCTAGAACAACAATGAAGATTTGAGCAAATACGTTCTGATTTATGAAAGAACAGAGCCCTGCATACATGTTACTGGGGAGAGTAATGTGAGGAGAAATCACTTCTTATGGAAAAAATAATTTTAATTACTAGGCACAAGGCTGCATACACCAGTCTGGCATGATAAGAATGTTATCAGGAACCTGACAGACATGCCCCTCACATCCAGAAGAAGAGAATAAATGGGGTTTGAACAATGAGGGAGGAGATGAGAAACCTTGAGGGAAAATGTTGATGACTAGAGGCCCAGAGGAAGACAGAAGAGCAGAACAGAAAAATATATAAGAATTCACCTTCTTTCTGAAGTAAACACAAGACAGGCATCTCAAACAGCACCTCCGGAGCCCTGAAGAACTTCTCTCCTCAGATTTGTGTACATAGACGTGTGAAGATACTATCACTTGTCCTTCAAGTTTCTGTCAAGTGCTGTGCTATTAAACTGAAATTTTATTTCTGTTAACTCTGAAGGGAAATTTATGATAGATTTTGTGAATACTGTGATAAAATGGTGTCAATTACTCAGTGGAGACGAGTTTACCTAAGTAATAACCATTAAAGGAGCATCAGCACAGTTGGTTCAAGCAGGGATCATTTCTTGAAGATGGCAGAGAGTGGCTGAAGCACTTTTTGTTTTAACCGAAAGCTGTATTTGGTGATTATTTTCTTTTTGCGGGAAGTTTATATTAGAAGAAGTCTCTTCTGTCTTTAAAAGAATTGGAAACTTAGGATCACAAAAAGAAAAAAAAAATCACACACGAACCACATCAAAGCTTGCTTGCCCTAGTTTATGCTCAAATTCTGTTTTGAAGAGTGTCACAGCAGATGTGAAAGCATGTTGAGCCCACTTTACAACATTTTTAGGTCTGTGGTCATCTTGTACTCAAACTGCACTTAAAAAAAAAAATGATAGCTAATACAAAAAACAGCTTGAGGCAAAGTAAAGGCTAAACATGAGGGAGTGTAGAAGGGTGTGGGAATACTGGGTATCTCCAAACGTACAAAAGAACCCAGAAATGCTGCTTCTCGATCCTCCTCTCTCCACGTCCGTGTGCAAAACAAAACATTTCGGCTCACCCAGACCTGGCACACATTTCCATTTGTTCCCCATGGTAGTCTCTCACTGGAAACTGTTGTGGTGAGTTTATTGTGCCTTGCTCAAAATATTACTGTCTACGCGTATTCATTTTATGTGTCTTAGAATGAAAAATCATTAAACACCCCAAAACCCCCCAAACAGTAATTCAACAGTGCTATAACTTTTGAACAGCTGTCATCCAAAAATGTTAATTAGTTTTCTTCAAAGAATTGGCTGGTCTCATATTTAATTTGTGTGATATTAAAATATCCCTTTTAATGAAATTCTGCAATACTAATTCATCCTTTGAATTTCAAAGATGTAGTGTCATTTCCAATATGGACATAACACCCTGGCTGGATTAGAACTCTGGGCTAATCCTTTGACTGTCTTGAGATAGAAACACCTTGAGGTTTTTCATGTCCTTCCTTGCTTTACCCTCCTACTTTCTAGAGCCCGAAATGCTTTTGGTAAACCCTAAGCATAATGTACATCACATGATAGTATCTATGGCCGATTTTCAACTCAAATGCAGGTTTTTGCCTTCATAGCTTTAGTGATTGATTGATTTATTTTTAAAATATTTTATTTATTTATTTGACAGTAAGAGAGAGAGCACAAGTAGGGGAAGCAGCAGGCAAAGGGAGAAGCAAGCTCCCGCTGAGCAGGAATCCTGAAGCAGGGCTTGATCTTGGGACCTTGGGGTCATGACCCAAGCCCCCTGGGATCATGACCTGAGCCAAAGGCCGATGCTTAGCTACTGAGCTACCCAGGCTCCCCAACTTTAGTGATTTAAGTGAAGAACTTAAACAAATTTAAACACTAGGTTGAAGTTGCCTTTTTCTTAGGTTTTTTAAAATAATATGTGGGGGTTGAGAATATTTGCTTTGAGGCAAAATTTTTTATTTCAATATTTGGAGAGAGTCATGAAGAGAATATTAAGGAGGATTCAACAGTGATGAGTAATGAAAACCAGAAATCCTAGAGTTTGGCTGGAAAGCAGGAAATGGATACAGGTGGATGTCAGAACATTTTAGTAGATTATGGCAATCAGCAGTTTTCAAAAAGTAGGTTTCATGTAGCAAGAAAGATGTGGGCAGCAAAAATGACTTAGGAAATTGCCAGCTGTGGTAAGTCTAATTAGCATTGACACACTCTTGTTATAACATCTGTGACATGTATATTTATCCAAAAAAAAAAAAAAAAAGGAACAGAGTCTTAAACAACTATAAGAGATTGTGTTTCAAGTAGATATTCAAGTAGCAATTTAAGATAATTTTATTGAATAAATGATAATACAACAAGACCTATTTAAAGTCATAGATTATTCAATTTAAATAATCAATTGATGTATAACAAAGAAAAATAGGGGATAATGGAAAATATTACTGACTTAATAAGGCATGCATTTTTGATGTCATAATAATCACCTCATGTATATATTTTAAAATTACTGTTAATTGTTTTGATTAAACATTTACTATGCATCATTTACTTGAAGGGTTGAGGACCTATGAATAGTCTCTGTTACACTGAAGATATCATTTTTAGTTTGTGAAATAAAGCAGTTTTAAAATGTGATAGGTGAAGGGTACCTGGGTGGCTCAGTCATTAAGTGTCTGCTCAGGTCATTATCCCAGGGTCCTGGGATCAAGCCAGGCATGGGGCTCCCTACTTGGTGGGGAGTCTGGTTTTCCCTCTCCCACTCCCTCTGCTCCTGTTTCATCTTTCACTGTGTCTTTCTCTGTCAAATAAATAAAATACTAAAAAATAAATAAAAATAAAATGTTATAAATGATTTTAAAAAATGGTATGTTTATCCAAGGAAATTGTTTTTCTATCATAAATGAAAACTTTGATATTTAATTTCAGCTTAAGGAACAATATAAACAACATTAAAAAAAAAAAAGTGGTTTGTCCAGGTGGCTCAGTCGGTTAAGCGTCTGCCTCTGGCTCAGGTCATGATCTCAGGGTCCTGGGATTGAGACCTGCATCGGGCTCCCTGCTCAGCCAAGAGTTTGCTTCTCCCTCTCAATCTCCCTCTGTGCTCTCTCTGTCTCTCAAATATATAAATAAATAAAGTCTTAAAGCAAAACAAAACAAAACAAAAACACAATGTGGGAACAAAAATCCTCTTACTATAGAATAATTGTAATAATTGTGCTTACAAGGATGATCAGTATAATTCCAGCATGCAAATTTTCAAGAAAATAGAGGATCAGTTCTCAGCTCTAGGTGGGGAAGCTTAGAAAGGAGCAATGAAGTGAGGGCTTCTGGTTGTCAGACTCAGAGCAGAGATCCATGCAAGGGAGCTGAGTGCAAGGGGGGGCCTTCCCTACACACAGATGGGGAAACCCTCATGCTTTACCCATAGAATGATTCACTGGGTGCTGATGGAAGCTAGAACAAAGAGGAAGGCCAAGTCGGTATTGGGTCTGTGCAACAGAAGGAGTAGTGATCTTTCGGCTTCGGCATTCGACTAAACGAATGGCCAGGTGAAACCGGCCACAGTTACTTCCAGGAAGTGCAAGCAATCTTTCTCTTTTATGCTGTCTTCTGGAATCCAGCAAACCATGGGCTGGATTTAACGCACCACTGGCCTAGAGAGATTCAGAAGAAAGCTCCGTGGTGATATCTTTGACTTCGCACTGATGGCCGTGGTGATTGTGGAGGTTGATAAAACTGGTTCTCCGTGTTCTTCATCACAATGCTGCTCGTGTTTCTCCAGCAACTTCCTCACTGTTGGCTTCCAATACAGATTTGCTAAGGAGTACAGTTCTGTCATGGAAAGTCATTACCCAAACCGCTTGCTAATTATATATTTCTCTGTATATAGTATGTTGACACTATAGTTGATATTTCTGCCTCTGGTTTGTGGCCATGGATCTACAGTAGAAATACTACATCTGGTGGTATGGCAGTCATGAGTTTATACAACGTTGAGCCCACACTGGTGTATTTTGATGTTGTCAAGGCAACTCAAATCTAAGAACCATCTCAAGATGAACGAGTGTTGCTGCAACTTTTTACAATTTTTTTCACAATCCTTAAGCCAAAATACACAATTATGCCATTTTTAATGGCAAACTCGAGACAGCTGTGACTTCACAAGTGGTTTCTCAGGAAGATCTTACCATGTATGAGACCATGTATTCCCCACCCCCCACGGGAGTGAGGCCGTTATTGTAGGACACCAACTCAAGCAACTGAAGAAAACAGTTGATTGAAAATGTGATTTATTTATACAGGTCCAATATCCAGATACACAGGATAATTAGATAACTTTTTCTTTATTTTAATTCAGTGTTCAATTACTGTGTACCTACTCTGTGCAAAGTACTGTCTGTCACTGAGATGACGAAAGATCATATGACATGAAGGAGGCCCCAGTAGAACAGCAGTGGGTAGAGCCATGTAGGTGGTTCAGTTGATTAAGCAGCTGGCTCTAGATTTCCACTCAGGTCATGATCTCAGGTTCGTGAGGTCACCCATGCTGGGTGTGGAGCCTGCTTATAAGATTCTCTCTCTTTTTCACTCTGCCCCTCCCCACTCTCACTCTCTCTCTGTCTCTCAAAACAAAACAAAACCAGAAATGAGTAGACTTAGAAAGCAGCCGTAAATTATAAATCGTATTTTGTGTTAACGACAAACACTGTCTTCCTGTGCACCAGGTGATGTGCTTAGTACTGTGGGGACACTAGTCTGTTTAACATTTTCTAGAAGCAGGGGATATTGAAAACACCTAACAACTCTGGGACGCCTGGGTGGCTCAGTCGGTTAAGCATCTGCCTTTGGCTCAGGTCATGATCTCAGGTCCCGAGACTGAACCCCACATCAGGCTCCCTGCTCAGTGAGGACCCTGCTGCTCTCTCTGTTCTACACCCTGCTTCTGTGCACACTCTCTCTCTCTTTCTCATTCTCAAATAACTAACTAAATAAAATCTTTAAAAGAAATTCAATAAAATGTCTAAGAACTCATAAGGCAGGGGCACCACCAATCAAGATTGAAATTTGGGTACATCTATACCTCATGCCAGTTGCTCAGGGACTGGCTGTGGGGGTGGCATGGGCACAGGGCCCCCCAGGCAGACCTATTCTGTGTGTTCCCTGCTGGTACACCTGAACATGAGACTGCGTAAAACATGACTCATTATTATTCCCATTTTTCAGATGAGGAAGACTTGAGGCTAAGGGAAATTATTTCCCCTGCCCACAAAACTAGGAAGTGTTGCAGCCAGAATTTGATAAACACTGACTGACTTTTGAGTCTGCCTCTTAATCTCTCTTCCATATGAGCTACGATAATTGGACAAACATTCCCAGGATTAGAGGGAGGAGGAAATGGTCTTGTCTGACTGATGGCCTCTGAGGGAGCTGCCGAGAAGGAAGGAATCGTCTGGGACTTCAGTGGGAATCAGATTCAGCACGCATTTATATCTGGAGTGTAATTGATGGAAGATATGTAAGCACACTCATTTTCCACAGATTTAATCATTCAAAGCTTTGGGTGAGTCATGTATTCTTTTATTTATGCCTCTGCCATGATTAAAAGAAGTTCTTTTTAGCACTTAATCCTGAATTAGATATTCCTAAACTCAGTTTCTCAATTTTCAAGGGGCAATTAACTTGATACTTTGATTTAAGCTCCTTTAGTCTGTTAACCTCCATCCTTACAATATTTAGAAGTAGCTTCTCAGGTGCCCAAATCTCTGAAAAAGCATTAGATATGAAAAAAAAGACATCTTTTATTAAATGCAAGTAAAATCCAGAATGTGGGGCTGGGAGAGGGAATAGATAAAAAGGTGTGGGCTGGAGGGATGGATCTGATTCACCGTTGGCTCCCTGCTCTGCCTGAGATGTGGTTGTCCGCACACCCTGTCTGGGCCTTGTCATCACATTCTCCTTGACCAGCCTCAGTTTTTGTCATGCCCCAGCCTGCTTATGGGCTTCAGCCCTGCGATGTCTCATGCTGGTGAATGTCTCTCTGCTTTCCACCTCTTCCCTGGGCCTTTACTGTTCTCAGGATTGCCAGGGCCCACTGTGCTCCTGAGGTGGTGGGATGAGAGCCTCCAAGGGCACTGAGTAAATCCGTGACGCCACGGAGGGTGGCACCATGTGTCACTGAGGAGTTCTTCTGTACTTGTATTCCATCAGGAGGAGGTCCAGGCCCTGCCATCACATGGGGGAGTTTCAGAGATCTGTGAAAGCTGGAATTAGGGGCTTTGCACAGTGATTCGCTTCCATTGGGATTCCTCCTTAGATTAAGATTTGAGTGTTGTCCACGTGTAGGTTGGGGCCAACTTGTCCCCAGCCAACCAATGGTCATGTTAACCCCAGCATGGCATTTCCCACTGATATTCACTCCCCAGCTCCATTACCTATTTCTCTGGTTTGCTACCTCCAGCGGAGTCTTCCCTCCAGCTTTATGGCACATGTCACTGATGTTGTGGTCTTCCTAGCAACAAAGCCGAAGGAGGGAATCTCTATCCACCCAGTGTGCACTGAGATGGACTTAAAGGCGTATTTGTGGAAATTGGCTAGCAAAAGGAAGAAAAACTGGTACAGAATTTATTCGGCAGAAAAAGTGAAGGAATATCTTACAAATATCAGTTGCACTCAGTAACTTTGTTAATGACAAAAGTTACATCTTATTTTATGTTTGTATCCTCAGATTCACTCATAGTGAATCTATGAATCTAAGTGCCTAGTGTATGGATATCATTCAATAATTGCATGCTAAATTAAACTGATATTTGTCCAAATCTGTATACACAAGAGAAAATGTCAACAGAGCAAGAAAAACCAAAGAGTCTGGGGAGAGATAATAGGAATTTGGCAGTAAAAGGGTATTAATTAAATATGCATGGGCAAGACAGAATCAACAAGACACAGATAAGAAACTCAGAGTAACGAGTGAAATCAGAATCAGAATTTCTATATATTTAGACATGCATGATTTTACCTACCCCCTCCCTCACCACACTCATTATCCTGGGCAGGAGTGGAGAAACAATATGGTTACAGAAACATAAATCAGAGTAAAAAATAGGGATGGCATGATATTTTGAAAATGAGTTATCCTAAATATGCAAGTATGTCCTCTGGGTATTTCCATGTGATTTTTTGTCACACCTCACAATAAACAGTCCCAATTCCTATTTTTTTTTTCTCTTCCTCGTCCAAACTGTTACTCTCAGGCAAGAGAACCACCACTTTTGCAGCTGCTATGGGTCACGCATAGAGGAGCATAACTGTATATTTAATTTTCACAGTGGTCACATTAAGTAGGAAACCATTAGCCCATTTCACAGATAAGGCAATTGAAGTTTATGGTGGTTTCAGATATATAGTTTCACTGCTGCTTCCATTGACCTCCAAGCCAGTGCTTTTAACTGCTGCGTCATGATGACATTGTTTTTCTCTTGTAAAAGCAATTTGCTTGTACCTCTACCTTAGCGTGCGTGTGATTTTGCTTATTTTGTCTATTATTTGTACTTCTCACTCCTTTATTGCAAGCTCCTTGAAGATTAAAAAAGGGCTGCATCCCAATTATCTTTGAAAATCCTTAGCAATGAGGAATAGAACAGGATGATTTGCAGATATTAAGTTTAAGAAGTCCTGGTGACTGAACAAAAAGCTGTATTTTTATAAACACTATAGCAGACTTCCTCACTTGATAGCAGCTAAAAACCAAATTTGTCTAAATTTGTCAGATTCTTTTTCTCAGTAGAATAGAACTGGTAAATAAAATTTAGCCAGTGACTAGTTCTTGATCCACTCATTTTCTCAAAAGCAAGGATCAGAGAGGTTGTTGATTGTCTAATGATGCACCATCAAATGGGACTAAAAATCTAAGGGACAAAATAAATAAGATCTATAGTCCCACAATTTTTCCCATTGCCTGTCACAGTCCAGGGCTCCAGAGACTTTCTGATAATCACAACCTTGTTATTATTAAAGACCCATTGCGTCCAAACTGTCAGCTAGTGAACACGTGGGGTTCTGGAATATACAGTATCTTTAATTGAAACAACTCTATTTTATCTGCTTTAAGTATTATACTGCCAAGTTGCTTAAATAAATTGTTTCACAGGTAGGGATGCTTTAAAAGCCTTGTTATAGGAACTTTGGTTCACACTTCCTGAGGAGACTATTACTGCAACCAGCCACTTTGAATTAGTGTGTGAGCAAAGATATATTTTCCTCTGTCCCAAAGCTAAAAGTAGGCTTCCTAGCTCCTTTCTCCAGCCCTACAACAGGATCGTGGTCATCCATTTCTGACACCTGTAATCCCAAGAGGAGATAAATAAATGCAGCTATATACAAATGCATATGCATGTGTCTGTGTGTGTGCGCGTGCATGCACGCACACAGGCACATGCATGCACAGTGGATTTTTGTGTCTGCATTTAAAAGGAATTGACGAAAAGAAATTTGGTTCCATGTAGTCTGATTATCCTACTCTCACTAAAAGCAGTACTCTTAGTGCCATGACTCTAATCTGCTCTTGAGAATCACATAACATCACAGTTATACTTTGAGACATTGGGAGGGGCTTGGACCATGCCAAGATCTTAGAGATCGTAGCCAATAAGTATCAATTTGGGAAAAATAAGAATTGGTATTTTTATTTCTTTGAAGATTCACTGGATGTTGAGTAGAGTCAAGTAGCTGTTTTGTTTGGTTACAACCATCGAAATCCCACTCTTGATCTATCAACTGC
Source organism: Meles meles (assembly GCF_922984935.1). Lineage (NCBI taxonomy): Eukaryota > Metazoa > Chordata > Mammalia > Carnivora > Mustelidae > Meles > Meles meles. The sequence continues at coordinate 101,260,778 of NC_060075.1, forward strand.
ATTCTTTCAACATCTCTAATCTATCAGCTCTTACCTAAAGCCTAATCATTTTTTGGTAGCATGTGAAATACACATGAGACCACTGGCGGGTTGTTTGTCAGTATGTACATACGCCCAGTATGTAATGCCTGCGGGGCTTAGCTGGAAAAGCACCATTGTGTTGGGTACAAGTCATTATGCATTGCACACAGGGGCTTGGCCTTTCTAGAGCACATAGGCCCTTTCAGTCCTAATCAGTTTGGATATATGAGATTGTAGCACATGACGTAAACTATGAAAACTGCCTTGGTTTCTAAAAACAGGACATTTTAGTCCTACAAATACCCATAAATCAGGTCCCATGTCAGTATCTTAGCAATTACATTAATTGAATATTGACCTTTAAAGTAAATCCTTTTAGTGATTCTACTCATTTCATTTATAGGAGTTCTTCCTGATGTAGTTTTATCTTTAGTTGAAAGAAATGTTACCTTAAAATATTATCATTATTTTTACAAGTATTGCTTTCTACATTTACACAGATAATTCCCTCTTTTAGCTAATTTCATCTTGAAAATATGGAACCCTCTTCTCCATTAGCCTATTACTTATGGGTCACTTTTTTCTGGTGTTTTCTTCGCAGGGTTTTGTTTGTATTACTGCTGGGAAGCCAGTGCTGTGCTTGTAGTTTAAGCTAATTCTGCTGCTATGTAACTGACTCCTTCTTCTGGCAACATTATATTTAAACAGTGATGGATAAGTAGCATCATAGGGCGCCTGGGTGGCTCAGTGGGTTAAAGCCTCTGCCTTTGGCTTGGGTCCTGATTTCAGTGTCCTGGGATCGAGCCCTGTGTTGCGCTCTCTGCTCAGCGGGGAGCCTGCTTCTCTCTCTCTCTCTGCCTGCCTCTCTGCCTACTTGTGATCTCTATGGGGCACCTGCGTGTCTCAGTGGGTTAAAGCCTCTGCCTTTGGTTCAGGTCATGATCTCAGGGTCCTGGGATTGAGCCCCCCATCAGGCTCTCTGCTCAGCGGGGAGCCTGCTTCCCTTCCTCTCTCTCTGCCTGCCTGTCTACTTGTGATCTCTGTCTGTCAAATAAATAAATAAAATCTTTAAAAAAAAAAAAGTAGCATCATAAAGAACGTTACTTTGAGTTGTGAGAAATACTAATTAAGGCCTCTTCTGCATAAAATGAGTAGAGGAGACAAGTAACATTTTTTGAGAATAAATAGAATATAAGAAATTTATAAGAATAACATAAAAGTGTCGTTCTTGACTGATTTTTTTATAACCTTGAATATTTCTGCATTTAACAAAAGATGTGCTATTGCAAGGTAGCTCTAAAGCCATTGAGTATTGCCTAGATCCCCATTTAAGATTTTTATTTTTTTATTTATTTGACAGAGAGAGATCACAAGTAGACAGAGAGGCAGGCAGAGAGAGAGAGAGAGGTAAGCAGGCTCCCTGCTGAGCAGAGAGCCCGATGTGGGACTCGATCCCAGGACCCCGAGATCATGACCTGAGCCGAAGGCAGCGGCTTAACCCACTGAGCCACCCAGGCGCCCCTAGATCCCCATTTAAAACAAAATATTCTTGAAAGTACTGCGGGAGCTACAATAAGCCAGTTCTGTGGGCATAATTCTTCCACTAATCAGCTTCACCTTCACATTAACTTTCTTCACATGTGATCTGTATTGATTGCTGGAGATAATCTACAATTTCCGTGTCCATTTCCAGTTTAGAAAGGCCCGATGTTGGGTAAAATACATGAACACTCTTTGGAAAAATATTTCAATTTCTGAATATCTCCTTAAATAAATCTCTTTCTTTAGCTGTTTCAAGCCTTTCCACTCTAATTGTCTCACTTTTCATCCCCAAGGACATAATGTTATCACCTGTCATATTAATTTTCTCTGTAGACTCTTGCAATTACTCCTTTGTAATTTCCCCGTTGGCATAATACCATTCATCTGTTTATTAGTCATGTTTTCCACCTCCTCGTGACCCAGTGTTTCTTTCTGTTTCTCTTTTCCTTATATTGGCCAACTCTGACTATTTTGATTCCTGTCAAAATTAGTTACTTCTGTAAGCTACTTGACTGAAATTTCCTTCATTTATATTATACAAAGTAAGAGCAATTGGAAGGGGGGAAAAGTCATTTCAGAAAATGCAAAGGATTTTAAAACAAAGAACAGGACAAATGCTTTCAAGATCTAAAAGCTTGGCATAGCCATGGGCACGGATTCAGGTTAATCACTGAACATTGACTTTGAACATTAAACACTCGGTTTCCATATAATTTCTAACATTTATTTCTGATTAAATGTATATTACTTAATTATTTGAAATAAAATACTCCTCTGTCATAGTCAAAGAAATGGACACTAAATGATGTTAGAGATGATTAGTGAAGTGAATGAGGAAAGAACAGCCTTTCTGTCACCTGCCCCTCAGTCACTAGAAGTGTCAAAGGCATTTACTGACCTTGGTGTTAGTGAGCTGGTTCTTGAATACAGGTTTACAGATTAAGTAAGAGAGAAACAACAGAAGATGCTTGTTTTTTATCCTCTGAGCTCACCTGACTCTGAGGTGATGCATTGTTATTTTTCTGTTAATTCATTTGATTTATCACATGGTTTTGGTGGTGATTTCTCATCAATTTGACAGTGAGGCAAAGCATAGGCACTTAAATCTAGCCCTATTAGAAAATACACAAAGGCAAGAAAGATTCCAGTGTTAAGGAACGTTCATATAGAAGCACAAAATAGCACTATAAAAAGTGATCAAGGAATGGCATCAGCAAAACGACAGGAAATGCAGCTCCAAGTGCCTGTCCCACAGCAGAAACATCAAAAAACAAACAAACAAACAAAAAACAAAAACAAAAACAAAACCCAGAAATTGTCAGAACCAACTTGTCAGAGCTCCGGAAAATATTCAGATCAAATGTTTACAGCAACCAAATGACTGTTGTATCCAGAAAAGAGGCAACTTGAAGATGTCAGGAAAACACTGTGGCATCTCCATTTGCCTTTGCAGCTCAGGCTCTCCTTGTCTTGTATGCTGTCTTGTAGTCAGCAGCTTGTGTTTGCAGTGTGGGACTGTGAAACCTCAGTCCCTGACTACAAAGGGAGGAGAACAATGCTCATTTGCAAATTACCAGCTGGGGTCCATTCAAATCCAAAGGCAGGGAAAAGTCAATGTCCCAGCTCAAAGGCATTGAATCAGGAGATAAATGCTCTTAAGAGTTATTCTTTTTGTTCAAGTCAGGCCTTCAGTTCCACTTTAAGGAAGACACTCTGCTTTACTTCCTGTCTGATTTAAATGTTATCCTCATCCAAAGTCCCCCTCACAGCAACACCCAGAAACATGCCTGATATATATCTGGACAGACAGTGACCCAGTCAAGTTGACCCATAAAATTAACCATCACAATGTGGCATATACAAATGCAAGAAGCTTACTGAACCTCTTAGGATAAAGCCAAAAGACATATGCTAAGACAGATTACAACCAAACTGTTGCTAGTCTAAGAGAAAGACAGATCTTTGAAGCTGCAAAAGCTTCTTACTCATGACATACGAGGGATGATCAGTAAGATTATAAGTAGATTTTTTACAGAAATCTTGGAGCCTAGAAGGTAGTGAGAAGATATTTTTAAAGAGATAACATTTAAAAACATATATTGACCAAGAATTCTATATCCAACAAAACTCGAAGGTGAAAAAGACACGAAGACAGCCCAAAATAACAAAGCTGAGGCAGGTCATTACCATTAGACCTGACCTATAAGAATACTACTGGGAGTCTTTCCTGTTGAAACCAAAGGTCACTACAGAGTAAATCAAAGTCATACAGAAATATGAAATTCTCTAGCAAAAGTAAATATATGGATAAACAAAACCTTGCATTATTGTAACTTTGGTATAAACTCCACTATTTTATTATTTTATTGAATTTAAAAGACAAAAATATAAAAAATAAATCTATGTTTATGAATACACAGTGTTAACATCTAATTTGTAAAATCATAACATTTAGTGGAGGGGTGGAGTTATTAAGGAGTAGTCATTTTAATGCATTTCTGTGTGCATTTGAAGTTAATTTATTTTACATTGAAAAAATTGTTATAACTTTAGGGTGAAGTTTTATGTAAGCCCCAGGGTAACAACAAAGAAAACTGTGCAATATACATAAAAGGAAATAATAAAGGAATCAAACCACATCATTCCAAAAAAAAAAAAAAAAACCTAAATGTAATGGAAGACAGTAAGGAAGGAAATGATGGGCAAAAAAGTTAGAAGATACACAGATAATAGAAAACAAAATGGTAATACTAAATTTTTTTCCCTCTCAGGAATTACTTCAAATATAATCCATTTTTTTTAAAGATTTTATTTATTTATTTGACAGACAGAGATCACAAGTGGGCAGAGAGGCAGGCAGAGAGAGAGAGGAGGAAGCAGGCTGTTCGCAGAGCAGAGAGACCGATGCGAGGCTCGATCCCAGAACCCTGGCATCATGACCTGAGCCGAAGGCAGAGGCTTTAACCCACTGAGCCACCCAGGCGCCCCCAAATACAATGCATTTTAACTCTTCAATCAAAAGAGAGAGATTGGAAGAATGGATTAAAAAAACAAAACAAAAACAAAGCCAGCATCCAACCATGTACTGTCCACGAGAGACTCACATTAGAGCTAGGCACACAATTAGGCTGAATGTAAAACATGGAAAATTATATTCCATGAAAATAGCTACCAAAGGACAGTGGTAGTAGCTATACTAATATCAGACAGAGAAGATTTTAAATAAAAACAGTTCTAAGAGGGGCGCCTGGGTGGCTCAGTGGGTTAAGCCTCTGCCTTCCGCTCAGGTCATGATCTCAGGGTCCTGGAATCGGGCCCCACATCAGGCTCTCTGCTCAGCGGGGAGCCTGCTTCCCCCTCTCTCTCTGCCTGCCTCCCTATCTACTTGTGCTCTCTCTATATATACCAAATAAATAAAATCTTTAAAAAAAAAAAAACAGTTCTAAGAAACAAAGAAGTGAATTATGTCATATAGAAGTATCAACATGTATACATTTATACTGTGCATAAACTATCTGGAATACGTGGATATTGCTTGCAATTATTACAGATGATGTAGGATCAGAAAATAAAAATGTTTAACCAGGAATCTGACATATGAGAGTTCAGAAATATTCCCTCTTGTGTAATTTTTTGGGAGAGCTTAAGAAGCTGCTTCAGTGGCCCAAATCCCACATAGAATCCAGCAGGCCTTCAGGAACCATCACGGTCCCACCACATCAAATACGGTAATAAACATGTGCTTCATGTTGCCTCCCATGCTCCCAGTCTCTCAATGTTCTCCTGAGGTGCCACTTTTCCTGCAACAGCATTGCCTGGACAGCGAGTGTGTGTGTGTGTGTGTGTGTGTGTGTGTGTGTGTGTGTGTGGTTTCTGCCTCTTTGCATCCCACAATCCTGATTCATAGTCCAAGATGGGTTCATGGGTGGAACTTGGGTCACATTCTCTTGTCCTTGTTCATTACAAGTTGCTCAAAGCTTATCTCAGTCACTTTCAGAATCTATAGTCGATTGTGGGCTGATGGCTTGTTTTGCGGAACAGGGTTTATATGGTGTGAGGTTCAGACATTAGGCAGGCAAGAGAATGATGAACAACCAGTACAATTATCTTACTAAGTAGCCAATAGAAACAATTTCAATCATTTTAAAAATCTTCATAGAGCAAAAATTGGGTGCCCAAACTGTAAGGCACTGAGAACACAATGTTCATAGGAAATGACGCTGCCTTTGTTATCCCCACTCCTGAGACAAGTAAGGAATGTGTTTGTAGGATTGACTCAAGGTCACATATGTAGCAAGATTTGAGCAGAGACCAGACTTTGAGTTCTAATCCCCATAAATCCTAGTTCCCCTGACGTTGATTTTCCCACTGTGTGCCTGCTTACCTTTTTTATAGTGGAGGCACAGATATTAATTCACTTTAATCATTTCTGGAAACCAGTACTACTCAAGTATTTCAGGAGGAATGACTGTCTAGCTGTATAGTACTTATGATTATTTGATTACATGTAACAGAATCCAACTCTGCCTTCCAGAAGTGAACACTTTATTGGAAGGAAATGGATAGTTGATGAAATCCATTTCAGCTTACAGAAAATAGGAACCAGGAGAACCTTCAAGTAAAGTATTTTAGGGGTACCATTGTCAGAATCAAATTTTCTGACTACTGTTTTTGGAGATGGAATATTTTCACTTTGCTAAGATTTAAATCTTAAAGCGATTCCCACCATTTTGTCAGGCCCCTAGACAGGAGAGAGCCAGTCCTAGATCAGATGTCAGACCTGGGGGACAGAATGGTCAGGGGGTGTTTCTCAAAGGCAGATCTGAATGCTGTTACCCAAAGAGGATGCATGGTAGGCTGGAAAAACATGAAGTCTACTGTTTCCCGCACCCTCTGTTCTGTATTACTGGGCATAATGAATGTCATTAATCAAACAAAGGATCAATAAGTTAAACTTAAAAATATTCCTTCATGATAACTATCCGCTCATCAATTTCTCTTGTGTGTTTGCTTTCTCTGGAAAGACATGTTCCGAAAGGAATGGTCCTGGTAAGCTTCTCATGATCAAAGTATTTCAAAAACTAATATGTTTATCTACAACTCTAAAGTTCTTCAGAAGAAAAAAAATGAACAAAATTCCAGTTTGTGTATTCACAGTGCATTTATTGTTATTTTATGAGTAGTTTAGCCTTTACCTTTAGCTTCTGAATTTTTCCCTCTTTTTTGTATTACTTTGTTTTGAACTAACATTTTATGGTAATAATTAAACACTTTCATTCTAATTAGACAATAAAATATTGCACATAAAAATTGTTAGGCAAAATATTTAACCAAATAACAAAAATGTTTAATAAAATATCCCATTATAGTTCTATTTTAAAACCTGAAATTACCTATCAATGTTAATGCAATTATTATTTTGGGATTTGAAAGGAAATATTTCTAGAGGGTACATCTTAGTCATTAATATTCCTATTTTATACATCCCTGAGTCCAAAAGAGCCAAGAAAAAAAAAAACTATTAAAATTTTAATTGCTTTAAAGCAATTCTTGCAAATGAGATAATCACTCCTATTAATGCTTTATGTTTTAGAGCCATCATGAAATCTTTCAGGGGTGCAGGGACTCAGAATGCAAGTGAAACATTGAGCCACATATGGACCAAATGGTACATTTCCTAGGATTTGTTTTTAAATAGTTAATGTAGTATGTTTATTTTCCAGGAGATGTTCCAGAAGATCTTTCATTACAAAGAGTTCTCCACACAACTGCAAGCAAAGAGATTGGAATGGTACATAACAAAAGATGTGAGGAGTACTTGACCTAGAGAAAACAAACAAGATCTCTCTAAAGTCAAGAGCTCTACAGATGAAGCCTAATGCATTTCCTTTAAGTAGAGCCAGGCAGTGACAGTGAGTGCTCTGTGTCACCACACTGTGGGACTCAAAACCTCCTACCCTGGGTCAGGAGGGACTGGAGGAAGGGCTAGATGTGAGGGCTGGAAATGTCCTGCCTTCAGTCTTTGGGAGGAAGAGGAGGGATGAACTGAGAAGCAGGCTCAGCACTCACCTGCGGTCCCTCTGTGAATCTGGGCTCCTCACTCTGGGGAGTTGCAGATGAAGCGGCATATTCATGAGGAACAATCTGAGAATTTGGTTTACTTTCCCAGCTTTTATTTATATATTGTGCTTTAAAAAGTCTGGAGATTTAAGTTTCTGGTCAAATTCCAGAGTGTGGCAATATCTCTAATGAAGGAAGGCTGAGGGCAGGTAACTCCCCTCATCATAGTTCTGAGAGCAACAAAAAGAAGGGTAAGGATTACAGCTTAGTTTTGTTTTAGGAAATATTCTTTTTCCCAGGATGTAACTAAGGTCTGCAGCAATGTGAAAAGAACATTGTGAAAGGGGAAAATATACAGAGCAGACTGCTATGTCTATGTGCAACATGATAAAAGAAAGGCTTCAAGTCAAGTTTAAAGATTTCTTTAAAGTAAATATGTAATTTTTAAAATTTTATTTATTTATTTGAAAGACAGAGAGAGTGTGAGAGTGGAGAGGTCAGAGGGAGAGCAGACTCCCTGCCGAGCAGGAAGCCCAGTGTGGGACTCAATCCTGGGACTCCAGGATCATGACCTGAGCCGAAGGCAGTTGCTTAACCAACTGAGCCACCCAGGCACCCCTAAAGTAAATATTTACCATAACATTTGTTAGTATAACCTTGACCTTGACTTAGTTGGACTTAAGAGAAACTTAGAGGAACTTCAACTGCAGGCGCTGATTTAATATTAAAGACTGTCCCCTAGGAGTACAGTTTAGATAATAGTGCCAAATCAGGAAAAAGAAACCTACCTCTACAGATATGGGGTAACACCTTCAGCCAAGGGGTTCTGTCTAGGGAGAGGACTCTGTCTAGGGAGTCTAGGATGCTGGTTGTTCTGAGCTCAGCAGCGTCTTGATAGAAGAACCCACATGTGTAGGTGTGTATGTCTGTGTGTCTACCTGCATGTGTTTGAAAGGGTCAACAGAGATTGATTGACACCTTGGTTAAAGGGACAGATCCCAAGGGGAGGGACAGAGGTGAACCGTTCAAAACCCAGAGAATAGGTCATCCTGCTAATTCTGCTCTTCAGCCTCAGGAAGTCTATTTTGGGGTCAGGAGCCAGAGCTGAAGCCCTGTCCCAACAAGATGGAGACTAAAGATTACCTTATGAAAGACGTTTTTAGGAGCTCACCTTGCCTATTTCTGACTTAGGGCATAAAGCAATTTCCACATTTTCAACAGATCTTACACAGATCTTACAATGTAGAGCCATTTATTTTCTCAATGACTCAGTCTATAGTTTGTCATGAATCCACAGAGATGCAGATTCCTGCGGCTAGAAAGTATGGGGTCAGAAAGGGCTGATAAAATACAGGGAGTAAATTGATGTACTCCATTAGCTATGCATGAGATTTGGAGATTTATAGGAAAAAATGAAAGCAACAGTTGCATGTGCCTTCGCACCAAATCCATTATCTCCCCACGATTATTCTCCTCCCATTGCATGTGATTAATAATGGCACCTCATAGTAACTCATCTCAGCTGGAAACCTGGATGACCTAGTGGACTTCCATTTCTTCTGATTCTTCAAATCCAGCTGGCCCCTAAATCTTTTGAAATTTGTCTGCCTTTTTTTTTTTTTTTTTTGGTCCATTTCTTTGTCAAAAACTTAACCCAAGCTGTCATTGGAGGGTCACCTGTGCACTCAGGGACATGAGTCTCACCTATGTCTGATTTACAATAGCATTTGATGAGACTTTGGGATTTAGAGTTGATGCTGGAATGAATTAAGATGTTTGGGATGGACTGGATGTATTTTGCATGTGAGAAGGACATGAATTGGGGTGATCAGGGGTGGAACCCTATGGATTGAATCGTGTCCCCCCCAGAATTCATATGTCCAAGCCTAACCCCCATGTGACCATATTTGGAAATAGGGCCTATCTGGAAGTAGGTTAAGGTTAAATGAGTTCATAAGGGTGAAATCTTGATTTAATAGTATTAGTGTCCTTATAAGAAGAGACACCAAGAACTTGCTCTGTGCACAGTGAGAGGGCGGCCACCCAAAAGCCAATAGGAGAGGCCTCAGAGAGAACCCTGGTCACAGATCCCAGTCTCCAGAGCTATAGGAGAAAATACCAGCCTTCTGTTGAAGCTATCTAGCCTCTGCTCTAGCCTCTGCCTTTGTGTCAGCCAGCCTGACCTGATTAGTACAGATACTGGGGGCATCTGTTTCCTATGTCCCTGCCCTTCCCTATTACCATAGTCCTGTATTCATAATATTCTTCAACTTATTAAATTGCTCGCAGATCTTCAAATGAGGTGTTTTGTTTTGATGACTTTGTGTTTTGATACGACTCTTTTTCTTCTGGAATTAGCCTTTTTTAAAGTTGCTCTCTTAATATGTGTTAATCCATTAGGACTAAACTAGAGGTCCCTTTCCCAGAATAAAGCCAGTTAGTACTGAGTAATGTACAGAATTACTGAGTCACTATATTATACACCAGAAACTAATGTTAGCATTGTATGTTAACTATATTGGAATTAAAATTAAAAGATACAAATTAAAAAAAAAAACTAAAGAAGACAGCCTGTGGACTACTCTCCCCTTGTATGTTGTCAGCAAATCTACTGAGCACTTACAAATGGGATTTTTTTTTTTTTAAAGATTTATTTATTTGACAGATAGAGATTACAAGTAGGCAGAGAGGCAGTCAGAGAGAGAGAGGAGGAAGCAGGCTCCCCACTAAGCAGAGAGCCCGATGTGGGCTCCATCCCAGGACCCTGGGATCATGACCTGAGCCGAAGGCAGAGGCTTTAACCCACTGAGCCACCCAGGTGCCCCCCCTTTTTTAATTAAATATTTAACCTTGAAGCCAAGCCTGTTATAGTCTTTTTGGCCAAAGCATGCATAGGTAGATAGATAGACAGATAGATAAATAGTCAGTCTCATAGATTGTAAAACCCAACATTTTCTGTCCTTGAAAGGGCCCCATGCCAGGGAGGAGGATGCAAGACATCCTTTAAACCAGCCTCTCAAGGACACATCTACACACACAGTAGAAATCCAGGGAAAAACTTTCCCCCAGAATTACTTGTGAAAACATGTCATTGAGACATCTGTTGGATTTCTCTGTTTACAGGGCAAGGTGTGAGCAGCCACCCCGAGGGGAGACTTCTGTATTTCTGTAAGGCCCACCCACCGGGTCTTAGAGACCACATTTCTGGTCTCCCAGAGGAAGACCAGGATTCAGGCAGAAGTTCATGAGGCCTCCTTACGTCTGACCTCAACGGTGTCCGTGTGGATGCCATATGCCCTCCCTGGGCCTCACGGTTGCCGCCAGCTGGGTATGGTTCATTTGCTTTTTCCCTTTCCATCTTACCAGCACATCACTGAGGTTTGGAAGGGTACTGGTTGGGTTTTAGCTGTGTCCTTAAGTAGGAGACCCTCTCACCTGTCACCTGTGGCTGTGCCCACTTATCCTTTTTGTTTGGCATTAAAGGTCTGAGATCTGAGGCTGTGTTTAACCCTGGACTATCCCACCAGTCTTCCCCTTGAAGAAGAAATGTTCCTTCTCCAGGGTGTTGAATTAAGAGGAAACACTCTGCCCCCTTCATCTGCATCCTGTCTGGAAGGGTGTCAACCCCTCACCGGTGCTGGTCTTCTTCTCTGCAGACTTGTTGAGGAAGCCTAATTCCTGGTTTGTGCGGCTCTGGGCCAGTTTACTGGAACAGGCTCTGCTCCTCTTATTTCTTATTTATTTGTTTATTGAGGATGAGGCGAAGTGGGGTGTGGAGGTAAAGCAAATGCACGATAATAAATCTAACTAGTAAGAATTGAACTCAGAAGGATAATCAATTTTGGAGTTAGAATGAAGATAGGTCTGTTCAATTCCAAAGCACACTGAACTACCTAGCTCACACTCCAGAGGCCTGTAAATAAAGAATCCCATTTGTGGGGCGCCTGGGTGGCTCAGCAGTTTAAGCCGCTGCCTTCGGCTCAGGTCATGATCCCAGGGTCCTGGGATGGAGCCCACATCGGGCTCTCTGCTCAGCGGGGAGCCTGCTTCCCTTCCTCTCTCTGCCTGCCTCTCTGCCTACTTGTGATTTCTCTCTGTCAAATAAATAAATAAAATCTTAAAAAAAAAATGTATCTGTTTTTAAGGATGATAAAGCACTTTATCCATGAAGTTCACAGGGCAGGAGGTAGGTGACAGGTATCTGGATTTGTGTCAGGTAATTAATTAGCTGTCCAGGCTGGTCACATGTGAACAGTTGGCTACTGTAGACATAGGAGGCTATTCCTTGATATATAGGGATTTTTGAGAGTTTTTTTCAGACATGCTTTCCCAGGCTCCCCCTCCCCCATTTCAATTTGTATCTCTAGTCCCACAACATATATCAATTTATTAAATGACCAAGTCACAGTTACACATTTCAGAATGCAAAGAAGCAAAAGAATATTTTAGGCTAAAATTTAGCATAAATCATCTTCTGCTAAAAACAAACAAACAAAAACCAAAAACACGTTAGTTTATTTGATGTGACAGATAGGACCAGCTGCCCACACATTGCATCCCCTCCCACAGCACCACCGTCCTTTGCCTTATAAGAAACATGCATGGAAACCAGGATTAACTTAAATCAGCACCCCCTGGCCAGGGAGTTCCTGAGCCCAGCAAGTCACCTGCCTTTGTCCATTGTCTTAAGAAGTTTACTGAGGAGGTTCCAGGAGAGATTTTCTTCCTCAATAAAGACTTTTCTAAAACATGCTGCTCTTTCTCCCGGCTGCCTGTGTGTGCTGGGAAGTGCGACAGCTTTCTGTCCAAGAGAAAGACACCCCAAATCAGAATGACAGAGCAGGGGAACGGGGTTCCAGAGTTCATCATCCCGAAGTCCCCACTTCTGGACTTCGGGATATGTGAGTCCAGAAACTCCTGTCATCGTCCTTCTTGGAACTGGGGCTTGTGGCCCTCATATGGTGCAGACTTGTCAGAGGAAATCAGGCATGACCAGAAAGCTCACTTTCTTTACACATTTGTCTAATTTCACTGATAATGCTTAGGGTGAGACACCATCTCAGTGAACAGAGAGAAGGCACTCTATTATAAACTTCTTGGTAGAACTTCAGTCACACCTATATCATCTTGTAAAAGTGATCACATACAATTTTTTTATTATTTTTATTAACATATAACATGTTATTTGCCCCAGGGATATATGTCTGTGAATCATCAGGCTTACGTTTTTCACAGTTTTGATGATTAATGTTAAGAGTAGTAATAGGTTGAATTGTACAAGTGAGTGAGTGTGTGTGTGTGTAAATCAAAGGGGACAGAAATATTTATTTTCACAAGATGAATGATGGTAAGTAAAAATGAGACATTGTGCAGAAAAATAATGCCCAGACTATAGGACAAAATGTCTCTCAACCCCAGCGTTGAACAGAGTCATTCACAAAAGCATTTATGTAGCAAAGCTTCACATGGAAGTTTAAGATTTTTTTTTTTTAAGACTTTATTTATTTATTTGACAGAGAGATCACAAGTAGGCAGAGAGGCAAGCAGAGAGAGGAAGGGAAGCAGGCTCTCCGCTGAGCAGAGAGCCCAATGCCAGGCTGGATCCCAGGACCCTGGGGTCATGACCTGAGCCATGACCTGAGCTTTAACCTACTGAGCCACCCAGGCATCCTGGAAGTTTAAGATTTTTCAAAGTAGCTTTCATTGTAAAACAATTTTTAATACCTGAGATACTACTTCATTATTCAGAGACTTGTCTTTTTCTTTTATTAACTCTTTCAACTTAAAATCTGTTTTATTTTAATTCTTTCTGCTCCTTCAATGTTTTAAAATGTTATCTTTTTTTTTTTCTTTTCATCAAATGCAATGGTTCCCTTCATATTTAGGATCAGTTTTTTCTTTTTTTCTGTTTTTCCCTTCTTCTCTGGGTTACATATCAGAGACCCAATGCTATCTCTCTGCAAAACTCCAGGGTAAGATTTTTATATATGGGCATGAGAGAGTTCTTCAATGTCCCCTTTTCCATTTCCTGTTTGCATTGCTCAATGTAGGAGAGAGGGTCACATCCCACTCTGCTTTCTGGCCTTCTTTGAAAGTTACTTAAAACAGGGGTGCCTGGGTGGCTCAGTGGGTTAAAGCCTCTGCCTTCAGCTCAGGTCATGATCCCAGGGTCCTGGGATCCAGCCCTGCATCGGGCTTTCTGCTCAGTAGGGAGCCTGCTTCCTCCCTTCTCTCTCTCTGCCTCTCTCTCTGCCTACTTGTGATCTCTGTCTGTCAAATAAATAAATAAAATCTTTAAAAAAAAAAGTTACTTAAAATGGAAATGATAAGACTTTCAGATTCTGATTCAATGCAATTGTGATAGCAGTACAAAGAAAATTGTATATTTTTTCTTTCCACTGATTTCTGCATAATGTGCTGTTTTCAAAAATTATAAAATATTCTTATCAAGTCCATCTTTGATTTTTAAGAATCATTTAAGATCAGTTTGTCTGTGACTAAGTGCGGAATGCCCTAGTGAGGCTGTTACTCAGGCTTTCTTCCCTGTTGCTTTTTTAAAAACCCTATTAAACATATTTAATTAATTAATTAATATTAATTAGATGTATTTAATCTGTACTATCAATGGATAAAATATTTGCCTATTATTTATGTTTTTTAACTCTCATTCACTTTAAAATTTCATTCCATAAGTGATTTCTTTCATTTTACAACATTTCATGATTTAAATATCATTAAATCTACCATTACTGTCCTTTGATTCTCAGACCCACACATCAGCAGTTAATTTTACATTATTTTGTATTGTTTTCTATTATTCATACCTATCAGGTCTTTTTTTCCCCCTAAACCACTTTGTAAGTTCTTAATAGAGAACATACCAGTTATATCTAGACTCAAATGCTCAGGCAGAAATTCAACCATGAAAACTTGATCAGCTTCCTCTCACCTCTGAGGTGTGGCGGTTTTGACAGGCTCTCTCAAGCATTTACACATGGGTTTTTGCTTATATGTTTCCTGAGATCATTTTGTATCAAGAGATCACAGCTACGTGTGCACAGTAAACACGAGTTGCATCTGTGTTCACATTACCCAGTTACGCAACTGGGAAGGGTCTGAGATGAACTGAATAATGCTGGCCCCAGACCCAAGGCTTTCTCCTTGGATGTCCTTCCCGACACTCGAGTACAATGATAGACCACAAAGTCCAAACCAGATGGCACGAAAAGCAGAATTCAAAGTTCTTCCAGAAGCCAGTGGAAGAGAAAAGCAGCCTAATAGTAAATGAACCGAAGTTTTAAACAGAATCTTTAAGTAAGAAGGGGTCAGAATGTCCTCTAACTAATGCCAAGTGCCCCTCCCTACACGCACAGCCTCCCCAGTGGGGCCCAGCGTTTTTCTAAGCCAGGCTGGCAACATTGGCAAAGGTGATGATAGGAGGGGCCAAATGCACGGGGAAGATGGGCCAGCACCACTGTGTGTGTGTGGGGGGGGTGTTCACTGGGGACTTGCGATTAGTAAGAGCATTTAAAAGTACAAGGATTTATTTTACAGAAATGCAAATGAGGGCACACTCATTTAAATAAATGTATTGCAAGATTCTCTGTAATAGAAATTAGTAAATAACTGAAATGCTCTGTTCCAGTCAGGAAGGAAGAAAGAGTGAGCCCGCATGACGGACTATTACACGGCTCTAATGAGAATGGCAGAGAACTGTAGGTATTATCTTAGAAACACCGTGATATGTTGTTGAATAGCAGTAGCGATAAAAAGGTACGAAAACTCTTCTTTTTCTCTTTCTTCTCTTTGTTGTTCTGTGTACACACATGCACACACACACACACACACACACACATACATGCACGTGTTTACGATCTCAGTGTAAAAACAGCTCCAAGAAACACAAAGAAATGTGTGTAAATGCTTTAGAAGGCGTTAGGATGGTCAAAAAGTAAAAGCTTGCGGTTAAAAGATAACTAAGTCCCGGGGATGTCAGGTACAGCACAGGGACTATAGTTAACACCAACCCTGTGTTTGCTAAGGGGGCGCCTGGGTGGCTCAGTGGGTTAAGCCTCTGCCTTGGGCTCAGGTCCTGATCCTGGGCACTGGGATCAAGTCCCACATCTGGCTCTCTGCTCAGCAGGGAGCCTGCCTCTTCCTCTGACTCTGCCCTGCCCCCACAGCTTGTGCTCTCTCTTTCTCTCTCTCTCAAATAAATAAACAAAATCTTAAAAAAAAAATAAACCTTAAAATTTCCCATTGTAAGAAAACAATAATTTGAACCTGTGAATGGTGACGAATGTTAACTAAATGTATCATGGCAGTCATTTCATAATATACACAAATACCAAATCATTATGTTGTAAAACTAAATGCAATGTTATATGTCAATCATATCTCAATTTAAAAAGTAAGATTAAAAAATGTAAGTGCAATTAAGCTAAATGAAAAAGCACACTTGAGAAGATATAAAACAAGATAAACTAGACAATTTTCTGGAGGTGGATTACCATATGTTAGACAATGAATTCTCAATCTCTGGCAGGCTGTTTCTTTTCTTTGTTTTTGTTTTTGTCTTTGCTTTTTGTTTTGTTTTGTTTGTTTTTAATAAGAGATTCTTACTGTCTTTGTTTTGTTTTGTTTTTAATAAGAGATTCTCATTCTCAAATGCACATTATAAGGGCTGCAACCAAATTTGCAGGTGTAAGTGCACTGGAAGTCCTATGTATAACACTAACAAAAGTGTGTGTGTGTGTGTGTGTGTGTTTTGTAAAAAGAGTAGATGAAATTTGTACAGAGTTCATGTAGGAGCATTTCTATTGGCAATTTTTTTCCTGTATTAATAGAAGTATAATTCATGGCTGCAAATCTTTCATCAACAAAAGTTGGTATTTAAATATTTGGCTCAAGATTATTCTGTCAAATCACCACTCAGCATCAGCAGCAGGTGCTTAGCGGAGGAGGAGACAAAAATAACGTGTAATCCTTAAGCTCAAGGATTTAAAATCTATACTATTCTAATGAATACTGTAAAATAATGCATGCTGTAATAATTAAAAAAGCTCCCTTGGCTTAGTGTTATTAATAAAACAAATAGGAGGTTTACCTGGCTTAAAATTATAATTGATTTGCTCTTTTAAGCAGTTTGCTCAAATGGATCCACTGGGCATTTTGTTTGGTTATTGTCATTTATCTATTTATCTACTCCATGCTTACAGCATATTTATTATGAGCCAGGGACCACACTAAATGTTGAAGATTTATAGCAAACAAGTGATCCTAGGGCTTGTTCCCACGAGCGGGTAGAGCCAGCCATCTTTGCAATGAGTGGGGTTGGCAATGGGACCGTGTGCAACAATGCTCGCCTGGTTTCTCTTCTCCCCATCTCAGCATTGCAAGGTCAACCATAGGTCTGAAAGATGCCCTGCTGTTGAAAAGGAACGAAAAAAAAAAAAAAAAAGAGGGACTGCCGAAGTGTCCACGCTTCTATGGATTCTATGGAGAGGAGTGAGAGAAGGCTTTTCAAGTTATGCTTTTTATACTGATACAATGCACTGTTTGATTCTTAGATGAGGTTGTATTTATAGTTCACAGGAATAACACCACCAGCAAATGCTTATGGAAGTTTGAGGAAGGGAGTTTATTTATATTTTTATTTTTTCTTTAAAGATTTTATTTATTGATTTAGTTGACAGAGAGATGGGGAGAGAGAGAGAGGGCAGAAGCAGGAGGAGCGGCAGGCAGAGGGAGAGAGAGCAGGTTCCTTGCTGAGCAGGGAGCCCGATGCAGGACTTGATCCCAGACCCCCAGGATCATGACCTGAAGTGAAGGCAGCCACTTAACCAACTGAGCCACCCATGGGCCCCATGAGGGAGTGAGTTTAAATCAAGTGATCCAGAGGAAGAGGCAGGATGCAGGTGGGAGGCACCCAAAGTAGAGCAGGGCCATCAGAGTTCAGAGCTGGAGCTGGAATGGAAGCTGCAGGCAGACAAGGAAGCTTCTTCACGGGGGAGGGGGGAACATGGTCTCCATTTGGGGTTTTGTTTGTTGGTTTTGCTTTGTTTTTAATCTCGTACACAACTGTATCACTCTTTAAGAATAGACACACTATAACAGCTTCAATGGTTAAGAAGATATATATAAATGTAGGGTATCGATTTTCTAATTCGAATGAATACCCTCTCATTACTTGAACAAAATCTTCATATAAAACAAATTCAAAAGTCCTCGGCATCCAAACATTTCATATTGGACACCTGTTTACTAAATAAGGGCAGTATCTTAAAAAGCCTTGGTAGAGTAATTCCTCGTTTTTGCTGAGGATCACTTTGAATGACGGACACTTAGATCTTAGGGTTCAGCAGTTGTCCTACACCAGTTCCCAAACCTAGCTAAGTTCTCTGATCAGCATCCCTATTATGAACTAAAGGTTTGTCCCCACCCTCCACAAAATACCAACTTCTAGTGTGGCTGTTTTTGGTGTCAGGAAGTAATTAAGGTTGAATGAGGCCAAAGAGTGGGGCCCTGATCTCATAGGATTGGAGTCTTTATAGGAAGAGAAACAGAGTGTCATGCTGGGCGCCTAAGAGCACACAACACGGAAGTGTCTTATGAAGACAGAGCAGGGAGATGGCCATCGGCAAGCCAGGAAGAGAGCTTTCACCAGAAACGGAAGCTCCCAGAACTCTGCCTGATCGTGCACTCCCAGCCTCCAGAATCATGAGAAATAAGTTTCTCTGGTGTAAACCACCCAGTCCTTGCATTTTGTTACAGCAGACCAGATCATGTTAGACACTGTGATGAGAGACCCGCAGACAAAGAATATAACACACAATGAAATTTAATAATTTATTTTGTCCTAATATTACAGTACAGAGTTTCAAAAGATTCCCAATCTATCTTCAAACATCATTGACTCTAAATCCCTCACTTCAAGGAAAAATAAGGATTCCAAGAGCTTGTATTTAAAACATCTTCATTTTAATCATCATTATCACTTCCCAAAACAGTTGTATAAGCTATGTTCCAGTTAAAATTAAGGATTTGGAGCATTAAAAGAAATTTAAACTATGACAGTGCTTCAGGAGATATTCACTATTCAAAAGAAAAATCACCTAAATCCATAAAAAGTTTAAAATAAAACATCATCGTTTAAGTAC
The DNA here is from genome assembly GCF_922984935.1 of Meles meles. NCBI lineage: Eukaryota > Metazoa > Chordata > Mammalia > Carnivora > Mustelidae > Meles > Meles meles. Next base: position 101,279,560 of record NC_060075.1, read on the forward strand.
AGTTTTGAAGTCATGTTCATGATCTATAGAATTCAGTCTAGAGAATATTGTAGGCAATAGCGTGACCCACATGTGTTCTCTTACAGAATCTCTCTTTGAGGAATGGGTGGGATGAATTTCAATGGCATCCCCGCAAAAAAGCTTCATTGTATTTTTTTTTTCCTTAGAACTCTGTTTAGAGTCTTTTATCTTCTTGAAAATAGAATTCAAGAAACATAAATCGATAAAGGGATCCCCTCTTTCCGGTTTCAATGCTAGTGAGCCTTCCTTCCAGGTCACACTGTCTGAGGACCTCTTCTTAGGCAAAGACACTGCTGGAATAAAGACACTTTATTCTTTTTTGGAGGAAAAACATATTTTCCGATTTTCATCAGGAGAGACAAGGAGACATTGGTGATAGCCTCTAGGCAAAGAGGAGGTAAGAGGTGCGCGTCTTGGTGGTGGGGTGGTAAGGGTTTTCTGGTTTAGAAAGGTTCATCTTTCTCTGTTTGTTTGCCTGTTTTCACAAAGGCAGATCTCTCTAGCTTCCCTAAAAATGTGTTGGGGACACTAAGATGAGACCGTATCCCAGACAACACAACATCTCAATAGATGCGTGGCTCAGAGGGTCTAAATGCTATATTTCACAAACTGGAGGAAATGAAGTATCCGAAGTGATTTGCTAAAATCCAGACATGCCTTGCAGATTGTGGGACTTTGCAAGCAAAGCAGGAAGTGCCGGTGTTGAGCAGGAAATACCCAAGTAGTTTCTGATGCTTTTGAGATAGAATGGTTCAGTTATTTCATTAGGAAGGTTTCTAGGGATTTTGGGGGATGCTGCAGGATGGATATTATGGATAAGTATTATCAAATATGCTGATTTACGAGTTAACGTTTGGATTTCTTCTAGTTAAATTTCTTTTTAATCTCCATGTATCTGTTTCTGATTTATGCATTTTTGCCTTTTCAACCCTTTAGCACAAAGAAGTCTGAGTCTTTTTAAAAGATATTTTTAAAGGGTTATGGGTTATTTGTAGGGTCCTGTAGGGAGCTTTTGAGAAATGCCACTGCTCAGGCCTGCACTAATCACTCCCAGTATCCCACACTCAGTCTTTTTTTTTTTTTTTTTAAGCATTCTGGATCTTCTCCTGGGTTTTTTTTTTTTTTTAAAGATTTTATTTATTTATTTGACAGACAGAGATCACAAATAGGCAGAGAGAGAGAGGGGGGGAGGAGGAAGCAGGCTCCCCGCTGAGCAGAGAGCCTGATGGGGGGCTCGATCCCAGGACCCTGAGATCATGACCTGAGCTGAAGGCAGAGGCTTTACCACTGAGCCACCCAGGTGCCCCCCCCACACTCAGTCTTTTTATTTGATACATTTTCATGCTCATTTAGATCAAGTCTTAGCCATTGGGCTCTTAGATGATTAGCTGGTGAGTTTTTTTGTTTTGTTTTGTTTTGTTTTTGGACTGCATTATATTTTTTTATTTTTTATTAACATATATGTCTTATTAGCCCCAGGGGTACAGGTCTGTGAATCTTCAGGCTTACACACTTTAGTTGGTAAGAATTTGAATGAATTTGCAAATGTTTTCTGGGCCAGTAGAAGTCATCAGAGTCATTTCCCAAAGTACTTGATTCGTAGACACTCCTTTCAGACTCAAAAGTCTTGTCACTTTCTTCTTTTTTAGAATACTTGCTCATGTTAGAATACTTGCTCTACCTGAGTAGAGTGAGATGAACATCCAGTGTCAAATTGAAATTGTTAGCAATGCTTGAACTGACATACCATCTACTTTTTTTTTAAATAGTGTTTTGTTTCTTGTTGTTTTTTTTTTTTATAAAGATTATTTATTTATTTATTTGACAGAGAGAGATCACAAGTAGGCAGAGAGGCAGGCAGAGAGAGTGAGAAGGAAGCAGGCTCCCTGCCGAGCAGAGAGCCTGATGCGGGACTCGATCCCAGGACCCTGAGATCATGACCTGAGCCGAAGGCAGCAGCTTAAACCACTGAGTCACCCAGGCACCCCTGTTTGTTGTTGTTTTAATTTTCACTTTTGCTCCCTTAATGTCTTGATATAGACTTTGATTTCCTTTCTCTGTTAGACTTTCTTTCTTTGTTTTCTTCTTTTTGCATCTCTATGCTTAGTTTTAGTTTGTTCAGAGTTAGACACTAACATGACCTGATTTAGTGATTTAATCCTTCCCGTGAGGATTAGCTTGGATGATGAGTCAGCTTGGTCCTTGTTGCATTGACATTCATTTGTTCTACATTTTCAAGAAGTATGTAAGTCCTAGTTTGATCTGAAGATCTAATTTTATGCAATTCTGAAGATTCCTCTGCCAAATGATTGGTCTCCAAGTCACCCAATGTAGCATATTTACATAGATTGATAAGACCTCCTTTTAAATTGAGGGGGACAGATACAGGTTGGTTTGTTTGTTTTGTGTGTGTTTATTTTTTAGAGAGAGTGCATGCGGGTGTGGGGTGGGTTGTGCAGAGGGAGAATGAGAGAATCCTAAGCAAGCCTCACGCCCAGTGTATGGCTTGATCCTATAAGCCTGAGATCATGACTTAAGTTGAAATCTAGAGTCAGATACTTAACTAACTGAGCCACCCAGGAGCCCTGGTCAGACACAATTCTAGGGAACATATCATCAGTACACCTACCTTCACCTGAGCTAGAAGGTGCAAAATCAAATTCAAGTCTGTCTTGAGGGGCAGCAGATATTTGCTGTTGTACTGGGAATAATTCTCCTTGTCCTGGAAGGTCGGCTTCCTAAAGAGGAACTTATAAATCCTTAACAAGTAAATCCCTAGCAGTACCATTACTGATGGAGTTTTCTCCAGAGGGAGTCGCTGAACTCTTGGGACTGAGAAGTTCATTCTTTCTACTACGAAGTAAGTTTTTCTTCCGATATACATAACAGATGTGTACGAGGTAGAAACATTATTTTCTCATCTGTGAAAGGATAGCCTCTTCTCCTCTCACTTTAGAATTTTCATTTTCCAAGACTAAAACCAACACTCTATTGTTGTCTCTAATTTTTCAGCAACTTAAAAGTGTTAGTGATAATTTGGTACAATGTAGGTAGGACAGACTGACATTTGCCAATTTCTGGCTAGTCTCTATTTTTTTTCTTTTTCATTTGTTTCTTTATGACTTCTGCGCTGTACTGAAGGGACTCTTCAAGACACATTTCTTTGATCATCTTCTGCCTTTGACACCTCCTAAGCCACCATGGTGACCCTTCTCCTCACAGTCCAAAGCTCTGTGAGGCTGCCTGGCAGCCCTGTGCCCCATGTGTGCGACTCCATCTTCCGGCTGGAGACCTCCATGACATTTGAAATTGTTCAGTCATTGGTTGCTTGGGAATCTATGAATGTCTAGACTTTGCTATAGTCTATTAGATTCCAGTAAAGGATGAAAATAAAAATAGTACTTTTTAAATTCAATTCATTTAAGTTTAAAAAAACTCACACATTTCTCCTACCTCCCATCTTGTCCTGTGGCAAACAATAATCTGTTGTCTGTTATCACGAGCTTGATTCATATATATGTATTTGTATTTATATAAATAAATATATAAATACATGCAAATTTAGGTATGTTAAATTTAGATATATTTAAATTAAATTTAGATATATTTATATTCCATATATAGAAGAGATCACATGATATTTGTCTGGCCCTGCCTGACTTAATTTACCTAGCATAGTGCTCTCAAGTTTCACCCATGTTGTTGCTAATGGTAAGATTTCAATTTTTTTTCGTGGCTGAGTAGTATTCCTGTGTGTGTATGTGTAGACCAGTTTCTTTATCCATTCATCCATCAATGGACATCCGAATTGTGTCCATACCTTGGCTATTATAAATAATGCTTCACTGAATATACCAAGAAGTGGAATTCCTTCTTCAATTTTTTTGAGGAAACTGTGTATTTCTACTGTGGTTGCAACAATTTACATTCCTACCAACAGTGCACAAGGGCTCCCTTTTCTCCACATCCTTATCAACGCTTACTAGTTTTTTTTTCAAAAATAGCCATTGTGTTTTTGATTTGCATTTCCATGGTGATTAGTAATGTTGGACATGTTTTTATGTAACTACTGACCATCTATGTCTTTGGGAAAATGTCTATTCAGATCTTCTGACTTTTTAAAATTGATTGTTTGTATTTTTGCTAAGAGTTCTTTGAGTTCTTTACATATTTTGAATATTAGCTCCTTATCAGAGATATGATTTGCAAATATCTTCTCCCATGCAGTATGGGATCCCGCAACTTTAGTATCTTACAACTTGGCTAAATTTGTATGGGAGTATGCTGCTTTTTCATTCTGTTGGTTTCCTTTGCTGTTCAGAAGCTTTTTGGTTTAATTGTGTTCTTGTTGCTTTTGCTTTTGGTGTCAATGTCAAAAAGTCACCACCAAGATCTATGTTAAGGAGGTTACCACCTACATTTACTTCTATAATTTTTATGGTTTCAGGTCTTACATCCAAGTCTTTAATCCATTTTGAGTTATGTGTTTTTTAATGTAATTTTGTGTATGATATTAGATAGTGGTCTGTCACCTTTGCGAGGTGGGGATCCTGGTGATCAGAGACGAAATGATGGGGGGACTACCGACTGATGATCAGTAGACAACTTTATTTCTTACAATCACTTCTTTTATACTTTACACAAGATCCAGTTACAAACAGGATGTAGATGTATGTGCAAGATGTGAACTGTGTGTGGGACGTGGGCTACTGTGGGATATGGGCTTTGTTCAGGCTATCAAGTGTGACAAGTGAACGACAATGATTATCTCTTAGCTTTGAATGAAAAGAGCAAGTTAAGGATTCTCCACACTTACTGGATCCATCTAAAGGAGGACGTGTAAGCACTCCAGGATCCTCCCGTGTTTATTCCGGGTGTTGGCCCAGGAAGACTCTTGCCTTCCATCTCCTGGAGTTCCCTCCCAGGATCGGACATGACTCCAGTCACACTGGTGAGGAACCAGTTGTGTCCCAACAGTGGTCCAGTTTCATTCTTTTGCATGTGGCTCTCCAGTTTTCCCAGCACTATGTATTGAAGAGATCATAAGGTAATTGACAATATATGTATGGGTTTAATTCTAGGCTCTCTGTTCTGTTCCACTGATCTATGTTTCTGTTTTTATGTCAATTCCATACCATTTTGATTACTAAAGTTTTGTAATATAGTTTAAACCAGGGCACATGATAAGATTTGTTCCTACGTATTTTATTCTTTTTGATGCAAATATATACATGATTGTTTTCTTAATCTCTCTTCCTGATAGTTAATTATTAGTGTATAAAAATGAAACAGATTTTTGTGAATTGATTTAATATCCCACAACTTGGCTAAATTTGTTTATTCTAACTGTTTTCTGTTACAGTCTAGCGTTTTCTATATATAATATACATCATCTGCAAATAGTAACGCTTGTATTCTCTCCTCTCCAATTTGGATTTCTTTTCTTTTCTTTTTTTTTTCTTTTCTCTTCTTTTAGATTTTATTTATTTATTTGACAGACAGAGATCACAAGTAGGCAGAGAGGCAGGCAGAGAGAGAGGAGGAAGCAGGCTCCCTGCTAAGCAGACAGCCTGATGCGGGACTTGATCCCAGGACCCTGGGATCATGACCTGAGCTGAAGGCAGACGGTTTAACCCACTGAGCCTCCAGGCACCCCTGAATTTCTTTTCTTTCTTTATTTCTCTTTGTCTTTTTCCTAATTGCTCTGATAAGGCCTCCCAGCAATATGTTGAATAAAGGTGAGGGAAGGGGCATCCTTCTCCTGCTCTTGATCTTAGAAGAGAAGCCCTCAGCTTTTCACCATTGAGGATGATGCTAACTGTGTGCTTGTCATAACATAGCATAGTTATGTTGAGATATGCCCCCTCTATATCCATTTGTTAAGAATTTGTATCAGAAATGTTGAACTTTGTCCAATGCCTTTTCTGCATGTAGTGAGATGATAATATGATTTTTATCCTTCATTTTGTTAATGCAGTATATCACATTGACTGATTCGGGGCTGTTGAGCTGTCTTTGCCTCCCTTGGAAAAAAATCCCGCTTGATCATTGCGTATGTTCCTTCTGCTGTATTGAATTTGGTTTGCTAACTTTGTTGAGAATTCTTGCATCTATGTTCATCAGGGACATTGGCCTATAATTTTATTTTCTTGCTTCATCTTGGTATGGATTTGGTATCAGGGTAAGCCTGGTTTTGCAAAATGAGTTTAAGAGAGTTCCCTCCTCTTCTACTGTTTGGAAGAGTTTGAGGAAGATTGGTACTAATTCTTTGCTTGTTTGGTAGAATTCACCAGTGAAGGCATCTGGTTCTGGACTTTTGCTTGTTGGGAGCTTCTTGATTATTGATTCAATGTACTTGCTAGTAATTGGTCGGTTCAAATTTTCTGTTTCATTATAATTTAATCCTGGTAGGTTATATGTTTCTAGAAATTTTTCCTTTTCTTTTAGTTTGTCAAATTTGTTAGCTTATAATTGTTCGTAATAGTGTCTAGGTTTGTATTTCTTTGGTATCAGTTATATTTCCTCTTTTGTTTCCGACTTCATGTCAGTCTTTATTCCCCTTGATGAATTCGAATTTGCAAATTTATCTTTACAAGGAACCAGCTTTTAGTTTCCTTGATCGTTTCTGATGTCTTTTTAATCTGTATTTCATTTATTTCTGCTCTAATCTTTGTTATTTCCTTTCTTGTACTAACTTTGGGCTTTGTTTGTTCTTTTTGTAGATCAATGTTAAGTTTAGCTTAGCAGATAGAATTACCAACATTACCCATATACATCATATTTAAGGAGATTTTCTGGTAACACACACATGAGTTAGCTAGTTCAGAAGGAGAGGGAAAGAAGGAGGGAGGGAGGAAATGAGGGAAGGAAGGAAAGAGTGAGGAGGGCGAGGGAGACAGAAGTAGAAAGAGGGGGAGAGAGAGCGAGAAGAAAGAGAGAAAGAATGAGAGAGAAGAAAGAGGAGGAAAGAGAGATGGAAGGAAGGAAGGAAAAAGGAAAGAAAGAAATCTGATCCTTTCAGAAGAGAGAGATGGTGCACAACAGGATTAAAAAAATCTTTAGGTGATTTTAAATCAAGCCATCACGGGGAGTAGCATCTTGAGAGGGAGAAGGAGTGTAGAAGTGTTTGCATATCAGCTCTGCACCCATTGCCATAAACCACTGTCCTCTGTCCCTTCTATTTGTCAATACTCCTCTGTTGGACAGGCAAGTTCATATCATGCCTGTCCCACAGGTGTGATTTTTTTCTGAGACTCTTCTGAGATGGAGATTCTGAGATTTCACTTCGCTAAGTCCCATGTGCGATCACATGGAGCGTATCAAAGTAAAGTAACCCAGCTCCTCCATCAGATTATACAAAGGATAAAGCAATAGGTTTCTGTCCCCTCGCTCTTTCTCTCGCTCTCTCTAAGCATCTGGTTAAGGAAAGAAATCACAACAATTTTCCTATAGCAGCAGGATCCATATTCTTTTATTCCATATGCGGGCTCATACTCTCCAAGTTTTCCAGTTTCTTTTTCAGTAGCAAAAGTGGTTCTTTGAAAAGGGGGGCCGGGTTGAGATGAATGTTCACCTAATGCCAAAACAGCATGGGCTCACTAACTTTCAAATGAGATTTCCATGTGGTGCAGGCAGCACCAAGGAAAGAACAAGTTCATTGAAGTAGAATCATGATTATCGTCCCACCTGCCCTTAGAACTTGCCTATGCTCTTTGGAAGTTTTCAGGAACCTCCATTGTGCTAGAATTATTGAAAATCAGCAGGATTTTTGTATGTGCACTTTTGGAAGGAAAACGGAAGGATGCAATTCATTTGTGGTCATGCACCTGGCTTTTTATTTTAATGGAAAATCAAGCCTATTTTATTTTTCCCTTTTATCTGTGGGCACCAGTTTTCTCCAGTGAGCCTACTTTAATTGTATCAGGTTTGAGATACCCATATTAATGGCAACTCCCCAAACCAGTACATTGCAGATATTTTATGCACAGTAACAAACAAAATATTGAAAAGGTAACTGCCATCAGATTCCGAGATCAAAGAAACAAAATAACTTGTCTCTTGACACCACAAACATTAGGGGACTTTAAACACATCACATCTTTTCCTGGGGCCAGCGTGGGTTTGCAGGCCAAATGCTAGTCCATCAAGAGCATTTTCTGTTTCACTGAACAAAGGATTTCCATTTGAATTAATAATACTCCCAAACACTTTTTATGCAAAAGTATTATAATTGGGAACATTCCTAAGGATTCATCAGGATTTTGATGTTTTCTAAGAGAATTTCTGCCAAAAAGAGAACTGAAGACAAAACTTTTGTATCCATTTGAAATTGTTACTTTGTTTTGTGGGGGGAGCACCATGGCGTTGTCTTGGTCAACATCAAAGTCATTTCTATACATTAAAATTGGCTATGACCTTAGAGCCTAGTTTTCCAAAGTGTGTAATAAATGGTTATTGATAGAAGGAAATTTGAATGAGATAATATCAAATTACAGCTTTCTAATAACACAAAAAAGAATTGTAGAGACAAGAGTTGTGTTCTAGAACCTTCTGTCAAATCCATCATCTTCAGTAGAGTCCACGCAAATATAACTGAGTAAAAGTAATGGAGAAGGAACTTTCAGGTATCGATATGCTTGGTAACATTTTTTAGTCTGTTTCTTGGTTTATTCACCTCATTTCTGGTTCTGTTTCATTCTGCATTTACTTCCCATGCCCACCTCTCTCCTGCCCTCTCACTGTCTTCATCCACCAACATAGAACCTACGCCTAAGTTCAAGAAATGTGCTTGACATCATACAGGTTAAAACTGAGTTTTTAAGAGATTTATTGTTATTTCTAATTTTAAATTGGGAAATTCTTATTTAAGACTGTTGGAAAATAGATTAAAATATAGGAGGTTATAAAGTAATAAGCACAAGTTATTGGTATTTCCACTTAATTAATTAATTAATTACCTCCTGACTTGTTTTCAACAAACACTTATTAGGCACGCTTTATGTGTATGGTACATTGGGAAATTGTGAGAGACAACCAGACTTCGATAAGCATAGTTTAACATGAAAATATGGATATTGCTATGTTAAGGGATGATAAAAATGTACGCACGATGAGAAAAGAAAAGAGTTATACTATTTTTTTTTTGCTAGGAACATTAAAATTATTTTTCATTTTTTATTTTTTTACAGAGAGGGAAGTTTGGGGAGTAGAAATCTATGGAATTAGAAAGGGGAGAGATCCCGACAGAGAGACTGCCATCATTGTAATCTTGAGATGAGAAAGCGTAGCTCTGGCAGGCCTCACAGTTGGATCACTTTGAGCGGACAGCATAGAAAGCAGTGGGCCAGGAGGGAGGAAAGTCAGCCTGGGCTTGGGTCGGACATTAAGGCTTTCCCAAACAGGAGAAGCAATACACATCAATATTTAATAAGACTAATCTAATCCAATGTGGGAAAATGACTAAGGCAGCAGCTTGAAGGACACGGTAATCATTCAGATAAGAAAATATTTTCTTACCAGAAAAGACAGAAGATGAAATGCATGTTAAAAAAAGAAAAAGACAATGTGGTTGTAGATTTGACAGGAATTTCAAGCCATGGAGTAGCGTGAAGGGCAAGGTTAAGTTTTATAGCATATCCAGAGTGCCCTGTTTACTGGGTGGAGATTTAACTATTAACAGATAAACAGGAGCAGAGGAAAGGAACTAAAAGTGGAGAAAGGGCAAGATTTTTTTGAGTATATTTTTTGAATTTTGGAATAATTTTAGTTTTACCTAAAAGTTGCAAAGCCAGTGCAGAGGGTTCCTGTATGACCCCACAGCCACTTTCTTCTGTTACTAACACCTTACCTTAGGACAGTGTCTTCATCCCAAGTAATTATATAAATATTGATCCCTTCTTATTAAATAAAGACCCTATTTTATTCAGATTTCTTTTTTTTTTTTTTTAATGTATTTGACAGACAGAGGTCACAAGTCAGAGAAGTAGACAGAGAGAGAGGGGTAGCTCACTGAGCAGAGAGCCTGATGCAGGGCTTGATCCCAGGACCCTGAGATCATGACCCGAGCCAAAGACAGAGGCTTTAACCCACTGAGCCACCCAGGCACCCCATTCTTTGGTTTTTATTACATGTCCTTTTTCTGTTCTGGAATTCCACTGGAGATGCCACACCGCCTTTAGTCACCATGTCCCCTCAGGCTCCTCTAGACTATAGCAGTTTCTCGGATTTTCTCGGTTTGGTGACCTTGACAGTGTTGAGGAGTGCACTTCGCATGTCAGGTTGAAAGTCCCTCCACTGTGGTTGGTCTTTTCTTTTTCTCAGGAGCCCACCGGGCTTCAGGGTTTGGGGGAGGAAGCCCACACATGGCAGATTGCCGTTCCTGTCACCTACTATCAGGGCTAGTGTGATCAGCATGACTTACGACAGTTGGCATTAGCCTTGGTCATCTGGCTGAGAGAGTGTTTTCAGGTTTCGTCACTGGAAGTTACTCTTTATTTTACCCTCATGCTTAGTTTGCTCTTTGGAAGAGAAACTCTAGGCACAGCCCACATTTAAGTGGTCGGGAGTCATATTCTCCTTCCTCAGGAGGGTAAATTGCGCTTTTAATATTCGTTTCAGAAGGAGGGCTGGTCTTGCAAACACCTGCTTGCTGACCACCTCAGTGACCAGTCTAAATGAGAGAGTTACCTAAATCAGCCATGAGATGACCATAGGAGAAAATAGGACTATATTTAGGATTTTGGTTCATTCATACTATGTTCATAAGAAATATATATAACACTCCATTTATTTTTCTGAAATGAAATCACTGATAATATAAACTATGTAAGAGCAAACTTTAAAAATACATAATTTTAAAAATACATAATTACTTAATTTTAATACAAAGGAAAAAGAACATGAAAGTAATTTATAAAAAAAATAGTGCATAATTTTACATGCGAATGGCAAAGCACTGCTATCCTAGAAGACGTAGTGAATCAGTCTGATGTTTGCTTCTTAGGTTCATAAGGATTAGTAAGACCAAGTGCCGAAGTACGGGTCCCTTAAATCACAGTAGCTTAAAAGGAGGCAGGTTGGTTTCTCTCCAGGGTCAGGGACACTCCATGTCGTTGTGCGGGCTCACAAGGCTCTTGTGCCTCCTGGATTCCAAGTGTCCAGGCCTAAGTGTTCACTGCACTGTTCTGCCTCTGGCCAGGAGCCATCAGGAAAGCAGATGAGAAGACACACCTGTTTTTCAACACCCAGGGATGACAGGTGTTGGTGAGAAATGCCCACACAGCCTGCCTGAGTCCGGGAAAATCAGGTTAGCTGTTTGACAGGGAAGAGAAGGAGATGAAATTTGGTGAACATAGAACCAGGTCAGGCACTGTACCAGAGCAGGACAGACATCCAGACACTCAACTGGAAGGCGTTTCTGCGAGCGGTGTGGTTTTCTTCTGACGTCGTGAACCAAGAGTGGTTACAGTTTGGGTTATAATTTTGTAATAAAACAAGATACAGACTTTCCTCCATTTTTGTGGCATTTGCATTCATGGAAGATTCAGTCGATTGAAATTGGACAGATTTGTTGTGTTTATACAGAAACGTGTGGAATTTGGTTCTATACATAGATAATTAGGTACCAGATGAAATAAAATGGATTCACCACTGAACTCTACTTCAGAAACTAATAATACACTATATGTTAATTATTGAATTTAAATAAAATAAAATTTTTAAAAAAGAGAGGAAAGAAAAAAAAAAAGAAATTGGATTTACTAGGTAAAGGGTTTTTAAAATGGAGCCAGGAGGCCATGAAGGAGGTGGGTCTTGGGCAAGTCCTCACCTGTGAGACCATGAAGTTTTTAACAGGGCCAAACCGAAATGTTCCAAGAACTCTGGAGGAAGTCCTGCAACTTGCTTCAGTGGTAGACTTTTGCTTAGTGAGAGCCTTAGCAGGTGGTTCTTTTAGCAAAGATTAGTTTTCTACCAGCAACACCAATCACAATTCTTTGTCAACAACACTAACTAGCATTCCCTTTGTCTTTAAAAAGCTCTGACTTTGGGGGCGCCTGGGTGGCTCAGTGGGTTAAAGCCTCTGCCTTTGGCTAGGGTTATGATCCCAGGGTCCTGGGATCAAGCCCTGAATCAGGCTCTCTGCTCAGCAGGGAGCCTGCTTCCGTCCTCTCTCTGCCTGCCTCTCTGCCTACTTGTGATCTGTCAAATAAATAAATCTTAAAAAAAAAAAAAAAAAGGCCCCGACTTTTGTTCCCAAGTGGGACACAATTTGGGTTGCTACCTCTGTCTGTGCTTCTGGAGTGCGATTCTGAGACCCCAAATAAACACTTTTGTTTTCTTTAGGCTCTGCCTCATTTCTCGGTTGACAAGTTTAAGCACACCTTCACCTGCGTTACTGTTAGGTGTGCATGGATTTTACCTGGGGTCCAAGCAATGCCTTGCTTTGTATTAAAGTCCCTGCACAGCCAGCAACCAGTGCTCCAGGGCTGGCTTACAGACGCCAGCAGCACAACTCCATCCCGATTACTGAGAAAATCTAAATCAGCCTCTCAGGTTTTCACCCCCCACCCCAGAAGACGGGAGCACCTGGACCGAGAACCACGGCGTTAACAGAAGGGCAGAGAAGACAGAATGCCAAAGGACAGATGGGGTGGGCAAAAGGAAAAACTGATGTGCTGTGGCATGAGGCAAAAAAGAGATCTGTCAAAGAAAGAGGGGCAATGAGGCAGCCCAGGGGATATTTGGAAATACTGAATCAGAGTATGGCTTTGAATTGATTTTTTCTGGAACTTTACCTAAACTGGGAACTGTGTCATTTATGCCAGATAGCACTTCCTGATGTCGGTCAGCAACGAGCAGTGGATGTATTCCACAGTGAAGAAAACCCTGATGCGGGGCGCCTGGGTGGCTCAGCGGGTTAAAGCCTCTGCCTTCAGCTCAGGTCATGATCCCGGGGTGCTGGGATCGAGCCCCGCATCGGGCTCTTTGCTTAGCTGGGAGCCTGCTTCCTCCTCTCTCTCTGCCTGCCTCTCTGCCTACTTGTAATCTCTATCTGTCAAATAAATAAATCTTTAAAAAAAAAGAAAAAAAGAAAGAAAACCCTGATGCCACATGTCCCTGTACAGTCTGGTTTTAATGAGGTCCTTCTAATTATGAATATTATGGGACATTGCTATGGACGACAAATAGGCCGTTGATAATGCCTTCGGTGCTGCCGTGTTTGAATTAGCACTGGCCACCAAATATTGCCCCTAATTGCATCTGCGTTCCCTGATCAGCTCTCACCACCCTGTGGACTCCACTAGCTTCAAGGGAAAGGGAGGCGGGTGAGTTCGATCACCTCGCCATGCTCTTCTCTGACCTCCGCGGAAGCAAGTCACATCCAGAGACAAGAAATAATAGAAAAGAGACGTTGTGGACACAATTCATGTCAGGAAAGAGGACATGTTTTGTTTTGTTGTTTGTATAAGAAAAATTAAGAATTTACAGGGGTTCCTGGGTGACTCTGTCGGTTAAGCCTGGACTTTTGATTTCGGGTGAGGGCATGATCTCAAGGTTGTGAGATCGAGCCCTGCATCAGGCCTGATGGAGGCAGAGGGGAGCCCGTGGGGCAGCACCCGGACAGTGCAGGGAAACCGTTCATTCTGGAGTGCAGCCAACCCTAAACCTCCACCGCCTGAGGATTCTCTGTGTGCGGGACTCAGACTGTCTTCTCTGGGTTCTCTGTGCTTGATTAACTGTTAACAAGAAAGACAACAGTGTTGCTTTCTCATAAAATGCTGGGAGTTACAAGCACGGCAGATGGGGGAGAGGGAACCTCACCAATTAGCAGAGCTATTTGATCGAAAGATGAGAGGCCTGATGCCTGAGTTAGAAGTCAATGTCGGTATTAGTGTATTAGGAAAAATAAATAAATAAATAAATAAAATTCCAGCCTGCAAGAAGGTGTTTCATTAACTGGAGCAAAATCTTATTATTTCCGACCCTACTCATTCACAATGAATGACTGTGCCTGACGCTGCTGAGTACCCATCTGTTCTCCATGGAATCATATACAATGTTACTTAGAATAATGCTTTTGAGATCCATTTCAGTTGCTTAGCATATCAGTGATTTATTTCTTTTGATTGTGATAGACAATCCCATTGTATGGGTAGGGAAGGAAAAATTCTTTTTTCCTTCAGTGTCTTCCAGCTGGACTAAGAGGTAAATTTATAGGAGATAGATGAACATGAGAAAAAAATATATATATTACCTGAGCAGGGAGGCCCCCCAAATTAGAATGAGACCTAAAGAAAGAACCATGGTGTAAGGTTTTTATACATTTTAGATACAGAGACAATAAATGTGTGAGGAATTGACAGGATAAAGAAAATAGGTGTTTGGGGGCTCTGATTAGTAAGAAATTCTAGGCAAAATTTAGACTGAGTAGTAGATTAGAAAAAAAAATAGCAAGGCTTGTTTTTACTGGTTTCTTCACTGTAAGGCCCTCATATTTGGTGCTGAGAATGCTTTTTACTTCTTGGTACAGGGAGGGTATTTTTCACATGGGAGATCTCTTTCCTGTCTTCAGGGGGACAGAGGAGGGTCTGAGGGTCCTTGTCTGGGCTGTTCCCCAAATAGCTTTGATTCAAAATGATCAATGTGCCATTGTGGTACATTTTGGGCAGAGTGCCCTTGGCTCTCCCAAGGAATCGCTACATTTGTTTATCTACTCACCTGTTGATGGACATTGGGACAATTATGAATAGTGTTTCTATAAACGTCCATGGACAGAGTTTTGTGGGAATGTATGTTCTTATACGTAACTGCCTGTGAGATGGCTGTTTCCCAGGGTAAGCTGCATTTATACAAGGAACTGCCCACCTGTTTTTCGGAGTGGGGGTACTGTTTCTTTCTCACCAGTAACATGTGCGACCCATTTCTCCACATCCCCATCAGTGGTCTTTCCAGGATTTATTTTTTATATTTGCCATTCTAACAGTTACAAAGCAGGCTTGAATCTCAATTACCATCACGATTATATTGTGGTCCTGAATTCACATTGCTAGTGATTTTTTCATGTGGTCATTTATCATCCACATAACTTCTCGGAGAAGTGTCGACCTGGCACTTTCGCTCATTTAAAAGTTAGATTATTGTTTACTTCTGAATTTTGGGAGTTTTTAAAAATTATTTTTTCTGAATATAAAAAGGTCACTTACATAATTTCAGGATGCTTTTTCCTTGTCTCTAGATGGTCTTTTCATCGTCTCCATAGGCTTTTCCCAGAGCAAGCAGTTTCAGCTTTGACAAAGTCTATTTTATTATCGATTTTAATACATTGTGTTTGAGGTTAGTGTTTCATACTCTTTACCCCAGGAAGGATGATATTTTCTTTGTTTTCTTTTACGTTGGATATGTTTTGTTTTATATTTAAGTATATGGTTGACTTTGAGTTAGTTTTGTGTAACTTGTGAGGTTTAGAATAAAGTTACTTTTGTGCACGGATGGTTGTACAAGTGTTCCAGCACCATTAGAAGTCTTTCTCCACTGAATTGCCTCCCTTTGTCAGCAAGTCAGTTGATAGGTGCGTATGTCTGTTTATCAATACTTTATTCTGTTCCATTGAATGATGGGTCTTTTCTTCACCAATACCACACCGTCTGGATTACCGTAGCTACACAGCGAGTCTTAAAACCAGGTAAAGATTCTTCCAGCAATTCTTTTTTTTTTTTTTTTTCAAAATTGCTTTGAGTATACTGGTTCCTTTGGCTTTCACATATATTTTAAAATCAGCTAGCCTATATTATAAAAATTCACCTCGGGATTTTGCATAGAATACAATAAATCTATAGTTCATTTTGAGGTTACTTGACACCTGTTATTATGATTCAATCCATAAAAATAATGTTTTTCAATATATTTAGATACTTAATATTTGGTAGTTTCCTTGCATACACAGTATCTCTGTTATATTGATAGATTTATCCCTAAGTATTTCATAATTTTGAAACTCTTATTAATCATAATCATATTGTTTCAGTTCCAATTTCTATCTTTAATATGTAAAATATAAAATTAATTTTTGTTTCAATCTTATAACCTGCAACTTTGCCAAGTTAGTTTGTTAGTTCTAGGAGGTGTTTTTGTGTATTCCTTGGAATTTTTCTCTGTAAGCAATCATGTTACAGATTATCCCTTTCTTTCTAATCTGCAGGTCTTTTATTTTTCATGCTTTATAATGGCTATGACCAGCAGATGCTAAGAGAAGTGAGGGATCTTCCCTGGGGCTCTTTGATTTCAGACTTCTGGCTTCCAGAACTGTGAGACAATAAATTTCTGTTGTTTTAAGACACACAGTTTGTGTTAATTTGTTACAGCAGCCATAGGAAACGATGATCCTTTTTGTTGGTTTTCCTTTTACTAGTAAAGTATATTTTAGTTCTAGATTTTATTTGATTCTTGTTTTTTGTTCTGTTTCTTTGCTGAGACATTCTTTCTGTTACTGTTTGCTTTTCACAATCCTCAAATGGCTTTTCCATGCATTTTTTTCAGGTTTTGTAGCACTATTCGATGAGAAAGAGAGGGTACAGGGTGACTACTCTGTCTTGAGCCATATCTTCCGAGAAGGGGTTTAACATGATTTTTTTTAAGGTTTTATTTATTTCTTTTAAGTAATATCTATACCCAATGTGGGGCTTGAATTTACAACACAGATTAAGAGTCTCACTCTCTACTGGCTGAGTCAGCCAGGTGCCCCTTACATGTGATGCTTTTAAAAGTCACATTGTCATGATAACTCTAACCAGATTGACTCTTCAGTACAGTGAATGGTGAATGTATGAGCCAATAGGCTACAAAGTGACAAATTATTGATGTTGTATGGCTGACTCTATGCCATAGAAGCAAGATGGTGATGGGACTATTCATAATGGACAGAGAGAATATGATGTCTTGGAGCTTCTTCCATTTGTGAAAATCTTACTGATTTCAGACATCATTCCCTCCTAAGCACATTGCATTATAATAGAACAAGCTAGGGGAGAAATTTTAGAGTTAAAGAATAATGGAATGATCCAAAGATACGTGTGGACTCTTATAATAGAGCTGTTGGGATGTTTTCTTCCAACCACAAATCCTCATGATTAGCAATTTTGTCATACTCCAGTCTGTAGCACTGTATCAAAATTTTTATACACATCGATGTAAGTTTTCATAGACATAGTATATAAATAAAGTATAAACATAAACACATTTATGTGTGTATGTAGACAAAGAGTGAGAGATGCTCTAAATTTTATAACTTTAAATAAATATATGCATTGCAATTGCTGACAAAATAAAGTATTTGTTTCATGTGTGTAATTAAGGTTTTTTTTTTTTTTTGCATCTGTTTTTAGTTAAATTTAAATGTGATGGGTCCCATCTGTACCCCAATGTTCATAACAGCAATGGCCACAATCGCCAAACTGTGGAAAGAGCCAAGATGTTCTTCAATAGACTAATGGATAAAGAAGTTATGGTCCAGGGCGCCTGGGTGGCTCAGTGGGTTAAGCCGCTGCCTTCGGCTCAGGTCGTGATCTCAGGGTTCTGGGATCGAGTCCGCATCGGGCTCTCTGCTCGGCAGGGAGCCTGCTTCCTTCTCACTCTCTCTGCCTGCCTCTCTATCTACTTGTGATCTCTCTCTGTCAAATAAATAAATAAAATCTTTAAAAAAAAAAGAAGTTATGGTCCATATATACAATGGAGTATTAGGCTTCCATCAGAAAGGATGAATACCATCTTTTCTATCAGCATGAATGGGACTGGAGGGGATTTTGCTGAGTGAAATAAGTCAAGCAGAGAGAGTCTATTATCATATGGTTTCACTTACTTGTGGAGCATAAGGGAATAACATGGAGGACATTGAGAGATAGAGAGGAGAAGTGAATTGGGGGAAATTGGAGGGGGAGAAGAACCATGAGAGACTATGGACTCTGAGAAACAAACTGAGGGTCTTGGAGGGGAGGAGGGTGGGGGGTTGGGTGAGCCTGGTGGTGGGTATTATGGAGGGAACGTATTGCATGGAGCACTGGGTGTGGTGCATAAACAATGAATCCTGGAACACTGAAAAAATAAAATAAAATTTGTAAAAAAAATAAATGTTATGGGTCCATTTATCAATATAACTCATCTTGGCATACTTTATGTACTGTATATTATATTATATATACTGTAATATACTGTTAAAACATCTTTTCAGACATGGTGGTTCTTGTGATCAAGCTATCCAAATATCAGTATTCGTAATAGAGAAGTTAGTGTGAATTTCTTGCAAAGGAAGGCTTATTATGTATATGAGTCATACCGTCAGTTAAATCAGGTTTTCTAAAATTAATCAGGTTTTCCATCCCTCTACTAGGAAAACCTTCTTCAAGTATGCATTGGTGAATGCTTTGATCTTAGATGTTACCTTTATTTAAAAATCCTAGAATTCAAATATTGGATTTCCTTTCCCTTTCTTCTAATACAGATTTTTAAATAATTCAAACTGCCTTTTCATTAGTTTTTATACCTAAGTCCATGCTTGTCCTAAATCTCAGATTTGATTATTGTGTGATTACTCTAGTAAACACTGTTCTTCTGCCCATTTGAACCCCTGAGGCTTTCTTTTCCTTCTTTAAAGATGTCATTTCCAGCAGCAACTGCTGTTTGACTTGAGCAAGAACTGTAAGATTGTTTCCAGTTGCAATGCCTAAAATGTAAACCATCACCTCTGGTCAAAAACGCAGACTTTGACATCGGGACTTTCGACAAAGCTGTGAAAGCAATAAACAAGAAGGTATGATAGTTTTCCAAGTTTATACCTCCTGTGTAAAGTGTTATTTGTGTTAGGGCTGTGTCTAGTACCAAGGCATAGCAGCTGGATATTGTATCGGGCTTGGCAGAGCTGCCACAGAGCAGGGTGAAAAGGAAGCTTGATGCTAAGAAATCTTGCTTCTGCGTATTTGTGTCCCTCTGAAAAGTCTTCTGATTTGAGGAAGGTAAGCTTTGCTGGTTCAAGAGTCTAATGTTTCAATAATATTTTCTAGTTTTCTTATATAAATGAATACGAACCTAAATTCATTGAAGACATAATCATTTTAGCTAACAAATAATATAATTTCACTTTTAAAAAGAGGAAGAAAATACATGAATTTCTTGGTGAAATTTTGTGCCCAAACATTTCCACCAACCGGTGACATTTACTTAAACTGTTCAATGTCAATGGGTGACACCAACCCGGTCAATGCATTGAGTACTTACAGACTCAGAAAGTTAAGGAAGGTGGCATTTGAGGGAGGGGCATTCTATAAAAAGGAGGTGTTGGTCAGTAAATGTGATGAAATAGAGAAATAGAAGACGTACAAGATGGAAAGGCGCTGGCCATACAGAGAAAAAGACGGTTGGAATGGAAGAGATTCCAGAAAGGGAAAGGAGGCGGGGGCATAAATGAAGGTGATCAGGTTTACAGGTGCTCAGTGATCAACTGCTGTGGCTCTGCGGGATGTCAGATAGGAATTTTCACACAGGTACAATTTGAAAATTAACCACCCCCAGCTTAGAATCCCCTCTCCACTCACTCCGCACTAGGGGCTGCTTGAACACACACTGAGTCAAAGCCCCATTGTAAGAAAACTCCAAAACATTCATTATAACAAGTGGACTACAGTAATGAAAGATATTAATAACAGGGGAAGCAAGGGGAGTGAGGTATATGGGGATTTTATAATTCCAACTCAGTTTTTCTATACATGTAAAATTTCTCAAAAAAGTCCATTAATTTAAAACCAAAAGCAAAAAAACACAAACAAACAAGCAAAAAAAAAAAACCAAGGAAGCTAAAATCTAAGATAGGTAGAACTCATGATTTTTCAGAGCCAGAATTTCTCCAGACAAGCACTTTATTACATTTTTAAGATTGATTGATTGATTGATTTGGAGAGCACAAAATTGGGGGGAGGGGCAGAGGGAGAGGAAGAGAATCCTCCAGCCGACTCCATGCTGAGCAAGGAGCTCAACGTAGAGCTCCATTCCAGGACCCTGGGATCATGACCTGAGCCAAAATCAAGAGTCTGACACTTATCCTACTAGCCACCCAGGTGCCCCTTGACCAGCACTTAATTTTTTTTCTTTAGTTTAAAAAATATATATGCTATTTTAGAGAGAGAGTGAGAGAAAAAGAGAGCATCAGCAGGGGGAGAAATAGACTCCATGCTGAACGGGGAACCCAATGTGGGGCTCAATCCCGGGACTCCAGGATCATGACTCAAGCAGAAAGCAGATGCTTAACTGTTAAATAAAGCCACGTTCTTGTGATCCAGTGCCTCTCTATTTGGTAGAGGGGGGCTCTTGTGGTCTGTGTCCTGAGCATGAAGACTCTTATTTTCCTTAAGGATGATTTTCGCTGAGAAGCAGCACTGTATTATCTAGCAGCCATGATTTCCTCTGAAATAATCATAAATGATTTCCTGATTGATAGCCTGAAGATATTTATTTGTGAAATTTTAGCCTGTAAAAAAATTGATTACAGCTTTATTTACAAAGCCAAGAAATGGAAAGCTGAGTGTCCCTCAATTGATGAACGGATAAAGAACATGTGGTGTACATAGACCGTGGAACGATACTCAGCCACAAGTAAGAAATGTTGCCATTTGTGACGGCATGAATGAACCCACAGGGTATTATGCTAAGTGAAATAAGCCAGATAGAGAAAGACAAAGATGGTCTTTTTCTGGAAAATACTACCTTTGCAAACTTTATGGGCTTAGGAGAAGGGAAGAAAGAGCAAATTAAAGAGCAAACAAACAAAAACAAGCACAGAGAAAAAGGCTCAGGTCATGAAGGAACCTCCCAGGGAAGCTGGAGAAAGAACAGGTCATGGAGAAAGAAACGATGAAGATAGTTTTTGGTGTGATCAATACTATGAATGAAAGAATACAGGATAGTAAAGAAAGACATAACAACGTGAAGTTACCTAATGTGAGATCAAAGGAGACTTCCTGAAGGATATTGGATACACAGCCAATCACTCTTCCAAGTGTGAACGCGGAGTGTGCCGTGGGTGTGAGTGAGATTGGCACATCCCACAGCCACTGCCCTCATTGACGAGGCCCCGTGGGTCCAGTACATGGAAAACCCACCCATGTCTGCTGACCCATGTCTCCGTGGATGAAATGTATCGGCCTCTTTCAGACATACCAGAAATCCAGCACTAACCTCAGAATTTAAAAATGCATGGAACCAGGCAATCCTGAGTCCTTCACGGGAAGAAGACGAGAATATGGGAGGAGAGAGAGAGAGAGAGAAAGAGAAAGGGAGAGATGCTAACCTCGGGTTGTGGGGAGTTTTCAGTCCCTTTCTGATTCCCAAGAGCTCATTCAATATTAGGGAAATAAGTTTCATATTGTCAAGCACTGCAAGCTTTTTTTTTTTTTTAAACACGCTTTTAAACTCTTCATGCCGTAAGAATATGCATGTTTATAATATGTCCAAACATAATCGTGTTTGCTTTTACAGCTCCTGAGTTTCATGTCCTTTTTGAACAGTTATACTGAGTCTATAAAAGGCTTAAAAAGTTTCTGCTTAGGTGTAGTATAGTCACCGTGATGATCTGAAGGCGGTATTCAGGGAGGAAGTCATGGACTGCATTTCAAATGATAGAAACATTGACAAAACGATTGATGGTTCACGAGTGGCATTGATGAATGGATATCCAACTCCTTTATCCATTTTTTATTTTCTAGGGTTGAGTGACAGTAAGAAATTGAGAAACATGAGAAAGAAGGGGAGAGGAAATGAGTTTTAATTATCCATGGAAATGGAATGAAATCTAGGTGGGTTTTTGTGAACTTGGTGGTGAGAAGAAGCACGAGCAGGGACTGAAGGAGGACGAGGGCTTTGATGTGGGTGACAATGACATGAACGTGGGAAAACCGTGTAAGGGAACAGATCTAAGTAAACTCAGGTGTGATAGGTACCTATTGGGGATGGAGGGATTCGGGGGGTGAGACTTGTGAAGGGTCACGCATCCCTATCGAGACAATAAAGGGAAAACAAGAGGGACTTAATTTCTGTAAAGCCACTGGTTTAATGCAGCGTTAAACGTTTCCACACGTTTGAAGACAAATACTTCCTTCTGGGAAAGATCAAAGGAGAGATAGTAGCCTGCACGGAGTAATGGTTGTCTGGGCAAAATTAGAAGGAATAGTTTAGAGCCTGCTTGCACAAGTATTTCTGTTTTCCAGGAGCACTGAAAGAATGTCGACCATGAAGAAGGGCATCCCGTGATTGTGTCGTGTCCACTGTGAAGTAAGGACCACAAGGTTATAACCATGGGACTGAAGGATGCTTCCCCACTCCTTGCCGCTCACCCTTTGGAAAGGGCGCAACGTTCCCTTTTCTTGCCTTCTCCCTCGGATACAAGCTATATGGAACAAGCTCTGCCTGCTTCCTTTCTCTCAAGTTCAGTGTTCATTTCTATGACACTGAGACTCAGGGACCTGCTCATGGGGATCGGGTAACAGTGCTTAGGGGCCAAGTGTGGAGCGGCAGGATTCCATTCACATTGAAGCATGAGAAATGAGGGAAAGGACCCAGATTGAAGTAACAGCCATCAGCTTTTATTATCATTCGTTTTGCAGCAGGGTTTATGGGAGACACAGAACTAACAGTCTTGGCACCCAGGCAATGCTATGCCTGAAATCAAAAGAAGGAACTGAGGTTAAAGCTCTTCAATCCTGACCCCAGGATACAGAATGAGGAAGTTGTCATGCCACGATTCATACTACAATTGTGTTTTTCCGAGTGTTTCCGTGCATGCTCAGTCTTGGTTCTCTGGGGCCCGTGTCTATGGTGTGTGTGTCCATGTGACGTGCCGTTTGTAATTTGTGTGACTTTCTTCATTTCACCCAATATTCCTGAAGCCTTCTTCTTCCCCCTCGTTGTTGTATCTAACAGCTCTATATATCATGTATATTCAAAAATTGCTATGAAGATGAGAAAATAGGTATGTAAAAGCCTTGGTTCCAGACCTACAGTATAACCAGGGATCAGTAATTAGTGTTGAGGAGTTCAGTGAGGGGAGTGGGAGGGGAAATCTTTGGCCTTGCCTTGTGTAAATAAATGTTTTTAAAAAGATTTTTTTTTCGGTGGGGGGCAAGTGCACACAAGCAGGGGGAGCAGCAGAGGCAGAGGGAGAAGCAGGCTCCCCGCTGAGCAGGGAGCCCAATGTGGGGCTCCATCCCAGGACCCTGCAATCATGACCTGAACCCAAGGCAGACATTTAACAGACTGAGCCACCCAGGCATCCCCTGTCTAAGTAAGTTTTTCTGTGAAGGATATGCATGTTGCTTATTTTGATGATTTCTTCCATATTTTTTAGAGTTTAATCTGTGGCTCCAAGACATTGTTATAGATAATGTGACCAGAAGATGATTTAGTGGTATCAATTTCTAGACATGCTCTCTACTTTCTGATTTAAAAATGGAATAAGTCTATAGATCTTTATTTGATTCTAAAGAAAGCTATTATTTGTGATTCTACTAGTTTCACTTTATTTTCCCTAAATGGCAAACATTAATAGTACTCAGAGTGACTTCCATTTAAATAGATAGCATTCTGTGACCTACAGTATATGATACATTGTTCCTAAGAGAGCTTCTTGAAAATACCAAATGTCTTTTAAGGCTAAATACTAAATATACCTTTTAAAAATCATCTTTGTTGTAGTTTTTTGGTCTTTGTTCCCTTTTGTTTTTGAGGTCATCTATACTCTCTGATTTTACCATGGTGAATAAAAATGTAAATTCTCCAGTGAAAATACTTTAAAGAACCCAATAACAGTGTACATTTTGTAACATCTATTTTCAAAAAAATATTTCTTAGAATCCTGTGCCTGTTCCGTATGAGATCCTGAAATGGTTTTATTCTTTTCTCAAGACTTCCTCTATATAAATGTATTTCTTATCAACACTGCAATTTAGTATGAATAAAAGTGCCCCACCAAATGCTTGGAGATACACCTCGCATTTTGTTATTTGGAAAGGCATTACAGTGTGATTGGAAAGGCATTGGAAAGGTATTGGAAAGGCATACAGATGTGATTTCCTGTGTACAAATGGAGAAAACCATTTATTGTTATGTTGGAAAATCTACCTGTGAGTGCCGTGGTAGACACAGACTCTAATCCCAGATCTGTTACTTACTGAGAGTGCAACTGTAGGCAAGCTCACTGTTTTTCTACTCTTTCTTTTCCTGTTACCTACATGCTGAGATTAAAGAAAGTAGTATTTAAATTCATGTGTCACCCAGTCTCATCTTGGGTGATGAATAAACTGACTTTGTAAGCAAAACAACTTCTGTTCCCCTTCTGTGTGTGTTGGAGGGGCATCCCTAGGAAAATGGATCTTTGCAGATGAATCAGAGAGGGGTTGGGGGTTGGCTAACCTGTAAGAGTCAGGCTTGGAACTGGGATGGGGAATAAGGGTGGGAATGGGGAGACTGGTCTGGTTGGGGCTCAATTTCCTGGGAGACAGGTCCAGAGGAAAGGTCCCCATGAACCTGACTCTGTGCCAGATTGGGTCACACACTGCTTTCTTTCTTCCTTTTTGAAATTATTTGATTTTTTTGTGTTTTATATATGAAACATTCATTTTGCTATTTTAACCCTTTTTAAGGGTACGATTCAGTGGCATTGATTGCATTCATATTGTTGTGAAACCATCACAACCATCTAATTTAACAGCTTTTTCATCATCCTGAATGGAAACTCTATACCCGTCAAATAATATCTCCCGTTTCCTTCCCCACCCCTGCAGCCCCTGGTAACTGTAATCCGCTTCTGTCTCTATGAATACACAAGATGTCTTAATAAACCTTCGAATAGAACTTCATGGAAAATAAGGAAGCAAGCTTTAGAGAAAAACAAGGGGGAAAGATCTATAAATTTATTCTACAGTAGAAATAAATAGCTGGGAAGGCTGAGGAACTTAAAAAAAAAAAAAAATCCAGAAACTCAAGGAGATGAGGAAGAACAAGGTGTAGATTTCAAACTTGTTATTACACTTAAAGCACCATTATTATGAGAAGTGATCTCATATATGTGTGTGTGTGTGTATACATCTATATGTATAAACTTTTTGACTCAATGCTTTATGTTAGTGAATGTCCTTTGTTTGATAAACCTGCACATATGTGTGGATCTGGTTTTGCAAGATTCAAAAAGGGACCAAGTTCTATGTCAGCTTGGCATGGAGCTGGGACAGAAAAGGTTGAAGCTATTGAGAGGAAAATAAAATGAATGAATGAATGAATGAATGAATAAATAAATAAATAAACTAATTTTTAAAAAAATATTAACAAAACAAAGCAAAACACAACAACAACAAAAAATAGCCCAGGAGACCCTAGAGTGTTAAGAGTCAAATACATCTAGGACAAAGCAAAAGAAAAGTCCTAGGAATGATATCAAGGTCTGGGATACCCATAAACAGGTGAATAAGAAGGTTGATAAAGTAACCACATGAGACGACATAAAGTAACAATGAGACCTTATCTGTGAAAATTCAAAGCGATGTAACTGACATACCCTACCTAATCAGGAAATGTTCTTTTCCTCTGCTTCCTTTCTTTCTTCTTTTATACCTTAGCTTTCCTTTTGAACATTAAGCATGCTCATTCTAAATACTTTCTGCTTGGTTCATGCAGAGATTAGGAGCTAAACCCATGTATGGGAGCGCACTGGACGGTTGTTCACTGCCTCCCACAGCACACACGTCGCGGACATGGCTGGTGTGTGCACCCAGCTCTATTTGCTCCTCCTTGGAACCGCTTCTTTCTTCTGGGGAATTGTTCTTTTTTTAAATTTCTTTTATTTTTTTTTATTGCGATTATTTGTTTCTAACAGAGGCAGAAAATGTTGACCCTTGTCTCTCAGAACATGACTTGTGATTTCAGAGCATGTTCACATGACCCTATGCCCAGCAGTCCAAATTTCCAGGGACTGCTTAAAACAAAACTGAGAAGAAATGTTCAACCACTTTTTAAAAAAAAATATTTATTTATTTATTTACTTATTTATTTGAGAGAGAGTGAAAGAGATCAGAAAGGGAGAGGGAGAAGCCGACTCGCCGCTGAGCAGGGAGCCTGATGCGGGGCTCGATCCCAGGACCCTGAGATCATGACCTGAACCAAAGGCAGACCCTTAACCCACTGAACCACCCAGGCTCCCCTCACCCAATTTTAGAGAAACATTGCTACCTGAAGGCATTCTCCTTCCCCATGGGTTACTCTGCATTAAGACATAATATGGCATGTATTTGGAGTCTTGGAAATAGTGAAATTTCCTGAGGCTTGCCTGGGCTTTTTCAAATATTAAGATGGGGACTCACTACATTTATTTTTATTTGAACAGGTTCTATTTAGAATTTAGTCTTAGCAATTCAAGTATCTTGAAATTTAAAAAAAATAAAATTATCTATGTTAGAGGGAGAGCATGTGAGCAGGAGGAGGGCCGGTGGGAAATCATACTCCCTTCTGAGCACAGATCCCGAGGCTCAATGATCCTGTGGCCCATGTTCTAGACCTGAGCTGAAATCAAGAGTCAGAACCTCAACCATCTGAGCCACCCAGCAACCCCGAGTATTTTGAGCTTTTACCGTATTTAGAAAAACTCTGCCCTCCACCTCCCCTTGGACTTCTCTAATTTTAGCTGTATGAATTAAGCAACTTTATGTACATTAAGTCCATTGAAATTATTGCTTCTTGTAATATTTTAGTGGGGGAGTCTTAGTCTTTTTCTGATGAGCTCCTCCACTCATTCCTCATGTGATACAGATTATCAATATTTACTGTCCTGGGAAACTGTCTTTGCATTTATGTGCCAATGTATCGGATCTCTTCTCGCACTTCACCAGAACTGCTCTGCTCTACCCACCCCTCAACTGTGGACCATAGGCCACTATTTCTACTCTATTCACCTGTTGTGTTCTTATTTCTGGCCCTTGACTTCAATGATCACACTCAATGGTAATTTCCAAATCTATATCTACAGTTTACATTTTTTATTGCTTTCCAAATCCATGAAGTTTGGCTTCTGAACATTGCCTCCTGAATTAGCAATTTCAACTCCAAAATAAAATTTGCCATCTGCGTTTACCCAAACTTACTCTGGTTCCTATAATCTCAGGCCAATATTAGACCTTCAAGTAATCATAGCATTTCTCAACCAGGGTCCTCATCTGAATTACAGACATAGAAATTATTCAAATTGACTGTTTTCTCCATTATCTTGAAGATGGTACATAACTATATCATTATAGACTCACAGGACTAGAGTAAATTAATTACACACTGTGAGTGCCTTAAGACATTGGGACTTAATCTCTCATGGAAACTCCACTATCAATATTTGCCTTACTTTAAGTGCTATCCTCTTATTTCATTTTTGTTTATTTCCATTGCAAATATAATATACAATATAATTAGTTTCTTGAATTATTGAAATTCTTTTCAAAACAATCTCCCTGTTTTATGTATTGCCCCCATCATTTATCACAGTGCTGTTTCTAAAATCATAATTGGATGTTTCATCACAAATCCTTCAATGGCTTTGTAATAAAATAAAATGATCTTAGAACATACCCTATGCTGCTGCTTTTTGAATTTTTTGTCCTATGATGACAACTTTAAAAATTGTATGAAATGAAAGCACACATTAGAAAAGTACACAGTAGGAAAACACACATTAGAAAGCACACATATTAGAAAAAAATTAACCCCAAACTTTAAACATACAAACTGGGAAACTGGGAATATTCCTTGGGAAGATTTCTTTTTCTCTTTCTATTTCTTTCTTTCTTTCTTTCTTTTTTCTTTTTTTTTTTTTTTTAGATTTTTAAAATTTATTTGAGAGAGAAAGTGTGAGACAGAGTGAGAGCACGAGCAGGGTGAGGGGCAGAGGGAGAAGCAGACCCCACTGATCAGGGAGCTGGATGCAGGACTCCATCCTGGGATTCTAGGACCATGACCTGAGCCAAGGCAGGTGCTTAACCTACTGAGCCACCCAGCCACCCCTAGGTAAATATTTTTGAGTTAGAATTTTCGCTGAAACAAAGAGACTAAAAATACAGTTCATGTAATGGATCAACAATTAATGAATTAACCATTTTGAGACAACACCCCTCCCTGACACGGAAATCAGAATTCAGAGCCTGCATTCTCCATGCCGATCCAGCTTGGTGGTACCAGATTGGCAAGAATCTTAGAATTGTTCCAGAGACGACTTCCAATACCATACATTGATTTCCACTTCAGCAGTCTCGGGGTTTGAGTAGCAATATCAGTCTGAAAACACTAAACTTTGACAACTTAAAAAAGGAAGAAAAAAACAAAACGGGAATTACTAGAAGTTATGATTGAGCTAAATAATTAATGGGATGGATGAAAAACCAGGCTTGGGAAGTGGTGGAGAATGAAGGGACCGTAGCTCCAGGAAAAGGAACATCCCCGGAAACTTTCTGCACACCTGCCTTCTCCATTCTAATTTCCGCTGGACCTTGGAGGATACTCACCACCTCTGGCTGCAGAGGGAATTCCAAACAATTTGAGTTTCTTTGCATTTGTGCCCCAGGTGGAAAGTTCTGTCCCAGATCTTTTATTTGACCAGCTTCAGTTACGTGCCGAGGCCCCTGGTGGCAGTGTTCAAATAAAGCAAATATTTGGGTTTTTCCTTGCTTAGAATGCAAGGAATCGCCTTCCCATCTACTGAGTTGCATACAATTTTGGATTTTCAGGTAACTAAAGGGGACCTGATGCTCGAGAGAAAAAGCAAATATACTCTTTGGCTCATTCCCTTTCATGAAAATCCATGTATGTAATTCTTCCATAATTCCCCCCTCTATGATTTTCTTTCCTGATTAACTTTACGGTAACTTTTTTCCTTCCTTCCTCGCTTCCCAAGGCAGACTCAGGCTGTCATAAGTAACTTTTCATAACCAGGTACAGAGCCTTATAGTGATGTCCATTTCTTCCTTACTTGCATTATTATCTCATTTCAATATCCAAAAAGCACTGAAGGGAGAGGATTTGGTGAACAGCGTTTCCTCCTTCGAATTTGATTTTGCTTTCTTTATGCAATTCACAGGATACTAGGACCTGACATCTCTGGCTTTTTTTTTTTAATTAATTTATTTTTTTTCAGCGTAACAATATTCATTGTTTTTGCACAACACCCAGTGCTCCATGCAATACGTGCCCTCCCTATTACCCACCACCTGGTTCCCCCAACCTCCCACCCCCACCCTCTGGCTTATTTTTTTTTCCCCTTCTATACACCACAACAGCAGCACTGATCAAGCTCTCTTTATGTTGAAAAATGTCTAATTCCAGTTTCCCTATAGATATGGAAATGGATTTGAATGGTGGATATTCACCCCAGTTAGAAGGAAACCTTCTTTTCCTTTGTGCTCAATGTCTTTTCTTCGGGTGCAAATTGCAGATGTCAGTGTTCTGTGCATGTCTTTATTAAATTAGGCTGTTTCCTGTATCACTCTTCACTAGTTTGGGAGAATTAAAGTGCCTGTCCTAGTTGATGTAGAGGTAGGGTACCCCTGAGGCCAGAGGAGCTCACCCACCAGCTACTGACCACTCAGGGCCAAGTGTTGCCCTGGAAACCATCCCAGGCTACAGAGAGCTGCCTTGACAAAAGTCACTACTCCTCCCCAGGGACAGTTGCCATCCAGCGATAAGCCTATTTGGAATTTACTTGACTTAACCCCCTCAGTGTAATTTCTCAATGTAAGAAAGCTCCAAATGCCTTGTCAGGTCCACGTAGAGTCAGCTGAGATCCTTCTCGCAACTGTGCCTCTGTTCAGCTTCTCCCTCAAACCTGTGTTCTCACTCTCACAGCTACGGTTCCCAAGACCAGTAAGCTTGACGTATCCACGCCTGCACCTCCAGGTCACCATACTTGGATCATAGTAGAAAAAGGGATCGACTTTTTACATAAATATAAAATATCTATGAAACTGATGTATCCATCAAGCAGATTATCTTTATGTTATGTTATAGATGTTATTTTAATGACAATGGTGAGTCCCACTAAATGCTTAACAAGCAAATTACATCAATCTTACATTAACCTTTGCAGTAATGGAAAAGAGAAAATACTTCCCGACTGATTTTATGAAGCCAACGTGCATTCAATACTTGTACCTGACAACTGTGTTTTAAGAAATGAAAATTATAGGCCAGTATTTTTCACAGGCACAGATGCAAACATCATAAACAAAATACATAAAATGGGACTGTCTCTCAGTCATGTTGAAGTTATTCAAGGAATTATATATATATTTTAGTATATGTGCTGCCGAAGCGAGCACTCAAGGAATTATATATATATTGGGCATATACTCTATAAAGATGAAACGTGTGTGCACCAAATTATTGGAGTAATAAAAACCTAAAACATTAAATGACACATCCAAAATTTTGAATCAACCAAATGCCAGAAGTAGAAGAAGAAATACATAAAATAGGGTATATTTACAATGAAATAGCAAGTAGTATTGAAGGGAACTAACTACAGCTATATACCACAACATGAATAAATCTTGCAAAATAATTTTGAGTGAAAAAATCCAGGCTCCAAAGTGTGTGTACTTTATGAATCCTTAATTTTATAAGGTTGAAAGACAAGCACACTTCGTCTATGGGCATAGCAGTCGGCAAACAGTGCCTTTCAATAAGAGAGAAGAGGTAATGACCGGGTGTGAGTTACGTTACAAACTAATTGACACTCTGCTCATGGAGCTTATCATCTGGTTGGGGTTGGCAGGCAATAAACAAGCAAATAAATAAAATATATCCTGCTAGTTAGTGATAAGGACAATGGAGGAGGAAAAGTCACGTAACTAGGAAGACAGAAAGTGTCAAGTTGGAAGAAGGATGTAAGTCATGTGCAAGCTACTTATTTTAAATAAAGTTGTCAAGAAAGTATAATTTACACAGAGACGTGGAGGACATGAGGAAGGCAGTTCTGAGTGCGTCTGAGGCTGTCGAACAGTTTTGAGCAGAGGGATGCCATCAGTGGACTTACATTTTTAAAGCTTTGCTCGGGCTGCTCTGCCATAAGTAAGGTACTGGAGGGAAGCCTCCACACTGTGGGGAGGGTACAACATTCGGGTGGGCTGGTAATGGCTTCTGCTGAGATGCTGGTGGTAAGGGAGGGGTTGAGAAGCAATAGGTTCTGGTTATATTTGGGAAATGTAACAGATAGGACTTTCTGATGGGTTGGCTGTGGAATCTGAAAGAGTAATCGAGAATGAAAACAAGGTTGGTTTGGCCCGAACAACAAAAAAGTAGAATGCCCATTTCTTGGTGGAAATGTCAGAACTCGTCCCCCGATGGGGATGACAGGGATGGTCTTGTTCACATGATTTGAAACTCAGATGAGTTCTAAGCTAGGGTAAAAATTTAGCAGTCCTCAGCAAATACGTGTATTTTTAACACTGTGAAGGAAATCCCGGAATTAGTGAAGATAGATAAACAAGGCCAAGAACTGGGTTTGGGGCATTTTAGTCTTAAAGTTCAAGGAGAGAGAGGACAAAAAAAAAAACAAAAAACCCAAACAAGCTATATGGGACCAAGAGAAGTCAACAGTAAAGTAAAAACAAACAAAGTCAGGGTTAGGTGAAAAAGGTCTTCCTCATCTCAGCTCTGTGAAATGCTGTCGATAGATCAGTCAGATGAGGGTTGGAAAATGATCGTTGGATCTGGTGAGCCTAATAGGAGGGGATCTGGTGCAGTGGTGAGAGAAGTCCAAGTGTATGGAATTCAATATAAATGGGACAGGGAGAGTGTGTCATTAGAGATGGTGAGAATACACAATCAGTTCACAAAAATTTGCTCTAAAATAAGGAAAGAAACGGTGTAGCAGTCGGAAGTGGGTGGAAAAATCTAAAGATTTTTTTTTTTCAAAATGGAAGAAATTATAGAATGTTTGCTGATGGAAATTTACTAATATTGAAGGGGAAGCTGATGACATAGAAGAGAAAGGACAGAATTTCTACTGTACTGTCCTGGGGTGGGAGAGAAAAGAATTGTTTTTGAAAGGAATATAAGGAATTCATACCTGGTCACAGCAAGAAAGTAAAAATGTGTGGCCACAGAGGTAAATGGATGACATGGCAACAATAATTATGGATTAATTCTCTCCTGGGCTTCTTATCTCTTTTTTATCCTTCAAATTAGACATATTTTCTCTAATTTCAGTGTCTTTTTGCTCATTGGGGCTTCATCTCTGAACTCCTTCACATGTCTACACATGTTACCTTTCTCTCAGAGATTCTCTCTGGCCACTATACCAAAAATGCCAAATCTTGGGGCACCTGGGTGGCTCAGTGAGCTAAGCCTTTGCCTTCAGCTTGGGTCATGATCTCAGGGTCCTGGGATCGAGCCCCGCGTCGGGCTCTCTGCTCAGCAAGGAGCCTGCTTCGCCCTCTCTCTCTGCCTGCCTGCTTGTGATCTCTCTCTCCATCAAATAAATAATTAAAATCTTAAAAAAAATATCAACTCTTCCACTTCACATTGTTATTCTCTACCTTATCATTCTCCTTGTCATTTAGTAACCATCCAACAGATTTCATACTTTGCTTTATATCTTATCCCGGTTCTACTTGCTCCACAGTAAAATTGAATGAATGAATGAATGAATGATTAGGTTATAACTCCATCCTCTATTTCTTCTATGAAGGAGCAATTGATATAAGAGCATCGTATTTTGGCATATTTTCGTAGACTGTACAACAAACAGAAGTTATTAATAATATACATTATTGGTATTGATATATTTGCTAAACTGTCCCAGGGAATAAGAAAAAAGGAATTATTCTTTTTTTTTTTCTTAAGATTTTATTTATTTATTTGACAGAGAGAGACACAGCAAGAGAGGGAACACAAGCAGGGGGAGTGAGAGAGGGAGAAGCAGGCTCTCCTCTGAGCAGGGAGCCCCATGCGGGGCTCAATCCCAGGACGCCACATCATGACTTGAACCAAAGAAAGACACTTAACCGACTGAGCGATCCAGGCACCCCGAAAAGGAATTATTCTTAAACTTCCAAAGGAGACTTACATTAACCTTATATCAAAATCAAATTGGAAGAACACAGAGAAATCCAGAGACTAATCTCACTTACGAATGTGGATTCAGAAAACTAAAATATTTAACAGGTGTTTTATAATTAACTACATTTTATTTAAAGCATTCAAGTTGAATCTCTGCATTAAGAAATTAAAAGAGAAAATAAAGGTATCCTTTTCATGATAGGCATTGAAAACCATCTGATGAAACTCAGTATCCATTCCAGATTTGAGTGTACATGTAATCAAACTCAAAAGAGAATTCACTACGTGAAAAGAATCCTGCCAGAGCGTACGGCAGATATTACACTTACTGTTGAAACTAAAGGAAACTGCTGGACCTGCGTGTTGGATGCCAGCACGGGTAGCAGCCCTCAAGTGGCCCTCTAGTCAGGGCAACAAAGTAAATTCAAACAGTAGACTCTATTTTTTTTTGTTAAGATTTTATTTATTTATTTGAGCACAAGCAGGGGGAGCGGCAGGCAAAGGGAGAAGCAGACTCTCCGCAGAGCAGGGATTCCCATGCAGGTCTCGATCCCAGGACTCTGAGATCATGACCTGAGCCGAAAGCAGAAGATTAACTGACTGAGCCCCCTAGGCGCCCCAAGCAGTAGACTCCAAATGGGGAGGTGTGTGAGTGATAAGACATAATCTGTTTAGTTAATTAGATTATTTATTTACCTGAAAAAATCACAGGAAAACAGGCTATTGAGGGATGAACATGGCCAGAGTTCTCTGGGATGTGCATTTACAATTTCAGCGCATATCCTCTGTAAAAAGACTATGGCACGTTCTATCACGTTCAACAACAGAAGGACAATGTTTCTGTGTTAACAGTTTTCTACAAGTTGATCTTTGGATTCAATTCAATTCCATTCCAAAATCCCAACAAGGTCTTTATACAGAACATGGGTCAGCAAACTAAGCCTCTTGAGTCCCATCTAGCCCTGCTGCCTTATTTCGTGAAAGGAATGTTATTGGAACACAGCCATGATCATCTGCTTACGGACTGCCTGTGGCTACTTTTGCACTACGTTGGCAAGGCTGAGCAGCTGCAATAGGGACTATATGGTTTGCAAAGCCTAAATATTTCCTGTCTGGTTCTCTACAGGTAATGTGTGCCCCTGATAGAGAAGAACAAAGCCCTCATGTAGGCCAAAGTCATTCATAGGAATAACAGAACTATATTACCTACTAGATACAATCTTAATTGTATATAGTAATATATTCTATAAAATGGGATAGAAAAGAATCTGTAAGTAGGTGTATATATAGGGAAATTTGATATGTGGCCAAGGGGGTATTATGTATCAATGATGACCAATATTCCACTCAACACATGGGTTTGAGACAAATGATTTCTGCATTTCTGGATCCCCATTCTGCAGGAAACTCAGAAGTTCATTCCAAGGGAATTAAAGACTTAACTGGGAAAGGTAATACTTTAAAGTATTTGCGAGAAAATATTTAGAAGAAAAGTCTATTGTTAAGATCTTAGGATGAGAAAGAAGATAGAAAGGCCTCTTTCTATCTATTTCTCACACTAAGGCAGTGTTTTTTTTTTTTAATTTTAAAAATATATGAAAATAATACAGTTTGATTCTATTAGAAGGAAAACAAACAGGGGCGCCTGGGTGTTTCAGTGGGTTAAGCCTCTGCCTTCAGTTCAGGTCATGATCCCAGGGTCCTGGGATCGAGCCCGCGTTGGGATCGAGGATCCCAGGATCCTGGGATCGAGCCCCGCCAAGCAGAGAGCCTGCTTCACATATCTCTCTGCCTGCCTCTCTGCCTACTTGTGATCTCTGTCTGTCAAATAAATAAATAAAATCTTTAAAAAAAAAAAAAGGAAAACAAACAAACAAACAGCAAAGCCAGAACCCTGCACGTAAACAAATACGAACCCATAGGAAAAAAATAATATGGAAACAATTACTAGATGGTGAAAACAGAAAAGATCAGCCCACAGATGGCGTTCTTTCTTTTCTCTTTCTTCTCACAACCAGGTAAGAGGGTGTAGAATTCAGTTTCTAAATCTCACTCTCACTTTTTTAGTGGGTCTTCATTCCTTGTGGGGAAAGGGACAAAGAGTCCCTAGTCTGGGCAGAATCCTAAGGACTAGGACAAGACAGGGCTTGCTTCCAGGGCCTGCTGTTGTAGAACATCATCAGGTCAAACTATCATGGGGATCATGCATGTTGTCTGTCTTGTAGTCCCCCAGTCTTCTCATTTTGTACCTCAAAACCAGTGTCTCAGTGAAAATTAAAGTGTCATTTTGTTCCTTTTGCCATCATTTCTTTTGCAGAGATTCCCAAGGACCTTGTGTATCCACAGGTCTGGTTTCTTGGGCCTAGGTCCCATTGAATAATTGGATCATTGTCACACCGGCAAAGATCCCTGGAAACACTTCTGTCCTATCAATCAGTAGAAATGATTCTAGAACTCACAAAATTCTCGGAAAATTCTGTAGTGGTTTCTAGCTTATCTTTGTACTTTGCGGATGCTAAATGTTACTTTAATCTTAGGAGAAAATCCATACTATTTTTTTTTTATAGAATAGCACTATTTTCAATAAAACTCATTCCTAAATTGAGTTTAAAGTATTCATGTATGACATGAACCCACTGGTTACGACTTGACTTTGGGATGCAAAGCAAAGACTGTCTCTCATTTGTAAGACAAATGTCCCAATTTTGAGGCAGCTGGTGGGTGGTTAGGGATTTTTCTTTCCCAGGTTCACCCTCCTTGGTTCTTGCAGCCCCTCTTTTCTACCACCTCTATCCTTCTTCTCCTTTATCCTTCATCCAGGATCCATCTCACTGTCTTGATTTAGTTGACCCTGGGCAGATTTTTGGACTGAATGCTGAGAAAAAGGATACCGTCTCAGTATTGACAATCTGAGCATGAACACTAATGATCTTGCTCTGTAAATCTGGAAGATTATATAGCAAAACAACCGCTAGACACTGAGAGATGAGGCAGCTGCTGGCGGCAGGTGAGATGTGATTCTCAGAAATGGGCCGCTGGCCTGTGACCAGTTGGTTCAGAGATATACGGCAATGGGTTCTACTAAGTCATGAACTTAGTACAAAGAAAAGTGATTGTTCATCTTTAAAAGAAACATGGTGACCTTTTGAATTTGGTATAGTAAAACTATTGACTGATTCCACCGTTTCCACTCTCTGGGGCTGGCTGTGCCCTGTGAGCAATGGAGACTGGGCAGTACTGGTGTCTGGCTGGTGGGATCCTCTCCTGGGACCGTGGTGGACTCCTCCAGCTCAGGCTCTCCCCCCAATGCCTGTGTGTCTGAGTAGACCTGGCTTCCATTGGCTTGTTTTTGATGTGGTTCATTCGGTTTTATTATCAATTCATTTTATTCTTGACTTCCCTAAGAAACAACACATTAGTCTTTTATTATCTAATTCCTTTGCGATCAGGTGATGTTTTCTTCAGTCTGCGTGCTCTGCTCAAAGCCACTGTCTCCCGTGAATACCAATGGCTAAGCCGAAAGGATAGCTATTTCCTATAAATGATACTGAACATGGTCAAAGTGCAACACACAAGCTTTTTTGACATGCTTCAAAGTGAGATTAACAGTCTCTCTTGGGACGCAATTCTATAGGCTGGTGTTCTGCTAATAGGTACCTCTTAGTGTGTAAAATGTATGGTTCTGTTGAATCATTTTAAATGGTAAAAGTCTCTATTTTCACTTGATTTCAAAATACTGGGTTTCTTTTCTTTCTTTCTTTCTTTTTTTCTAATCCTAGATACATTATACCTTTTCTGTTGTTTCATTTGGTAATGTAGTTTTCCCTCATTAGGAAAACACCATATGTTTAAGCAATAAAACTTGCTTCCCAGATGTTTTACTTCTTTAAAAATACAGTAACTAATTCATTGACATTTAAAGACGTCTGAAAAATTGGATCTCACCATTTTCAAATAAAAAAATGCAATTCTCTTTCTTACTTAAAAAAAAAAAAAAGGAGCCTGTAAATCTTTCCAGTTAAACAGACAAAGGCAAACAATTTGCATTGCCATCCTGGCGATTGAACTCAGAAAGTGCCTAATCAGAAACAACACGCCATGGCTCTGCAAGGCTGTCCAAGCCAAAGAGAAACCTAGACAGGCATCCTTGGCCATGATGACTGCCAATGAAATGAATTGAATTCTGCTCCTTCCCTGAAAAAACTGGTCAGGGTTTGGGACATCAAGGCAAGCATGCGCTATCCACTTTGCCCAGAAGGAGGCAGAGAAACAGCTGATCACTGGGATAGTTTTCTGCCCAGCTCCACTGCTGCATCTGTGCTGTGAATGAGGTCTGCAGGTGGACAAGAACGAAGGCCCTATAAGAGGAACCCAGGTTAAGCATTGGCAGTGACTTCATGCCAGGGCTCCTTGGGATGTTTCTCTTGCCTCAGTGTCTTTTCACCCCAGAACATCAACTGTCGCTTCTTTCTAACTCTGGCCCATTGGAAATGTCTTCCTGCCGTAGTGTCCTCCTATGTGTTAGCTTCTGTGCAGGGATAGTCAGCTCCAGGAGTGGGGAGCAGAAGTCCAGGAGCATCAGGTAATTCTAAATTACTCTGTCCTTATAGGACCATTAAAAAATAAAACAAAGCTGGGGCGCCTGGGTGGATCCCAGGCATGATCCCAGGGTCCTGGAATGAGTCCCACATCGACCTCCACATCAGGCTCCCTGCTCCATGGGAAGCCTGCTTCTCCTTCTCTCATTCCTGCTTGTGTTCCCTCTCTCGCTGTTTCTCTCTCTGTCAAATAAATAAATAAAATCTTCAAAAAATAAAAATAAATAAAACAAAGCAGAAAACATGCAAATAAAATCATGAAACTATACTTGTGCATCCTTTAGAACATAGGGCATACATGGAGAACAAGACAGATTTCCTGGAAAGAACTAGTCAAGGGTCCTAGTCCTTTCCAAAAGAGCTGTGGAACTCCAGTAGGGAAAAGAATGATGAAACAGACCCATTCAGACAGAATGGTTGCATACTTGTTGTCAGTAAGAGGGAGGCCTGCAGCTTGGCACTTGGACATATCCACCATTAGGTCAAAAGTAGATTATTAAAGGTCCAGAATATTTTTAGTCCTTAAACTAGGTGAGACAGAACTTGCGATGTCCTACCAAGCCTAGCTAATTTCAAAATAAAATGCATCTCAATTGCTGCCATCCAGTGTTTTATATCTTATTGAGAAATCATGATGCCTATGGGAAGCAATGAAAACAAAGCATTCAGGGATGACTATAGTAAAGGCTGATCACTTGT
This sequence comes from Meles meles, assembly GCF_922984935.1. Lineage (NCBI taxonomy): Eukaryota > Metazoa > Chordata > Mammalia > Carnivora > Mustelidae > Meles > Meles meles. The sequence continues at coordinate 101,318,001 of NC_060075.1, forward strand.
AATGACTAAGACTCATTAACTGTTATTACGTTCCATGCATTCTTCCAAGTGCTTTGAATGTATTATCCCATTTATCCTTCACAAGAATCCCATGGAGTATACTACAAGATACTATTATTAATCCTGTTTTATAACAAAATTAGGCACAGAAAGATGAACTTAACCAAGATCTCACAAAATTGAGGAAATCAAAATGAAGTTCTTTAGATTTCATCAGAGAGAAGCGTTATCTTAGAGACTAGCAAATAGGTCTCTCAAAGAAGGGCAGAAAAAGAGAAAAATGGAATCAGGAGTAACTGGGAACTTTACATTATGGGTATAGAGAGTCAGATATGCCTGGGATGGTTCTGGAGAGCTGTGCTGTGTTCCTCAGTCATTATTCAACTGATGTCTTCTCCTGAAAATACATTCCCAAGACATTACATTTCACCTGACAGTGAATTTCATAGCATGTCTGAATTAAATTAACAGCATTTTGGGACAAAAATATTTTGGTCATATTTTCAACATAAACTATTAGTGTAGTCATTGAGTCGACATGATTGTCAAGCTTTTCTATAGATGATAAATGTAAAACATATAGAATATGCAAATAACAGAATTTAGTAGTTTAATATAATTGACATTTTTTCTTATACCCAATACTTTCTACAGATCCTCCTCAAGCAACTACCAAGTATTTATAAAACTTGACCCATATTTTTCTCATGAAATAAATTTTACAATATTTCAAAAATGTTATAAAATAAACTATATTCATTAATCACAAGGAAATTAGGATGGATATCAATAAAAGCAAATCTTTGTGAACTAAGAAGAATAATGATAGGATGTAAGTACAGCCTTATGTCCATAAATCTGATACCTGAAATAAAGTAGTTCAATTCCTTAAAAGCATGATCTACTAAAACTTAAAGAAGAATAGATAATCTAAATAGGTCTATATTATTAAAGAAATTTCAGGGCACCTGGATGGCTCAGTTGGGTAAGCAACAATTTTCCACTCAGATCATGATCTCAGGGTCCTGGGATTGAGTCCCACATCTGGCTCTCTGCTCAGTTTAGAGTCTGCTTCTCCCTCTCCCTCTCCTTCTGTGCATAATCTCCCTCTCTCTCAAATAAATAAATAAAATTTAAAAAAGAGATAAAGAGATTCCACTAATGATTACATTCCAGTAGAAAACAGTAGGCTTAAATGGTTTTACTGGTGAATTTTACCAAACATTCAAGGAGAAATTATGTCAATTTTCTATGATCTTTACCAGAAAACAAATTTACCTCATTCTATGAAGCCAGCATTACCCAAAACCAGACAATGACATTTTTAGGAGGAAACTTATAGTATCTCTCACAATCATAGAGGAGAAATCCTCAAAAAAATTTTAGTAAATTGAATTTAACAATATATAAAAAGAATTGCACACCATGACAAAGGGGATTTATTTCAGGTATGCAAATCCTGTTCAATATTTGATCAATTAATGTAATAAATAATATTAATAAGAGAAAGATGAAAATTATCTGATTAGACCGTATCAACAGATACAGAAAATTAACTTGACAAAATTCAGCACCCATTCATGGTAAAAAAGAAACAAACAAACAAACACAAAACTCCTCAAAATAGGATTAAACCTTGTTAAAGATCATCTACAGAAACCTCTAACATTGTACTTAATACTGAAAAATTAGATGCTTTCCTCCAAAAATCAGAAATAAGTAAGGATATATCCTCTCACCAGTCCTATTCAACAATTGGATACCTGAGCTAATGCAATATGAGAAGAAAAACAAGAAAATGGCATATGGATTGAAAAGGAAACAATGAAATCACCTTTGTTCCCAGGTAATATAACTGTCAATATAGAAAATCTCAAAATTTTCAACAAAAAATAGTTAATAAGCAATTATACAAGGTCACATAATGTAATGTTTATTTTTTTCCTATTTTTTAAATTATGTTATGTTAGTCACCATACAGTATATCATTAGTTTTTGATGTAGTGTTCCATGATTCATGTGTGTAACACCCAGGGCTCCATGAAATTCTTGCCCTCCTTAATACCCACCACATGCTCAACCATCCCCCCACTCTTTTACAAAATGAAACTGCTTTCCTGTACACCGGCAATAAACAACTGGAAGTGAAATAAACCTATTTATATGAAAAAATGAAATGATCAGGTATAAACCTACCAAGATATGTACAAGATCCATATGAGAATAGCTGCATAACTTTCATGAAAGAAATCAAGTAAGATCTAAAAAAGTGTGCTATGGACATTGGGGAGGGGAGGGGAACCATAAGAGACTATGGACTCTGAAAAACAACCTGAGGGTTTTGAAGGGTCAGGGGTGGGAGGTTGGGGGAACAGGTGGTGGGTAATGGGGAGGGCACGTTTTGTATGGAGCACTGGGTGTTGTGCAAAAAGAATGAATACTGTTACACTGAAAAAATAAATAAAATGGAAAAAAAAAATAAAAAAGTGTGCTTCATCATGTTCATGGATAGGAACATTTAATATCAAGATGTCAGTTCTTCCCAACTTGATCTATAGATTCAAGGCAATCCTAATCAAAATCCTTGCAAGTTATTTGGTGAGTATTAACAAATTGATTATAAAATTTATGTGGAAATACAAAACCCAGAACAGCCAACACATTAGTTAAGAAGAGAAAGATAAATAACATATAATTTCATTCATAAGGGGAATTTAAGAAACAAAACAAATGAGCACAGGGACAAAAGAGAGAGAGGGGCAAACCAAGAAAAAGACTCTTAACTACAGAGAACAAAATGATCGTTACCAGGGGGCAGGTTGAGAGGGGGATGCGTTAGATAGGTTATTGGGATCAAGGAGTGCACTTGTGATGAGTACTTGGTGTTGTATGGAAGTACTGAATCACTGCATTTATACCTTAAACTAATACTACCTGTATGCTAACTATCTGACATTTAAAATTAAAAAAAAAAAAAAAGAGAGAAAAAGATTTACTAAAAAGTTACCATGATCTATTTTCAACATTTTGAGGAACCTCCATGCTGTTTTCCAGAGTGGTTGCACCAGCTTGCATTCCCACCAACAGTGGAGGAGGGTTCCCCTTTCTCCACATCCTCACCAGCATCTGTCATTTCCTGACTTGTTAATTTTAGCCATTCTGACTGGTGTGAGGTGATATCTCATTGTGGTTTTGATTTGTATTTCCCTGATGCCGAGTGACGTGGAGCACTTATTCATGTGTCTGTTGGCCATCTGGATGTCTTCTTTGCAGAAATGTCTGTTCATGTCCTCTGCCCATTTCTTGATTGGATTGTTTGTTCTTTGGGGGTTGAGTTTGCTAAGTTCCTTATAGATTTTGGATACTAGCCCTTTATCTGATGTGTCGTTTGCAAATATCTTCTCCCATTCTGTCAGTTGTCTTTTGGTTTTGTTAACTGTTTCCTTTGCTGTGCAAAAGCTTTTGATCTTGATGAAATCCCAATAGTTCATTTTTGCCCTTGTTTCCCTTGCCTTTGCCGTTGTTCCTAGCAAGATGTTGCTGCGGCTGAGGTCGAAGAGGTTGCTGCCTGCGTTCTCCTCAAGGATTTTGATGGATTCCTTTCTCACATTGAGGTCCTTCATCCATTTGGAGTCTATTTTCGTGTGTGGTGTAAGGAAGTGGTCCAATTTCATTTTTCTGCATGTGGCTGTCCAATTTTCCCAGCACCATTTATTGAAGAGGCTGTCTTTTTTCCATTGGATATTCTTTCCTGCTTTGTCAAAGATTAGTTGACCACAGAGTTGAGGGTCTATTTCTGGGCTATCTATTCTGTTCCACTGATCTATGTGTCTGTTTTTGTGCCAGTACCATGCTGTCTTGATGATGACAGCTTTGTAATAGAGCTGGAAGTCCGGAATCGTGATGCCACCAACATTGGCTTTCTTTTTCAATATTCCTTTGGCTATTCGAGGTCTTTTTTGGTTCCATATAAATTTTAGGATTATTTGTTCCATTTCTTTGAAAAAAATGGATGGTATTTTGATAGGGATTGCATTAAATGTGTAGATTGCTTTAGGTAGCTACCCTATGACCCAGCAATTGCAATACTGGGTATTTACCCTAAAGATACAAACATAGTGATCCGAAGGGGCACGTGTACCCGAATGTGTATAGCAGCAATGTCTACAATAGCCAAACTATGGAAGGAACCTAGATGTCCATCAACAGATGAATGGATAAAGAAGATGTGGTCTATATACACAATGGAATACTATGCAGCCATCAAAAGAAATGAAATCTTGCCATTTGCAAGGACGTGGATGGAACTTGAGGGTATCATGCTTAGTGAAATAAGTCAATCGGAGAAAGACAACTATCATATGATCTCCCTGATATGAGGACATGGAGAAGCAACGTGGGGGGTTAGGGGGATAGGAGAAGAATAAATGAAACAAGATGGGATTGGGAGGGAGACAAACCATAAATGACTCTTAATCTCACAAAACAAACTGGGGGTTGCTGGGGGGAGGTGGGGTTGGGAGAGGGGGAGGGGGTTATGGACATTGGGGAGGGTATGTGCTATTGTGAGTGCTGTGAAGGGTGTAAACCTGGCGATTCACAGACCTGTACCCCGGGGGATAAAAATACATTATATGTTTATTAAAAAAAAAAATTGGAAGGGGAGGCGAACCATAAGAGACTATGGACTCTGAAAAAAACAACCTGAGGGTTTTGAAGGGTCAGGGGTGGGAGGTTGGGGGAACAGGTGGTGGGTAATAGGGAGGGCACGTTTTGCATGGAGCACTGGGTGTTGTGCAAAAACAGTGAATACTGTTACGCTGAAAAAATAAATAAATTAAAAAAAAAAGAAGGTAGAATGGTAGTTGTCAGGGGTTTAGGGGAAGGAGAAATGGAGAGTTTCTTTTTTACTCACTATAGAGTTTCAGTTTTTTAAGATGAAAAAGTTCTAGAGCTTGGTTGCACAACAATGTGAATATATTTAATGCTACTTCACTGTATCCTATAGAAATGGTTAAGGTGGTAAATTTTATTTTTTTAAATTTCAAGTTGCATATATTTTTTACAATGATAAAATATAAAATAAGTGAAAAATAAAAAAAAATTTACCATGATCAAGACAGTGTAATAAATAATAGACAATAGATCAATGGAACAGAAGACAGAGTAAAACCCCATAAATATACAAACTGATCTTTGACAAAGTAGCAAAGGTAATGAAATAGAGAAAGGGTGATTATTTCAATAAATGGTCCTGGAACACTTAGACATCCATATGCAAAAAAAAAAAAAAAAAAAAAAAAAAAATCTAGATACAGACCTTATATTTTCATAAAAATGGATTATAGGTCTAAATTTAAAATGCAAAACTACAACTTCTAAGAAAAGTAACACAGGCAAAAATCTAGATGACCTTGAGTTTGATGACTACTTCTTAGATACAATAGCAAAACATGATGTGCAAAGGAAAAATTTGATAAATTGAACTTCATTAAGATTAAAAGCTTCAATTTTGCAAACTACACTTTTAAAGGCATGAAAAGATAAATCACAAACTGGGAGAAAAACTTTGTGAAATACGTATCTCATGAAGGGTTTGTATCTAAAATATACAAAGAAACTACCAAACTCAGCAATGTGGAAATAATGCAATTACAAATGCTCCAAAGATGTTAACAGATAGCTCAGCAAAGAATATATACAGATAACAAGCAAACATACAGAAAAATGCTCTATCATATGTCATTAGGGAACTGTAAATTAAAACAATGAAATACCACTATATACCTATTAGAATGGTTCGGATCCAAAGTCCTGACATCACCAAACACTGGTGAGGACGTGGAACAACAGAAAGTCTCATTCATTGTTAGTAGAAATGCAACATGGTACTCTTTGGAAGGCAGTCCCGCAGTTCTTACTTATGAAACTAGACCTACACATGCCACATGTTGCAGCAATAATGCTCTTCAGTATTTACCAAATGAGGTGAAAATCTATGTCTACACAGAAACTTGCACACAAATTTCTACAGCACTTTATTCCTAACTGCTTAAAGTTGGAGGTAAACAAGATGTCCTTCGGTAGACGAATCGATAAACTATAGTACTTTCTCTATATGATGTAATATTATTCAGTGGTAAAGAGAAATGAATTGTCAAGCTACAAAAAGACAGGAGGCAATTGACACATTTTGCTAAGTGAAAGAAGCCTATTTGAAAAGACTAGATGCTGTGTAATTCAAACTATACGTCTGAGGTCATAGGATATGACTGAAGGAAAAGGCATAGCGCTAAGACAGTGAAAAGATAATTGATCACCAGGGCTTCTGGGGCAGGGCAAAGGGATGAGTAGGTAAAGCACAGGAAAGTTTTAGAATGGAAAAACTATTTTAAAGGATACTGTCAGGGTGACTATACGATATTACACATTTGCCAAAATCTGTAGAACTTTACAATACAATGCTAGCCATGGACTTTAGTTAGTAATAGTGTATTAATATTGGCTCATCAATTTTAGCAAATGCACTACACCAACGCAAGATGTTAATAGTAAAACTGTGTGTGGGAGGAGGAAATAAATGGAATAAGTAGGAAGTCACTGTGTTTTCTGCACTTTTTTTTTTTTTTGTAAATTTGAAATTTCCCTGAAAAATAAAGTGTGTTTTTTTTTTGTTTTGTTTTTTGTTTTTTAAAGATTTTACTAAGGTAAGTGGAGAAATCAATTAAAGGAACTTATCAGGTGTTCACTTTGGCAGCACATATACTAAAGGCACTTATTAAGATTCTTCAGAAATTTTAAAAGTCCATTTTTATTTGGTAATAATTAATTTGTAGGATTTGTAGTGTGTCTGCCTTTGTGTATTTGTGTATTTTTTTTTAAAGGTTTGTTCTTCCTTCTAACACAGCAAGAAGAATTGAGATGTGCATAAGAATGAGGTAAAGGAGTGGACCACAGGATATGAATCAGAAGAGGGAGATCAGAAAGAAAATTACAAGGTTTGGGGCACCTGGGTGGCTCAGTGGGTTAAGCCTCTGCCTTCAGCTTGGGTCATGATCTCAGGGTCCAGGGATTGAGCCCCTAGTCAGGCTCTCTGCTCGGCAGGAAGCCTTCTTCCTCCTCTCTCTCTCTCTCTCTGTCTGCCTTTCTGCCTACTTGTGATCTCTATCTGCCAAATAAATAAATAAATCTTAAAAAAAAAAGAAAGAAAGAAAATTACAAGGTTCAGGGGATTGCAGGGGCTCATCCTACCAAAGAATGGAAGCAGTTGAAGTAAGGAAATGAGCGAACAACAATATAATACTAATTATAAAAAATGAGATGAACCCATAATGACATAAATGTATAAGTGCATACATATACATGCATATACACATAAATCACAAAGAATATACAACTATTCCTTACAGAAGAATGTAGGTAACCTATGTAGATATATTACTGCATCAGAGTTAGAATTTAATGCTCAACTCCTCAAGTGGGAGCTGAACTTAGTTTCTTATTTCTAGGGAATGTAGTATGGAAAGATAAAAAATACTTTTAAAATGCAAAAACCTGACAAGTACCACCATGCCTGAGCTCAAGATTAATGACAACACCATTGCTTTGTGGGTGTCACATCCTCCCGATAAGTATGATAAGAAGAATATTTCACTTCTATAAATTCTTTCCTGAGTTCCATAAAGTCTTCTAGTCATGAGAAGAATGTTAATGAACTCCAAACCTGGCCAATGTTCTTTGGAACTGCTAACGTCATGAAGAACAAGGAAAGACTGAGAAACTGTCACAGACATGAGGAGGCAAAGTAGATGTAGTGCTAATATACTGCGGTATGTCCGAGTTGGATTCTAGATTATTAATGGAAAAGCTGGAGAAATCTGAATCCAATCTGGAGTCTGGTTAAAAATAATGTGCCGGGGGCACCTGGGTGGCTCAGTGGGTTAAAGCCTCTGCCTTCGGTGCAGGTCATGATCCCAGGGTTCTGGGATCGAGCCCCATATCCGGCTCTCTGCTCAACGGGGAGCCTGCTTCCTCCTCTCTCTCTCTCTGCCTGCCTCTCTGCCTACTTGTGATCTCTGTCTGTCAAAAAAAAAAAAAAAAAAAAAAATGTGTCGATGTGGGTCTCTTTGTTTTGACCTATTACCACAACAACTTAAGATGTAACATTGGGTAAAACTGAAAGTGACTGAAACATTTATGGGAACTTTCTATAATAATTTTCTCATCTTCTGTAAATCTAAAATTATCCCCAGATAGCAGAATTTTTTAAACATTTTTTTCTAAAATATTTTTTAAAATTTATTTTCATTTTTTAAATGAACAAATATGAGTAGAAGACAAATGTCTGGGTGAAAGGGACCTGCTTTTCGAGCCCTATGGTGTGGTCATGTGATATGGCTTCAGTGGAATGGGCTAGTTTGCTTGGTCGTAAGAAGGCTAAAGAATTGAGAAGCCAGGAGATTTGGTTTTCCATCTTCACAGAAAAATGATGGTAGGCCTTGAGGTGGACTGAAAGATTGCATTACAAATGACAGAAAATTTATGAAAGAGGGAGCGTGAATGGCATGTTGGTTGATGACCCGTTAGTTGATGACAAGAATCTAATAGCATTGTCCTTTTTATAAAAACACAGAGGAGCAATTGTTTGGAAGCAGAAATGGAGAGCACAGAGGACTCTGACCCATTAATCAACTCTGTAATTGGTAAAAGTTTTGGAGTAGGAATTAAAACCCAGGGCATGGGGGCGCCTGGGTGGCTTAGTGGGTTAAAGCTGCTGCCTTCCGCTCAGGTCATGGTCCCAGGGTCCTGGGATCGAGCCCCACGTCGGGCTCTCTGCTCAGCAGGAAGCCTGCTTCCTCCTTTCTCTCTGCCTGCCTCTCTGCCTAGTTGTGATTTCTCTCTGTCAAATAAATAAAAAAAAATATTAAAAAAAAAAAAAAAAAAAAAAAGGAGCAGGGAGCAGAGTGTCTATCTGCTTTAAAACCCAGGGCATGTACCCTGCCGTTGCTCAACTTTGTGTTGAAGTGATCATTGTGGCACAAATCAGAGAAGACAAGGAGGGAAAAGAAATATCAGGAGAAAAAAAAATAAATAAACCTGTGGTTGTTAATTGTTCATAAGAGCCCCCACGATTCTTGTTTTGTTGGAATCCGTGCCATTTTGTATCCTTTTTCACAATGAGTAGGGCTGACCTCTATCATCACTAAAGTATTATGAAAATAATTGTGTATGTTTTCTGAGGCCAGGCCTAAAAGCTGTGCTTTATCTTGCCTTCTCTTGGGTCCCTGGCTACCAAGGAAGACAGCTGCCATCTCATGAGTCCTATCAAGATGTCCAGGTGGTAAAGAACAGATGCCTCCTTCCAAAGCCAACATGAACATTCCAGCCACAGGAACAAGGCTCCTATAAAGCGGAGTCCTCACTGGGGTCAAGCCTTCAGGTGTCAGCCGCCCTGCCTGACAACCCCACTGGAATCTCAGGAGAATCACTGAGGTAAGCTCTTCTCATAGAAACTCTATGAGTTAATATGGGGCACTTGGCTGGCTCAGTCGGTTAAGCATCTACTTCCTGATTTTGCCTGAGGTCATGCTCTCAGGTTGTAAGATCCTTGCTTCAGGCTCTTTACCTGATGTGGAGCCTGCTTGAGATTCACTCTCTACCCTTCCTCCACGACTCATGGGCACTTGGGCACTCTTTCTCTCTCTCTTTTTTATTTTTTTTACTCTTTCTCTCTCTTAAAAGAAAGAAAGAAAGAAAGAAAGAAAGAAAGAAAGAAAGAAACTCTGAGATAATGAGTCTTTGTGTTTTTCCCCAGCCATTAAGCTGTGATGATTTGTTAATTAGTAAGAGATGACAACATGAAGAGGCATGTGTTTATTACAGACTGACAGCTGAAGGATTCAACAGGCAGGCAAAGTTTAGGAGGTAAGTTTCTTGTACCACAAAGCAAGGTGAGTGTCTTAGTAACTTGAAATAGTCCTTTCAGTTCTCACATTTTATGACTCGTTTTCTTTTGATTGTGTAGAAAATGCACTGAACTCTGGTATTTACTGGTACTGAAAGTTGCCCTTTGATACCGCTCCCTTGATGTTATGATTGACAATAAAGTAGTCTTTGACTTAAGCTTTTGAAGTCAATAAGCCTTATGGAATGTTTTTATTTTCTTCCTTTTATTTGTAGCTTATTGTAATTTAAATCAGCTATCATCAAGCACTGCAGGGGAACATTGTTACCTTGTACCTTTTATGGGGACTGAAGCTTCATTGTACTGATCAGTGGTAAGACCTTCAAGTATTATGAATATGTAACTTCCAGTCAGAATTTGCATGATGTTCAATGAGTGTGGAGAGATTCGGCCAGAAAGGCTTTTAGAGAAACTGTAAAAGAAAAAAAAAAAAAAAAAAAAGCTTATTTGTTTTCTGACTTATTTTAATGCTAATAGCAAATAAAATCACAAGACTGTTAAGGTCTTAAGAAAACCTTTGCTTTATTCATCCCTCCTTCCTCCAAAAATTGGTGAGGATTTGACCCTTTGAAAAACACTTGGTGTGGAAACTGGAATCAACAAGAACCAACAAGGCCCCACCTTGGTAACATCGCTGGGGGGGTAGTTGTCAATTTTATTTTTACAAGACCAGTGCTCTAACCCCTGAGCTATGGAGCCAACTCAATTTTATTTTTAATAGGTAACTAGGTCAGATTATAAAATAATTGTACATTTGTCAAGAGCTTTACAGATTAGTTGTTTATGAAATGATTTCGTTGCGGAAAATAATCAGACCTGTGAGAGACCAAGTGACACTCAGTGAGTAGGAGAACTTGGATTTATTTTATTGTGGTGGACCCAGATGAGCTCATGCTCAAAGTTCTGGGCCCCAGGTACTGGGGTTACAGGGTTTTTACAGGGGTGGGGGGGGATGCAAGGGGTCAGGTTCCAAGGGCTATGCTGCTGCTGGGAGGTGGGTTTAATCTGGGGGAGCAGGGGATTGTTTTAGGCTGTTAGGGCAGTTCAGGGAGCCTGTGGCAGGAAGCAGAAGCAGCTGGTTATCTCTTGGCCCCAGTAGGGCTTCTGGTTATCTCTAGCTATTGTTAGTAACGTGCCATCTTCTTGGGCCTCCTGGCCTGGGTAATTTTCCTCTTCAATTTCACTGGTATTATTTTTAAAACACAATAGTCTCACAAGCAAATTTGTTAATTTCAAGGAAAAAGTACAGAATTTCTTTCTTTCTTTCTTTCTTTTTTTTTTTTAATTAGTAGCTATGGAAGTCTACCTCCAAACACAGCATTTGTGTGTTAATCCCCATTCTGTGCCCATAATGTGACAGCTGCTGTGAGTCCATTGGAAATATAAAGCTACATAGGTTATTTCTTTTGTCCTCCAAAAATTTCAACAAGTAGTTCAGTAATGAAATGCCTGAACTGTAAATCCTATTAGATACATTTGCAAAGGAAGCACCTAAAAACACTCAAGTAGTCTGTAAATCAGGAGACTCCAATAGTGGATAATGTTGCAGCCAATGTTTAAAGCCTGTGCAGTAGTTAAATAAATAGAAAAGCAACTTGTCTCAAGTCAAGAGGATGGCCACAGACATCCTGGATGGGAATCCATTGGCAAAGGCACAGATGTCTAAACAGCATAACGTGCTCAAAAATTTACAAACAGCCCGGGATGGTGGAAGAAAGTATTGGGATACGTGTAGAGTAAGATTGAAACCATCTAAAAAGGCAGGGGCCAGTTCATAAAAAGGTTTACCGGCTGAACTACGGATATGGGCTTTCACCCTGGAACCTGCAGTCCACCTGTGAAACATTTCAGAGGGGTTCATTTCCTAATCGGTTTCTAATCAAGACGTTGGAAACAACACAGAGAGTGGATTTAATGTGAATCACACTGCAGGATTTGGGAAAATAATTCAAATGTAAGGATAAGGGTTTGAGAACTGAGACATTAGGAGCCTGTCAAAAAGCACGGTCTGGGGGCACCTGGGTTAAGAGCCTGCCTTCAGCTCAAGTCATGATCCCAGGGTCCAGGGATCCAGCCCTGCTTCGGGCTCCCTGCTCAGTGAGGAGCCTGCTTCTCCTTCTCCCTCTGCTGCTCTGCCTGCTTGTGCTCTCTCACTCTTCCTCTGTCAAATAAATAAATAAAATCTTAAAAAAAGAAGCAGGTTCTGCGGGGGTGCTTTTTGAGGTCGGCTCGATTGGGATGATCATCCTGCTCTCTTTCTCCTGCAAACCCCTCCCAAGTCCAACAATAGCAGATTTAGACTTTTACTTTAAATCTGTAAGGAGTGTTCTTTGAATGGGTTATTTAGTATTATAAGTGAATAAAATCCACGAAAGGGGTCAGCCATGAGCTTCTATTCAAGAAGAGGTGTTGAAAACCTAACAAACATTTTCACCAAGGCTTGCATCCCCGGTCAGTAAACACAAGACCATCCCCTGATTGCCATTGTGTGGTTGCTCCTACCAGGTTCTTGCAAATGGAGAATTTTCTGAAATGTCCTAGGGTCAGTGCCCATTCACTAAACATCAGCCACATTTTCCAAGTTGAATGTAATGATAGAAATCAAATTAAGCTTTATCTTTCTTGTTTTCTACCTCAGGAGTTTACCTAAAATATTTAATGAGGTTGTGGTGAGAACTGGTGTCTTGAAAAGTGTTTTTTTTCCCCCCCTGCCTATAACCCCAGAAATCTCTCGCTTTATCTACTGCCAAAACACAAGCTATGTTGAGAAGATTTATAAGGGGAAAATGTGAAGTAATATTTTAAATTAAGGTGTCAGTGTTCTGAGATTCGCATTTGAGCTAGAAAAGAATTTGCGGATATGTCTTTAAAAAATGGTGATAGATGCAGTGTTCCGAGATTCGAGATTCGTTGTTTATGTACCACACCCAGTGCTCTATGCAGTACATGCCCTCCTTAATACCCACTACCAGGCTCACCCAAAAACCAATGATATATTTCATAGTGACTAACATGACACGATAGAAAAAATATGAAAAGAAAAAAAAAGGTAAAGTAAAATACAAAATAGAAATTAAAAAAAAATGGTAATGGAGCAGGTTTCAAGACGAAGGGCAGGGGCGCCTGAGTGGCTCAGTGGGTTAAGCCTCTGCCTTCGGCTCAGGTCATGATCCCAGGGTCCTGGGATTGAACCCCACACTGGGCTCTCTGCTCAGCGGGAAAGCAGCTTTCCCCTCTCTGCCTCTCTGTCTGCTTGTGATCTCTGTCTGTCAAACAAATAGATAAAATCTTAAAAAGAGAAAAAAAAATAAGAGCAGAAAGGGCCAAATCTTTTAGCCAAAAGGAAAAATAAAAGAGAGAGAGAGAGAAACAAAAATAAGAACAAAACCAGTCAAGGCTATTGTGATGAGTAGATGAATGCTGGCCAAAGATGTCAGTGTCCTAATTTCCAGTGGCTATGAATATGTTCCATTGCATGTCATGTAGAAATTTAAGTTAGTCGCTTAGCTAATCAACTGACTTCAAGATAAGAAAATTCTATTCTGTGGGGCGTCTGGGTGGCTCAGTTGGTTAAGCGGCTGCCTTTGGCTTGGGTCGTCATCCCAGGCTTGGGTTGCTCCAGGATGGAGCCCCATATCAGGCTCTCCGATTGGTGGGAATCCTGCTTCTCCCCCTCCCTCTGCCTGCTGCTCTGCCACTTGTGCTCTCTGTCTCTCTGTCAAATAAACAAATGAAATTTAAAAAAAAAAATTGTTCTAGGTTATCTCTGTAAGTCTACGAAATCACAAAGGTCCTCAAATGAGGGAGAAGGAGGCAGAAGAGTCAGAGAGATGGCAGCATGAGAAAAATTCAGTGGCTTTGCTGGGGTTTTTTTGTTTGTTTGCTTTTTGTTTGTTTTAAATATTTTATTTGTTTATTTGAAGAGAGATGACAAGTTGGCAGAGAAGCAAGCAGCCGGGGGGAGCAGTCTCCTTGCTGAGCAGAGAGCCCGATGTGGGGCTCGATCCCAGGATCCCAAGATCATGACCTGAGCCAAAAGCAGAGGCTTTAACCCACAGAGCCACCCAGGGGGTGGGCCCTGCTGGTTTCAAATATGGAGACAAGTAACAAGCCAAAGAATGCAGGCAGCTTCTAGGACCTGGGTTTTCCCCTCGAGCCGCTATAAGGATGCATCGTTGCACACACCTTGATTTTAACCCAATGAGATTCATTTTAGACTTCTGAACCCCAGGAAAACGGTAAGAGAATAAATTTGCATTAAACGGCAGTAAGTTGTTACAGCAGCAGTAGAAAACCAACACGTTTCTCCGTAAGTCCATTTGTTCATTTGGAGTTTATTGTTAGGTCTTATACATGACACATCCACGTGACATTCATAGGTGACAAGGCACGTATTGTTTATTTTGAAGTGGAGCATCTACTGCGCTTCGCGTCGACACCTGGATTCGCTGAGGTATTTCTTTGTCTCCGTTTCTCTCACTGCCTCCTACAACAAAGCCTCTCCCACGTAGAAACACCAAGTTTGGAATTTCGGTGTTCAAAATAGAATATCGTATATTCTAGGGTGCTGTGACTTATATACAATATTTCCCCAAATATGCTCTTTGACAGTCACCTTCCTACCCCATGAGTTTCACTGAAATGTTAAATAGCATTTCCTCAGTGTTGCAATTCCGACTTATAAGAGAATCCAAAGACAAAAATTGATGAGAAACAAAAGCAATTTTTACGCAGTTGCTACATTGTTGTTGATTTTTTAAATTATGTTGTTTTGTCTACTCCCCTTTTTTAAAGATAGATTTTTTTTAAAAGATTTTATTTATTTTTTTTGACAGAGAGAGACACAGTGAGAGAGGGCACAGAAGAGGGGGAGTGAGACAGGGAGAAGCAGGTTCTCCGCTGAGCAGGGAGCCCCATGTGAGGCTCGATCTCAGGACTCTGGGATCATGACCTGAACCAAAGGCAGATGCTTAACAACGGAGCCACCCAGGTGCCCCTTGTTTATGTCCCCTTAATGGCCATAAATTCTTCCCTTAGAGTTACTAGCTGCTTAGTAGAACTGAACTAGGAATTGTCAGTGGTCATGTAGGAACTCCAGCATTTGTGGAATAAATATATTAAGTGGCGATTGGTCCCGCAAAGCTACTTCTGTCAGTCCCTGCAAATACTTCTAAACTGTCCTCTTCTATATTCTTCAGATGCTATTCAACAATAATACGTGGCTCTTCATTAGTCATGTTATTTATACGATAGGACTGAGTTTGCATGTAAGAACTTGAAAGAAAAGGCTAGTTTTGAAGAAGAAATAATCAGGACCCTCTGGTGCTTCATTATTTAGGCCAAGGAGACAGGGCAGAGAGGGCAGGGGGCAAGGAGAGGACAAGGATTCAGAAGTGGCTCTACACGCATTTCCATGTTTTGCAGTCAGGGGGGCAGACTTTAAGGAGGGGGATAGTTTGTTCAGAATGTAAATTAATTCCATTTTAGATAAAATGTATTTGAGTTTTGGAGTTAGTCCTGGGATCAAGCCCCGCATCAGGCTCTCTGCTCCACGGGTAGCCTGCTTCCCTCTCTCTCTCTGCCTACTTGTGATCTCGGTCTGTCAAATTAACAAATAAAATCTTTTAAAAAAATAAAATTATAATATATAATTACACATAATTAAAATAAAATATATGATATATAAAATTAAAACAAAAATATTTTATTCCTCTCTTTTTCTCCCTCTCTCTGTGCTAGGATACCATAACAAAATGGCCCATGTCACAGATTTGGTGGGTTACACAACAGAAATTAATTTTCTTATGGTTCTTCATTTTGGAAGTGCAAGTTAAGTTGCCAGCAGTGTTGGTTTTTCCTAAGGCCCCTCCAGGCCCTGCTGCCTTCCCACTGTCCTCACATGGCCTCTTCTCCATGTATACGACGTCTTTGTGCCTCTTCCTCTTACATGGGGACACCAGCCCTATTGGATTAGGCCCACTTAAAATGGCATTTAAGCTGAATCACCTCTATAAAGGTCCAGTCTCCAAAAACAGTCACATGCAGGGTGGGGTGTCAGCATATGAATTTTGCAGGAGGCACAATTTAGTCAAGTAATCCTACAGACACAGATGGTCAACATCCCCAGCTCGTGACGATGAAGGCCATTAGTTCAGAATCGGATACTCGACTTAGGAATGGACATTTGTGAGCCTAAATTTTTCTGTCTGTACCTGCCTGTCAGGCACAGAAGATACTCGGTGGTAACGACTGAGTAAGCAAAATTGAATTTCCGGGCTGAGACCCCTGTGATTTGGCAGCTGGAGGATCGTACACGTTGATGAGAATGTTTGTGGAGAGGAACAAGGTGAAGTTTCACAGAAACAGTGAAACCCTGGCCCGAGGAGCAGCTCGTTACTTCCAGTCATGCTCCAGCTTCCAGATCACTGAGCTTTTCCTGAGTAACTTCAAACGTACCTGATACTTTAAAATACTTCCTTCTTCTTTTTTTTTTTTTTTAATATTTCCTTCTTTTTGAAAAAGTCACACCTGGGTGTTAGTTTGTGCCAGCCAACATAAATTAAAAAACAAAAACAAAACAAAACAAAAAAAACAAGGAGAGAAGAAAGCAAGAGAGGAATAAAGTCTGTGAAAGTACAAGCACAGCTTTCGGTTCATTTGAACATCAAGCGAAGAGACATAGTTCTGCGTAGAACACGAGCTTGGTTCAACAGTATGAGAAAAATAAACCCAAGTTCCTATCTATTCCTCAACCCTAGTATGAATTTAAGAACAAGTGAAATAAACAAATACAAAGTCTCCTCCCTAAAGCAATGGATAATAACCAATCGACCAAACAAAAATAACTTTCTGTAAAGTCTGCCCTTCCTTGGGGAAAGTAAATAATGGGCAGACCGTGTTGAATGGATTTGAATTAGATATAATCCTAACATTTCTGATTACAACGATCTATGAGAAGAAACATATACGATGCATGGGCTTTGAATGAGAGAACTTTGTGTTCTCCTCTGTCATGTGTAAATCTATACTCTTCAAGCTCAGCACACCCTCCGTCAGGAGAGGACAACTGAGATTGCTGGAACGTTGTAATGTGTTCCTTATAAATGGTAGAGACCATCACCATTGTCATTCTTCCTATCCTGACTGAGGACCCCTGCCACATCCAGTCTACTCCAACAAAACGCTGTGATGCTTTGTTGCCTTGCCTCTGTATCCTGGCAGTCTGCTCGCTTTGGCTGTAGAGATGCACTTAGGCTTAGTACATGTTCAAGACATTCCTCTCTTCTAGTGAAAAGGGACGGCAGGGCCCTGTGTTTGCCCCATCTAGAGCCCGATGATAGATTGATTCTCCTAGGCTTCCCGAATGAATGGGACGCCAAATGGCAAACCAGCTGCAGTGGAAATGAGGGGCAAGAGAATCTTCACAGTGAAGCTGGTGCCTACCCAGGCTGATTCTAGCAGTACTGAAAGACCCAGCCGGGTTAAAAGGGAGGGTAGGTCAGAGTAGTTGAGATTGGGTAGGTACTCTGAGATCAGTTGACTGATGCCTGTATACAGTGCAGAGTTGCTCTGGCTTTGCTCTATAATCCTCACTATTTGTCTTCTTTCCTTGTATGATAACCAAGCTATGTTTGAGGCAAGGAAAGGGTTCCTGTGCAAGACAACATATTTTCCCAAAGGTTGATATATTCACCATTTTCGGTTTTGAAATGTCATACATAGGTAATAAGGGATACTAGGAGAAGTTAGAGCAGGGTTTGCATTTTCAGTTCAGAAAAGGTATATGATGAATTTTAAATTTTAAATATTTTTAATGTTTAAATATGTTTTAAAATATTTAAAACATATATCTCCTTTGCATCTCTGTGACAAGCCATCTGCACTCACAGTTTATAGATCTCAGATGTATCACTGGGGTGGGGAGAGATCTATCTATCTATCTATCTATCTATCTATCTATCGAGCTTTCCAAACAGCCAAGTATTTTCTGTGAGAAGTGCATTATCCCTTGATAATCAGGCTAATTGTCTGGAATGCATTATTTTCCCCCACATTTCAATGGTCATGCACGTGTTGATCAGAGTTTTAAGGAAACTGTAAGAGCGGCGAAAACAATGCTGTATTTTCCTCCTAGAATTGTGTTTCGTGGTCCTGACTCTGCATGACCTCTTGTCTCACATTGTGAAAATATAAATGTGATCTTGAGGTGGCAACAGCAAAAGTCAAAGTTTATTTCTTGCTGGCTGAGTTCAGTTAGCATCATTACTCTTGGTGGTTCTTGTCGAGGGAGAATGAACTGAAGGATGAAATGTCAGCGTAGAGAGTGCTGCAGCGAAAACTCCTAATTGGGCTGCATTACAGAAAGAGAAGACTCAACCATTGGCTCCACTGGCTATGGTCACTACCTCTTTTTTTTTTTTTTTTTTTTTTGATTTATTTATTTGACAGAGAGAGAAAGAAGCAGCAGAGGGATAAGGAGAAGCAGATTTCCCTGCTGAACAGGGAGACTGATGCAGGACTCAATCCCAGGACCCTTGGGACCATGACCTAAGCCAATGGCAGACCCTTTACCCACTGAGCCACCCAGGTGCCCCCGGGGTCACTACTTCTGTTCAATTTCAATTGCAAAATAAATGTTTCTAATAAACATGAAAGCTATTGACTTCTTGAGTTGTGTATCACTTTTTCGAAGTCATTTGTAAAATCTGAGTATTTCAAGTGAAACCAGTGAGACTTTCTTATCACTAAGAGGTTACAAAATGTATTTCAATAGTGATAATAATATTGTTTTCTGACTAGCACATTATTTTTATTTAATTTATTTATGTATTTATGAATGTTTGTATGTAGGTATATATTTTTGTTTAGAGGGGGGAGGGGCAAAAGGAGAGAGAGAATCCCGAGCAGAACCAATGTCTAGTGCAGAGACCAACGAGGTACTCTATCTCATGACCCTGAGATTATGACCCAAGCCAAAATCAAGAGTGGGATGCTTAACTCACTGAATCATCCAGATGCCCCTAGCATGTTGTATTTAAATGTCTTAATAATGGAATGTAAATAGAAATATCAGTCTGTTCAATAAGAAAACAGAATATAATCAACCTATAATAACCTACAATAACCTACAATCAGGTTTTGAAGTACTAATTACATATTTTACTCTTTAGTACAATATGCTACTTTTCATATGAAGATGAATAATATTTCCCCTTAATATTAGTTTCATTAATAATTATTAATTGTTATCATTTTGAATAACAAAAGATCTTTGGTTACTAAAAATTGTCAGTATGATTACTTCATTTTCAATGATTAATATGTTGGCATTTGATTTATAACGATTTTATTACTGTATATTTTGCAACATTCTTTTTCTAGAAACATAAAAATTCTTCTCTTTTCTTATGCCATACAATAGTGTATAAATATAACCATCTCAGTTTTAGAATGTTAAAGTCCTTAACAATCTGTTTAGAAAATTATTCATTTTGTAAAAGAATTAAATGTAGAAAAGTAGCACTTTGTACATTTTTAAACCAAATCAAATAGCTTAGAACTTTTTGCATGTTGACAGTTGATTTTGTAATGTCCCCGCAGATATCTAAGTAACTGTATTTGTTTCATTTAGCCTCTTTACGTGGGAAATTTGTTAAACTCTAATCTGAAAATATTCAAGTGAAAGATGCTTATATTTATTCCAGAAAGCTTATAACTAGTATGTATTTTCTATCAAATATTTGGGTCTCTGTAATACATTTCTGCATTAGAGAGAGATATATGTATATAATCAACCTATAATAACCTACAATAACCTATAATGAGGTTTTGAAGTACTAATTACATATTTTACTCTTTAGTACAATACGCTACTTTTCATATGAAGATGAATAATATTTCCCCTTAATATTAGTTTCATTAATAATTATTAATTGTTATCATTTAGAATAACAAAAGATCAATTTTATTGAGACTTTTTTCTCAATAATTAATTAATTAATTAATCAATTAAAAGAAAAAAGAATGACTTTTTTCTTTTAATCAATGCTGCTATTCTATATTTGTATACTTGTTAGCAAACTCAGCTAATCTTTTACAAATTTTAAAGAGGAAATATATTTTTAAAAAGCATAAATAAATTTTCCAGATGCATGTACAGAGACACTGGCAGCCAAATAAAGTGATTGTGTAGCTGTCTACAGATAGATGAGACTATTTGAATGAAAGAAAAATAATGATGTAAAAGCAGCCTTTAGAGCTAAAAGGCAGATGTGCAGTAGTATATAATCCATGTGGAAAGTTACAAGAGAGAATCGTATTCGTTAAGAGAATGTGGTTGGAGATTTCTGGACACTGCTTTAGTAAACAGAGATAAACCTCAACTGATCATTAAGTGAAAATTATTGAGGGTTAGAGACACCTTATGGGAAGAGAAAAGATTACATTTTGGGGAGTAGCTGAGAGTGACCGTGACCAATAGGGGGACTGTGATAGAATGCACTGAATGACATCTTTAGCCAGAAATTTAGAGAATCTCTCTCAATTCTTCCTAGAACCAGGATTCGTTTTTCCTTTGTTTTGCTTGCAGGAAAAAGTATAAAATTTATAAATTTTCTCATTTATCATCCCTATTCCAAGATGGAGGCATATCATAATCTGGGTATTGTTTTTGAAGGTGGATATCAGTAGTGAAAAGTTATGTGCTTTTAATGCTCATCCTGAAATAGAACTTGGTTGTCACTGTATCCAAAGTCTTCTTGCCTGGCTTACACTTAAAAAAATGATGAGGAATCAATTAAATACCAAGTAATAATTCTAAAAGACTGGGTATTTATGGTGACAGACATATCATCTATCTAACTTCCACACTAACCTTCAGATTGTGGCCATGGGGACAAGGTTAACCTTCCATAAACATTTTTATTCCATGGATATTTACCCAAAATGACTTTGGGATGAGTTGTGCGATGGATGTGGTCAAGGGTTGTAGAAGTAGATAGTATCTTACAGGCTTCACACTCAGCTGACTCAACTGCATTAATATTTTCTGGAAAAAAATTACAATAGAGAGTATAAAATTATTGCTGAAATACTGCACAACTTTAAAGTACATTCGCTTACTTTTGAATACTAATTATCACTATATCCTGTGCATTATTTTTTTCCCAGAGTCAAAGATAATATAACAATATTCTTTCAGAAGAAAAGCCCAGCACAACCCTAACAATTAATGTATCGTTCTTATGTAAACTAGAGGTGGGAAATCACATTATAGTCTCTTCTTCATAAAACTGATTGGCTTCTAGATCCTGGAAAGATATGAGACTTCAGCTAGTATCAGAGTTTTCATTATGCTGAGAGTGTTTCTTCTGCCAGCAGCTGCCTTAGTTAGAACAGTATATAGAAACAGTTTTGAATGATCTTGCTGACTTTCTGGAGAGAAGGAATGTAGGATCCCTCTGCTAATGAGTCTTTAGAAGATTTTGACCAAATGTTTTATGAAAACTTTCAAAAACTCATTGCTAATAAAGTATCAGTTGTAATAATAAACCCAAAACTGCTCAAAAAAAATTGTATTTTGCTGTAACTTTAATCAGTCCAATAAGGAAAAACATTGTGTTGTTAATGGACAAATAAAACTTTTCCTTCATGGAATATTTTGTGATTGTATATATAAAACATGAAAAGTTATTATAATTACAAATTAAATTTAGTAAGTTTGTTTGATACAGTATCCATTAAAAATTAAGTATATGTATGTTTTACTGCAACAAAATACAAATTTTAGACATATTCTTTATAATAGCATCAAAAATCAAATACATAGAAAAATGTCTATACTAAAATGTCTACACTAAACCTAAAACAATTTTATTTCAGCTCAGGTCATGATCTCAGGATTGTGTGCATTGGGCTTTGTGCTGAGTGTGGAGCGTGTTTGGGATTCTTTCTCTCCCTTTTCCTCTGCTCCTCCTCTCCTGCTCTCTCTCTAAAAATAAAGACAAAAACAAACAAAAAGACAAAAACAATTTTGTAAGAAAAATGCCTATAAAAATAATGTATATGCCAATTAGCATCAGTTATTACATTTTATTCATATTAAATATGTATTACTACTAGTATTCAATATTTTTTTAAAGTTCAACTTTTATTTTTAACAAAGATTTTAGGGACGCCAGTGTGGCTCAGTTGGTTAAGCTCCTGTTTCAGCTCAGGTCATGATCTCAGGGTCCTGGGATTGAAGTCTACATGGGTCTCTCTGCAGGCAAGGAGCCTGCTTCTCCCTTTGCCTCTCCCCCTGGTTTGTGCTCTCTCTTGCTCACTCTCTCTCTCTCTCACATAAACAAATAAATAGATAAACACATAAATAAATAAACAAATACATACATAAATGAATGATTTTATTTATTTATTTCAGAGAGAGAGAATAGTGTGAGTAGTGGGAGAGGTAGAGGGGGAGGGAGAGAGAAACGGGAGCAGACTCAGCACTGAGCATAAGCCTTTGGCAGGGCTTGATACCACGACCCTGAGATCATGACCTGAGTCAAAACCAAGAGTCAGATGTTTAACTGGCTGAGCTACCCAGGCACCCCCAAAATTCAACTTTTAATTAGCAATTCAATGTTCACCAAATTCCTTGGGTGTGGCTGCATGACTAATTTTGTGAATGTGCTTTAACTAAAGTGAGGTATACTGGATCCTGGCTCAGGTAGTTAAAAACTCTTAGTTAACTCTTCATGTCTCTCTCTTCCCCTATCTTACCCAAGGAGACCACGTGTTGATCTGTTGGAACCACCTGATGGAAGCAGATGGCTCTGAATCATGACAGGGAGAAAGAGGTTATAGAGAATCTTCAAAATAATGGACTTTGTGTGAGCAAGAAATAAATGCTCATCTGCAAGCCACTGATATTTCTGGTTTTATTTGTTACTGTGGCATAACTTAGTCCAACCTAGCTAATGTGTCCTCTATCTCTCTGATAAAGAAGAAAAACTGCACACGTGGAAGAATTAAGTGAAATATGCATGTGTAGAGGTCACTCCTTCAGATTCATCAAATACCTGACTGAGTGAAGAAACACTGGGGAAAACACCATGAAAAGAGGTTGCACGATCCCAATAGTTCTCATGTGGTGGAAAAGGGAAATAGTAAAACATTTAATATTTACATTTAAAGTATTAGTGAGAAACTGTTGTGAGGTAAATTGATACAACATTTTCGGGAGGCAATTAAGTAGTATATATAAATAATTAAATTGCACAGATTCTTTTGCCCAGCAATTTCACTTCTAGAAATTGATCCTCCAGAAATAATACATGTATGTGTTCAAGAAAGTGTATTTAAAAATTTGTGGGAGATTATAAATATCCTAAATATTCAATACTAGGAAATTGTTTAAATAGTCAGTTATTTCATTCACATTAGAATGTTATAGACTTTATTTTTGAGGCTTTGTGGGCCATAGGGTCTCTCTCATAACTTCTTTTTTATTTATTAATTTTCTGTTAACATATAATGCATTTCGAATTCTATATACTTTTAACAATAAAGAGATAGATTTATATATCTTGACATGATATGATAGATTCTTTGGTAGGCAGCCTCTGAGATGGCCCTAAGGATCCCTGCCTCCTGGTATTCGTACGCTGGTTTAATCACCTCTGCTTTTCATGTGGGTTTGATCTAGTGACTTTCTCTGGTTAACAGATATGACAAAAAGGGCACCTGGGTGGCTCAGTGGGTTAAGCCTCTGCCTTCAGCTTGGGTCATGATCTCAGGGTCCTGGGATTGAGTCCCACATTGGGCTCTCTACTCAGCTGGGATCCTGCTTCCACCTCTTTCTCTCTCTGCCTACTTATGATCTCTCTCTGTCAAATAAATAAATTAAATCTTAATTTAAAAAAAACCAGATATGGCAAAAGTAATAGATGACACTTCCAAGGTTAGGTTCCAAAAAGACATGCTTCTGTCTTGCTCTGTATTGCTCTCTTACTGATTTGCTTTTAGGAAAGTCAGTTGCCATATTGCAAGCTGACCTACAGAGAGGTCCCTATGTCTCCCACCATATCTGGTACATGGTAGACTTTAAAAAGATAGGTGTTAAATATTTTTATTTATGTATTCAGCAAATATTTACTGAATATCTATATGTGAGGCATTATGAAACTCTGGAGATGCAGTGCTGAGCTAGGGGACACAGACCTTCCTCCTGTAGAGTACAGCCCAGGAAGGAAGACCAACATGGGGAAAGCAAAGAGAACAGACTGTGGGAGAGTTGTGGGGTGGGAATAACCAAGGACTTTTAGGGGTAATGAGTAATGGTGGCTGAAGCAGAGTGAGGGAGAAAGAGTTGATAAAACGTGAGGCTGAAGGGTGGGCAGAAGCCACGTGAAGACATTTTGATTAAGTGCTATGTGAATGCACAGGAAGAATTTTGAGTAGGCAGGAGACCATTGTTTTGCTTATTGTCTTTATTACACAGACATAATTGACATATCATATTATATTAGTTTCAGGAATCATAATGACTCCTACCTGTGTTACTACGAAATGAACACTGCAATAACTCTAGTTAACATCCATCACTATACATCATTACGTTTTTTTCTCTAAGATCTATTCTTTTAGCAACATTCAAATATACAATACATTATTAACTATAGCCCCCATGCTGCACGTACATCCCATGACTTATTTGTTTTATAGTTGGGAATTTATACTTTTTACCTACTTCCTCCCGTTTCACCCGACCTCGGCTTCAGGTAACCCCCAATCTGCTCTCTGTTTCCACGAGCTCAGTTTGTTTGTTTTTTGTTTGGTTGGTCAGATATGCTTTTAGATTCCACATATAAGTGAGATCAAATGGTATTTGTTTTTGTGTGACTTATTTCACTTAGCATAACAACCGTAAGTTTCATCTGTTTTGTTGCAAAGGGCAAGATTTCATTCTTTTTTATAGGTAAATAATTTTCGTGTGTGTGTGTGTGTGTGTGTGTGTGTGTGTGTGCGTGCGCACGTGTGCATACGCCACAAAATATTCTTTATCCGTTCATCCATTGATGGATACCTAGGTAGTTTCCATATTTTGGCTATTGTAAATAATGCTTTGATGAACATGAGGATGCATTTACTTTTTTGACTTAGTGTTTTCATTTTTTTTCCAGATAATATCCAGAAATGGAATAGAAAGATCACATAATAGTTCTATTTTCAAATTTTTGAGGAACCTCCAAACTATTTTCCATAGTGGCTGCACCAATTTACATTTCCACCAACAGCGTATGAGTGATCTCTTCTTTTCCATGTTTTCACTGATACTTGTTTTTGATAACATTGTTTTTGATAATACCCATTCTGACAGGTGTAAGGTGATAAACCATTGTGGGTTTTTTAAATCATTTTTATTACGCTATAATGTATTATTTGCCCCAGGAGTACAGGTCTGTGAATCATCAGGCTTACACATTTCACAGCAAGCATTGTGGTTTTGATTTGCGTTTGATTAGTGATGATGAACATTTTTAATCTGCCTGTTGGCCATCTGTAGATCTTCTTTAGGGAAGGAGAAAAAGTCTACTCAGATCCTCTGCCCATTTCTTAATTGGACTGTTTGTTTTTTTCCTATGGAGTTTTGACTTCTTCATATATTTTGGATATTAACACTTTATCAGATAGATAATTTGCAAATATTTTCTTCCATTTGGTATGTTGTTTTTTCATTTTGCTGATGGTTTACTTTACTATGCAGAAGCTTTTTAGTTTGTTGTAGGCTCGCTTATTTAATCTAGCATTTGCTGTTTTGCTGTTGGTATCTAACCCAAAAAATCATTATTGAGACCAAACAAGGAGCTTGCCACCTATGTTTTCTCTTAAGCTTTATGATTTTTAAAAAAAATTTTTTTAATGTTTTATTTATTTGACAGAGAGAAATCACAACTAGGCAGAGAGGCAGGCAGAGAGAGAGGAGGAAGCAGGCTCCCTGCAGAGCAGAGAGCCCGTTGTGGGGCTCGATCCCAGGACCCTGGGATTATGACCTGAGCCGAAGGCCGAGGCTTTAACCCACTGAGCCACCCAGGCGCCTCAAGCTTTATGATCTTAATTTAAATCTTTGATTCATGATCAAGTGACTTTTTTGTATGGTGTGAGACAGTGGTGTGCTTTCACATTCCCAGTTGATACCTGCTCACCCTGGATTGTCTTCAGAAAGAATCCTCTTGGGTCGGTTTAGCAAGAACCCTTCTTACACCCAATGATTCCACTTAGTAATTTCCCCCCTACTAACTCCCACTCTGGTCCTTGGCTATAAATTCATACTGTCCATGCTGCCTTTGGAGGTTCAATCCAATCTCTCTCCTCTGCATTCTATTCTATTACAATTCTATTAGATTCTATAGAATTCTATTATAATTCTATTATAATTCTATAGAATTCTAAAATTCTATTATAATGTTGCCTGTGTCTATCTTATCATCCTCTCCCTGAATGAAGCCTTCCTTACCATGTTTTAACAAATTTCATTAAATCTTTCTTTGATAAACCACAATGTTCCCCGAAACCATTTAGGCAGAGTAAACTACTCTTGTCAGGTATGGAATCATAGGAACCCTCTTGAAACCCAAGTTCCCAGACACCAGCAAAGGGCCAATCTTGTAAACAGGCTTTAAGAACAGACAGTTAGGCTCACTGTGTGAACTCATTTATATCTGGTGGGGAAGAAGTAACAGAATCTCAGTGAAATGCCAGAGCCTAGATCTCAGCAGTGTCTTCAGTTATTTTGGTTTTTTTGTAGTAATTTTAAAAAAAAAATTTAAGATTTTATTTATTTATTTGGCAGACAAAGATCCCAAGTAGGCAGAGAGGCAGGCAGAGAGAGAGGAGGAAACAGGCTCCCTGCTGAGCAGAGAGCCGGATGCAGGGCTTGATCCCAGGTCCCTGAGATCAAGACCTGAACCCAGGTCCCTGAGATCATAACCTGAGACAAAGGCAGAGGCTTTAACCCACTGAGCCACCCAGGCACCCCAGGTTTTCTGTAGTTAAATAAGAGTGATATCACAGAGATAGTTCGGTGTTGAGCTTCCAAGGTGTAAAGTGCACTGAAAACATGATAAAAATAACAAATCCATGACAGTCTTCACAGTTCATGCTCTTTAAGCCAGATAAGAAGAAGGAAGGCAATTGTGGGCAAAGAAAGATATATATTAACTGTTTTTAAAGACCAGATAAAGGGGCATCTAAATGAGGCATTTAAAGATATGTGAGCCGCTGAATTGTCCTGCTGTAATTGGTAACCAGTTCTCCCTGTAACCAATTAATCTGGAGTACACCGGTATGTGCTAACATGTGAAAGAAAGTCTTTTGGTCCTACAAATGCAGTGTTTTTTATTTCCATTGACAGCCTACACTTCCAGGTTCTTCAATGGTTCTAATGGGTGCCATCCCTGTGACATTTTCTCAAGGTTAACACTTCTTTACTCCTAACACTGTGCTGACTTCTTGTCCCCACAAATAGGCAAGGCCAAACACAGGTGACAAGGGAGAGTACATCTATCCATTTAGAAGAGGTTTAAAGTTCCAATTTTAAGAATTACAATGCAAGGGGGAAAAACATAAAACAAAGGAAACAGAAATGTCTTAAGTCATTTTGTTTTTAATCTAGAGTAGCTTTGAACTCCTACATGCATAAGCAAACATATGAGATTAGAAATATCCCAGCTATAAACTGTTGGGCCATGGATGCTTTAAGAATGTAAATCTTTGCATGGTTACTATATAGCTAGTGTTGACATTTTTAAATTTGGTAGAAGGAAAAAATTATTACCAAACAATTATGGCTAAATTCTACATTAATTGATTAATTTTTAAATTTAATAAAAAGAATTCTTTTATTTTTTGTGCTAATTAATCCATAAACAAGAAAGATGAGCTAACAGAATTGCTTTTTAGAGGATGATGCTTACTTTTCTTTGCCACATACTTAACAGCCTTTTTACTTTTGTCTTTCTTAGGATGACATGCACAAAATGATAATGCATTCCACAAATTATTTGGCAGCTGGTGGTGGTATATTTAAGTCCATTAAATTAAGAGACAACTCACCAAGCTACCCTCCCCCAAATTACTCTATAAAGATAGGAGTAACAGTTCATAAAGCTGAATTTTTGCACAAACTATTAGATTTGAGTTTGAGACCTTAACTGCTCATAGACAAGTATTCTTTTTAGGTCTAGCTCACAATAGGATGTCCTTGCTGTGGGGGAAATGTACCCACATTAAAACTGCAAATTGATTTTTGATGAAATAAAGCTACCTGTATCCTAGAGAAAATGTGAGGCTTACTGAAGACAGGATTAAGCAGAAAAGTGAAACACCTGTGAAAATGAAATTAAAAAGGACCCCCCATTAGAGACATAAGGTTGTTTTGTGACACATGTGAATCCTGTTATCATAAATTATTTGAAAAATAGCTAGGTAAGGATAAAAATAAAAGTAATTATTCTTTAATAAAAAGTGTTACAGGGGCACCTGGGTGACTCAGTCAGTTAGGCATCTGACTTTGGCTCAGGTTATGATCTCGGGGTCCTGGGACCAAGCCCTGAGTAGGGCTCCCTGCTGAACAGGAAGTCTACTTCTCCCTCTTCCACTTCCCCCAGGCTTGTGCTCAATCTCTCTCTCTCAAATACATAAATAAAATCTTTTTTTTTTTTTTGGAAGGTGTTACAATAATACAAATAAATCTCTAGAACATTTTAAATTTAAAATAATAAACCTCTGTTGTCAGCTTTGACATCTAAAGAAACTAGAAGATGTCACCTCTATCCTCACGGGGACAATTTTATGACAACTTTCCTTGGACCCATCAGGGAACTGAGATCGTAGGGCAAATCATCCCAAAATCTGGGGAGGGAGGTAAAGTCAAAGTGTTACAACTAAGATCTGCTTTCCTGGAGTTGCTGGAACTATAACCTCTCAGGAACAGTTAGATTATAATTTTGAACAACACCAGAGGCTAAATAAGAACTAGTGTGAGAGTAGCAACAAGTGTTGTTGGAAGACTTAGGGAGGTCTCTGGACTTTTGTACATTTACACACCAGATATTATTCCAGATTTCATAGTAAATATCTGAGAAGGATTCCTCCTGGTTCTAGCAGGGGATGGGAAAGAGAATCCATTGTGAAATGTGCCCAGTGCTCCTTCATAAATGTCTACTTTTCAGGGGAAAGTCCTTTGCAAGACCTCTATCCCAACTGCAAAATGGGCCTTTTTCCAAGAGTAGCCCTATAAGCCTTATGATCTATTTTAATCGGAGGGAGGTGAGCTATACCACTGTGCAATCACTTATGAAGGTCATAGTCTGAAGACACAGGCCACCAAAAGACAGATTTAATCATAATTATAGAATGATCCCCCTGGCCCATACCTTGCAGCAACACCAGCAGGACTCCTGAAACACAATGATGGATTACAAATGAAAGTGCTGTACTGCTCAGATGCTCTTGGCAGAGGAGTACTTGGGAAAGCCCCAATAAATAGAGGAAATAACTGTAGGAAAGCTGGAGGAAGTTTAACCCCCTGGCACCTGCAGTTATAGCAAACATCAAACTCAGCACATCCCCAAGAAAGACTGATATGAATATTGACATTATAAACTACATAACTCAGCTCCTGTTACCTCAAAAAATCATATCCATTTTGACATTATATGGCATTCAGGAAAGACAAGAAAAATAATCTGAAGAGATAAAGCAATCATTAGAACCAGACTGAGATAGAATCAATAGCTAGAAAGAAAGAAACTTAATGAAATAAAAGATAATACTAGAAATCAAAGGCACTGGACAGAGTTCAAGAATGCTTTCGGTAGGCTCTCCAGTGAATCAGACATGACCAGCGAGAAAATTACTAAGCTTAAAGATAGGTCAATGGAAACTTCAAACATAAATGCAAAAGGAAAAAATACTAATAATAGAAAGAGAACACCCAAGAATTTTGGAGAGATATTAAAAAGTAGATATACATGATAGAAATACCAGAAGAAGAAAGTGAGAACAAAGCAGAAAAAATATTTAAAGTGAAACTGGTTGAGAGCTTTCCAAAATCAAAACACCAATCCATAGACCTATGAAGCTCAGAATGCAACAATGAGGATAAAATACAAAAATAACTGTACCTAGATGTGTTTTAGAACTCTAGATAGCAAAAGACAAAGAGAAAATCTTAAGAGAAGACAGAAGCGAGAAAATAAACACCTTAACTATATAGCAGAAAAATATAAGAATTATACTGAACTTCTCATCAGAAATCATGGGAACAAGAAGTTACTGGAGTATTTACAGTGTTGGAACAAAATAACAAAACCCCCAACCTAGAATTCTATATCTACCAGAATCAGAATTTTATATTCACCAGAATGTTCCTTCAAAAGGAAGGAGGAACCTTAGATCAGCTCCATCACATAAAGAGCTTAGACGCCCCCACTCAAGTCCTTACGTAAGAGCTGAATAAACAGAAACAAACAAACAAACAACAATGACTTTTTTGAGATCCATCAGGAAATTAGGTCACCAAATCAACTGCCAGCCCAAATCTGGAGAGTCAGGCAAACACAGAGAATTGCTGTGAAGATCAACTCTCTGTATCAAAGTAAAACAAAATGCCACCAAAGCCAAAAAGAGTAGGAACATGATAGGGCACTGATACAGGTGTGGATTAAATAAAGAGTTAAAACTCCCAAGACCTGAGTTGTGGGAGCCTCCTACACTTTCAATAATTTTGCCTAGAGGATTCTCACCAGGTTTTCACAATAAAGATTAGGTTAAAAATTCCCTCATATCTTGGGGAGTAGGAGAGGAAAATGCCATTTTGAAATACTCTGGAGCATTCTCAATAACAAAGATCTACTCTGTAGGGGAAACTATTTTACCAGTGTATCTTATCTGACCTGGGAAAAGGCAATTAGCTCCAATATCCTCTACTACTATATCTTGTTTAAGGGGAGGAAGGAAGGGACGGAAGAAGGAAGGAAGGCAGACAGGCAGGCAGGCAGGCAGGAAGGAAGGGAGGGAGAGAGGGAAGAAGGAAAGAAGGACAGAAGGAAGGACAGACAGACAGACCAAAGGAAGGAAGGG
This sequence comes from Meles meles, assembly GCF_922984935.1. Lineage (NCBI taxonomy): Eukaryota > Metazoa > Chordata > Mammalia > Carnivora > Mustelidae > Meles > Meles meles. The sequence goes on from NC_060075.1 coordinate 101,349,091, forward strand.
AGGGAGGGAGGGAAAGAGGAAGGGAGGGATGAAAGAGAAAGAAAGAAAAAAGGAAAGAAGGAAAGACCACTAACCTCAAATTCTCTCCCCACCCCATGTGTTGCTAGTACATCTGCCTTGCAAGAAATGTAAAGACAAATTCTTCAAAGATGAAAGGAAAACTATATAGGTATTTTTAAAAATTTCTTGTTATAAAAGTACCTAATAAAGACTTATAAAAGTTATAACAGTAACAATGTATTAGATGCTTATGTCATACGGTTGAGGGAAATCAGTTCCAGCAATATTATAAGGGACAGGGAAGGGAGGAATTTCAAAACTATATTAGTACAGACCTGTACTCCCCATGAAGGGCTTTAGTGTTATTTGAAAGTCGATTAGGTAGTTGCAAATGTATATTGCACACCTTAGAAATGTAACTGGTATGCTAAAAGAGGAGAGAAAACGGATTTATATGAAGTTCTCAATTAAAGGCAAAGTCAACATTACAGGAGAAACAAACCAACCAGAGGTACAGCAGTAGAAAACAGGTATTGTACCAATAATCCCTTAAGTATGAATGGTCTAAATACACCAATTAAAATACACAAAACTGTGAAGGAGACTAGAAAACACGGCCTAACTGTATGTCGTCTATGAGAAATCTATTTTAAATGTAAAGGTACAGATATTAAAAGTAAGGTGACATGGAAAGATATACCATGCAAACACTATTTTTTAAAAAGCTGCACTAGTCATATTAATTTCAGACAAAGCAAATTTGAGAGCAATAAAAATGATCAGAAGAAAAGAGTGGCACTAAATAAAAATAAATATATTAAATCTCCAGAAGACGTCAATCCTAATAGTATAGAGGCCTAACAGCAGAGCATCAAAATACATGAGGCAAAAACTCAGGACATAATTGAAATGAACAGTACCATTAATCAGCTGGATATAACGGACATTTATGGACTACATCCAACAATAGAAAACACATTCTTCTCAAGGTCACATGAACACTCACTAAGACAGACCACATTCTTACCGATAAAACACACTTCAATAAATTCACAAGAACTAATTAAAAATTATTCTATATTATACAAAATATGCTCTCAGACCACAGTGAAATTAAGCTAGAAATCATTAACAGCAAGGTAGACCCACACAGATACAGTCAATTGGTCTTTGAAAATTGAGTAAAGGTATGGAACAGAATAGAAATCCCAGAATTAAACCCACAATTATAAGGTCAATTAATCTTCAACAAAGGAGGCAAGAATATGAAATAGAAATAAGTCTCTTTAACAAATGTTGTTGGGAAAACTGGACAGCCACATGCCAAAGAATGAAACCGAGCCACTTTCTTATACCATATACAAAAATGAACTCAAAATGAATTAAGGATTAAATGTCAAACCTGAAACCATAAATATCCTGGAAGAGGGAATAAGCAGTAATATTGTGTTGGCCATAGAAACTTTTTTCAAGATAGGTCCCCAGCGAGTAGGGAAACTAAAACAAAAATAAACTATTGGGACTTCACCAAAATAAAAAACTTCAGCACAGCAAAGGGAACAATCAACAAAACTAAAAGGGAACTGACATAATGGGAAAAGATATCTGCAAGTGACATATCCGATAAAGGGTTAGCATCCAAATTACATAAAGAACTTATACAACTCATTACCCAAAAACCAAATAATCCAATTAAAAATGGGCAGAAGACATGAATAGACATTTCTGCAAAGACATCCAGAAAGCCGACAGACACGTAAAAGATGCTCAATATTGCTCGTCATCAGAGAAATGCAAATCAAAACTTCAACTGGATACCACTTCACACCTGACAGAATGACTAAAATCGAAGCACAAGAAACAACAGGCGAGGATACAGAGAAAAAGGAGCACTTGTGCACGTTGTTGGGAAAGCAAGCCGGTGCAGCCACTGTGGAAAACTGTAGTTCCCATTGGGGAGGGGAGGCGAACCATAAGAGACTATGGACTCTGAAAAACAACCTGAGGGTTTTGAAGGATCAGGGGTGGGAGGTTGGGGCAACCTGAGGGTTTTGAAGGGTCAGGGGTGGGAGGTTGGGGGAACAGGTGGTGGGTAATGGGGAGGGCACGTTTTGCATGGAGCACTGGGTGTTGTGCAAAAAGAATGAATACTGTTACACTGAAAAAATAAATAAAATGAAAAAAAAATAAATAAATCTTTTTTAAAAAGGGAAAAAAAAAAAAAAGTTAAAATAGAACTACCCTATGACTTAGCAATCGTACCATTGGGTATTTACCCAAAGAATACATACAAGACAAAATAAAACCAAACCAAACCAAACCAAAACAAACAAACAAAAACCTAATTCAAAAGGATATATGCACCCCTATGTTTATCACAACAAATACAATAGTCAAATTGTGAAAGCAGCCTAATGTCCATCAAGTGATGAATGCATAAAGAAGTGGTGAGATTTACATATGTATTATTATTGTATATATTACATATAAATAAATAAATAATTTATATGTAAATGTAAATAAATTACATATATATGTAATATATATTATGTATATATATCTATATATTATGTACATGATGGAATATTCAGCCATAAGAAAGAATAAAATCTTGCCATTTGCAACAACATGGATAGATCCAGAAAGTATAATGCTAAGCACAGTAAGTCAGTCAGAGAAAGTCACATGCCATAGGATTTCACTCATCTGTGGGATTTAGAAACAAAACAAAGGAACAAAGGGAAAAGAAAAAAGAGAGAGAGACAAATCAAGAAGCAGGACTCTTTTTTTTTTTTAATTTTATTTTTTTATTTATTAGAAATCACAACTAGGAAGAGAGGCAGGTAGAGAGAGAGGAAGAAGCAGGCTCCCTGCTGAGCAGAGAGCCAGATGTGGGGCTAGATCCCAGGATCCTGGGATCATGATCTGAGCCGAAGGCAGAGGCTTTAACCCACTGAGCCACCCAGGCGCCCCAAGAAGTAGGACTCTTAACTCCAGAGATCAGATTGATGGTCAGCAGAGGAGAAGTGGATGTGGGATGGGTAAAATACGTGATGGGAATTAGGGAGTGCATTTTGTGATGAGCACTGGGTGATGTATGGAATTCTTGAATCACTGTACTATACACCTGAAACTAATATAACACTGTATGTTAACTAACTGGAATTAAAATAAAACCTTAACATTTTTAAATTAAAAAATATATAAAATCTAAAAAAATAAATCCTGATCGTACCAATCTGAGGATTGTGTGGGGAATAGGAATTCTCATTCTTTTCTACTGGAAATACAAAATGGTACAGTGACCTTGGAAGATACTTTGACAGTTGGCAACAAAGCAAAATATAATCTTACTACATAATCTAGCAAACAGACTTCCAGATATTAACCCAACTGATTTCAAAAACATATTTCTTTTTTTTTTTTTTTTTTTTTTTTTTTTTTTTATTTATTTTTTTTTTTTTCAAAAACATATTTCTACACAAAAACCTGTAGATGAATATTTAAAGTAGCTTTATTCATTATTGTGAAAACCTGAAAGCAATCAAGACACCCTTCAAGAAATGAATGGATAAACAACTATATTATGTAATAAAATATTATTCAGCAATAAAAAGAAATGAGCTATCAGATCATGAAAATTAATCATTCAACCTTAAATGTATGTTACTAAAGTTGAAGAAACCAATCTGAAAAAGCCACATATACTATGATACCAATTATATGGCTTTTTGAAAAAGGCACAATTATAGACACAATACAAAAATCAGTAGTTGTCAGAGATTGAGACGAGAGTAAATGAGGACTGAATGAGCAAATCATGGGAATTTTTTATGGTGGTAGAAGTCTTCTCTGTGATACCATAACGGTGGACACATGGCACTGTGTGCTTGTCAAAACTCGGTACAAAGTTCTTATCTAGATGCATGCAATTAAAAAATAAATATTCTAGAAAAAAAAAAAAAAAAAAAAAAAAAAAAAAAAAAAAAAATAAATAAATATTCTAAATACACCTCCTAAATTCGGATTCTAAGATGACAAAGCAACATAACCTATTACAAAGCTGTGAGAAACCTCAATGAAGGAAATGTAAGAAAAAATTGTTGACCCAAGTAAATTTGGAAGAGAATAATTGCATGTAAAACTTAAGACAAAAGGAAAAAGTGTAAAAGTTGATTCTGGGAGCTCTGGGTTAACAATTTTAATGCTGCTCTTCACATATACTGGAATTAAAATTTTATTTCATTTTATTTATTTTATTTTTTGATATTTTTAAAGATTTCTAAAATTAATTTATTAACTAATCTCATTAATTAATCTCTGACAGAGAGAGATCACAAATAGGTGAAGAGGCAGGAAGAGAGAGGGGGACTCAGGCTCCCTGCTGAGCAGAAAGCCCAAGGCGGTGCTCAATCCCAGGACCCTGGGATCATGACCTGAGCTGAAGGCAGAGGCTTTAACCCACTGAGCCACCCAGGTGCCCCTAGAATTAAAATTTTAAATAAGTCTGCAGCTACTTATTGGAGCCAGATTCTCCCTGGCTTTGATTGTGAACTTACAGGAAATCAGGGAAGAGCGTATGATTGTTTTTGCGACAATGGATTAATTTGCAGGCATCAGTGTAAACTCATGGTTACATGTAAAATAGATCTCTCTACAGAGAAAAATATGGGTGGCTCAGTTGATTAAGCCTCTGCCTTTGGCTTAGGTCATGATCCCAGGATCCTGGGATGGAGCCCCGCATCAGGCTCTCTGCTCAGCCGGAAGCCTGTTTCCTCCTCTCTCTCTCTGCCTGCCTCTCTGCCTATTTGTGATCTCTGTCTGTCAAATAAATAAATAAAATCTTAAAAAAAAATGTATATATATATATATAGAGAGAGAGAGAGAGAAAGTGGTCTATATAGTCAATAATTAGTCCATCCCAGAGTGATCACTGTATCAGCAAGTTCATAAAACAGATTAACATGATCACAGTAAGTCCTTGATTTTTTACAACTTTCCAGTTAGATATAACATTGAAAATTTTTAAATAAAAAATAATTGATCTATGATATTAATTATTAGTTTAATTAGTTTCAGGTATATATCATAGTGATTCAATATTTTATGCATTATGAAATCCCTATGACAAGTCTAGTTACTGTATGACACCTTACAAACTTATCATGACATAATATTATTGACTATATTCCTTATGCTGTACATTATGTCCATGACTCATTTTTTAGTCTCTCTGTTCCTATTCTTGACATTTTTCTCTCTGTAGTCAGTCTTTAAAGCGTAAAACATCTCCCTGTTCCAATACCTTCAATAACTCTCCATTTCACTCCAATAATATACAAAGCATTCACTAGTCTCACAAAGACGTACAAGGTTTGGCCCCCAAATCTCTGAGTTGTTTTCCTACTTCTTGTCCTCTAGCTGAAGGCATTCCAACTACACTTGCCTTATTGACTTTACCTGTAAAAACCAAGCATTCTCCTGCTTTGGAGCCTTTGATTTTACTCTTTTCACCCCTACTTAAAGGTCCTCTGGATGTCTGTGCACCTGTCTTACCCACTTCACTCCGGCTTCTGCAAAACTATCACTAGGTTTACCCTTTATTTTTTACCTTTATTTTTCTTTTTCTAGAACAGTCACCCGGTTCGTCCATCATTGCATATTTAGTTTTATTACCTGTCTCTCTAATTAGATTAATCTCCTAGAGGATAAATGATTTTTGTTTGTTTATTGATACATTTTAAGTTTTTAAAAGTATTCTGCTCCATATGCAATATGAGATGAGGGCTTCATTCTACCCTTGTCAAAGCACTGAACATGCCTGCAGTGTGACAGTCCTGTACTAGGAACAGGTGTTCGAGTTCAAAATACAGAGCAGGGGCGTAGGGCAGGGAACCCCCAATGCTCTCAACTGGAAAATTGAGAGCTTTACATAACAGGAGCAGAGGACACATAATGGAAACAAAATTCTTGGCAAACAACCTTCCGTTGGTTCTGTCTGCTTATTATTTCCGGCAGAATGAAAGAAAGTTCTTTGGTGAAAGAACTTATCAGTGAAAGCCTCTTCGATTTGTAGACAATTTCTGGCACCATATGAATCATACACAAGAAACATGATCACTGGTTTTCAATGAGGAAATGCAGTCCCATAAATATCACAATCAAAGGTTTAAAACTAAGAGATAAAACAAGAATTATTTTAAAACCTATATATAATAACAAACACAAAGTTCAAATATCTATGGATGCGGGCGCCTGGGTGTCTCAGTGGGTTAAGCCTCTGCCTTCAGCTCAGGTCATGATCTCAGGGTCCTGGGATCAAGCCCCGTGTCGGACTCTCTGCTCAGCGGGGAGCCTGCTTCCCCCTCTCTCTCTGCCTACTTGTGATTTCTCTCTCTCTGTCGAATAAATAAATAAAAATCTTTAAAAAAAAATCTATGGATGATACATTTAGACAATTAAAATGGCCATTGTAGATAAACAAAAATAAATTAAAATTCAGAATCCATAGTAACAGTAACAGTAACATAGAAGAAGTGGGTAGCTGTGAATGAGACAACAGGTAAGTAGAGAAAAATCAGATTGATACGTAAAGAAGACAAAAGATTGTCCTGGACTGAAGGAATATTAGAAATATATGGAATGTGTTAAAAATATAATGTAGGTATTATTAGCTATGAAGAGAGAAGAGAGGGGCGCCTGAGTGAGTGAGTCAGTTAAGCCTCAGGCTCAAGTCATGATCTCAGGGTCCCAGAATCAAGCCCTGCCTCTGGCTCCCTGCTCAGCGGGGAGTCTCTATTCTCCCCCTGATTCTGCCCCTGCCTCCACTTGTGTACGCACAAGCGTGTGCACTCTCTCTCTCTTGCTTACCCTCTTTCTCAAATACAAATCTTTTAAAGAGGAGAGAGAGAAGAGAGAATTAGGAAGAGGAAGGTGTAAAGCTGTAATGGCTGGGAGGTTTACAAAATTGATGGATTATACAAACCAAGACAATAAAGAACTCTATAAAATCCAAACGAAATAATTGAAACCTACACATATGCACACACACGCGCACGCACACCCGCATGAGATACGTATAAATACCTCATGATCCAAAGCTTTTAGTCAACCATAAAAATATAAAATACAAAAAGCAACCAGAAGTAAGACATAAATTTAGTTTCAGAGAAATGGTAGGACTGACAGATAATATTTAAAATGAATGTGAGGCAGGAAAAAAAAAAGGAATGATCTTTTTCAAGTATCTCGATAAACAAAACGAGGCATAGATGGCCTTTCTAAAAATCTCTAAATACATATGGAAAACACATCACTGATTTCACCCTGACCATCCCAGACAATAGGACATAAGAAAACACATCCCAGCTAGTTCTAGGCAGCGAGTACAAACATATAACAAAATATGACATAGATAGTAAATGAAATTACAGATGCAGAATTTATAAAATTTTTCAGGCATAATTGCATGTGTAATTATATGTTGAAATATCCTCACCAAATGAGGAAAACGAGAAAACCAGTAAGGCTCTAAGGCAAAACTAGCAGGAATGCATTGTGTATTAGAGCAAATGTAAATCTAAAATGTTTGACCACAATATCACAAAAAAGGAAACATGAATTTAGAGAATACTTTTGTAACTGGTGGTGGAAATGCAAAATGGTACAGAAATTATAAAATGCAGCTTTGCAGTTTCTGCACGTTTAAACATGCCTTTACCAAATACCTCAACAATTCCTCATAGGTATTTCCTAAGTCAACTGAGCACCTGTGTTCATGCAAATCCATAAGCAGAGATGTAGATGGGTTTTATTAGGAATCACCAAAAATCGTTAACTGCCCAACTTCTCCTCCACTGGAGAATAGATGTACAACCTCAATTACAACCACACCACAGAATATTATGCAACAATAGGAAGGAACAGACTGCTGGTACACAAAACCAGACCGGGGAATCCAATTGTAAGTGAAGTCAGTCAGACTCAAAGGCGGCATTATGTATGATTTCATTTAGATAATATTCTTGCTAAGACAGACATTTTTTTTTTTTTAACTACAAAGGGACATGGAGGGTTTGGGGGTGTTGAACCTAGTCTATCTCTTGAATATGATGGTGGTTATATGACTGTGTATGTTTGTCAAAACTCGGAATTTTACACTAAATGAAGTACGTTTTACTACAGGTAAATTATATCTTAATAACAAAAATGAGGGAGAAAAAGCACCATTAAGAAACTAAAAAGGGGGGGCGCCTGGGTGGCTCAGTGGGTTAAAGCCTCTGCTGCCTTTCGCTCAGGTCATGATCCCAGGGTGCTGGGATCGAGCCCCGCATCGGGCTCTCTGCTTGGCAGGGAGCCTGCTTCCTCCTCTCTCTCTCTGCCTGCCTCTCTCCCTACTTGTGATCTCTATCTGTCAAATACATAAATAAAATCTTAAAAAAAAAAAAGAAAAGAAAAGAAAAAGGGGACAACATGGGTGGCTCAGTCAGTTAAGTCTCTGGCTCTTGATTTCAGCTCAGGTCATGATCTCAGGGTTATGAGATCAAGTTCTGGCACGGGCCTCACACTCAGCCCAGAGTCTGCTTATCTCTCTCTCTCCTCTGTGCCCCCCCACCTTGCTCACTCTCACCCCTTCTCTCTCTCCCTTTGTCTCTGTCTCTCTAAAATAAATAAATAAATAAATAAATAAATAAATAAATAAATAAGTAAAATACTAAGAAAAAAGTGAAAAGGTCAGCCATAGGGTAAAAGAAAATATTTTATAACCAATAAAAAGCTGATTTCTTGATTTAAAACCTAACTGAAACAATCCAATAGAAACATGAACAAAAGCCTTAAATAATCTCCTTCTATTAAACTTGTCCTTTTTTTTTTTAAATTTTATATATTTCTGATGCTTTACCATCTGGGACCTTGCTGACCCTGGAGGGACTTCCCCTCTCAGAGCTATGCAGTCACTAGAGATAGTAAACAATTTAGCTGTGAGCATGGCTTTCACATACAAACCAACAGATCTCGAGTTCACACCCCGGCCTCTTCCTCTGTTGGCTTCTCACGGTTGGGTCCACTTCCTCCCTGTCCTACTCATCCCAGGGTCAGGTGCCAGATAATCAAGGATAGCATTTATGACCCACAGCCCAGGGAAATTATTCAAGCCAGCTGACCCTAAACCTGCTCACCTGGTCATGCCATCCCTTTCCTACTAAAGTCACATATTTCCTGCTCACATCTCTTCCCATTTTTCTCTGCCTCCTGCGTGATCCTGAGGCTTCCCCCAAGTTGCCCTGCATGGGTGATATTCCCCCTTTCTTTTGAGATCTGTGAGTACCTAACTACATTTTCAGTTGACCATCATCTCATGATCTGGTGACCTCACCTTACCTGAATAATAATAAAATGGATATTTTAAGACATTTTTCATGACTTTAGCCTTATATTTATCCAGATTACTAGACTATGCATTGGAAGATCCTTAACATCATTAGTCATCAAGGAAATAAATAGTAGAACACACTAATGTGTCGTGGTGTAGACTAACCAGAATGATTCTATTCAAAAAGGCAGATAATCCAAAGGTTGGTCTGTAATATTCAAAAAACTACTATTGAGAGGGGAAGTTGAAACAACCTAGAATACTGTGAAATTACCTGCAATAGCAAATACATATGATATATAGATATAGATCTACAGGTGCATATATATATATATATATATATATATATATATATACACACACATATATATATATACATACATACATATAGGCTCCAGATGCAAAAATACCACTTGTAGCTGTATACACCACAGAAATGTGTACATGCTTACACGAAGAGGCAAATAAAAGTAGACGCTCATAGCAGCACCAAGTATAAACCAATGGAAATGGCCATATTTCCATCAACAACTGGCCAGTAAATATCTTGTGTCAGTGCACGTGAACAAAATCCTTCCAGGCTCCAGTGTGTGATAGCAGAATAGAAAAACGAGACACAAATAGTATACTATATGATCTCAATTATGATGACCCCAAAACAGCAAAAATGGTGTTAAAGATCAGGATAATGGTTATATTTGTCTAGAGTCATTGGTAAAATATGAATGGGGCAGATGAACATTGGGGAAGGGAAGGGAAGGAAAAATAAAATAAGACAAAAACAGAGAAGGAGGCAAACCATAAGAGACTCTAAACTATAGGAAACACTCTGAGAGTTGCTGGAGGGGAGGTGGGGGGAAGGGGTAGCTGGGAGATGGGCATGAAGGAGGGCACGTGATGTGATGAGCACTGGGCGCTGTGTGCAGCTGATGAATCACTAAACTCCACTATGAAGGTAGTAATACACTATATTTTAACTCACTTGAATTTAAACAAAAAATATGAATGGGAGATTGTGCAACATATTTGGAGCATAAAATACTTTCTTTCAAGTATATGTAGTTAATGCAGAAAAATACTTCGGGCTTTTTGAAATACATAAATGTAAGTATAAAAAATTGAAGCTATTAAAATACATGGTGCATAGAGGAGTTTTGACCTATTTTATGAAAATAAAACTAATGGGAATATCAAGAATGAATTATATTAGAAAAAAGAGAGAAACATTGAGTGATGTAATGTTAACTTCTAGACGTGGTGATTAAAGGAATATTTAAACCGTTAGAAAATAGGGATGGGAGGAAAATGAGGTTTGAGTGAGCAAAAGTCAGGATTTGGCTGGAGGTATGTTGCTACGTTGAGAATTAGCCCAGGAAAGGAAGACAATGTCCTGAGGCAGGGACGGTTTCTACGCAGAAGTTAAGTGAATTTGTAAGTAAGCAAAGAAAGCAGCAGAAATGTACATAAAGTCAACCTCATTAGTCATGAATTCTGTGTGTGTAAATTCACCTACTTGCTGAAATTTATTTGTAATCCCAAAATCAATACTTGGAATGCTTTCACAACCCTTTGTGAACACATACAGAGCAACAAAAACAAAGAGTGTTGGTGGGGTCACTGAGAGAACATGACCACTGACTGATCCTAGAGTGGACCCCAGCTCTGGTAGGCTCCTAACCCCCTCCCATGTCCTTGGAAATTGCTTCCCACTTGCCTTCTCTGCTCCCAGAAACTGCCCAAGAACAGAGCCCCGAGTTAGTGATATGGTGCTGGGACTATCCGGAGAGCATATGCCTGAACCCCAGTAAGGCATCTACAGAAACTAAGATTTGGGGACTGGTGGGGAGATGTCTTGCAGCCCCCCGGGGCTAATCCTCATTTGTAAATCTCCTTGCTTATTACACCTGCCATGGGAGCATCTGGAGAGGCTCCTCTCTGTCTCCTTTCTCTCTGCACTGTGCATGTGGGAGCCAATTTCAGATCTCACCTGGGAAGCTCCCGGGAGCATGAACCCACATTTAGCAAAGCATCTGGAAGACTAGAAGAAAACGGGCCTTAGAAAGCAGGCTCTCATGGGGAAATCCCAAAGCGGTGGGTGACTGCTGGATGGGGAGGGCTGGCCTGTGTGGCAGATGCTTGTGGACGTCGTGTGAGTCTGGGGGTTGTCCCCAGCTCGAGGCCATTGGAGGGACTGTTTAAGCCCACTGTGAGAAAGCGGGGACAGAGAAAAGAGGGTATTGTGGTGCCTGACAGTGAATCAGGTCGATCCCAAGCTCTCCAGTCCCTAATACAGAGAAACGCAAGGGCAAAACCACAGAAACCACAGCTGAGAGGCTGCTTCCTGAAGGCTGCTTCGGATCAGGAAAGGCTCGTGATCAGAGAACGTACTCCCACTGAGCTCGCTGTTACAGCTGCCAAGTTCCAGCAAAAGGTCAGGAGAGCATCCAGGTGTAGTTAGGGCGGCAGTGGGACAGAGAGGCAATGCTATTTCTCAGACCAGTCAGGAGACAGAGAAAATGAGCTGCATTGCCTCTGTGGTGCTCAGGAGTTCATGGAACAAAGTGCCTTATGGGATTGGCTTATTGTTTCCTGCAAGGGGTTGTTGGCCGGTGAGAGGGATCTCCCTGGGCATGTGGGACCCTGGAAATCCATAGTGACGCACAATAAAATCTCAGGGAGCTGGGAGTGAGACAGGTCCCTGTCACTGAAGACCCAGATGGGGCCATGCTCACTGCGGGGGTGAGGAGCCAAGATCCTCCAGTTCTTTCCAGAGCACCTGATACCCATGTTGATGCTGTCACAGGGTAGGATATTTATGATGCTGGACACGTGATTGTTAGTTTGGGGAAAACTGACAAACCCCAGGAATGGGTCTGAGCTACGAGAAAAAGTCAAGATGGAGAGGAAGCTCGGAAAGCCAAAATGCCATTTAAATCAACTGTAAAGTGTTGGATTAGAATAACCAGAAAGTAAATGTGGTTTGACCTCATTGTATCAGAGAAATCTGTTTTCTAAGATGCCCACCAATCCAGTGGGGAATCCCAGTCCCCGCCTGCCCCAGGGCTATTCTGGGTTTTCTGCTCCTGCCCTGCCCACTGTAGCCACAAGAATGGCACAGATACAAAAGTAAAAGTGTGTGAACTACCCTCTTTGTGTGTGCTCAGGGCTCAGATCCTGGGAGATTACTCTCCTCTGAGCCTCCAAGATCTCTGAGTGCTGCTTGGTTCTTTGGCTAGGATCCAGGCCAGGATCCATAACAATTGCTGTTGGGCCCTACCTAAACAGATAGACTGACAACTCAATACTGTAGGTTGACCTACGGAAAGCCTTAAAACCTAAACAGTAGGTCAGACTGACCTCATCTGCCCCTACATCCCTCATGCCCTTTCTGCTCCAGAAGAGGCCTGAGGAATAGAGCCCTATTCAGGATACATGTCTCCCATGGCTGGGGATAGGTTCCAGGCCAAGGCTGCCTGCAGGTGAAGGCCATTGGAGGTGATTGGAGGCCTCATGTTGAACTCACTATTCTCCTGTCTTCCAGAAATGAACAGAAGGTGTTGGCTCTGGTGGAATCCGGAGCTGGATGCGTTGTTAACATATGATACCCGTTAGACCTTTCCTGCCTCCCTCAATGCCATTGTTGATTAATGGAGGCAAGCAGTTGTGGTCAGGAAGGTCCTTTGACAGTGCAATCTGGACACTGTCCCACTTGAGATTATGAGGTTTTCCTCTCTCTAATACCGAAGAACATATTGACATGGATGTCTTACAAGGTCAAACTCTGCACGAGGCTGTGCTCTATCCATTTGGCTGTGTCCCACCTTCCCAGTACCTCAGATACCTTGTCCATGGTCCTAGGAGGGTATGAAGCTGAGCTGGACTTAGCATGAGCCTTTTTCAGTAGACCCCTGGGAACTGGTCTCATCAATTTTTCTTCATGGGGTGGGGGCAACAATAGACCTTTCAAGTGCTTCCCCAATGTTACCTACAGAGTCCCACCATAGGTCAGGATGGTAGCCTAGGGCCTGTCCTTTCCCACATCAGTAAGATGGGCCCATTACACTGATGACATTATGTTCACATGAAGGACTTGTCTCTGTTGCAGGACAGTCTGCAAGTTTGCTGGAGCATCTGGGAGAGAACGGAAAGTGACCCACAGAGAATTAAAAGCTTCCATAAATTTTCTGAAATGCGTCTCGTTGGATAAGACTTGGATTTCCCCAGAAGTTATACTTGAAAAAGTGCAAGCTTTAAAAAAAAATGTGCAAGCTTATCCAACCCTTATGAATGTGAAAGAGGTACAAGACTTGTAGGAACTTTGAGATTTTTGGAGGAGTTTTATTTCCCACCTGACCCAGTGCTGCCATCCCTTAACCGCCTGGTAACGAAAGGGCATGTGGGACCTGGAGTCAGAGGAGCAAGCCACCTTTGAGAAGACAAAAACTCCAGTGAAGCAGATTAAGACCCTGGACCTCTGGACATCTTCCAAACATTCTGAGTCAGATGTGTCTGTGACTCTGGAAGGTACAGGTCAGGCACTGTGGAGATGACGGAGTTAACAGGAGAGAATACCCCTGGGATTTTGGTCCCGGCTCTGGCAGGAGGCAGAAACCCACTGTACCCACACAGAGTCATAGCTCCTAGCATTCTTCCAGGTAGAGCCTCTCACAAAGGAATAGCATAACATGACAAGAGCTTCCCTGCCTGTTAAGGGATGGGCTGAAGATATATTCCATTGACCTATGTATACCATGGCTCAAACCTTCATTTTGCCTAAGTGGCATGCCTATCCACAGCAAAGGAGCGCCCTGTCCACCCTCTCCACGATCTCCAGAAATGCGGGTGCAAATTGGACCTGTAGAGGATGTAGCCCCTCCAGACGCCCCCGTCTCCATTTTGGCAGGCCCTGTGGCTTGTAGGAAAGGATCAGGAGAAATTCCTGCTATTGCCTAGTGTACAGATGGCCCTAGTCTGGCAACCCACCTACAGGGACAACAGTTGTTCAGCCCAACACTGACCCCATCTATGGGGAAACAGAAGCAAACCTCAGGGGCCAGCGGGGTGAACTCAAGTGGTTTGCCGGGTGATCAGTCATGAGCCTTGGCCTAAACATGAACCTTCTGCACAGATAGTTGGGCTATTCTACAAGGATTACCACCAGGGCTTGGACAATAGGAAGCCAAGGGATAGATGATCATGAATAAGCCCTTGTGGGGCCAGGATGTGTTTGGGGCCATTTGGGTCCACCAGCAGCAGCCCAAGGAAGTCTTCCTTGTCTTCTACAACCTTGCTTATAAGACACTGATAGCGCCTGGCAATCAGGAAGATGCTGTCCTAGCTTGGGAGTAATAAGCCCCGGCAACTGACCCTATAATAGATGGAGGCTGAGCATCCAGAAGGAGTGACCTCCTCAGTGGCCAGGTGGGATGGCACAGTGCCAAGGATGTTGGACTGCCCTGAAATACAGTGACTTGGTTAAGGCAATAAGAGCACGTCCTGTGTTCTCTAAGCAATGCTCAAGGCAAAGGAGTCTGGGGCATTCACCAAAGGTTCAACCAGGGAAGGATTGGCAAATTGGCAAAAAAAAAAAAAAAAAAATGAGGGTTTAATTATGCCCTGGTTGTGTGGACACTTCTGCTGGCCTAAGCCAAAGTTATCCCTGTTGCTACACAAACAAGGGGGCACCGTTAGGGGATTAGAGAAGCCAAGTGCCATGTATGGACACTCTCATTGAACACACAGTGATCAGGGGGTCACATTTCAAAGGTCAGGATGTGTCCAACCGACGAAACCTCCACAACCCTGAATGGAGAAACCATCCCCTCTATCATCCACAAGCAGCAGGGTGAGCAGGAATGAAGGAATATCAACATGGCACATTGAATTACTAACGGGTTGAATCAACTTTGTTGAGTGAACTGAAGTATTGTCCCAGGCTTTGATACATTTGAATGATCATCCCACAGGGCCCCATATGTCAGGCTGGGGACCCTGGTTGAGACACCAGTCCTGTGAAAACCACAGGGGACCTGTTGTCCTGACTCTCACCACGGATCGGTGTGCCATGCTGCTGAGAACAACAGAACCCCCATCACATCGGGGGCAGGAATTATCTACTGGAATTCGCTATGATACATCCTGCCATGATGAATGAATTAATTTGCACCGCTGGGAGAGGGAAAGCCACATGACTCCACAAGGATCTCTGTGTTCTGCTGCAAACCAGACCTGCTGGGATGCACTGTGTCTAGCATGGAATGTGCACCATTCATAGACGAGAAAAGTTGGGGATCCTGGTCTGGCATATGTCCTACCTCACACCTGACAGCGCTGCCTCCCCTGACCCAAATGTATGGTATGCATCACCTGGTCAAACTTCCAAATCTGAAACCACATTAACATTTAAGGATTAGGCCATAAGTGTAATTCTTATAAAGGAAGACCTCCCCTTACGAATTCCTCCTAAATATCTACCTTTTTGACCTTAGAAATCTGTTGCACCTGTGGCCACAGGATGACACCTGATGCAAATACCTGTCTACAGAGAGCCTGTTTATGTGCCCAACAAAGACGTTCGTCCAACTATTGGTTATGTCATTAGCCGTCTCTCTCTGGTTTGTCAGGATGGCCACAGTGGGTGCCACTCCTCCAAGGTAGCACTTAGAAGGTCCTAATGAAGTGCATTAAAGAAGAACAAGCTAGGACCAGTACTTTAATTCATCTGTTATTATCAGTACTGATCCAGAAAAATGGACTGAGGCACACACTATCGATGACACTGGGCAGGGAGGTTCTTTCTGTCAGTCAATCTATACAGCAGCCCATCAGGTGGGCGGCTGGAAAAGTCCTAGAAATACCACTATTAAGTCCGTGTGTGGGTATGCTAGGTTTGGGAATGGGTTTATGTGGCTTATTGCAGCTTATGGATGTTTGAACATCTGTGCACCTGTCTTAGGAACATAAAAATCCCTCTAAGTAGAACCAACCTAATTGTGCCAGAAACGATGTAAAACCCTAGAACTGTGTGGTCATTCTCTCTTATTAAAGGATAGTGATGCTGGCAGCAACTGGTCACACCACGCAGGCATTTATTGGGTAGCCCTGGATGGGACCCAGTAGTTGCGTTGCACAAATCCTTGGCCATGGCTTCCACCTGGTTATTTGGGTTGTTAGACCGTGGGTTTCCCCTGACTGCAAGGGAGAATCTGTTCTAGCACTCATGGAAACCCTTACTTTAGACTTAGATGGTAGCTGACAGAGCCCATTCTTACTGAACACTGAAATGTCTCTGAGAAGAAAAGCCATCCTCGGGGCACCTGAGTGACTCAGGGGGTTAAGCCTCCGCCTTCGGCTCAGGTCATGACCTCAGAGTCCTGGGATCGAGAACTGCATTGGGCTCTCTGCTCGGGGGGGAGCCTGCTTCCCACCACCTACTTGTGATCTCTCTCTCTCTCTCTGTCAAATACATAAATTTTTTTTAAAAAGTAAAGAAAATAAAAGCCATCCTCCAAAATACGATGGCCTTAGTTTTTATTACTGCCTCATAAGGAAGTACCTATATCATTATCCACGTAGAATATTGTATGTTCATATATGATGAGTCTGCTAATGTATCCTGTTTTTTAAGTAGTGTGAGGACACAAGTGAAAGTTCTGGGTGGTTTGACCCCCCAATCCAGGAGACCTCATCAGTCGGTGGTTCAGACCAGTGGTTTGGGGACTCTTAAGAGGAAAAATCTGTGACTAAGTTTGGGAATCATTATTTTAATCTTCTGTGTGCCTGTATTGTTGCTGTGGCCCCTGCCTGCAGTGCAGCCAGGAAACCTCTAACACGCCACCTCCATGGTAGGGAAACTCCTTCTTGATATGCAGGGCACACTGCAGGAGAGAGAGGCATAAGAGATTGAAAGAGCAGGTCACAAGAAGGGAAGGTCATCATGGAAGCATCACCTTAACCCTGGAAAACATTATTGTTAAGGGAGGTCATTGAGAAAATGGGATTACGGTTTGACCCTTGAGTTGGATCCCAGCAATCAGAGGGTCCTCATCCCTCTCCCTGTCTGTGTAAATTGCATCCCATTTGTCTTCCCCAGCCCCGAAAACTGCCCCAAGGACATAGCCTTGTGCTCATAATGTGGTTTGGAAACCATCTGGATGGTACATTAGGACTGAACCTAATTAAGGCTTTTAAGTTGTGGTGGGCAGGGGCAGAGATGTTCTCATCTTGTGGCACCCAAGACACATGTTTCCTTTTTTCTACCGTTTCCTTTTTCTACCTGCTGCCTGCCTATCTGGAGTGGTCCACCTCTTTCTTGTCTCCCCCTACCATCCACCAGTGGGGCTGATTTCAGATCTCACCTGGGAAGCTGCTAAGGATGTGAACTTAGAATAAATCACCTTAAGGGTAGGTTCCAAGCTCTATTGTCTCCACTCTCATACCATAAACAAATGTTCTTTTTGTGGTCTGGTTAGTTCCCAGTTTCTGTAATTCTTGTGTTGTCTTAACCAATTCCCTGCTTGCAATGGCCCTGAAGCACAATGCTCAAATATCATCTCAGGTCTTTAAGGGCAGAAGTCTGATGTGGCTCATGGAGAAAATACGGGGACCAGATAAAGTCTGTTTCTAGCACTAAAGTCTGTTTCTAGTCATTTATAGCACTGTTGGTGCAAAGTCCAATGTTAATCAATCAATAATAGACACTACATAAGGTAGACACAAAACAGAAACACACACACACACAAAACAGGTTATGCGCCAATCCGTTGAGATCTCAGTCTACCACAGGCCCCAGGATCTGACATTTTTGTAATAAGAGAGTGAAGGATAAAGGACAGCAGATAAAAATGAAGTAGATAAAAAAAAAAGGAAAAGAAAACAATGAGGAAGAGAAGCAATGAGGTTTTTGGTAAACCTATTAATACATTTTGATAGGGTTTCCAATAAAGTTCAGTTTTACCATATTAACATTTTAATATATTAATAATCTCCTGGATATTTATTCTATGTTAGGCAGGGTGACAGGCTTGAAGAAAATAGTCATAAAATGGAAACTCATTTTGCCCTACCAATTGCTTAGTATATACTCGGGACGAGTATAATAGGGGCACATTCAAGCTGGTTTTGGAACCAAAGTGCTGGCATTACGGACAGCTGCTTCTAAATCAGCTTGGGGAAGGATTCCACAAGAAGATGACGTTTGAGCTGAATCTTAAAGGGTGTGCAGGGAAGAGATAAATGGAGAAAAGAGTAAATATAATTCTAGGAAGGGGGAAGCAGAGGCAAGAAAATAAGAAAGCATGTCAAAGTTGGAGGGCTGAAGAAATCCAAACAAAGCATTAGAATTTTAAGTGTCTAAAGACATCAGCTGGAGCCAGGTAATGGCAATAGGAGTGATGTGATTAATGTATTTCTTTAATTTTAGAAACATCATACAGATGGTAGCTTGCAGAATGTCATCTATCTTCATAGTGAAATAGGAACCAGAACTTTACCCGGAGTGCGGTGTGCGAGTAGGTTGGGGATATGAGAACAGCGGAGATTATCTTGAACAGCTGCTAAGAGAAGAGTTATAATGAATCAATTAGAGGTGACAAGAAGCATTGCCAAGTATCTCTAAAACCGTGGCCAGAGTCGCATAGCGTGAAATTGTGGTGGATCTAATAATCACAGGTATGCCAACAGCAGCTTAGGAGGGGCAGCAAAAAGAACAAGATAAAAT
Organism: Meles meles; assembly: GCF_922984935.1. NCBI lineage: Eukaryota > Metazoa > Chordata > Mammalia > Carnivora > Mustelidae > Meles > Meles meles. Next base: position 101,368,182 of record NC_060075.1, read on the forward strand.
AATATTGGACGATAGTGGGTGATATGTATCTGGTTGACTGTAGGACAAAAGATAATCAAAGAGATTAACCCAGGACACAATTAAACTGGTGAACTTTGGAATCTGTTCTGGCTATGGATAAACAAATAAAGCCTGGAGTGGACCCAAAACACAGGAGAGAGGAGAACGTCCATTGGGATAGAGGTTGAACAAGCACAAAATCAAATAAAAGAGGAAATCATTGGAAGAACGTAACTACGGTCACTACTGGTATACTAGAGTTCAGTGAACTCAGGGGCAGATTACTTCCTAGTAAAAATCAGCTTTAGGGTTTAAGTCACTGACTTAAAGCAGGCCAGATATCATGTTTCATTGATTGAAAGATTCAGTATTATAGAAATGTGTGTCCTCTCAAAATTGACTTAGACATACAATGCTAGCCCCATAAAAAATCCAGCAACTTTCTTTATATGTATGGATTTTGCAAACTGATTCTAAAATTCCTGGAAACCTAAAGTACTAAGAATAATTAAGACTAATATGAAGAGGGGGCCTGGGTGGCTCAGGGGGTTAAAGCCTCTGTCTTCAGCTCAGGTCATGATCTCAGGGTCCTGGGATCGAGCCCCGTATCAGGCTCTCTGCTCAGCAGGGAGCCTGCTTCCGTTCCTCTTTCTCTGCCTGCCTCTCTGCTTGCTTGTGATCTCTGTCTGTCAAATGAATCAATAAAAATCTTTAAAAAAATAAAGACTAATATGAAGAATGAAGAAAAAGGACATATTCACTAAGTATTAAGACTTATTGTGGCTATAGTGATTGAGGGTCCTGTTAATCCAAAGATAACCAATAAGCCAATGAAATAAGAGTCCAGATAAATAAATATATCCAGATAAGGGTTCCATTTAGGATATATGTGACAGTGTGGACCATCGGCAAACAGTGCTCTTCCCAATAAATTACACTGAATGCTAATGTGGAAAAAGTTAAAAATTACCCCTCATCTCATATCAAAAACAAAAATTGACGGCTGCTAAGTTAAAGATGAAAGTGTGAAAGCTAAGACAATAAAAAAGATAACATATGAGGAAGTCATCATAAAATATGTTAGGTAAAGAAGTCAGCTATATCAAAAACACTGTGAAGAAAAGGGATGCTACCTGGACACCTAAGTGGCTCAGTCGTTTAAGCATTTGCCTTCTGGGGTTGTGATCCCAGGGTCCTGGGATCAGTCTCACATCAAGCTCCTACTGGGTGGGGAGCCTGCTTCTCTCTCTCTCTCTGTTTAAAAAAAAAAAAAAAAAAGACAAAAAAATCTTAAAAGGGATGCCACCTAGGATTACACTAAAATGAGGAACTTGTGTTCATTGAAATGTACCATTTGAAGAGTAAAAAGGAAGGCTATGAACTGGAGAGCATAGGTTCCTCATGAAATTAACAAAAGAATTATAACTAGAATTTAGAAATGAGCACAAGACGTGAACAAGCACTTCACAGAAAGGTCATATATATGCTCAAAGCCTAGTCTCCTGTGCTTATTAGAAATCATGAAAACATTATTTAAAACCGAGCTTAATACCACTTCACACACAGCAAAATGGCAAATGTTAAAAGAATTAATAGTACCCGATGTAGTGAGGAATGGAAGCAATTGGAACCACATGGATTACCAAGGACTGCATAAATTGATAAAGCTACTCTAGAAAACCATCCAGCAGTATGCGTTCAAGTTGAATATGACCCAGGAGTTCCACTTCTTGTTATAAAACCAGAAGGAAATGTATATGTATGTATCTCAAATGATACTTACAGGAATGTGCATAGATGCTTTAGTCATAATCATCCCAAATGGTAGACAATATAAAAGCATCCAGCAATAAAATGCATCAATAAATTGTGACATATTCACACAACACAATGGTGTACAATAATAAAAATGAACAAAGCTGCATGAAACAGCATGAGTGAAAGTTGTAAACATAATATGAAGCAAAAGAAATGTGTGATTTCATTCATATAAAAATAAAAGGTAGCAAATGCTGATGGTGTTGGAGTTAAAATTGTGTTTATCTGGGGGGAGGCAACTAAACGGTAACAGTCATAAAAGTGATCTCCAGAGGGACTCTTACGTCTTATTTCCTGACTGGGACAGTAATCACAGGGTGTGTTCACCTTGTAATGATTTGTCCAAGTCCAATTTCTGCATTTTCTTTAGGCATGTTTTACTCAACTCTGAGAAGTCACTAAAAACAAAAAAACAAAAACAAAACTTTGATTTGGCCTGAAATTTCATAGTATATATTAATAACTGAGAGAATATCTATATACGCTTTATGAATGTATTGCCGTTACCAAACAGATGTTTATTTATCACAAACACACAGTGATTAAAAACTGCTCATAAGGGGCACCTGGTGGCTCAGTCAGTTAAGCATCTGCCTTCTGCTCATGTCATGGTCTCAGGGTCTTAGGATCGAGCCCCAGGTCAGGTTCCTTGCTCAGCGGGGAGCCTGCTTCTCCCTCTCCTTCTGCCTCTTCCCCTGCGTGTGCTCTCTCTCTCAAATAAATAAATAAATAAAACCGTTAAAAATAACATTAAACTTAAAAATGCTCATAAGAAATCTCTTCTGATCACATTATTTAAAAAGGTACATATTTTCTAAGAAAATTTAAATATCTTGATTATTGAATATCTGAGCGCTTCAACAGTAAGCCAGAAAAATTTGGTTCTAACACAATGAAATGAGATTTTTATGGTATTTTAACTAAAGGCCTTGAGACACCTTCATCATGTTTTTAAAAAGTCTGTTTTCTTAAAAAAAAAAATTCTCTAAAGAAATATATGCACAGGACACAAGGGGCAGTAAGACATAGATTCCATCTTGACATTTTTATTTCAAATCCTATGGAGTTAGGGGGACCATATGGAGATTTTTTCTATGGTGGAAGTAAAAGATGTCCCTGGAATCTAATCCCAGACCTGTCCAAAGTATTCGTTTTGCTCCTTTACATCTGAACTTGCAAGCTTTCTACTGTACTGTCGACAACAACAACAAAAAGAGAAAGAGAGAGAGTGTGTTAACAAAAAAAAAAAAAAAAAGAGCCCTGAACATGTAAGCCAGTGAGAAGAAAAAGAACAAACATAAAAGATCCCATAGAATAGGAATAGTGTCTAGCACATTCTCTGACTTCTACAGTGCTGTGGGAGAAGAACCTGCAGTAAAACTTAGTTAGCTGAGTGATTAAAAACAAAAACAAAAGCAACAAAAAACAACCTCAAGAAAGAGAGAAAGGATATGTGTTTCAAATTTTACTTACAGTTTTCTTTCAAACTCTGTGTATATACACTTTAACCCTATTGGTTTTCTTGAACCAGACCAATTAATGGTAACTTAAGCCACCTGGATATGAGTGTGTGTATGTGTGTGTGTGTGCATGGGTGTGTATATGTTGCACAATGAGGAGTGAAAAGTTTCTTTACTACAAATATTAACCAGATGGGATCTAGTTTCAGCAAGGTTATAGTTGAAACTAAAAGGGTTCTTGTCTAGTAAACAAATGTCATCGGATAAAACAAATTCGCACAGCAAAGCTGAGCAGGAGACAGAAACAGTTCTTGTTCTGTTGTTTTCAGAAACTCTACTAAGTGGCTGAAAATTGAGGACAATATTCAGTTCTCCAGGAAAATAAACTGTGTAAGGATAATGTGAGTTACAGCTAGACAACAGCAAGCGTATGTACTAAGATCACACCATATGGGACCATATGTTTTCCATGCAATTTGTGTCTTGTTTGGAAAAGGTACAGAAGGGGCACCTGGGTGGCTCAGTGGGTTAAGACTCTGTCTTCGGCTCAGGTCATGATCCCAGGGTCCTGGGATCGAGCCCCACATTGGGCTCTCTGCTCAGTGGAGAGCCTGCTTCTCCCTCTGCCTGCTGCTCCCTGCTTGAGCTTTCTCTACCTCTCTCTTTCAGATGAATAAAAAAATATTTTTAAAAAATTAAAAATGTATTTATATACGGATATATCCATGGATATACATGTATATGTATGTATATATGTATATGTATATATATCCATATATAATATATTTTGTATACATATATATGTATATACATATATATACACATACATCCATGGATATATCCATACACACACACACACACACACACACACACACACACACGGAAAAGGTGCAGAATGTGGTATAAACGAGTCTGCACTTTTACATGGCAGTAGTTAACAAGGCTTGGGGCTGTGTTTTGCGTTCTTTTTTCTCTTTCATATCTTTTTTGACTTAATATTCTCAATGCACTTTCAGAAATTAACTCATTTTGTCTTCATCATCAAAGACCTTTAGTACTGTGCATCCCTGATCACTAAATATATTTACTGATTTACAATTTTCTCAGAGTTTCATTAATCTGTTGTTGATTCCCTGCTACAGTTCATTAATGAAGATGTTAAATAAGATCTGAACAAGCAACATCCCTGCCAGCAGTTCCGCACAGAGCAAGGCATGATGATTTCGTAACAACATTTCAATTTTTTTTGCCCCTATTAGAGTGTGTATATATAAATCAATTTAAATTAATGTCATAATATTAATATTTCATGAAATAATGCATTAAACTGTGTACTCAGATGCCTAAATAGTACATCTACTGCTGTTGAATCATGCATTAATTTGGGTAATCCCACTTTCAAATAACACTTGCAAACACAGTGTTTCTTTCAGAACGGGTGATTAATATCACAAACAAGTTACTACTTCTTTGATATTACCGGTTTGGAATATAATGCAAATCCCGAGCTTTCAGTCAGGAGGTGGGCCCTTACTGAAGGTCTGACAGCAATTCTCTGAATCCAATGCCCTTTGTACAGACAGCTTCTCCTTCCCAACAGGAAGGGGCGTACTGCTTTGCTCAGATTTCACTATCGCTTTTACTATCAGAGGGACTTTCTCTTTATCCCATATACCGAGATCAAAATCACCCTTAAAAATGACTGAAATCATTGTCCAAGGTTATCATTTTTTTTTTTAAAGAATCACATCACAATGGCACTTGAAGCTTGAAAAATTAAACCTTAGTGAAGTACAACTTGCAGCCACATGGATTTCACAATCTGACTGACGTTTTCTTTTGAATTTCCTCTGTTGGCCTGTCCATGATTCCTTGGAGAACTGTGATCTGAGGCACAACAACAAATGGTGAATTCTTCATCCCCAAGAGTATTTACATACGGTAAGCATCAAAAATGACATGCAAAGAAATGGGCCAACTCCCCCCACCCCCCCCCCCAAAAAAAAGAAAAAGGAAAAGAAATGATATGCAAGTTGCTGGAGGAATTAAAATAACAAAATTCCATGATGATTTCTTTGAAAGTTTGCATAATTTCCACTTTAACTATTTAAAGCTGAAAATGAGTCTCTTACAACATGAAATAATGTCAGCTACTTCAGTTATGATCCAAGCACAAATGACTTTTAAAATCCCTGCTGCATTCTCTCTTCTTCAGCGCACCGATTCCATAAGCTTATTAAATATCTTGGTCCCTTGGCTGCCTTAAACACATATCTGGAGGAAAACTTAGTCCTTCCTTGATGCGCGGGGTTTTCATTTCCTTCTATATTCCCTATTTCAGTGAGAATTGTTGCAGCTTATCTGATTGTCCCAAGCCAGGAATCTGAACATCCCCTTCACCTATTTTGTCTTTTCCCTCTTCCCCAGACCGATGCAATCCACTGTAAGACTAAACTTATTTCAGAAGTCTGTCCACATATCACCAGTCATACGATTGTCCATGCGGTTTATTTAATCATACAATTCTAGTCAGGGTCATCCACAGAGAAAGAACCAACACAAGGTATTTTATAGGCACAGGAAGAGATTTGTTTAAGGAATTGACTCACACCATCGTGGAAGTAGGGTGGGCCAGCGGGCTGGAGTCCTAGAACAGCTCATGTCACAGCTCAAGTTCCAGAGCTGTCTGCTAGCAAATTATCTCTTGCATGAGAGAGGTCAGTCTGTTAATCTGGTAGGGCCTTCAGCTGTTCAGAGGAGACCCATCCCCATCACGGAGGCCAATCTGCTTCACGCAAAGTTCATTAATTTAAATGCTAATGTTATCCACAACCACTGCCACAGAAACATGCAGAATCATGTTGACTGCACGTCTGGGCCCTGGGACAAAGCCAATGTAACACATAAAATTAACCATCACATCGGTCATTGTTCTCTGTCACTGAAAACTGACGAATCTTTCCAGTAGTTTCCTTACCTCTACTTGTACCTTCCACAACTGGTTATGAACAGTGTACCCAGAATGTCCATCCAAAATGTACATTCATTCAGATCATTTCCTTGTTGAAAAATCAAAGGCCAATCAAAATTTCAATAATTTAATTGCAAGTACACAGTATGTGCTATTCTGTAATTCCTTTTATCTGTAGCTCTTGGGACATCTAGCTCACTCTTTTGAATGTCCCCCCGTCCCCGCCAATATTTATATGATTTTTAGTGATACTTCAAAACCAGTTTAGATGACACTTTCTTCAGAAAATCTCTAAAACAGTTAATGAGATCATGTCCCAAGTGTTTCCATAACAACTTGATTGTTCCCTTTAAAGCCATCAGTTATCCTTCTGTGCAATTTCAGATTTCCTTTTCCTCTTTCCCTTAATTGCAAAAAATTCAGGAAGGCAATTCAGTGTCTGATATATTGTTGTAGCCTTTGTTTATCACTATCCTGGAGCCACATTTGCACTGGTTTATAAGAATTATTTTTGAATGGATGAATGAATGAATGGATGATGAACGGATGACTCTTTTATAATAACTGTTGGAATTAGGGTCCAGATATAACACTCATTCTAAAATTAATGATATTTACAAATATACCATATGGTCCCTATTATATATAAATAAAAAATAGAACAGAGATATAAAATATGTTTGAAAAGAAGATATATTATTTCAATTAGGGCACACATTCAAACACATATGCTGTGAAACAAACCTCATCGTATTTCTAAGCTGTAAATATTGGTATAGAAGTTTTAACTAATTATTTTTTCTGTTAGTTGTTTGATACTATCTTTATATACTTAATGTGCATCATGCCAGAAAATATGATCTTAGCCAACTTAGCCTGTTCCCCCTGAGTAGTTTCAGATTTAAACTCAGGTAAAATTAATCATTTTATCCACCACACCACATCCCGAAGTCATCATCTATGTACTTGGTTTGGGGAGATGTATTCAGCTTCTAACTTTACGCAGTTGTCAACTCGGTAACTCAGTGGGATTAACTTATTTCAACAGGAACTTGATCATCTACAGAACTGCCTAACAAGTTAGCATTCAGCTATCTTCAAAAGCATCATGAACTCTGGGGGCATCTGAGTGGCTCAGTAGATTAAGCATCTGTCTTCAGTTCAGACCATGATCTCAGTGTCCTGAAATCCAGCCACACGTTGGGCTCCCTGCTCAGCAGGAGTCTGCTTCCCCTTCTGCTTTCCCTTCCGCTCTTGCTTGCTTTCTCACTATCTCTTTCTTTCCCTTTCAAATCTTTAAGAAGCAGCAGCAGCAGCAGTAGCAGTATGATATCTGGATCATGATTTATCTGTTTTCTGCATAGATAAATGCACTCTCGTCCAGACTGGTTCTTGTTGGTCCACTGGACCCTTCTCAGCCACTAATATTTCCAACACTAATTATAAATGCACATTAATAATTTGTGACTAAAGAGACATCAAATAGCATCATATATATATATATATATATATATATATATATATATATATATATGAATTAGAGGTTAACATACCTACTGCCTGGTTTTGTAAAAAACATTTTTCAGTGGTTGCTTTTGTGTAATGAAGGCAGAGTTGAGTAGTGGTGACAGAAACCATAAGGCCTGAAAAACCTGACATATTTATTGTTTGTCCTTCTAAAGGGAACTTGCTGACCCCTTAAGCACACTGATGAAGAATTTTCAACTGTTTAGAAGAAATGGGAAAAAGTCAAGGGAAGTAATGCCATTCTAAAGCTTTATATCTTTGTAAATTACCATTCAAGAGTATCGGTGAAATAAAAACATTTTTAGAGAACAAACATAAAGAATTTATTACTGATATGTGCTTGCTAATAACAAAGAAAGGACACACCTAAGGAAGAAGGAAAATAAACTCAGATTGTAGGGGTGAGATACAATAAGTAATGAACTAGTAAAATGTAAAATCTAGACATAAAATGAACTAAGGATTGGCTGCATAAAAAACGGTAATGAGAGGCCCCTGGGTGGCTCAGTCAGTTAAGCATCTATCTTCTACTCAGGTCATGAGCACCTTGTCTGGCTCCCTGCTTGGTGGGGGGCCTGCTTCTCCCTTTCCCTCTGCTGTTCTCCCTGCTTGTGTTCTCTTTCTCTCTTTCTCTTTGTCAAATCAAAAAATAAAATACTAAAAAATACCCCCAAAACAACAAAAACAAAAATCAGTAATAAGATTGACTTTGAGCTTTCAAATTAAAATTTCAGCTTTTGGATTTTGAACTATCACAAAAATGAACTGAAATTGACATGGAGACCCAAATTTAAAACACAAAACTATAAACTTCTAGTAGATAACATATGAGAACACTGAAGTGGCCTTGGACACGGTGATGTAGCTACAACACAAAAAGTGTGAATTATGAAGAAAAAAATGTGAAGTTGGACATTATTAAAATTAAAATTTTCTGCTTCTAAAAGACACTGTTGAAAAAACAAAAAGAAAAGTCACAGCCTTGGACAATATATATACAAAATGCATATGCAATAAATGATTTGACTACAAGATGTAGAATGGTTTCTTAAAATTCTAAGAGCTTAATTTGAAAATGGGCAAAAGTTCTGAATAGATACCTCACCAAAGACATACAGATGATAAGTAAGCATATGAAATGTTCAACATTGTACATCATCAAGGAACTGCAAGCTAAACAAAATAGCACTGTGTGACTATTAGAATGGACAAAATCCAAAACACAAACAACAAATACTGGCCAGAACGTGGTACAGTTGGAACTCTCAGGCATTGCTGGTGTATGTGCCCAATGGTACAGCTACTTTGAAAGATACTTTGGTAATTTCTTATAAAGTTCAACATTTTCTTATATTCCAATAATTATGTACTTTGGCATTCACACAAATGAGTTGAGATTTATGTTCACACAAAAACTTGTACATGAATGTTTAAGTGACTTTTTTTTCATAATTGCCAAAATTTGAAAGAAACAAAGATATCCTTTAATAGGCAATCGAATAAGCAAAACTATGGCATTGGCCTATCTGTATCAAGGGATATTATTCAGTGTTAAAAGAAATTAACTATTAAATCATGAAAAGATATGAAGAAACATTAATTGCATATTGCTAAGAAGTCTTAAAAGGTTACATATTGTGTAATTCAACTATGTAACATTCTAGATAAATAAAGAAAATATTGTAAAAACAAAAAAAAGGGAATTTTTGTCAGGTTTGGAAATGAGGGAGGAATGAAAAGGTAGGGCTCAAGGAGATTATAGGGATGGAAACTATTCTGTATGATATTGAAATGGTGAATACATGTCATTTGAAAAAAAATTGAATGTACAAAAGACACTATGAATTAGAATACGCACTAAGGGCTTTAGTTAATAATTGTGTATCAACATTGATTTATCAACTGTCACAAATGTACCATCCTAATGCAGGATATTAATAATAGGAGAATCTGTGTGCAGATGTACAGAGGGCATACGGAAACTATCTGTACTTCCTGCACAGCTTTTATATAAATCTCAAATTGTCCGGGGAGAGACAATTCAAAATAGTGGTGTCGAAAGATCCTGAACTCACTTCCTCCTGCAGACACAATAAATCTATGGCTACATATGGAAAAATTTCCCCTGAAAAAGACCCAAAAACTAACTGGACAGTTCTGCCACAACAAGGGATTAAAGGGTCACATCATGATGGGTAGAAGAGGCAGAAATATGGTCTTGTTAAAAACTTCCCAGCACAGCAACTTACAATTGGGAGGGATCTCACAAGGAGTTTCTCCCTGCAAAGGGATTTGTGCATTACATCAGGCATCCCAATCCTTGGGAGCTATGTCAAAGAGACAAGCCCCCAAAACATTTGACTTTGAAAACCAGTGAGGTTTACATCCAAGAGAACCATGGAGCTGTGGACACTAGAGAATCTGTTCTTAAAAAGCTCATACATAGACATATCTGCACATAACCCAGCACAAAAGTACCACTTTGAAAAGCACCGTATGTGAAAGAGATTCATTACTAATATTAAACTATTGGTTGGAGGTCAACAGTTTGTTGGGCATCTGTCTTTGGATGAGGGTGCTAGTGGGCACCATCTTTGCATTCTTTTTGTCCTACATTAGTACCAACACTGGTGGGCACAATTTTTGCAATCCTCCTCTACTATGCTAGTACCGGTGGGCACACTCCATCTGGAGCCCTGCTAGAGTCCTACAGCTGCTGGGCAAGCACTCCACTCCAGCTTGACTCACACAGCCTCACTGAGATTGGGGGACAAACATTCTGACCCTGTACCTCCAGTTTTGCTAAAGCTGGAGGGTGAACGCCTATCCCTCTGTTGCTCCTGAAGCCTGTTAAAGTTGGTGGATAAGTGCCCTGTTCCTGGGTAGCTCCTACAACCCCATCAAAGCCAGTGGGGAGCTACAGTCCACAAGGGGCATTCCCCCTGACTGTCTGGCTCTGGTGGCCAATGGTAGATTGAGTTTCCTGAGCCCCACAGGTCTGAAACAATCAGAGAGACAGTTTGTGGCAGGTTATCACTCCCCAGACAATTGCACAGACAGCAGACTGAAACACATCTCCAGTTTTTCTGTGAAAAAGGCCTATTTATGTGTGCTGGAGCCTCAGCCTGAGAAACAACCTTCAGGTTTACCACACCTAGAGGCTACAGAGGTATACTCTACCTCGGCCTCACTACAGAAAGAAGCTTATAGACTTGTTAGACAACAGTAGTGTGAAATTAGAAATCAATAAGAACAATAAAACTAGAAAAAAATTTAAAATGTGAAGATTATGCAGCACGCTATTGAAGAACCACTGGATTGATGGAAAAATCAAACAACAACAACAAGACACCTTGAGACAACTGAAAATGGACATGCAACATACCAAAATTATGGAATGCAGCAAAAGCATTTTAAAGAGAGACTTTTATAGTGATAAAGGAACAAGTAAAATCTCAAAGAAACCATCTAACTTTACACCTAAAGGAACTCGAAGAAGAATAGATAAAAACCCAAAATTAGTAGGAGGAAAGAAATAAAGATCATAGTAGAATTAATAAGAGACTAAAAAGATAATAGAAAAGATCAATAAAGCTAAGAGCTGGCTGTTTGAAATTATATTGAAATATCTTTAACTAGACTTAAAAGCAGAGAAAGCTCAAATAAAATCAGAACTTGAAGATGAGAAATTATAACTGATACCAAAGAAATAAAAAGTAACATAAAAGACTGTTATGAGCAATTTTCACCAACAAATGAACCAAGAAAAACCCAAGAGATAAATAAATTCCTAGAAATATACATTTTTCCAAGATTGAATCATGAAGAAAATAGACAGATTACTTGTAGGGAGATTGAGTCAATAATCAAAACCCTCCCAAAAAACAAAAGTCCAAGACCGAACAGTTTTCCTCATGAATTTAACCAAAAAGTCAAAAATTGTATGTGCATCCTTCTCAAACTCTTTCAAAAACTGAAGATGAGGGAAATCTTCCAAGCTCCAAAAACTGAAGATGAAGGAAATCTTCCAAGCTCCTTTTACAAGGCCAGCATGAACCTGATACCAAAACAAGAGAAGGGGAAAAGAAGAAGAAGAAGAAGAAAAAGAAGAAGAAGAAGAAGAAGAAGAAGAAGAAGAAGAAGAAGAAGAAGATGATGATGATGACGACATAAAAGAAAAGAAAATTACAGGTCAATGCAATATCTCTGATGAATATGGATGTAAATATCTTCAACAAAGCATTAGCAGATCAAATTCAACAGTACATGTAAAGGATCATAGAGCAGGATCATGTGTGATATATAACAGGGTTGCAAAAATAGGTCAACATTTTTAAACCAATCAAAATGAAAGATAAAAATCATATGATTATCTCAAAAGAGAGATAAAAATCATTTGACAAATTTCAGTAATAGCATGATGAAAATAGATCGACAAGGGATTATAGCAAGAGCATAGTTCAGTGTAATATAGGCCATATGTGATGAGACCATAGCTAACATCAGTACTCAATGGTGAGAAAATGAAAGTTTTTCTTGTAAGACAAGAAACAAGACAAGGATACTCATTCTCACAACTGTTACTCAACATTGTACTGGAAATTGTAGTCAGAGCAGTTAGGCAGGAAAAATAAAGCATCTAAACTGGGAATGAAGAAGTAAAACTATCACTATTTGTGACCCAAATTATTTTATATATAAAAATCCTTAAAGTCTCCTTGGTTGGGGTGGTGGGGGGGAGAGCTGTTACTACTAATAAACAAACTCAGTAAAGTTACAGGGTGTAAAATCAGTATACAAAAATCTATTATATTTTTATATACTATCACTGAACTATCAGAAAGAAAAATTAAGTAGCGGTATTTATATTTGTATCAACAATAATAAAATACCTTGGTATAAATTAAACCAAGGAGGTGAAAGTCCTGTGCACTGAAAACTATCAGGCATTGATTAAGAAATCAAAGAAGACACAAACAAATGAAAGGATTCTGAACAACAGATAATTCTAAAATATTTATGGAAACACAAAAGACCCAGAATAGCAAAACCGATATTAAGAAGAATATAAAGCTAGAGGCACAATGATCCCTGATTTTAAATTATATTACAAAGCAATAGTAATAAAAACAGTACAGTATCGGCATAAAAGCAGGTACATAGATCAATGGAACAAAACAGATATACTAGAAATGATACTACACATAAATGGTGAATTAATTTAAGACAAAAAAGGCAAAGATGTCTAATGAAGAAAGAAACATCTCTTCCACAAGTGGTACTGGTAAAACTGGACTGTCACATGCAAAATAATGAAGTCAGAGCACTTTCATATACCATACACAAAAGTTAACACAAAATGGACTATAGACTTACATGTGAGACCTGAGGTTATAAAGATCTTAGAAGAAAATGTAGGTGGTAAGCTTCTTGACATTAGTCCGGCATTGATCTTTTGGACCTGACACCAAAAGCAAGGAAAACAAGAGCAAGAATAAGTGACTGGGACTACAGTAAACCAAAAAGCTTCTGCACAGCAAAGGAAACAACAGAATTAAAAAGGCTATCTGGTGAATGGAAAAACAAAAATTTGCAAATCATATATCCAAGTAAGGGTTAGCATCCAAAACATAATTTATACCATTCAATAACAACAACAAAGAAACAACAACAATAAAAACAATAAAATTTAAAAATGGGCATAAGATCTGAATATACTTTTTCTTAGAAGAAATGCAAATGGCCAACAGGCACATGGAAAGATGCTTGACATCACTAATCTGGGAAATGCAAATCAAAACCAGGATGAGAAATCACCTCACACCAGTCAGAATGGCTAGTATAGAAAGACAAAAATAACAAGTGTTGGTGAAGATGTGAGGAAAGAGAACCCTTATGCACTGTCAGTAGAAATATAAATTGGTATGGCCTTTACAGAAAACAGTTGGGGTTCCACAAAGAATGAAAATCAAAACTACTATAATCCAGCAATACTACTTCTGTGTATTTATCCCAAGAAAAATGAAGAAACTAATTTGAAAAGATATATGCACCCCAACAATTATTGAAGCATTATTTTATGGGAACAACTTACATGTCCGTTGAATGATGGATGGATAAAGAAGATCTGGTATATGTAAGGAATGGAATACTCCTTAGCCATAAAAAAATAATGAAATTTTGCCATTCGTGACAACATGGGTGAATTATGCTAAGTGAAATAAGTAAGAAAGAGAAAGACAAATGCTCCATGACTTCACTTGTATGTGGAATTAAGAAAACAAACAAACAATCAAAACAAAACAAAACTCCTAGATATAGAAGAGAGATTGGTGGTTGCCTAGGGGAGTGGGTGGGCAAAATGGGTAAAGAGGACGAAGAGATACAAACTTCCAGTTATAAAATAAATAAATCATGGAGACCTAATGTAAAACACAGTGACTGTAGCCAGTAATACTATATTGTCTATTTAAAAGCTGCTATGAGAGGTGCCTGGGTGGCTCAGTGGATTAAGCCTTACCTTCAGCTCAGGTCATGATCCTAGGGTCCTAGGATCGAGCCCCGCATTGGGCTCTCTGCTCAACGGGGAGCTTGCTTCCCTCTCTCTCTCTCTGTCTGCCTCTCTGCCTACTTGTGATCTCTGTCTGTCAAATAATAAATAAATAAATAAATAAATAAAATCTTTAAAAAAAAATAAAAGCTTCCGTGAGAGTAGATCTTGAAAGTTTTCACCATAAGAAAAATAATATGTAATTATGTATGATGATGGATGGTAACTAGACCTTTTGTGATAACCATTTTGTAATACATACAAATATTGAATTGTTATGTTGTGGACCACAAACTAATTTAATGTTATATATCAAATGTAAAATAAGCAAGTTAGTAAGTATGTAAACAAATAAATGTAAAGAGATCAATTCTGGTCTTTGAAAGAAAGTCTCAGTTGAGAGAGAAAATTTAGCTGCTCTGTTTATGAGACATAGAGAAACCAAAAGTTAATTGAGTGCAAAAGTAGCGAAAAATAAATTACATTAATCACATACTGACCAGATGAAAATTGTTAGACAAAATAGATGTAAAGTTAAGAAATTTTTTGGGGATGAATAAGGTCACTCAAAATTATAAAAAGAAAATTTATCAGAAGCACATAAATATCTTATTTAAGTACATACTATTTAAAACTCATGAACATCAGGGAAATTTTAAACCAGATACTTTTTTTTTCAGAATTTTGTTTATTTATTTGACAAAGAAGAACAGCAAAAGAGGGAACACAAGCAAGGGGAGTGGGAGAGGGAGAAGCAGGCTTTCCCGCAGAGCCGGGAACCCATTGTAGGGCTTGATCCCAGAACCCTGGGATCATGACCTGAGCCAAAGGCAGACGCTTAAAGACTGAGTCAACCAGGCACCCCACCAGATACATTTCTAAATGATACATGAAAAATAGGAAATAATGAAATAAAAGAGTATTTGAATGACACTATTACCAATTTTAATATAATTGGTAATATATTTTCTTCTATATACATAAAAAAAGCTTGTCAGAAAACATTATCAAATGAAGGTGCAAATTAAGTCTCTAAACGATAAAACAAAATGAAATTACAGGATATATTTAGCCAACAACAGGGTATATTTAGTCAACAAAATGGGACAGATGAAAATAATGTATAAGTTTGCTAGTTTGTTAATAATTATTAAGAAAACAAAATTTTGAGTGATCTTGAGAAATAAAATGTATATTAAATTTTAGATTTTTAGATAAAATTATGTATAAAGAAATATATAGATTAAAATGCATTTATTAGAGCACTGAGTAATGTATGTTACTTATACTCAATAGAAAAAAGAGAAAAATACATGTTAGAAAAGTAGAAATAAATCAGTCATGAATTCAACTACAGAAGTTAAGAAGGTAAGTAAGCAAACACAATGTTGAATATAAAAATTAAAAAGTGATGAAATGGGGGTGCCTGGGTGTCCCACTTAGTTTGGGCTCAGGTCCTTATCTCAGCGTGGTGAGGTCTAGTCCCACATTGGGCTTTGCGCTCAGGGTGGAGTCTGCATAAGATTCTTTCTCCCTCCCCTTCTGCTTCTTCCCCAACTCTCTCTCTCAGATAAATAAAGAAGTCTTAAAAAAATGATGAAATATGTGAAACAGGTGATGGGGTTAAAATAAAAAGGAAAGAGATGATGAAATTAGTAAAATAGAAATTAAAAGATTAAAACCAAATGCTAAACTTTGGATAGTACTTCAAAAATTAATTTACTCTTAGTCAAGACCACAGAAAAAATCTAAACAAACCATTAAGTACCAATATAAAAAACAAAAAAGAATATTAAATTTTTTTTTTGGAAATTACAGATAGTAGATGTTTTTAAAAATGCCAAAATGCCTAAAATTTATTCATGCACAAATAGAAAACATGAATGGGACTATCTATACTTACTTTTTGAACTTGATTCAAATTTCCATATCTTTCATAAAAGATGTTTCAGACAACGGAAAAAGAATGAAAGCTCTCTAACTCAGTTTTTTATGCTAGTATATCTTTGACACCAAAACTTTCAAGGGTACTACAAGAAAAAGGTCAATTTTAACTTATCAAGTTATGTATAAATATTTTAGATGAATATCAATACAATGAATTGGAAAAAATCCATTGATGAACTAGTTTTTCTTTAATTTTTACATATGCATTTTTATTAACATATAAAGTATTATTTTCTTCAGAGGTACAGGTCTGTGATTAATCAGTCTTACACAATTCACAGCGCTCACCATAGCACACACCCTGCCCAATGTCCATCACCCAGCCACCCCATCCCTCCCATCACACCCCATGAACTAATTTTTAACACAAGAATATAAAGATGATTTAACATTAACAGATCAACATAATTACTACTCAATGTTGAAGAAATACACAAATGTATCAAGAGATACACAAAAAATATTTATAAAATTCAGTGCACATTCACACAAATACTCCTAAAAAACCAGGAACCTTATCACTGTGATATGAGGATCCCAAGATATAACAAACATTGTTTAATAATAAAACTTTAAGAGAGTTCATTTTTTATTAGAAAAAATAAAAAGATGCCTATTTTCAATAGGGAAGTGCTTTCCTAGAAGCGAAAGAAAACAAGTACTGTAAGAAAATAGAAACATGTGGAATATAGATTGAATAGAGATAAAAACAATTTTCAGTCTTTGGAGGTGGTTTTTGTATCTACAAAACAGACTCCACAGGCTAACGATTAGAACTCAGGTGTCCATTAATGTTCCTGAATGCAAAATCCTAATACAAAAGTCAATAGTATAGACAGTCCATGATTTAAATCGGTTCAGCTTATATTTTTTGTCTTTATGATGGTGTGAAAGCAATACTCACTCAGTAGAAAACAACACTTCAAATTTTGAATTCGGATCTTTTCTTAGGCTGTTGATATGCAGTATAATCCTGTGTAGCGATGCTGGGCAGTGACAGTGAGCCAGAGCCCCCAGCCAGCCGCTGATCGTGATGGCCGACAACTGACACACCGACAGCCATCCTGTTTTCCACATTTGGTACAGTATTCAATAAATTCCATGAGGCATTTAGCACTTTATAATAAAATAGGATTTCTGTGAGATTTTGCCCAACTGTAGGCTAATGTAAGCATTATGGGAATATTTAAGGAAGGCGAGGCTAACCTATACTGTTTGGTAGGTGAGGTGTATTAAATACATTTGACTTACAGTGTTTTCAGTTTACAGTGGGTTTATCAGGAGATAACCCCATCATAAGTCAAGGAAGATCTGCATTCCTATATACAGGGAAATTCTGACAAAAATATTTTTAAAACATTAAAAAAAATAATACCATTTGCCATAGAAGCACATTATAAGGTATGGAAATAAATCTAACACAAGGTATAAAAGACTTTCATAAAGGCATTATCAAACAATAAAGGCTTTAATGAAGAGTTACATGAGTTAGAGTGTTCTTATGGTTGCACTTAGAAAAAACGCCATGAGGAATGGCAGTGTTTCTTCCATCTGTAAGTCCATTGCAATTTTAGTCCATCTGCCACTGGCTTTTTAATCATTATTTCAGCAAAAAGATGTTACAATAATTACTGACGAATAAGTGGTCAAGAATATCTGAGACAGCATTGAGGAAGCATAAGGAGAGTGAATTCACATTCCAGAAGGCCCAAGACAGCAGGTGTAAACGGACGGTAGTCAAAAGAGCAAGGAAATGCTAAGGCAAAGTTACGCATGGCGGCTGACCGTCGTAGTTTCCCTAGAAACACACACAGGGATAAATGTATTTAAAACTATGGTGGTGGCATTAAAACCAGTGAAAGAAAGACAGGTTATCACATAGATGAGGCTGCACCTGGCTCTTCAGGTAGATAAATGAAATTAGAATCTTAGAACACAACCTATTCTTACCAAAATTGCAGATGAATGAAAATCCACAAAGTAGGAAAACATGGTTTTGATTCTGGAGAGAGAGAAAGACAGGGAAAGAAAAATCTGTAAAAGACATGTGGACCAACTTCACTGCAGAGAAAGATCATCTATTTAGAATGAGGAAAACACCAGAAAATAAAAAGAAGATATTTGCAACAAAATAGCATCCTTATTTCAACATCAGTAGATTAATATTAAACCTTTAATATGTAGCTTTATTGCAACTCAGGGCCAGGTGTCACTAGGCTCCATTTTATAAGTCAACTATTGATGGGATCAGATGACAATTATCATTTTAGGCGGGGTGTACAAACTTGATGATGCCGATTTTCCTTCTGATTGAATTGTCATGTTTCATAATAGTAGAAAAACAAGGGGAACATTTTTGTACATATGATTTTCTTTTTTATACCTCTTTTCATTCTTAATCTTTCTGGTCCTTGTCAACACTGACGTTATGTCCTTTGCACTACAAATCACTATGTGGAGTGTCATTGACCCTATTACAATACTGTTTCAATGCTACTAAAGACCCATTAAAATACATGCATCCTCCTTACTAAACTGGACTGCTTCCATGAGGTGAAGTAAGTAGACTGGACTGTACAGATGTGTTTAAAAGAAGCAGTGTCACAGCAGGCATGAAGCCTGGATATTCAAGATAGTTTAGCCGAGACCCACAATTTATCCCATGGAATCATTCATGACTATTCTGATTCTCCGTCTTTAAAACATCAGCCTACCTTATTTCCATGTAACTGAATTTAGCTCGGTATTCATCAATGACAAGTTTTGCTAGGTACACAAATGGTGCAAATTTCCATTCTTTTTCCACAGACCTTCTACATGTTGGTTTCCTCTTTCCACATGTCCTGTACTATTGCTACACATTAGGATTCTTGATTCCTTTGTATGTCACCTTCTTCATTTGAGGAAAATTGTTAATTGCATGGCCTGCTTGTTTTGTTTGTTTTCAATACTTAAATTTGCATTTAATGCACAAACTTAATGTCATTAAAAGACAAATATTTTAAAAGTTGTGTTGCCTTTGAGATACAAATAGATACAAAGACTTTGTCTCATGTTTGTTGTCCCATGGCCCTCTGAATTCCAGATGGAATATACCTATTGCTTTTCTCTTAGCTTCTATGCTTATTACCTATATGGAATTTATTTTGGCATGCCTTCTGTCAGTGGACTGAAGTTTTTTTCTGCTAATATTTGCTTTTATTTACTTATTCATACAATTAACAAAAATAAACTCATCAGTCCTTTACAGCGCTGATCATTTTTATGATCTTGAAATTGGATCTATTTTCTTAGACTACCTCATCCAACATCAGTCCTTTTTGGTAGAATTCCTGAAATCTCATTAAAAGTGCTCAGTAATTTGTGACATAATATTTTAGGACAAAAGAAATAAAATTTTTCATGGTTTGATTTTAAAGTGTAATGAGTCAAAATATTAATGTAGATGTGAATATAATTAATTACTATATTATGTATCCCCTTAATTCATATAATCATATCACCAAGATATAAATAATTTATTAATAGAATTAATGTTTATTATATATTAATTTATAATTCTTAAGATGTGTACACTTTAAAGTTGATTTTAATTAATTCAAAACATATGATAAGAGTTTGGTTGAAAATCATTATCTTAACTAAAAAAACCAAACCCATGTTCTTTTGAGTAATAGTTTAGAGTCAAGTAGGTTTATGGAAATTATAATTTTAGGTTATGGCCCATAATTTCATATTTTTATTTTGGATCAGGAATCAGGTACCTTAACTATGTATCTTCCAAAATTTACCAAAAAGTCTCTGTAATACCTTAAAAATAAATTCAGTACAAACATATTGCTGTCTCTGTTGAGACATCAATAAGTCACCTTGCAAACATGATTTAAATAATTGATCTGTAGATCAGACTAGTGAGGTGGTGGGCACAATAATGGTTTGAAAGAAAAACTGGACATGTGGATTTGAATGCTAAATGACATTCTTTTCCAAGTAAGTTTGGTTTGGTCAACAAAGCTTGACCAATCAGCTTCTCAGGAAACGATGTTGTCCTGAAATCACTGGAATGTGTAGTTTCAGCCAAGGATACAATAACCAGTAGTTTGGCGTTCAAGATAACTTGTGATAGATTAACTCAGTATAACCAATGCCTGAACATTCAACCATTATTTAGTTTGCGTGTGTTGTATGGTTTATGACCATCAACCCACAAACTTTGGTGTGCATTCGTTCCATTGTTTGCTTTTGCTAGCATTGCCCTGAAGAAGCCAGCATACCATATGCCACGGATTACTGAACCTCTACATTTTAGACATCGTCTAATCTATAGACTGTACTACTTTTTTTCAGTAGTGTGACTCTGTTGACGTAATAGTTAAGTGTGATCAAGACAAAGCCCATGCTGGCTCCTCAGTGGGATGGTTTCATTTCATTCATTTTATTTCATTTATTTTACATGAAATGAATCATTCGTGAGAATACCTCTTAGTAGTCAAGTCAACAGGAAACAAGCACGGCTTCTGACGCTGAATCATTCTTGACTTACATTATTTTTCATACATTTTAGGATGACTTTTCAATTTCAGGTGAGCCCAAGACTATCAGAAATGATCCCAATAAAAGA
Source organism: Meles meles (assembly GCF_922984935.1). Taxonomy (NCBI): domain Eukaryota; kingdom Metazoa; phylum Chordata; class Mammalia; order Carnivora; family Mustelidae; genus Meles; species Meles meles. The sequence continues at coordinate 101,389,076 of NC_060075.1, forward strand.
AGATCTGTCTGCCAAAGAGCATGCACTACAAGGCCAACACCTGTGGTGCTCATCTGTCTTAAAAGCTACAAAAATACGTTTCCTACTGTGACATCCAATATTCCAAAGAGCCTTCTCTAGAAATCACCCCTTCATTATGTCTTTGTAATTACTGTTTTCTGTCTGATGAATCTTATGCAAGCTGTGAGACTTTGAATTACGGAACTGGGAGAGTTACGAGAACAAAACTAACTGCAGTTCAGTCAGTTAATCGTGCCAATCCTGTCTTTCCAGGCAGACCCTGTCCCTGCCGTCCACTCTGCCATCTGGGCTCACTTTTGGGGGAGCTGATCAAAATTTTAACTACAGGACCTTGAGGTGAATTTCTCATTTTACGAGGGCAGGGCATCCACGGCAGCTAAGATATTGTATACAGCAGCACCCAAGAGACATAATGTTTGCCCTTAAAACTTTCATTTTCAGGAGGAAATAGTTCAGCATAAAATGCCACTTCTATTTTCGTTTTATGGCCTGAAAGTTTTGATTATAGAATTATATCCGAATGGGACATTAGAAGGCACACATTTCATTCCATATAGATTTAAAAAACTATTGGATACATAATACATCATTCTAAAAAGAATGCAATACCATGAGATTATGTTCTGAAACTTTCCAGAAGTGTAAATCTTAAAAGGAATTATTATGATGATTATCATTTATTTATTTATTTATTTTTTTAGAAACCAAATACTTGAGTGGAAGGCAAAAGCTGAACATTTGCAAATGTAGGAAATAATGTTTCAATGAGCATTTATTAAGTACCAATACATGTGCCACTTACTATGCTCCATGCTGTCTTTATTGTCTGGTAATATGGACTTAATGCATGAATGAGCTTATATTCTGAGAGTTGGTCATATGTGTGTCAGGGAGCAGGCATGTGACTTTCTTCATCCGAGGTTAGACCTGAATATAAATGAATGTAATTTTCTAATAAAGGAAAACCTGGGGCTGGTGAACATGGAGTAAGATGGAAAGAAGTTGCACTACCAGGCATGTCCACTAAATCAATGCTGACCAACAAAGATGCCAGAGTCCACAGCAGGTCATGCTTCCCAGCCCCAAACCAGCCAGACTGGTCACTGTGGACCATAGCTAACGACTGGATTCACTGGGAATTCTTCGAAAACTTACATAACCTATTCAGAGATTTTCTCCAGACCATTTTCAACAACATAGCAGGGCAAGGAGTTTTGCAAGTCATTCTAATATGCAACTGGGATTGAGAACTTTGGATCAAGACCCATGTGTCCCACACTTCAAAATACACAAGTACAAATGCTGAGGTGATTGATCTGGGAGAGGTCTGAGGCCCTACCTTCAAACAGACACTCAGGGTATGACTGAGATTGTCAGTCCTCGGACAGCCTGTAATCTGTTGGAAATGCAGAATTACAGGCCACATCTCAGACTTACTGGACTAAAATCTACATTTTTAACATCTCCAGATGATTCTAATGAACATTAAATTTTCAGAAATGCTCCCCCAAAATACGCATTTTTCCCAAGTGACAAAAATGATACTTGGTATAATTTTGATATCAGATGATAGTCTCCTTTCTCTTCAATATCTAACTTAAATTGGTGTAACTGCAATGAACACTAGATCTTAAAACCACATACACACGCGATGAAGCCTATAGCAGCAATTTTCAAAGTGTGGTCACAAGGCAGGTGTCATTGTGTCAACTGGGAAGGTTTCTAACAAAGGTTAGTTGTTGGAACCCAAGCAGAGCTACTGGAGGTGAGGCCAACAATCTTTGTTTAGCACGTCCTGGTGATTCTGGTGCTGCACGCTCATATTTTAGAACCACTAACACACAAAATCATTACAATGCCGTAACTTATCAGAATGTAGAAGTTAAACATATTTTCTAAAAGACACATGAACTGAACTATTGAATTTAAATATATTGACTTTAAATATATTTAACTCCCTTAAAATGAGATCAAAGAAATTAAATATAGATAGATAGATAACAATATTAGAGAATGAGATGGGGCAACATCAGCAGGCAAAATATTTTAAGGAACTCCTAGATTATACAAAATGGATGGGGATAACTTATGAAATACATACACACATACCTTGGAGTTGAGGTGAAAGTGAAATGCAGAGAAATCCCAGAATAAACAAAAAGAGTTGTAGGGAGTTCTGTGACAGTCTTTAGAATAATTTAGGATATTAATTTCCAGTTGCAAAAACAATTGACACAGTCTTCTCACCCTTGTTAAAATAGTGAAATTTGAATAGATGAAAAGTTCTAAAATTTTTTAATCTAAATAGCTAATGATGTATTAAGGAGGGTTTACAAGGTTAGGAAGTTAATGATCTAAATAAGAAGAATAGATAGGGAGGATTTTTTTTAAAACATTTTATTTATTTATTTGACAGGCAGAGATCACAAGTAGGCAGAGAGGCAGGCAGAGAGAAAGGGGAAAGCAGGCTCCCTGCGGAGCAAGAGAGCCCGATGAGGGACTTGATCCCAGAACCCTGGGATCATGACCTGAGCTGAAAGCAGAGACTTTTAACCCACTGAGCCACCCAGGCACCCCAAATAGGTAGTGAGTTAATTCTGAACTTCATGAACCACTCATGAACCACTAGAGATTCAAAAAGGAAAGAAGGAAGGAAGGAAGGAGAGAAGGAAGGGAGGAGGGAAGGAAGAGAGAAAATAAAACAAGCAACAACAAGGTAACCAACCCTGCCCAGTAAGTAGGGATGTATTATGACTATGGTTCTTGTGGTTCCTTTCTAATAAAAACATAATAAAATTATGTTTTGTGAGTGTATTTTACATCTGTATGTATCCATACAGATATATTTCTTCCTATCTACATTCATGGCCATGGGTTTGGCAAAAATTTCAAATTGGATTTTCTTAACATTAAAACAAAAATAGGGGCGCCTGGGTGGCTCAGTGGGTTAAATCCTCTGCCTTCGGCTCAGGTCATGATCTCAGGGTCCTGGGATCGAGCCCTGCATCGGGATCTCCGCTTGGTGGGGAATTCCCCCTCTCTCTCTCTACCTGCTTCTCTGTCTACTTGTGATCTCTCTCTCTCTGTCAAATAAATAAATAAAATCTTAAAAAAAATAAAATAAAAATAAAAAGAAGGTGAACAGACAACTCACCAAATGGGAGAAAACATTTGCAAATCATATATTAAGACATTTGTATCCAAATTATATAACAAAGTCTTAGAACTCAGTAACAAAAACTGGCAAAACAAACAAACAAAAACTTGAATAGACATTTCTCCAAGAAAGATACATGAATGACCAATAAACACATAAAAAGATGCTTCAAATCATTAATCATCAGGGTAATGCAAGTCAAAACCACATGGTATACCACTTCACACAAACCACAATGACTAGAATGGAAAAGTGAGATCATAGTCCGTGCTGGAGAAGACCGAGAGGCATTGGGCCCCTCCGTTGCTGGTGATAGGACTAAAAAATAGTGCAGCCAATTTGAAAAAGTATGTGACAGTTTCTCAAATGATGAAATATATAGTTATCAAATGACTGAGAAAAACTCATTCCTAGATATACACCAAAGATAAACGAAAGCATTTCCTTATACAGAATTTTAATATGAATGTTCAGAGCACATTATGCCTCATAGAAAAAAAGGTGGAAACAACCTAAATGTCCACCAGCTAACAAAAAGATAAATAAAATGTGGTCTATCCACACAATGGAATAAGGTTAGGTCATAAGAAGGAATAAAGTACTGATACAAGCTACGGCACAGATAATCTTGGAAATATGCTGAAGGAAAGAAGTAGTCACAAAAGGCTACATATTATATCATTCTATTTCTCTGAAATCTCACAATATGGGACTCTATGTAGAGACAAAGTAGATTTGTGGTTTTTAGAGCTGAGAAGGGGGGGGTAGGCGGAATAAGAGTGTGATAGGTGAAGGGTGAGGGTTCTCTCTGAGGTAATGGAAATATTAAAATTTAGGGTGCCTGGGTGGCTCAGTCAGTTGAGTGGCTGACTCCTGATTTCAACTCAGGTCATGCTCTCAGGGTCGTGAGATCAAACGCTGTGTTGGGCTCCTTGCTCAGCAGGAGTCTGCTTGAGAATTCTCCCTCCTTCTTCCTGTGCCCCTCCCCCCTCTAAAATGAATGAATAAATCTTAGAAAAATAAATTTATATTTAATTAAAACTTAAATTAAAAAATAAATTCCCATTTCTGTGAAATACTAAACTCCCATATTTATGAATGTATTAAAAGCCAATGAATTCTGCATGAGTGAACTGCATGCTATATAAATTATATCTCAATACAGTTGTTTAAAGATTAGGGGACTACTGAGGGCAGAGTTTCTCAATTCCTGCAGGGCCGACATCTGTGGCCAGATCATCTCTGCTGCAGGGCCTGTCTTGTGCACCAAAGAATGTTGAGCAACATCCCTGGCCTTTACCCCTTATCCCGAGCCTACTTTCTCCAATGTCCCTGGGACAGGCGTTGGAAAGTGGCAAAGCTGCCTCTAATTGGGAACCACTGACTTGCATTAATTATTAATGTCAACTAACCAGAATAAACTTGTTAGTTATTTGTGTGTGAGAAGGAGAAGAAGCAGACATATTCAATATCTATGCAAATAACTTTTGACTAATCAGCAAACATGTTGATTTACTGGTGAAGATGCATGTAGAGTGAGAGACTGGTTTTGGAAGAGTGGTTAACCACAAACCAAAATGACACCCATTGGATTACACTGCAAATAGGATGTGCAAACGCTGTCAATACTGGGGATTGGAATACATTGAAGAAATCTATATTCAATTGCATTAAGGATCCATTCTGATGGTAATGATTATCATCATCTTAAGAGGCTTTTTAGCTATAAAAGTCATTGCTATCATTATCAAGAAATGTCTTATTAAGAAGAAAATTATAGCATAGGAAATTCTTGTTTTCAAAATCATATTCTGTGGGATTACTCATAAATTAGGAATGTGGAAGAAATGAAAATGAATTAGTGAGTAGGAGGTATCAGGGATCTCACCCTCCAGTATCCCTTGGCTGATGGCACACCTACCTCTCCAACAACGGACTTTTCCCAAACTGCTGAAGCCTTATAAAGCCTTCAGTAGGCTCCTTCTAACGTCCTCAACCTTCGCTTGTTTGCTTCTCAGATCCGGAATGCACGTGCTGCTTGCTCTTGAATTTGGTACTTATTTTGCCAGATTCTACTTCTCTCGACCTTTACTGGCTAACTCAGCAGGCACTTTGTGTGAGTGCTTTTGAGGAAAACATTCTGGAGAACAGTTTGCTTTACATCACCTTCAACAGACCTCCAAACTCCATCACTATATATATGTGTAATAGTTTTCAAGCCCCGTTTTTATAGTCTTATGCTTTTTAACTGTTAGTTGGAAATCTGAGCCACTACTGTGTAAACATGGATTACCAGTAAAAACGGAAGAAAAAGAGAAACTACATTAACGTTTGAAAGACTAAAATCTATATATGAATGTATGAAACCTAAATGACAGGACAGTCTTCTTAAAACCAACGTTGTCGGGACTAAAACATAAATCATGGTCTACTGTCACCATTTCCTTAAGAGGCAAATGGCAGAAAGTAACATTAACAACTATTCTAGAAGAAGAAAACATGCATCACATTTACGGAAACAAAACCTAGTTATTTATTTTTCCTTAAAAGAGCATTCAAGTGAATTACGTTTAGTTTTTACGATAATGAAGGAGAATGGCCATCTGTCAATACGCAATCCGTAATTTTTATGAACTGCAAAAATTATTATACCTTCTCCCTCTAAAGTCAAGTACCAAAATAGAGACAACTGCTGGTGGAGATATAGACTTGTACAGACACTGGGGAAAATAGTTTGGAAATTTCTCAAGAAGTTAAACAGCGAAGGAGTGCATGGGTGGCTCATTAGGTTCGGCCTGGGACTCTGGATTTTGGCGGAGGTCATGCTTTCAGGGTCATGAGATTGTGCCCTAAGTAGGGCGGCCTGATCAGCATGGAGACTGCTTGAAGAGTCTCTCTCCCTCTCCGACTGCCCTCCCCCTGCTAGTATGTGCCCTCTTTCAAACAAATAAATCTTTAAAACATAAAAAAAAAATTAAAGTTAAGGTATGTCCTAGCAATTCTACCCTGACTATACACCCAAGAGAAATGAAAATATTGGTGCACACAAACTTTCATACACGAATGTTCACGACAAAATTATTCATAATATCAGAATCGTGGAAACAACCCAAATGCCCATTAACTGGCAAAGGATAAACAACATGTGGTCTATTCGTGCAATGGACTATGTGCTGGATCATAAAAAGAGTGAAAAGCTGCTACCTGCTACGGCATAATAGACTTGGAATACAGTGTGTGAAGCAAAAGAAGCCAGGTCTACATATTACATAATCCCACTTATACCAAAGCCTAGATATGGAAATCTATAACTGGAGAGAAAATGAATTAGTGGTGGCTTAAGGCTGGGGAGGGGCAGGTGGATGGGAGGGTGATATTCATAGCACCCAGGCTTTCCGTTTGAAGTATGATATTCTCAAGTTGACTTGGTAATGGATGCACGAATCTATGAATGTGCTGAAAGTCACAGAACTGTACTCTTTGGGCAAACTCTATGGTATGTAAATGATGTTGCAGTAAAGAAGCTGTGGGTTGGGGAGCGGAGATCCTGAGCTCCTAAGCCTCTCTCCGCAGACAAACTCTTGCTATCAGCAGCGGGAAGAACAGGGGCTGGAGGCTGTGGCCTCCAGATAACCATGCACACACGGGCTGCAGCTGTGCCTGCAGACTTCTCCCGCATCTCCTCCGCCAGCCTTCTCCTGCCTCACGTGCCCACGGGATGCGGAGGGTTCCAGCGCCCAGGCCCGCGCGCTTTCAGTGCACCCAGATGCTAACGGTCATCCGAGCACTGGGCGCTTCGGCGGCAGCTACTTCTGGCGACATTGGGAACTTCTGGAAGTCGAATCCCCACTAGAAGGCCCCCTCCCCGACGCCCGCTCCCATGGGCAGCTACCTGAGCACACCCAAGCCCGCGCCACAACCCCTCACCCAAAGGCGTCGGAACCCGTGGTCCAGGCCTTCCCAGGCCCAGGACGGTGGGCCCCGCATCTGCTCCAGATCCCTCCCACTGACGCCACCCAACTGGAACCCCTCCCAGCCGCAGAGGGTGGTCACTGAGGCCTGGAGGCGCTTTCCTGCCAAGCCGCCCCCTGAGACAGTCCTGGGGCCAGATCTCTCCAGCGCCTGGGAGAGTTACGTGAAGCGGTGGCTTTGGAGTGCCCGTCACCCAAGACGGATCTGGAGTCCTGTGACGGTCAGGATCGCGCCCCCTGAACACAGACGGAGCCCCTGGGTGCCCCGGGCACAGGCTCCCAGTGCCCGCCCTGCAGGGCATCCACCCGCAGAGGAGCGCCCAGACCCCTGTGCCAAGGAGACCGTGCTGAGGGCTCTCAGCCAGTGCCAGAAGGGAAACAGGAAGTTTGATGGGCCCCTCTGGTTTGAGATCCCAGAGAGCACGAGCACGAGCAGGAGGCAGAAGCCGGAACCCAGGCCATCTGCCTTCAAGCCCCTGATCAGTCATGGTGTGGTCCCTTCCTTTGTGCCAAGACCAGGGCCTCTGAGAAGAAGCCTTCCCTCCTGGAGCGACAACGTCTGCAGGGAAGATGCTGACCTCCAGCCTGATGGTCAGCCTTCACTGTCTGCTGCCCACCCCACTGCAGGGGTGGTGTCCGCCCAGGGCCCAGACCCTCAGCAGCAGAGCTGGGAGAAGATGCAACAGTCCTGGGGCCTCCCTCCCTCCTCCAGTGCTTAAGAACAGCACTAGGAGGGTCTCTTCCCTGCCCCTCATCCCCTCAGGACACCCAGCCTGCTTGCCCCTTTGACTCCTAAGAGTCAGGGTCCTGCTACCTGCCTGTTGAAACTTAAACCGTTAGATTTATTCTCATCTTGCTGACACCATGCTCTACCCCTCCAGGGGACCCTGTCCTAGTACTACTGCAGTCCCCTGACCTGCCGGTCCTTACTCTGGAAAGCCCACACTGAAGATTGTTGATGTTAAACCCCTTGCCTCCCCCTGCCTGCCCACACCTCTCTGCCTTTTCCCTTCCTTTCCTGGAAGGTGTTCTTCTTTCCCCCACCTTCCCCATTTACCCAGTTTGTATAAAGATTTGATCTTATTAAAATAGCATTAATATTTTAAAAAGATCTCTTTTTATATAAAAATAATAGGAAAACATGCTCTGGACTATCAAGAGCAGGGGCAAAGATCTGGCGCTGGTAATAACGTTTATTTATTTGAAGTTCAGTAAGGCTAGAGGGTGGTGAGAGAGATTGTGAGGTTAGTGACACAGACGGCAAAGAAGTAATACAGAGCATCGGGGGTCATGGAAGAGTTTTATTCTAAGAACCACAGATTTTTTTTTTTTTAAGATTTTATTTATTTGACAGAGATCACAAGTAGGCAGAGAGGCAGGAAGAGAGAGAGGGAGGGAAGCAGGCCCCCTGCTGAGCAGAGAGCCGGATGCGGGGCTCCCTCTGAGGACCCTGAGATCGTGACCTGAGCTGAAAGCAGAGGCCTAACCCACTGAGCCACTCAGGCGTACCAGAAGCACAGGTTTTAAGCAGAGGTGAGACTAATCAGGTTGATGTGTTTTAAACTGGTTGTTTTGGCCATGTGTTATCCAAAGTCAGCAACTGAAAAAGAAACAAGAGGAGCCCAGTCAGGAGACCAGCACCAGATGAGGGTGGACTGGTCTGAAAGAGAAACGATGCAGGTAGAAGGTGCACATGAATTTGAGGTGTGTCTTGAAGGTGGATATTTTGGGGTTTCCTTTTTTTTTTTTAAAGATTTTATTTATTTATTTGACAGACAGAGATCACAAGGAGGCAGAGAGGCAGACAGAGAGAGAGAGGAGGAAGCAGACTCCCTGCCAAGCAGAGAGCCCGATGCGGGGCTCGAACCGAGGATCCTGGGATCATGACCTGAGCTGAAGGCAGAGGCTTTAACCCACTGAGCCACCCAGGCCACCCATTTTGGGGTTTCCTAATGCAACAGATGTTAACATTAGGAAAGCAGAGGAATCCAAGAATCTTAGCTTAAGGTTCCAAAACTTTCATGAAATCACAGTGCTATTTATTTAGATGGAGAACATAATATGAGATATCGAAGGTTCTAAGTAGGTCATGTTTCCTCAATGCATTCATTTGTTATCCCAGTGAAACTGTCACCTATGTAGTTGGAAACATGAGCCTGGCACGCAGTGCAGAGTTTGAAGTCAGAAAGAGAAATGTAGAAATCATGAACACATATGCACACTGATACCCATGGTTTGTAAAGCCGGGGGCTACCTGAGTTCACCAAGCAGAAAACACAGATAGAGAAGGTGGCCAAGGATGAGCCCTATCATGCTCTGATGTTTAAAGGGCAAAAGAAAGAAGAGGGAGAGAGAAGAAGCCTGGGCAAACACAGCCGTGGAGGTGGGAGACAAGTCAGAAGCTGTCGGGACACTGAGGGGAGAGCTTTAGAAGGTGGATTTTATCACCCACGTTGGTGGCCACTGAGAAGTTGAGATATTCCAACACTGACTTTGGAAAGAGGAATCCTTTTGGAGTGTTGGAGGTAAAGCCTGGATTAATTTGGAAGACATTAGAAGGAGTGGATGTGGAGGCAGGGTCTGGAGAAACCATTTGGTAGATAGTCCCTCGTGAAGGAGAGCAGGCAAGTGGGAAGGTGGGAGGCAGTTTTACTTTGTTCTGAAATTTTATTAGAAAAAAAAAAAAAAGACAGGGGATATGTTCAACAAAGGGATCTTTGGGAAGATCTGGAGGGATGGACTGCAAAGTGCGGTTGGAGGGTGGAGTGGCTCTCAGACACTTGACCCTTGATGGCAGCAGGAGCTGGGGGCAGTGGCTGTGGTGTGGAGCAAGCCAGGGAGGGGGGCCTGGCACCCAGTGGGAACATCAGTTCTCGTTCTTCCAGTCTACCAGGGAAGTACAAAGCAAGTCTGTGTGAGATGGGGCAAGAGGGAAATATTCGAGATTTGGCAAAATGGCTGAACATGCAAAATAGAATTCTCCAAGGGGGAAGGAGAAAAGACTTGGAGAATGTAGTAGAATTATGAGGAAAAAAATCAAAGTGTTTGTTTCAGGTTAGGTTCTTCAAATGAAACTGGAAATCAGGAAAAATGATTCATTAATCTTCTTCAGATTTTTTTTTTTTTACCTGAGCTGATATACCAATGAAGATTGAGTCCACAATTGGTTTTAACCTTTACATTTTATCCAATATTTTATTAACTAACAGAGTCCAAAAGAATTTAATAAAGTGGGAGGAAGTGAAAGAGTTAAGGTGTGTATTAGACAGGGTTCTCCTGAGAATCAGAACCAGTGTGAGAGTATGTGTCTGTGTGTATGCGTGTGTGTGTGTGTGTGTGTGTGTGCATTTGCACTCAGCCATGGAGATAGGGTCGGAGAGGGCGAGGCAGGCTGATTGATTACAGAGAGTTGGCTTAGGACGCCTGAGTGGCACAATAGGTTAAGCATCTGACTCTTGGTTTCTGCTCAGGTCATGATCTCAGGGTCATGAGATTGGGGCCCCTCATAGGGCTTCACACTCAGCTCTGAGTCTGCTTGAGATTCTCTCTCCTTCTCCTTTGCTCCTCCCCATCATGTTCTCTCTGTCTCTAAAATAAACAGATCTTTAAAAAAAAAAAAAAAAAAAGAATTGGCTCATGTAATTGTGGGGCCCGAGAAGTCCCAAGACCTGCAGTCAGGGAGCTGCAGACCCAGGAGAGCTGAGGGTTAAGCTCCAGTCCATGTCTGTAGTCAGAAGAAGATGAGGGTCTTGGGGGAGGTGGTGAGAGGGGAGAAAGAGAAATCTTTCTTACTCAGACTTTTTGTCCTATCTGGGTGTTCTAAGGATTGGTGGAGGTTCCTGCATATTGGGGAAGGCCATCTGTTTTATGTGATCTATCAATTCCAATGTTAAGTGCATCCAGAAATACCAGAAACACACCCAGAGATAAAGTTTAAGTCAAAATCTGGGACCCTATCACTGAGGCAAGCTGGCACATAAAATTAGCCATGACAGAGTTTTTTTTGTTGTTGTTGTTGTTTTTTTAAAGATTTTATTTATTTGACAGAGAGAGATCACAAGTAGGCAGAGAGGCAGGCAGAGAGAGAGGAGGAAGCAGGCTCCCTGACAAGCAGAGAGCCCGATGCGGGGCTTGATCCCAGGACCCTGAGATCATGACCTGAGCCGAAGGCAGAGGCTTTAACCCACTGAGCCACCCAGGTGCCCCATGACAGAGTTTTTTTAAAGGAATAATTTTAATTTGGATTATGGAATCAAACTGGTTAAGAGAGAATTTGATGGGAGAGGGACCTAGGTAATGAGAACTACAGGGAAAACTATCAGAGTCTTAATGACAGGTGCCAAGGGTGTGAGAATGAGGTGAGGGCAACAGAAATCTATCAGTGTCCCTGAGGAGGTCAAGAAACTTGGTGGATAGAGGTTAAAGGCGCTGTGAATAGTGACCAGGACAGGGTTAACGGGGAAAGTCATGAGGAAGGAATTCAAATTTTCATGACAGCAAGGAAGGTAGCACATGGTTTCTAACATCATGAGTGTCAAAGTAGCGGAGATTTTTAAAAGAGCAAAGAGAAGTCGTGGTGTGGGAGGAGCACGCATGAGCAAGAAGTGTACCAGTTCTCTGGTGCGTGCCATGAGGGACGTGGAACATGGGAGGAAGAGCAGGTTTGCTTTCAGCTGAGGGACAGTGCGTGTGTGATCAATGTGGGCGGGAAGCTGACGAGAACCGAGCTGTGTGGGGATTTTCTAACATCTCATCAGGAGTTTCCGAGGCCTTGCAAGGCACACAGGACGAGAATGACCTGGGACCCTGTGAGCTTGGGAACAGATTCCTGATGGGGTTACTCACAGCAGTGCCTCAAGGCAGTGTGGTCTGTCAGTCAAGTTATAGGCCAGAATATTTATCTGGAATATATAAACAGAATTTACCAAGAGTACTTGGTATTTACCAATAAACAGTATTTACCAAGGGATTCTATTCCTGTGAACTAGCCTTACGGGGGGATCTACAGGGACTGCATGGCCAACCCAACCAAAAATGAGGCCTCTGCCCTCACGTCATGGAGGCCCAGCAGTGTGGGACATGGGGAGACAAATGAGTCTCTGGGGCAGAGCAGAGTTTGCTAAAGCAGATGTGTAAACATTTAATATATGATAATGCTAACATTTAAAATCTGTGTGAAAATAATGAACTACTAGAAACAGTGAATTGCAATTATCAGCTTTCCAATTGGGAAATAGAACACAACTCACTTTCTCTCTCTCTCTCTCATGCAAAACACAAATGTAAACATCAAAACTGCAAAGAAGTTGAAAATTTGAAGGAAATATTTTTTCCCAAGCGTCAATGAAGTTTAATTACACCCATAATAAATTTTAAAAATTTAAGCTTTACACATAATGTTCAAATCCCTCCAACAATCTCCTCCTTTGACATTCTTAAGGAGGCTAAAAACCCAAAACCATAAAAGAAAAGTTTGTAATAGCCAATATTTTAAAAACCTACCCTGTAATTGAAAAATATTTCAAAGGCAAATGACAGGACTGGAGGCTACATTAGTAATCCACATAGCAGATCACAAATTACTATTCCACAAATACAAGGAACTACTTAATATCAATGGAAAGAAAGAAGAAAGAAAGAGAGAGAAAGAAAGAAAGAAGAGAGGAAGAGAGGGAAGAAGGAAAAGAAACAAGGGAAGAAAGGAAGAAAGAAAGAGGAATTAATAAAAATATAACTAGACAGCTAATGTAAGAAAGAAATCAAATTGTTAACATATATATATATATAATATTCAGTGTGTCCTATTTATTCAGAGAAATTTATATATCTATATCTATATCTATATATATACCTACCCATGAATGGTATTTATACCCATCATTGAAGAAAAAAAAAAAAAAAGGTATCCATCCGTGGCAAGATTGTAGGAGAAATAATCTCATGTTAATTTAGTAAATTAATGAGAATGATAGTCTATAAATTCTCATTGTGTGTAACCTGGTAATTAATCTTTTATTTTGGCATTGCATTTAATTTTAATAAATAATGAAATATGCTGTAAAGATATGAGCCATGAAATAGGTACTAGCACAGCTTTGAGATCTAGTCACAAAAACAAATAAGTAAATAAGAAAAGGGCCATATGGGTGGCCCAGTTACTTAAGCATTTGCTTTCAGTTTGGGCCATGATCGCAGGGGCCTGGGATAGACCCCCACATCAGGCTCCCTGCTCAGTGGGAAGCCTGCTTCTCCCTCTCCCTCTGCAGCTCCCCCTGCTTCTGCTTGCTCTCTGTCAAATAAATAAATAAAATCTGAAAAAAAAAAGTAAACCAAAAAAGAAAAAAAGAAGAAAAACAGTAAGAATAGGCACTTTTGTAACTTAGGCATTGGCACAAAAATGTATAATGAATCCTAAACGGTCAAAGCCAATAGGAAGGCTCCAATTTGAAAGAACCCGATTCAATAACCTACACGTGAACCCCAAGGACTTGTTTTCTCCCCACTATTATTCCCAAGTCCTGTGGTTTTTCCCAAGTCCACATGTGACAGCATGAAAAGACAAAGAAAAGGGCCTGTGAAATGAACGGAAAGAAAAGGTGGAACCTGGAGAACTGTCTTTTTTTTTTTTTAGACTTTATTTATTTATTTGACAGAAGAGATCACAAGTAGACAGAGAGGCAGGCAGAGAGAGAGGGGGAAACAGGCTCTCCACCGAGCAGAGAGCCCAAAGCAGAGAGCCCAATGCGGGGCTCGATCCCAGGCCCTGAGATCATAACCTGAGCTGAAGGCAGAGGCTTACCCCACTGAGCCACCCAGGTGCCCCCCCTGGAGAACTGTCTTGAGATAAACCCATAATTCTTTTATTCCTAAATCCCACTCCCCCAGTCCCTGCCTGCTATAGTGTCAAAGACTCAGGGGCTTCCTTTCAAATGAGAAGAGGTACAGTAAAACTTAGTGTCGACTATCTAAAATTTCACTTAGTACTACTACTCAAAGCAGCGCGGCATGGAGTGTGTGGATGTGTGTACCCATATACATTATCATAGACACGAATATGTGTGTGTACATGTGCGTATGCGTTGTGCATGTGTGTGTATGTATATACATACGTGTCTCTGTGTGTGTATGTAAAATTGTGTATATACATAAACATACAATTCTTCTATCTGTTGCTCTAAATAATTTGATCAGTTAGACTGAAATGTGCTTAGAGGAATCACAAAACTTAACATATTGGTTAAGTTTTTTTTTAAGATTTTATTTTTTTGAGAGAATGAGCAAGATAGATAGAGAGCACAGGAGCAGGGGCAGAGGGAGAGGGAGAAGGAGCCTCCCCTGCTGAGCAGGGATCTCGATGCAGGGCTCCATCTCAGGACCCTGGGGTTATGGCCTGAGCCAAAGGCAGATGCAATGGACTGAACCACTCAGGTGCCCCTATTGTTTAAATTTCCAATGTATATGCCTGTATGTTTGTCAATTTTTTAAAAAGATTTTATTTATTTATTTGGCAGAGGGAGTACAAGCAGGGGGAGCTGCAGACAGAGAGAGAGGGAGAAGCAGGCTCAACAAGAAGGAACCCCGATGCGGGGCTGGATTCCAGGACCCTGGGATCATGACCTGAGCGGAAGGCTGACGCTTAACAACTGAGCCACCCAGGTGCCCCTGTTAGTCAATTTTTTAATGAGAACTCCAGGTTTTTCTTTGCAGGAGAATCTGCTGATAGGAATTCTGCATCAACCATACCCACATTACAACATTATTATTTTCTATTCTGGTTTCTTTAGGTTGAAGCCGGAATGCAGGTATTTGCAAACAATATGAGCAACAATATGAGAGCACATGACTCGTCGGTTTCCCCCGGTATTTTACAAATAACTTGCTCCTGCCCAATTTAGAAGAATTGTTCTGGACAACTCAAGTCTTTCCAAATGATTAGAGTTAAAGAAACAACCGTTCTCTTTCTGCACTTACACTTCATTCTTTTATGAAATAATTAGATGAAATACAGGTGTAAAGTTTGTTGTAGACCAATTTGGCAACGTATTCAAATGCATTTATGGTAAAAAACGTAATTAAATGGACAGAGTATAAGCGCAAAATATAAATATATAGGGGCGCCTGGGTGGCTCAGCGGGTTAAGCCTCTGCCTTCGGCTCAGGTCATGATCCCGGGGTCCTGGGATCGAGCCCCACATCGGGCTCTCTGCTCTGCAGGGAGCCTGCTTCCTCCTCTCTCTCTGTCTGCCTCTCTGCCTAGTTGTGATCTCTCTCTGTCAAATAAATAAAATATTTTAAAAAAATATATAAATATATATGGGGAAATACATAAAGATATATATAAAATATAAATATTTATGTGTGTATATATATATACGGGGAAATACATAAAGAGAGCATATAGCAAAGGAGAACTGAGTGCTAGTTGTATACCTGTAGTCTTCCATACACATGTAGAAATAAACTCTGATATTTATATGTATATATATCTGTGCATACAGTTAGATAGTGTGCTTTTGAAATACACACATACACAAATACAGTGTGTTCGTAATGGAGGTATGTACATGCCTATTATATATAGCAATGTATATTATAAACAGACATATATATATATATATACACATGTTCTAGATATTAATATAGTCTGGAAGTCTGTTAACATATTAGAGTAATAACAAATTTCAGTTCCTCAGGGGGCGAATGGATAGTCCAAGCCACAGAATTAAATTAGCTCATTAAGGAAGAATATTTACAGAGAAATAAGGTGTGCTGTGATCAGGAAAAAAATCAAAGTAAAAAAAGTCAGTAGACAAAATAAGGCTCCAGTGAAAACTCTGGACATAGAATGAATAACAATATTTCATAAAGAACATTTAACATCCAAATCTAAAAATTTATCTTGAACTTTCTTTGGATTTCACATATTCGCTTAGACCAAACATTCTTCAAATATTTAATGTTTTAGAAATAATTATATTGAAATCAACAAAAGTACCAATAATCTCATTTAATTTTTGATTATAGTGTTAATTCAGAATTGGCTTGTCATGTGTTGTTTTTCTAACTCAAATGATAAAATGATAGTATCTTGCATAATTTTATTAGCATACTCAGTCATTCCACTGGTGACCATAGAGCAAACCTCAGTATTACTTACGTCCTAAATAGGGCCGTTTCTCTGTTTTTTTTTTTTTTTCCCCCAGAAACATGCCCATCTTTCTTTCTATCTCTTTTTCTTTTTTTCATTTTTTTTGGCAGAATTTTTAAATCCCAGCTTTATCATTCTCTCGAAAAACAAAAGTTCTAAAAAAATAGCATTATTATAATTTAGAAAATTGTAAAAATAGTCACATCAAGAATTACTTCTTTCACATGTGCTTCGAATACTTAAAATATGACGTTTTTCGTTAAATATATGACATTTTTCTAAGAGACTGTGAAATTATTATATTGAATCGCAAAAGTAATAAAAATCACTTAAGCAATTAGAACCCTCAACATTTCCTGATTTTGGAAAATAATAATTATGATAATAGCTCACATCACAGGCTTACCATCTTATACTATACTCAATTAAATATGTTTTATTAAACTTTCAAAAGAGGAATATTTAAAGTAGTATAGTAAAATGTTCGGAATGTATTATTTTTGAAGGTGCAATTTAATTTAACTTAATAGTCTTTTATAGAATATTGCCTTGCTTTCCTTGAGTTTCTGCCTTTCTTTATCTATTTATTTTCGACCGCAGTTCTGCACTACGATTAATTGACAAATATGAGTAAATGTGGATAGGGGTCCTGCCTAACACCATTAGTTCCAGAGAGCTCAACAGTAGAATTCATTTCTCTTTGCATTTCATCATCTCAAAATTCACACAGGATCGGGGAGCCTGGGTGGCTCAGTGGGTTAAAGCCTCTGCCTTCAGCTCAGGTCATGATCCCAGGGTCCTGGGATCGAGCCCCACATCAGGCTCTCTGCTCCGTGGGGAGCCTGCTTCCTCCTCTCTCTCTGCCTGCCTCTCTGCCTAGTTGTGATTTCTCTCTGTCAAATAAATAAAATATTAAAAAAAAATTCACACAGGATCAATGTTAAGTGTCCTTGAAATAGAGACATGTATCAGATGATCAACTTATAAAATGTATGGGAAAGAACATTCTACAGGGAAAGGCAGAAAACTGCCCTTTTAAGGTGGTGCATTTATCTTCCAGAATGCTGCTTAATTCTTCCTCAGACAGACAATGATATAGGCAAATCTTACCAAAGAAATGGATTCAAATGGTCTGCTTTCAAATTCTACTTCTTATTGCAAATCTGATTAACATGTTCTTGAGTTTTGGGGTCCATATTCTCACAAATATTCTCCTGGGAGGGCATGAGGGTCCCTCATTTTGCCTCTTGTTGATGGATCTCTTGTTAGTATAAATCTGCTTCGCAGGTGAACCCCAGTGCTTGTTCACACCATCTCCTGACCTAAGCTACTAGGAGGGATTCCACTCTGTCTTTCTTAGTCCTATGTAACTTGTCCAGCGTCCAGCCCTGTAATTTGGCCTGTGGTGGCAGTCCATAACTTTGAAGCAAAAATGGTAGCCTACATTTTTGGAAATTTTATTTTGAAATAATTTGAAATTTAGAGAAGAATTCCTACTAACCCTTAATTCAGCACACCCTAATATTAATATCTTTCAAAACCATTTGATGTTTATCAAAACTGAGAGAGTAGGGGCGCCTGGGTGGCTCAGTGGGTTAAGCCGCTGCCTTCGGCTCAGGTCATGATCTCAGGGTCCTGGGATCGAGCCCCGTATCGGGCTCTCTGCTCAGCAGGGAGCCTGCTTCCCTTCCTCTCTCTCTCTGCCTGCCTCTCTGCCTACTTGTGATCTCTCTGTCAAATAAATAAATAAAATCTTAAAAAAAAAAAAACTGAGAGAGTAATATTAGTATAATATCTTCAACTTAGTTACTGACTTTGTTTGGATTTCGTTAGTGTTTCCATCAATGTCTTTTCTCTTTCAGGATCCAATCCAATGTGCCCACTGCATTAAATCATAATCTCTCCTTAGATGCCTCCAACCTGGGATAGTCTCGGAATTTTTGCATTTTCATGCCTTTGGCAGTTTTGAAAAATGTCTCTTAAGGTAAAACAACTTTTCCAAAAGCCACAGTGAGTCAAAGATATCTTAGAGTAAAAAGATATTACAAAAAGACTCATGGCTTGAAATTTTTAAAGTGTATAGTTTCAAAAATTATCACATTTGTGTGTTTTTGTCATGCATATTAAATGCATCCCTCATTTTGCTTCAGTGGGAATGCAGACCCTCAGGATAAGGGGGGCTACTAAATGTGAGGGACACCGATACATTACCATTGATGGGGGTGGTAGGGGCACAAAAGCCAGACTGGGACAGGACTGTATGAAGTGGAGCAGAGAACTTTAATTTAGGTTGTGAAGGGAGTTTAAGTATCTGGGCAATTGTATCATCCTGTTTGCAGTCAATACCACATTTGTTCAGTGTTCGTATTTATTGAAAATCCGTATTGATCCAAGTATTTTGCTAAGCACTAGGGACATAATGTCAACTAAGGCACCAAGGAATGAAAGATCTGTAGGAAGAATCCTAGAAGAAAGAGAATTCAATGCAGTTTGACAAATTTTATTATAAAAGCAAGCACAGATTTCTATGCCAATGTATAAAAGACATAAGTAAGAAGGAATACAATAATGGAGATAATTTAGGAGAAAAAAAATCCTGAAACTTTTAGAATAAGTAGAAGTTAACTGGGAAAAAATGATGTGTAGTGGAAAAGTGTGAAACAGAAAAAGACCTAATTTTGGACCATGTAAAGTTTAGATAGCCATTGGGGTGAGTGTGAACAGTGTTAATATCACAAACAAGTCTGTAGATCTGAGTTGGAATGGTTGAATACACAAAGGTCTGTTGGAGAGAGTCTCAGTTGACCTTGTTTATGTCTGAATAATTTGTGTCTCCTTTCAACCAAAAATGTGTTGGTTTGAATTTTAAATTATATGCACACTCTTAAGAAAGTGTAAGTTCTGTGGTCTGTACATACTACAGGGGATATGGATCCTATTTATGACTGGATGGGCTCATTCAACCATTAGTGGGAAGAATGAGTAGGAATCCTGATACTTTGATTTTGGGTGGGTGAGCTTGGTGTTCTTGAAAAGATCCTCTTTGGATCGTCCTGTATATCCAAATGCAAAGTGATACGTGAGTTGAGCCGCATGTGTGTGTGTGTGTGTGTGTGTGTGTGTATAGTGAGAAAAAAAGATTGAGAGAGAATAATCAAAGTTATAGATGCATCCCAGAGACCATTCATTGATATAAATTCATTGATTAAACAAAGAGATTTGAACTTGGTTAATCATGTCTCCTATCACTAATCCATAACACAGACCTAATATTATTCAATTAAGAGTGTTCTGTAGTTGAAATACAACAGTATATAAGTGCCCGCAACTGGTAATCAGTCAATACCCATATAGTCAGAGTTACACGTAGCTATTGAGATTTGTCCAAATTTACATAGTTATCAACAAATGTACATAGCTATCACTCCTGTTCTTTGTGTTGCTGTGGTAGAAGAAAAAGGAGAAAGAAATATTCCTACAAGAATATCTTTATTTGACAGCTGTATTACGTCATCACCTAATGAGGAATTTAAAATGATAGACTTATCAGTTTATTTAGGCATGTAGGGTGGTCCAGAGCAGGCTAATTTGCCTGGAGGCAGAACAAGAAAAGGAATGGATTCATAGAATTGTGCTATCCTTTTTTATTCCTGAGAAGTTACCATTCTACCTTTGATTATGTTATGTCTCTGTGCCTGACCTGCAGGGATCTTGAAGAGACTGGTCTGACAGCAATCGTAAGGCCTCTTCATGTAAGCTAAGCCTGTAAGAGCATACTTAGTATGATTTAAAAAGAATTGCCTGAATTCCTAAAACAAACTCCAGTCAGAGGTGGCATATAGATTTTTCTTTTAAGACATAAGCCAAGACGAAGTAGATGATTAAAGGCAAAATAAATCCAAAGGTCACTAATATTGTACAGACACAGAGAATACAAAAAGAAAGAACTAGTTATTTATATCTAAAAAAGATAAAACAAGGACCCATAACCACACACGTGATGAAATAAAGAGTAACATCCTTTGTTTTTTTAACTAATAAGAAGTTCTGTGTTGGGCATCTAATGAGTTATAATTAAGCACATGGAACAACAAGGTTGGATTTTTCTTTGCCAGCAGCTATAAAGATCCTATTAAAATTCAAAAAGTCAAAATTCAAACAATTTTGTGAGTGAGACTGAGTGTTCTAACAGTCATTTGCTAAGAGGTTTAATGCCATTTTGAAATCAAAGTTAATTTCTGTTGGTAACTCCACTGCAAGAGTGTCCTCTCTTATGCCTGTCAATAAAATCTGGGCCCAAGAGAAACAAAACATGAGAAATTATGCTAAACATGGGCAATACTTTTCCAAAAATTCTCTACGTTAATCCCTACTTCCACTCTTGACCTGGTGTTATAAAATTTTAAGGTTCTCACTATTTTCTCCTGGACCATTATCAGTTGTGAACTGTAATGTGGATTTTTATGTCCCAGGCACCCAGTACTACACGTGTTCCCAAAAGCATCAAAGATGCCTTAAAAGGCCTCTAATACATAAAGAGAAAATATCAAATAGTTAAAATTCACCCCCTTAATAAAAAGATAGAAAAAGCCTTCAAGTCTTCCAGTTTTACTATCAATACGTCCTTGGTGAACTCAACCAAAGTTTGAACCTCTCATTTTGCATTTGTGTCTTACAAAATTTGAATGTAAGAAGGGATACAATAAAAGTATGTTTATATTTCTTCTCTAACTAGAATGGTTTTCTTTTTTTTTTTTAAGATTTTTTATTTATTTACTTGATAGACAGAGATCACAAGTAGGCAGAGAGGCAGGCAGAGAGAGAGGAGGAAGCAGGCTCCCCGCTGAGCAGAGAGCCGAATGTGGGGCTCGATCCCAGGACCCCGAGATCATGACCTGAGCTGAAGGCAGAGGCTTAACCCACTGAGCCACCCAGGTGCCCCCTAGAATGGTTTTCTGATTCTAACTTTCCCCAATCTTTCCTTGACTAAGCTTTCCTGTTGCTTTATTTTTCTAAACTAACTTCCAAATTACCCTGTAGTAAGAGAAATATAATGAAAGTTGGGGTAAGTTGGGTAGAGAGAAGAAACCAATTCACCTACAAACTGGTTCAAAAGAAAGGGTCATAAGTTACCCTTATTCAACTCCATATAAAATCAGAAGTCTATAAAAGATCATTATTACCACTACCAATCTTGGCAATAATTTTGTATATAGACTTTGGGAAAGAATCAAATACCCGGGATCAGTGCCAGAACTAGTGCATAGAGCCTGACCCATAAATAGTCGAAGTATATTGAATCAAAGTCAATTGAGGAATTAAGACTTGGCAAAAAGTCGAAGGCCATTATTAATGGATGTCCTGAATAGATACAACTGAGCATATCAACTGTCAATACAGAAGCAGTTGATTCTAGAATTTCATCTTGAAAAATACTAGCTTTTAACAGTAAATTCTATAATCTGGTAAAAAGAAAGCTATAATAGATTGTTATTACAACACATTTTTATTAAAATACTTTAAAATTTTAAAATAGAAAAAATGAATTAAAAATATAAATCACGTGTGCTTTCACTATATAGAGAAAACCACTGCCATATTGTCCAGGTTTGTTTGTTTTGTTTTGTTTTGTTTTTAATATACCTTCAGATACATATAATTATCTCAAAACATGTAGCAAAATAAATTACACATCATCCATCATTGGGAAATGCAAATTCAAATCACCATGAGATACCATTTCACACTCCCAATAGAATGAATATAAATGATAAGACAGACAATAACAAGTGTTGGCAAGAAGGTAGAGAATCTGGAACCCTCATACATTGCAGCTGGAGATGCAATCTGGCAAAGCCATCTGGAAAAACAGTTTTACAGTTTTTGAACAGTTAAATTTAAAATTACTATATGACCTAGGAAATTTGACCCTTAGAGTTTTATTAAAGAGAAAAGAAACACAGATGTACACAAGACTTGGATATGAATGGTTATAGTAATAATATTCATAATAGCCAAAAGATGGCAACAATCCAACTGTCCACCTATGGGTGAACGGTAAACACAATGTGGTATATCCATAACAATGGAATCCTATTCAGAAATAAAAACAAAGTCTTGATACATATAAAACATGAATGAACTTCACAAACATTGTGCCAAGTGAAAAAAGGCAGATGACAAACACCATGTATTAGATGATCCATTTACATAAAATGATGCCATGAAAGTCAAAATTATAGAGACAGAAGCAGATTAGTGATTGCCTGGGAAGAGGTGGCAATAAGAAGTAGCTGCCGATGGGCATCAGGGCTTTTTTGAGGTGTTAGGAATACTTTAAAACAGATTTTACATAAATTTAGTCAAAATAATTGATTTATACACATAAAATGAGTGAATTTTATGGTATTCAAATTGTATCTTTACAAAGTCGTAGAGTAAAAAAGAGTAGTCTGAAATGGACAAATGAGCTATTCTGTTTTGCTTTTCCACATTGATTTTCCTTTGTTTGTCCAGAGGAATCCATTTCCTTCAGGAAAGTTTAGAATTATTGATGTTTAAATTCAAATATGAACAGGTAATACTAAGCTTTTAACATTCAAATTGTAAATTTATACAAGATAATAGTACTGAAAGGAGATGTCTGACACATCCCCAAACATAAACAACTGGCCAATTGTGGGAACAGCACTAACACTGACTACCTAACTGACTACCTGTCTCTCCCACACTGAGGATTCTGCCCTTTCTAGTCACACTGGCCTTGGTCCTAGTGTTGGAAATGCCCAACTCCAGAAAATTGGCTAAAATACCACCAACATCATGTCTCCTGAACCCCATGTTTGCAGGCCCTTGCTCCCAGCAGTGGTAGGAGCTGCAAAAGCCTGAGGCACACCTTGTCAAAAGTGCATGCCCTGCCCATATTCGATTTGCAAATCTGTATAGGCTAGCCGGGTCCCAACAGCAGTGACTCAGGGTCTCACTGAGAAGTCTCATGCATACTTTGTTAAAACACTGCCCAAGCTGGGGACCACACACACACTGCCCAAAACAGGTAAAGAGAGCGACTGTGGACAACAGGACTGAAGGAAAAAGTGGTCAGAACACAAAAGGGCACATGCAATACACA